>NC_134207.1:202910862-203547209 GCF_965140235.1 Caretta caretta | reverse complement strand
TCATTTAAATTGAAACAATGGGGGGAGGGTAATGGAATTAGAATGAAATGGAATTATGCAATCAGTTTCAGAGCCTCTGTGTTCATTTTTAGATTCAATTCAATTTATTTTACGTTATTTCACATTTGCAATTTGAACATGACTTCTTTCTTTCTGCTAATAATACATAGCTGCCTCACAGAAGCTGGAGGAATGCTTGGAGAAGAAAGCTGGAAGTTTGGGCATCTGAAATCATGGGGGTTGGTGGTGAAGGTGGCTTAAGATTGTGGGATGAGCACATTTGGTGGGCGTTCCTGCTAACGGGCCGAGTTCTGTCTCTTGCGCAGAGCTGTGAATTAGTGCAAGCAAGGATTTTGCTCGCCTCACTACAACTTAGTCTGTTACTCCGTCATTGTTCCCTTTTCTGTAGGACTTTCCTAGCAGTGGTGGTGGCCATTTCAGCTGGTGCTTGGCTGCTAGTAAAACATAAGGTAGTTGAGTGAGGAAAGAGGTTTAAAAAAGAAAAGCAGTCCTATGTTCTCTGCACTCTGACGAGCACAGGGACTGCACACCGGACGAAGGAAACTGAAAGGGCAGGGTGGAAGTGGAGTGATGGTCCCACAGTTCTCTGCATTGCCCCTTGGAACAGACCAGCATGGTGAAGGAAATAGCCTGTGATACTAATGGACATTAGTCTAGTGGATGTTGTAAAATGCACACCCTTATTATGCACCCGGAGCAGCACCATACAAACTGTGCTCTTCCAAGGGCAGTCCAGGGCTAATTGCCACAATCCAGCCCTTATTTATTTTTTATTTCAGCATTCTGGGTTCAGCGAGTTTTTCTGCCGGGGATTATTTAAACTCAGCAAAGCAAACTGTAACAATTTAACACTGCCTAATAAGATGGCATATCGAGTGTGGATTGCTTATCACTACATAATCACAAGTTGCACTGATAGTAAAAAATCATATAGTGTTAGCACAGCGGCTGGTGGGGAAAGACAAAATACATCTTATTTTTGTGTGTTGTTTCTTGCAAAGCTCTGTCTATACACATTGACAGCAAAATTACTTTCACAATAATCTCGGCAGCTGCACTGATAAAAAGCCATAGAATCCTGAAGTCAATGGAAATAAGAAGGGTATATATGTCTAATGGTTTGGAGAACTTGGCTATATAAGGTATACATTACAGGTTTTTTCTGATGAGATCTCTCTGTGAAGGCTGCACTAAGGTGACTTCCTAACATAGCACCCTACATAGGGTACCTGTGTAGCGTGGGCAAACTAAAGCATCAACAACACTTCAGATAGGACTTAGAATATGCGTGTCTTTGGAAGCATCAGGCTGTTCTAAGCTGTTCTAAGCCAGGCCTGCACTCGAGAAGCAGAACAACGTCTGAAAGGGAAGAGTAGATATTGTGGTGGCGACAGCAGCATGCTGGCCATTTTCTGTTTACCAGACCCCTCGTATTTTCAGTTTTTGATTTCTACGTGTAAGAACACATAGGCACCCATACTTATAGGACTATTCACTTTTCTAGGCTTTGAAACACTTCCTGAAGAAACAGAAACATTGAGCCTGACAGTCAAATCTTGGAGCTAAGCTGATTTACACTAGACCAAGATCCAGCCTTGATTCACCTCTCAAACTGGTTTAAGTATTGAATAACTCTACTGAAGTCAATGGAGTTACGCCAGTGTAAAGTGTGTGTGAGCACACAATCAGGCCCTTTAAATATACCCGAGACAGACCAATTGTTATTTTCACTATTGCTGTGATTAAAAAAAAACCAACCCAACTCAACAATAGTATATGTAGGCAGTCAATATTTGTACCTAACAGCAAAGGCCAATGTTTTCAGGAGTGACTAAATGATTCTGAGTGCCTCAATTTTTGGCTGCCCAATTTGAGACTACTTAAAGGGGTCTGATTTTCAGAGGGTGAGTGCTCAGCGTTCTGATCTTGCTAGTTACTTTTGAAAAAGTTTCGGCAAAGGATTATTATTGTCGAGAAGAGGAACTCTACATAAAACTACATCACCCTTGATATCAGGTGTGAGTTTTTTCAATTGCTCAAGACTTGAGAACGTTAGGAGGGGAAAACCAACTCTCCCTTAAATGAATCACTATTTACAGAAAGTCTCTTATTAGGCAGTATTCATCATTTTCTTTCTCTGGCTTTCTATCCTGAACTATGAGCTGCTCACCCAGGCGACCTTAAGTAAGAGCAATCCAATCAATATGTTGATGGTGTAACAAGTTCAGTGACACTGATGGAGATTTGCTCCCTTATTTTAGTTGTTAAGACCTCTGCCCCCCGTATCTTCCCATTAAAAAAGGAGGTGCCTGAAAAACAATTAGCTAGGTTGAAAAGGAAGGGGCAAGACATATGAAATCAGTTTTTGTCTGTACTAATTGACTTCAAATATTGGTTGCTTTAGGGTGTATCTTCACTGCAGAGTTAACTCTGGTAATCAGCACTCAGGTCTGAGCACTTAGATTAGCCTAGGTCGACTGTGAGTGGCCACACGGCAATGACTACTTGAGTCACTGTGTACTCACTGGCATTGCACTTACCGGGGTGAGTCACTAGGATTTCTGAAGGCTTATCTCATGGTTCTTTTGTGCTGCAGTAAGCTGAGCCACTCTATGATTCTGGCCTTATGGATTATGGGAGAACTTGTCTGTGTTTCTGTGAGTATGTGGGGCATTGTGGGAAGGCACTGGAGGACTATCAGAACTTGAGTGATTTATACTGTGTCCTCACTGCAAAGTGAGCAGGTTACCAGCCTGAGTGAAAAACTCAATCAAGCTTTAGTCTATAGCCCAGGACGGGCCAGCTAGTTTGAGTTGAAAGCACCACAAAACTGTGCATAGGGGCTTTTGTGTGTGGATGGGAGCTGGGTTAGGGGTAACACCTAAGAAATAGCCTGGATTAACTCTGCAGTGAAGATATGCCCTTAGTAATACGTGTGGTTGTGTATGTGTGCGGGTAGCAGGAAGTGAGGAGGAGGGTAGAATGCAGTGATGTATGTGTATTTTTAGTTTTAACATAATAGACATGCCTGCTAATAAAAGAAAGATATGAATCTGTAAGAGAAGAGCTGAGCTTTTTTATTGGCCAGATTAGAAACTTTTACTGGTTTAAAGCTGATGCATGCTTGGTGTGACGCTGCATGTAGGCATGGCATTCTGCATTGGTTATTATAATGGTAGTCTATGCTACTATTTGTTCAACTTCTGCTGGTTGGTCTGGATATTTAGACACTGGTGTTTCCATTTTGGGGCAAGATTCAGCAGCAGGCAAAGTGCCGTAAATTATCACTGTAATGCAAACACCTGGCAGCGTGAACTGAAGTGCACCTCTAGTGTAGGGAAAATTCATTTTCAGGATATCAAAGGTCCTTGCAATCAAGGAATATTTTTGTCAATGGGGCCTTATTATATTGCTCTCTATGCTGCATTCTGAGAATTGGGAAACAAGGTCTTGGTGTAACTTTGATTGGACACCTGAAGAAGGAAATAATTTGCTATTACAAACTACACATATAATTTACACCTAGACAAATACCGCAGAAATGTTTTGTGAATAAATGTTCACATTTTTTAACAAATTTGCTTTGGCCATACTTGCATTCCCTGCTTGTCTTCACTTTCCATGAACATTTATGCGATCACATTTTACAGGCACTAATAGTTGTCAAAAGTGAATTTTAAGCTCAGATATTCACAGAAATATTTCAGAAACCTGCCTATAATCCAATCAGGCAACATAAACAATACCTGGTGACCTATGAGGCCAATCATAAGAGCCTTCCGCAATCTGCTTCTCAGTGATTTCCCAAAATATTCCAGCATAGCTCTTGGTACAGTTTATGACAATTAAAGTTGACTCATCTACATGAGAATTCCCTGCTGCCATTTGGAATGGTCCTTCTAACAGTGAATGGATACAGAGCCATTTCCTTAGGAGTATGTGTCACGCACCAAGGTGTAGGCAGTGTGAAACTAGTGGTCAGAGCAGAATCAGAGGGGAGAACCAGAGACATGGACAGGAGACAAGCCAGCGGATAGAGCCAAGAGATAGGTATCAGGAGTACAGAGGTTGGCAAGGACTTGGGCTGGAGTGGAGCAGGAAAGGGGTGGAGCAACGGCTGTACAGGAAGCAGTCAGGTGCTGCTTGAGGCATGGAATGCATTGAATAGCCACTGTGATGCTGTTGCTTCAAGGCTTAAATGGTGATCAGTTGGCTCATCTGATTAGGCAAAGTGCATGGTTACTTAATAAGGGCTTATTGGGCCTACCAGAGTTCATTGGGTTGCTAGGCAACCAAGCCTGGTGGCAGCTGAGTTCCTGACAGTATGGTAGTAGTATACTACTACCATACCAAACACTTATCTTAGTACTGGTCATCCTCAGACTACTTAATATATGTTAACTAAAAACTTCTCAAGAGATAGATGAATAAGAATTATTATTATTATCCTCATTTTACAGATTAGAAAACTGAGGCAGAGTTTCAGGCCAGTTTGTGCAACCCACACCCATCCTGGTGAGCAGCTACTCATGTGACTAGTCCGACTGAGGTCAAGGTAAGAAAGATAATGGAATAGAGGCATAGAGAAAGGGACATTGAAAGCACGAAAACACACACTGTTTTTCTTGTTTTAAACATTTTCATTTTAGTCAGTAATGTTCCTATATTTTTCCAGTCTAATGTGAATAGAATGATGCAGCAGAGGATAGTATGAGCCAGATAAACTAGACTCAAAGGAGAATTGGGAGAGGTGATGGAAGATAAGCCAACTGTGAATTAGAAAGCTGTTGGAGGAACGTCTGACTATGATGGGCGGAGAGGTGCGTGTCTGTCCGTGCAGCGGAACTTGGGATGCCATGTGTTGATATGTTTGCTTGTGCAGTGAAGGTGTGAGGATGATGTGGTTTGTTGTGCAATGTCAGTGCATTACTTCTCTATAGGTAGTTTTGCAATGTTGCTCTCTCTCTCTGCTCCCCCCACCCTCCCCACACAAAGAGATTAAGAGAATGGGGTGATATTGCCAGCTGAAATCACAGTGTATCTGTGACATTGCACCCAAACACTGCATTACCATTTGATAATGCTGCCTCTGTACCGCTGGGATGTTCCCATATAGCCTCATGGACAGAAAAAAGTAACAACATATAACAGTACTGCAATGTGATTTGGTCTGAAGACTCATAAAACTAACCTCACAGTTACCACCCAATCCTAATACCCTTTTTGGGCATCTTACTGCACAGACATGATAAATATCTCCTATAACCTGTGCAGCATCACCAGCTCTGCACTAATGTTACCACTACTGAAGAACAGGGTTATAAATGGTGATGATTTATATCTGCATTACAGTAATGCCTCAATGCCTCAGTCAAGGATTGGGACCCCAATTTGCTAAACATAGCAAGAGACAATCTGTGTCCCAAAGAGCTTACAAGCTAAACATATCAGACAGACAACGGGTAGGAGAAGGAAGGGTATCGCGGGGCTGATACACCCCATCACAAAGGGTTATTATTTCCATTTTACAGATGGGGACCAGAGGCAAAAACAGACTGGCCCAAGGTCATACAGAAATTTGGTAGAACTGAACTTTAATCTGATGAGACCCAGGCCAGTATCCAGCCCTGAAGCCATCCTTCCTCTCAGGAACATGAGCCTGATTCCTGAGATCTGAGCATGTCCCAACAGGAGGGAAACCAGTGAACTCAAAAGCAACCCATCACTCTAATAAATGCTTTGTATCATTTTTAGGAGATTTGAACAGTTTAAAAACTGCCATTACTTTGCCCCCTTCCATGATTTATTTTTACAAAGGTTATTTTGCAAGGTATGCATCAGTCATCCCAAGTTCTGTTACATGATAAAATAACAGGCCAATACAGCTGTGTGAGACAGGGGAATAGCCTAGGTGAACCAACTATTCTCTCACGAGCCACAAAAATTCTGGTTATATATGAGTTATGTAACCCAAGCTGATACTTCACCAGGCAATACTTCAGTTGGAAAATATGAACACCTTTCCCACCTCACCACATATGCTATTTATCAAATCTAGTGAAAGGAACATGCAATTATGAGGATGCTCTTAAAGATTTCTTGTTTTCCAAGGGCCTGACTGTGAAGGCCTTATTCATGCTGAATAGTAACTTACACTCACAAGCAGTGTGAGCAGGAATATCACAGTTGGGCCCTATAAAAATAAAGAAATAGAAGGGGATGTGCTGTCAGTGGGGGGAAAAAAGAGTATCACACACAGACTTTGCTATTTGACACATAGTCATCCAAAATAGTTAAATATTAATCCAGGTCTGTATAGGGGGGTCCCAAAACATCATAGCAGCTGCCTAGGTCTAGTCTGTGCCATTAAGATATTTCACTCAGAAAAAAATTGAACTGAATATATAAGCAGGCACCAGATTCTAAAGGTTTGTGTTTAGTATGGGGAAAAGTCCATCTTTGCTTTATGCAGAATAAATCTGGTTCCATGTTACCCAGGAGCAATCTGCAACAGTAGAAATTACAATACAATGATTGAATGGAGTGCAGGAGGCTAAAGTTTCTTCTTCTGCTCACACCACATTCTTTTACTTTCCTAATGCACAGAAACTTATTTTCTCTCTAGGAATCAACTTTTAAAAATACTCCCCTCAGATGTATTCAAAACCAGACTCTTCTACTCTACCTTCTCTTTATATACCACAAAGCAGAAAAGGTGGAATTCTTAAACCATCTCTGCATATCCTCTCCTCATATGAACACCCTCAAAGTACCAAAAGTGTCCTAACATCAAAGGAATGATAGACAAATCTTACTTTTTATATACAAATATTAATGTGATTTTATAAATATTTTCTCAGCAAATAATATTTGCTACTATTATTTATTTATTTGTTCTGAGGTAGGGCCTAAAGTTTTCAATTAGGGTCAGAGACCCATTGAGCTAAGGCACTGTAGAAACAATCCTTTCCCCAAAGAGCTCACAATCTGTTCCCAGTCCTACCTAATTCCTTCCTCTCTTCCATCTCCACCTGTTATGTTCATTACATGCACACAGAAAGTTAGGGGGAAAAAATTATACTCTTCCTGAAAAGGCTGCAATATAAAACAACTTTATTTCTTTAAATCCAGAAATCTAATACACAACAACCAATTACAGAGAGAGCGAGAGAAAGAGCAGACTGTTATCAAAGGCAGAGACGCATCGAAGGCAGAGAGGCAAAACTTGACCCATCTTGCTTCAGACTTGCTCTTTTGCAGACTAACTGCTGAAGACTCAGATCACAGACTTCCCTACAGAGTCTGCTAGCCTGAAAACAGGACCAGGAAACCTCTTCCAAACTTAAAATGATAGCTTGTAATTTTAATAGTTTTCAACACACTACATCACTATAGGGACATTCTGAACTTGCAGCACTGAGTCATTTAAAAAAATACTTTTAATAAAAAGAAAATTCAGCCTCTTGTCCATGATGAATAAACATACTGCAAAATCTTTATCTAAAGCTTGATATTTACTTCTGCAGTAGGTACCACACAACTGGTTTATGAAACTGTCACAGAAAAGGCCAGAGGTAGCAATGATGTCTTGTTTTATTTTACGTGTGGAAGCTACAGAGTTTAATAGAACAGTAAATAAGTCTATTCATTCGATAGTTATAGTCTAATCAGAGCTGAGTGAAACTCTCCAAATTCTAATTCAAAATCTCTGAGTTTTCATCCAGTTTTGGATTTGAACAAACCCAGAGGCTCAAATCAAACTTAATCCTGACCATCAAGTTTCAGATGCTTTCCACCATAAATCATAAAGTGATCCAGATTCGCTCAACATATCCCTCAGATTTAGGTTCAGGGAAAGGTTGGTGAACCTTGGCAATCCCTTTCAAGAACTTGGCCCAAGTTGTGAGTTTATAAATGAACATTCACACAATTCTAATTCTATTGTTTTAAGAACAATACTATTTGCTATATCTCTAGTTTTATGAATCTGTGTGTTTGTGTGTGTGTGTGTGTAAAAGCCAGTAGAATTACTCCAGATTTACATCACTCCAACAGAGATTAGACTAGGGCTCTTATTCTGTAGATAACAGTACTTTGTCTATAGTGCCTTCCATCTTACGTAATCAAAACGGTTTAAAAACATTACTGAAGTAAGCCTCACATTACCCCTGAGAAATAGGCAAATCTTATTTTACTATTTCCTCATTGCAGATGTTGAAACTAAGACAGAGAGAGTTTAAATGATTTACCCCAGCTCACAAAGCAAGTCTGTGGCAGAATTTATACATCCTGGCTTTAGTCACAAGACTGTCCGCATAAAAGGAGGCCACACCCCTGATGATGACTGTGAGATACACAAACATCTTCTATGCATATAAAATTAAACCTTCATTGACAAAAACTGTTGAGAAAATAAAATATTGATCTTGCTTGTGAGACTTTCATGTTAGTCAATTAAATTAGTACAATACCTTTCCTACTAGTAAAATAAGAGTGCCATTACTATATGGAAATATAATGTTCCATAATATTTTTATTGTGAGATAGGGGATACCTCTTACAGCACTCAAAAGTACAGTTTATACATAACAATAAAGTTAGTTGTGATCCATAAACAGCAGATATACATCTCAGAAATAGCTTCTAAAATCACTTTAAAGGAAAAATTCTTTAATCTGTTTGCAATATCACATGAATGTAGGATCATTTTTAAAAAAAACCTTAATCTTTCTTAATTTTTTTATATTGAAAGGCAATGGAACAGCATTCTAATATTTAATTGGAACATGAGTTTGACACATTTGTATGCTATATCAAGTGAAACTTTTATCATTTAAAACCCTTCAAAGAAGACTAATTATCTTGTACTCAGGGCCTAATTTGTGTACAGCTAATACAATTACACACACAAATCAGGTATATGTATGCACAACGACCAGTTAGATGCTTAACTGGCCATTTTGGCTTGCAAAAAGACAAAATGCACAGCTAAGTATGGCAAATGCACAAGCAAATTGGGCACATCATTGTGTATGCATTTTTATGTGTGCAGTTACTACTCACTTTTTTGAAAATCATGTCCTTACTGAGAAAAGCTACCCTACAATATAGATGGAACATTTTTGCATATTTTTAGGGGTGCTTGGAGTTTGAATAACAAAACAAAAACAAAACAACAGAGCATTTGCAGCTGAAGCTTTGAAATTTCCACTTGAAAATTTGTCATTTAAAATGTGGATTCTTATCGTAATTTTCTCGCTGCATTTACCCCCAAAGCTATCCCACATGTCTTATTTGTGAAAATGCAGCTGATTAGTCGGACATGGGAAATAGCCTCCCACTTCTTGTTCACCAAGTGCTCACTCACTCGTTCTCTCCTCCTCTAAATCTCTCCTGAAGAATCCCTGTTTCTGAGAATGCTAGGTTGGTGTCCTCATCAATAAACACGTACTTCGTTGAATACGTTTGGCTCAGATCCTGCTCCTAACTGCCTGGGGGGAGGGGCATGTGGTATATGGAGTGCTGCTGAGTTTGGTGAGGTGCATAGCAGCATAACGGTATGCCTCCATGAAGTCGGTTTCAGGATCAGAACTTTTAAAGCTTAGACTTAGTTCTACAGCAATCGGATCAATCCTCCTGATTCAATATTTAAACAAACTTGGAAACTCCACCAGAATCAGTTTTTAAACATTTTTAAGGCAGTTTTCATGCTTGTGAAAACTACTAGCTCTGGAGAGAAAGTCTTCCATTTACCCCCTGAAAAATTATGGCTTGGGTTGCAGAGGTTAAGCACCCTCAAACTGTCCATGGCCTCAGCCCCTCCCAGAATGGATCACCTCTAAAGGTCAGAGCAAGGTTTGAAACAAATTCAAACAATTTTTTTTGCCATATTTGCAAGAGTGAGCAATTTATACAGGGGGCAAAGATTTAGTTATGAAAATTGGTACAATTTGACAATGCACAGGAGAAGTAAACATTTTTAATGATAGCAGTTAGCACTGAATGCAGAGCATACAGAGAGATTCTGTACATATTAAGAACGATTTATCTGTCTAGCTGTAGCATTTATAAAGAGCCCACAGTCACAGTATCTGGCAGTATTTTATGCATCTAGGCATATTTTCTGTGCGCTAGATGAAAGGATAGCTCAGTTGCCATGACCATCAACTTGATGCCTCCTTGCCAACAACGCTACCAATCATGGTAGTGGTTTAATTGATGGAGACCCGTAAGAGAACTTGACTTTATCCACTAAGTCATTTTGCATAAACTTTTGAATGGCTATCTGTCAGACGGCAACGATTTCTGGTTACTGCCACCCTGAGTGATATTTGAATCTGTGACCCAGAGAGATGATTTCTGATTCCTTCTCAATCTCCTGAGCTACCCAGCCCCCACCCCCCCCTTTTCAATCAGCTTTGACTGAGACTTTTATGATTACTGTGATGGCAAAATATACATGTATGTGGCCAAAGTCCATGATGATTTAAGGTGTGGTATAAATTAAACATAGCTAAATCTGTGTGATTTACTTTGAGGTAAATTATCCAGGGTGGGATTGTACAATAGGCCTGTCTTCATTGCATTGTTAGCTTGAGTTATAACTTGAATTTGGTGCCTAACCTGATTCCTGTCCACACACACAAATCTCTAGCTCAAGTTAAGTGATGCTTTAAAGTTTGAGCTAGTTGGCCTGCTTGGTGTGTGTGTGTGTGGGGGGGAGGAACTGTTGTATTGAAGCTAGTCGACGTATAGCCACCACAGTCATTAAATCACTTTTGCATGTCCACACTGCGCTGCTTGTGTCGGCGGTGTGCATCCTCAACTGGAGCACTTGCACCAGTTTAACTGTCAGGGTGGGGCATTGTGGGATGACTTCTGAAAGTCGATGTAAACAATGCAGTGTCTACACTGACAATGCATCAACCTAATTACATCAACCTAAGTGGAAGAGTTACATCGGTCGAAGCAATGTTTTAGTGTAGATGTGTACAGAGTTAGGTCAACGTAAGCTGCCTTGCGTCGACCTACTTCTGTTGTGTAGACCAGGGCTTAGAAGAACTCTTCAGACACTAAACCAATCACTCTGTGCTGCTAATCGTATCACTTGGTGGTGTGTTTTGCAGTGTGATCACTGTCACTCTCGTAGGCTAGCTCCAGGGGAATAACTTGAGCTTATTGTTGCAATGAAGACAAACCCTAACCATGTCTGAACTCAGTGGCAGAGCTACTGGGTTGCAGCTGTGCTGCTGTAGTGCTGTAGTATAAATGCTTCCTACATCGAGACAAGGTTTTTGCCATCGATGTTGGTAATCTTCCTCTCTGAGAGGCAGTAGCTAAGGCTGACGGACAACTTCTTGTGTTGACTGAACTGCATCTACAGTGAGGGTTAGGTTGACCTAACTACATCACATAGGGTATGAAATTTTTCACAGCCCTGAGTGATGTAGCTAGGTCAGTCTAATTTTTAGGTGCAGAGGGTGTAAGAAGGAATATGATAAAGCAAGTCCAAGTTGTATCTTTACTCCATTTTTTGTATCGGTTTTTTGTATCTTTCCCCCATTTTTACCTTGTTTCTGAACAGTGGCTCATGAGCAGGTCTCGAAGTCACTCACCCCAAACGTTTAAGTTACTGTAGCGATAATAGCATTTTTCCACCGTTACAAACGTTTTCCAACACTAAAGACCAAATGCACATGAAAGATCTCGTTCCAAACACTGGAGTGGAGATACATCAAGGATGCATTCAGGAAATTCATGGCTAGGGTGCTATAAAAATTGCCTTTAATATAAGGCAAGCGATATTTATTTACAAATTATCTGGCTGCCAGATAGATTGTGAAAGCAGGCAGCCCTCTATTGGGTGTATTATTGGCTTTGCTTGGGTAGAAGTAGTCTGCGTTCTCTGCTTTGATTAAATTCTTTTATTTAGCACTGAGGTGATTTTATTTATCTTTCATTTGTAAAACTCAAGCTGTCTGGCTTTCCTGCCTTCCCACTCATGCATGTTTTATTGACATCTTTCATTTCTTCATTACAGCCTGGGAGTGTGAGCTACAGTAGGATCTAGTTTGGGTAACTTTAAGATCACGATAATCACTTATCAAGAGGGTGTATCAAGAGGGGCATTTAGTTTTCTATAGGTTTTTTTTTTCCAGTAAAAAGCAAGATATTCCTGGATTTCTTCTGGGTTATGAGTCACTTTCCCAGATTTTGTTTAGATCTGAGTAATTAATGTTTTTTGCCTTTTATTTTTTATTTTTAGCAGCCATAGCCTCTCTCTTACTTAAATGCTAAAAGAAAAATATTAGCAAAAAGTCTTGGCTAGAAGAGGTGGGGATAAAACCATTCATAAAATTCTCAATAAAGGTCAAATGTGATTCATCCAGGAAAGACCTTGGTCTTGGAAATATTATTATTAAGCATCTTTTCTATAGCACTTACAGAGTAAAGCATATTTCCTACCCCAATGAGCTTACAGCCCAAGACATACAAGACACATGAGACCTCAGGAAAGGGTCTGAGAAGAGAGGTGCTTTGTGAGGAGATTAAAGAAGGAAGGATTCTTGAAAGGAAAGAATGACAGAGGAGACAGAGGTTGCTTTGGTCCACAGGAAAGGAGAGACTGCACCAAGAACAGTGGCACCACCCTGGGAGGCCCAAAGCCAAGAGCGGGAGAAGGAGATGAAAGGCCTGATCCAAAGCCCATTGAAGTCAATGGGAGGCTTTCATTGGCTTCAGTGGGCCTGATTCTCTCATCACGCTTAAATCAGAATGAACTCCAGTGAAGTCAATGGAGCTGCACTGATGTAAAGCTGGGGTGAGTCTGAGGAAAATCAGATCCAAAACATGAAAGAACTGTGGGGAGAGAAGGGAGCAAGTTTGGAAGGAGGATGAAATAACTGCTGAGATGTCAAGGACAATGATGAGGGTGACTGGACAGTGGGGTTACCTGCTGAGT
The DNA here is from genome assembly GCF_965140235.1 of Caretta caretta. Lineage (NCBI taxonomy): Eukaryota > Metazoa > Chordata > Testudines > Cheloniidae > Caretta > Caretta caretta. The sequence continues at coordinate 203,534,227 of NC_134207.1, read as the reverse complement.
GTCCTTCTGGACACTGGAAAGATGTTTGATGGTGCTGAGCGCAGACATGCATTCAGAATCATGGACATCATGAGATTTAAGAACCAGTTTTTAATCTAGAGATATGCTATCTATGCACTATAGATGAGTCCAAGCCTCAAAATATGGGTCTTGGATCTGGCATTCTGGTTTGTCTGCATCTGGCAGAGGTAGGTTCAGATCCACAGTTACTTCCCCAGGTTCATGAGGATTCTGATTCTATTTATTCCTTTGGGCTATTTCTAGTATGTACCTCCCAGAGAAGTGATACTCTCCAGTGGGACTGTGAGCTTCTACCCTTAAACTCAGTCTACTCCATAGTCCTTAGGGGTCTCCCATGTATCATTAGATCAGTCTAATGGTCTTTAGAGCCACACACCTCATAAAGCTCTTATTCTATGCCTTTGGGAATGAGAATATTGAGTTCTGTAGGTGCCAGACACTCTTCTTCCTCTATATCATCTGAGAGATTTAAGGGAGTTTCACAGCTTGGGGATGGTCTGTGTAAAACCTCCAAGCAAAAGTGTAAAACCACAGGGATTGTAGGTAAGAAAGATTTATTAAGAGTAGAGAGAAAAAAGCAGATTGAACAAAACAAGATGGTTTGCCTCATTTACATAGCTTGAAACACTGCAAAAATTCATCTCGCTAGGTCCCCTTTGTGTCAACGCAGGACAATATGCAATATCTTACGTTTCTAAAGTGTGTGTCTTATCTCTTCTCTGACCCTTTTAGCAAGCAGTGTGTTAGTGACACAGTTTCTGATCTCAGGTATCTTACGACCTTGATCTTGATCAGGTTACTTCGATCTTTCGCCATTGCCTATGACCTTACCCAGAAAGGTATTCACTAGAGCTGATCCAGAATTATTTCTTTCCCCCTGTGAAAAATTTGGATGAAAATGAACAAATTTAGAATTTTTTGGGGGGAGGGATTAATTAAAAAATAGGGGAAAAAACGGGTTTTCAGTTTTTCTATGAAAATATATTTTTTTAAGAAAATAGAATATTTCTGGTTTGTTAAAAAGCCATGAAAAAAAGTTTAAACAGAATTTTTTTGACCAGCTCTATTTTTTACTCAGCTGTACCCTCTGACAAGGAGACAACAGTCTCTTTGGACTACTCCTTTTTTGTGTTTCTTATATGTTCATGATTCCATTCATTGCTGTGGATAAACAGTTTTGGTTCCTGTTCTTCCTGTACAACAAAGTATTTTTGAAGGTATATACACACACACAATAGTTCTCCTGGCCTATTTTCACATCTTTTTTTCCCAAATAAACACCTACTAGTCCAACCACCCATTGCCTTTTCTTCCAGCCTAATGCATGCTAATTTTCTTGGCTGGAGATATTAACCTGAATCCAACTCATGTTTGGCTTGCCTCTGAGTTTAAAGCAGGGTTCATATAAATCTTAATTCACTCTTATCATTAATCCTTCTCTATATCAAATTACTGACAGATTAACATCAAACTGTCTGTCACAGGCACCTTCCCATTGCTCCCTGTTTCTCTTGCTGCTTAATGTATTTTTTAGAACGGCCGGGCAACATGTTATAAACATATCCAGACAGGATATGGAATCCCAACAGGAATCCCAAGAGATAACTTAGCAACAGACCAAATCCTCAGCTGTTGTAAATCATCACCATCCCACTGACTTTAATGTAGCTATGCTGATTTACATCAACTGAAAATCCAGCCTTTAACTGTGACTGAAAATAAGTTGGGTCTTGCTCATGTGGGCAAAGGACAAAGTCGAAATAATATACCCAAATTCATGCATGGAGTAAAATGGACTCTCTATAAATATGGCAAGCATACCATACACTGAATGGTATTGATTTGACACAAAGTATTCCTAACTGCCCAGTCCCAGTTGTCTGTTAGCTTGTGGCACACATCCTTTACTCACGCCCTCAAATATACAGTCATGATGACCAGAATAAAAAGAAAAGAAAGAATGATGGGATCCTCTTCTCCATACACCTAATAAGTTACAAAAAATGAATGTGTATGTGTGTATATGTGCACAAAATATCATCAGAGTTCTCATAAACCTGACAAAGCTCTAATGTCTTGTTTTTTCCAAAGATTACAATTCATGAAATGTACAAGAGGCACTGACTTAAAGGAAAGGATATTTGTTTTCCACATACATGCAGCTCCGTCACACTGGTGTTCTGCTAACACATAAAGCCCAGTGAAAGTTGATATGGAAAAGATACACTCTTGAAATTGCTAATCAATAAGGTAGACAATCAGAGACACATACAAATGTAAGAAGAAAAGGAGGACTTGTGGCACCTTAGAGACTAACAAATTTATTTGAGCATAAGCTTTCGTGAGCTACAGCTCACTTCATCAGATGCATTCAGTGGAAAATACAGTGGGGAGATTTATATACATAGAGAACATGAAACAATGCGTGTTACCATACACACTGTAATGAGAGTGATCACTACAGAAAGGGATTCTAGGTGGACTCCTCCTGAAGGTCGAAACAGCAGACTGGACTTCTACATAGAGTGCTTCCGCTGACGTGCACGGGCTGAAATTGTGGAAAAGCAGCATCACTTGCCCCATAACCTCAGCCATGCGGAACGCAATGCCATCCACAGCCTCAGAAACAACTCTGACATCATAATCAAAAAGGCTGACAAAGGAGGTGCTGTTGTCATCATGAATAGGTCGGAATATGAACAAGAGGCTGCTCGGCAGCTCTCCAACACGAGTTTCTACAAGCCATTACCCTATGATCCCACTGAGAGTTACCAAAAGCAACTACAGCATTTGCTCAAGAAACTTCCTGAAAAAGCACAAGATCAAATCCGCACAGACACACCCCTGGAATCCCGACCTGGGATATTCTATCTACTACCCAAGATCCATAAACCTGGAAATCCTGGGCGCCCCATCATCTCAGGCATTGGCACCCTGAAGGCAGGATTGTCTGGCTATGTAGACTCCCTCCTCAGGCCCTACGCTACCAGCACTCCCAGCTACCTTCAAGACACCACTGACTTCCTGAGGAAACTTCAATCCATCGGTGATCTTCCTGATAACACCATCCTGGCCACTATGGATGTAGAAGCCCTCTACACCAACATTCCACACAAAGATGGACTACAAGCCGTCAGGAACACTATCCCCGATAATGTCACGGCTAACCTGGTGGCTGAACTTTGTGACTTTGTCCTTACCCATAACTATTTTACATTTGGGGACAATGTATACCTTCAGATCAGCGGCACTGCTATGGGTACCCGCATGGCCCCACAGTATGCCAACATTTTTATGGCTGATTTAGAACAACGCTTCCTCAGCTCTCGTCCCCTAACGCCCCTACTCTACTTGCACTATATTGATGACATCTTCATCATCTGGACCCATGGAAAAGAAGCCCTTGAGGAATTCCACCATGATTTCAACAATTTCCATCCCACCACCAACCTCAGCCTGGTCCAGTCCACACAAGAGATCCACTTCCTGGACACTACAGTGCTAATAAACAATGGTCACATAAACACCACCCTATACCGGAAACCTACTGACCGCTATTCCTACCTGCATGCCTCCAGCTTTCACCCTGACCACACCACACGATCCATCGTCTACAGCCAAGCTCTGCGATACAACCGCATTTGCTCCAACCCCTCAGACAGAGACAAACACCTACAAGATCTCTGTCAAGCTTTCTTACAACTACAATACCCACCTGCAGAAGTAAAGAAACAGATTGATAGAGCCAGAAGAGTTCCCAGAAGTTACCTACTACAGGACAGGCCTAACAAAGAAAATAACAGAACGCCACTAGCGGTCACCTTCAGCCCCCAACTAAAACCCCTCCAACGCATTATTAAGGATCTACAACCTATCCTAAAGGATGACCCAACACTCTCACAAATCTTGGGAGACAGGCCAGTCCTTGCCTACAGACAGTCCCGCAACCTGAAGCAAATACTCACCAACAACCACATACCACATAACAGAACCACTAACCCAGGAACTTATCCTTGCAACAAAGCCCGTTGCCAATTGTGCCCACATATCTATTCAGGGGACACCATCACAGGGCCTAATAACATCAGCCACACTATCAGAGGCTCGTTCACCTGCACATCCACCAATGTGATATATGCCATCATGTGCCAGCAATGCCCCTCTGCCATGTACATTGGTCAAACTGGACAGTCTCTATGTAAAAGAATAAATGGACACAAATCAGATGTCAAGAATTATAACATTCATAAACCAGTCGGAGAACACTTCAATCTCTCTGGTCACGCAATCACAGACATGAAGGTCGCTATCTTAAAACAAAAAAACTTCAAATCCAGACTCCAGCGAGAAACTGCTGAATTGGAATTCATTTGCAAATTGGATACTATTAATTTAGGCTTAAATAGAGACTGGGAGTGGCTAAGTCATTATGCAAGGTAGCCTATTTCCTCTTGTTTTTTCCTACCCCCCCCCCCAGATGTTCTGGTTTAACTTGGATTTAAACTTGGAGAGTGGTCAGTTTGGATGAGCTATTACCAGCAGGAGAGTGAGTTTGTGTGTGTATGGGGGTGGGGGAGATGTGAGAAAACCTGGATTTGTGCAGGAAATGGCCCAACTTGATTATCATGCACATTGTGTAAAGCGTTGTCACTTTGGAAGGGCTATCACCAGCAGGAGAGTGAATTTGTGTGGGGGGGTGGAGGGTGAGAAAACCTGGATTTGTGCTGGAAATGGCCCAACCTGATGATCATTTTAGATAAGCTATTACCAGCAGGACAGTGGGGTGGGAGGAGGTATTGTTTCATATTCTCTGTGTATATATAAAGTCTGCTGCAGTTTCCACGGTATGCATCCGATGAAGTGAGCTGTAGCTCACGAAAGCTCATGCTCAAATAAATTGGTTAGTCTCTAAGGTGCCACAAGTACTCCTTTTCTTTTTGCGAATACAGACTAACACGGCTGTTACTCTGAAACCTGTCACTTAAGGTGAGCTATTACCAGCAGGAGAGCTGGGGGAAGAAAACCTTTTGTAGTGATAATCAAGGTGGAGTGGATGGGTCATTACACAAAGTATTTCCCCATGTTTATTCCCCCCCTCCACCCTCCATTGTTCCTCAGATGTTCTTGTCAACTGCTGGAAATGGCCCACCTTGAATATCACTTCAAAAGGTTTCCCTCCCTTCTCCCCCCTCTCCCCCCCGCTCTCCTACTGGTAATAGCTCACCTTTAGTGATCACTCTCATTACAGTGTGTATGGTAACACCCATTGTTTCATGTTCTCTGTGTATATAAATCTTCCCACTGTATTTTCCACTGAATGCATCCGATGAAGTGAGCTGTAGCTCACGAAAGCTTATGTTCAAATAAATTTGTTAGTCTCTAAGATGCCACAAGTCCTCCTTTTCTTTTTGCGAATACAGACTAACACGGCTGCTACTCTGAAACCATAAAAATGTAAGGAATCATTAAAGACAAATTCACCTGTATTACAAAGTGGGCAATCATCATTGTGTAAAGGAAAATGGTTCTCTGAATAGGCACCAACTCCATGGGTGCTCCAGGGCTCAAGCACTCATAAAAAAAATAGGGGGTGCTCAACACCCACAGGGTTGGATTACTCTTTTGTGGGCCCCAGTACCTGGACTGTGGCCCCAACCCCCACTCTGCCCCAGGGCCTCACCTCTGCTCGGCCTCTTCCCCCAGAGGCCTCACCTGCTGCTCTGCCCCAAGGCCCAGCCTCCGCACAGCCTCTTCCCCCTAAACCCCTGCCCACGCTCCGTGCCCTCCTCCAGCTTGGTCTCTTCCCCCCAAGGCCCTACCTGCCACTCACACAGGGGCTCAAAAACAAAACCAGCAAAAACAAAAGTCAGCACTTGTGGTTCCCTGTACTTATTAGGGTTGCCAGGCATCCAGTTTTCAAAAAGGGATCCTGGCGACTCCAGTCAGCATTGCTGACTTGGCCATTAAAAGTTCGGTTGGTGGCGCAGTGGGTCTAACACAGGTTCCCTGCTTGCCCTGGCTCTGCGCAGCTCCTGGAAGTGGTTGGCATGTCCCTGTGAGCCCTAGCAGAGGGGTGATCAGGGAAGCTCCATGCACTGCCCCAGCCCTGAGCCCCCTCCTGTAGCCAGTGCCCACATCCCCTCCCACACACCAATCCCCTGCCCCAGCCGTGAACCCCATCCTGCACCCAATCTCTTAATCCCTGGCCCCACCCAAGACCCCACACCCCCAGTGGGAGCCCTCACCCACTCCCGCACCTCAACTCCCTGCTCCAGCCCAGACTCCCCTCCTGCACCCCAACCCCATTTCTGACCACACCCCAGAGCCCGCACCCCCAGCTGGAGCCCTCAACCTCTTGCCCCAGTCCAGTGAAAGTGATGGAGGAAGGGGGGATGGAGTGAGTGGAGGTGGATGTGATGGGTTCGGATGCAGAGACCCCCTTGGGACTTATACAGGGTAAACTCATAAATTGTCCGCCCTCTATAACACTGATAGAGAGATATGCACAGCTGTTTGCTCCCCCAGGTATTAATCACTTACTCTGGGTTTACTAATAAACAAAAGTGTTTTAATTAAGTATAAAAAGTAGGATTTAAGTGGTTTCAAGTAATAACACACAGAACAAAGTAAGTTACCAAGCAAAATAAAACAAAACATGCAAGTCTAAGCCTAATACATTTAAAAAACTGAATACAGGTAAATCTCACCCTTAGAGATGTTCCAATAAGCTTCTTTCACAGACTAGACTCCTTCTTAGTATGAGACCAATCCTTTCCCCTGGTACAGTTCTTGTTAGTTGCAGCTCAGGTGGAAACGAAGGGTTTTCTCATGACTGCAGCCCCTTTGTTCTGTTCCACTCCCTTTTATATCTTTGGCACAAGGCGGGAATCCTTTGTCTCACTCTGGGTTCCCACCCTTCCTTCTAAATGGAAAAGCACCAGGTTTAAGATGGATTCCAGTACCAGGTGACATGGTCACATGTCCTGTGAGACTTCATTACTCACTGGTTGGCACACACATATACAGGAATGCTTACAAGTAAACAGAGCCATTTACAATCAATTGTCTTAGTTAAGGGGAGCCACCAAGCGGCCAAGCCACCATTAATGGCCCACACCTTGCATAATTACAATAGGACTTTCGAGTAATACTTTATATTTCTAGCTTCAGATACAAGAACAATACATTTATACAGATAGGATGAACACACTCAGTAGATTATAAGCTTTGTAATGATACCTTACAGGATACCTTTTGCATAAAGCATATTCCAGTTACATCATATTCACGCTTATTAGCATATTTCCATAAAACATATGGAGTGCAACGTCACAGCAGGGCCTCAGGGCAAGGGTATTTGGTTTTGTGCAATTAGAAAGTTGGCAACCCTAGTACTTATGCACAAACTGGGGCTGATTCTGTACCCACTCCTCTGTCGGTATGGAAGCTCCCAGACCCAGAAAAACTGATGCGTTACCACTAGGTGGACAGGATTTCAGGAGTCTACAGAGGAGGTGTGCACACTACTCGGTAAGGAGTCAAGCTTCATGGAGATTCCCTGTGCTGCTATGCAGAGTGCTTTTTTGAGTGCAGGCCAGGGCTTGTGGATCTGCTGCTGTGCACAGAGTCACTAAAATCGCAGAGCCTTTATGCTGGAGTACAGGATGTGGATGGGGACCTGCTGATCTTCTGAAGCAGCAGGTTGGGAGAGGGGCTTCTCTTTTACTCTCATGTGCATCCCCAAGGCTCAACACATTTACTCAGGCTGCATAGTGGAACAGGATTTGGGTTCACTACATGTATGTGTGCCCGCTAGCTCACTAAAAGAAGCCTAGATCAAAATCCTCCATCACATCTATATAAGACTCTGGAGACACCATATGTAAGTGCTTGGAATTATTCCCCATTGTGTTGCAAGGACTACATACAAATAGGATTTTGTCATATGTGGTGGTTGTGTCCAAAGGCACAAACATTCTGGATAATGAGTTAATAGCTAATTAAGAACATCACCCAACTAAACTTATTTCTCCGACATAGTATCTTCCCACTGGGAATATACACTAATCTCTCACTGATTAATTACAGTAAAGACTTATGGTACTGTATAATGATAAGATGTGTGATAATGGGTCAGACCTTCAATCCATTAAATCTGGTATCTTGCTTCTGGAAGTGACCAATATCTAATGTGCCTGAGAAAGGTGAATAACCCCATAATGCAACTAGTCTGTTTAAAATGCTGGGAAAAAAAGCCCTCCCTCACCTCAGCAGGTAATCACTGTGAAGCATGAGATATAATTACCATTATCTTAGTCTATGCAACTACAATTATTATGTGTAATAAAATTATGGGTACTTAGAATGAGGTAGCCTGAAAATGGAAGGGTTTGGAGTGCCTCTCTGTGGTGTAATGGAATCACAGGGTATCCCTGGAAAATTTTTGTCCAAACTCAAACTCAGACTCAAAATTAAATATCAAAACTGTATAACCACCTAGCTTCCATTTCTCACACTCACAGAAGAAAAATTGCAATTCTGAGAAAAAACACAACATTCATTTGTCAGTGGCGCTTTCCCTCAGATGTACTAGAATTTGAGAAACTTCAGAATCGTTTTCAAAAGCACTACCTTCAGTAAGGTTTAATCCTTGTAGGACTCTGCAGTGCCTCATGTCTGCAACCCAGGAGGTTTTGGGCCAGTGGCAGGTTGGTGGTTTGAAGAAACTATTATCACTGCCCATGCTATTCTTCTGAGGGAAGATCTCTAGAGGCCAGCAGGCAGGCTTAGGCAGTTTGCTACAGTATCCATGCTTAGTATTTGCTTTGGCCATCTGCAATGGTCTAGTAGGTTGAACTAGCCATAGAGGAGTTTTGATCATGAGAAGCCTTTTGATTAAACAGACATTTCTTTGCCTCCAGAATTCTACCCGTCAGGCTGCTTTTATGAATTACGCAGACAAAAATAGGCTCTTCATGTTACTCCAGTGATTTGTTTTGAAGCGACTCCCTCCTTTCAGTTTGTTTAGGGAAACTTCTTTCACTGGCTAATTAAAGTGCCTTAAAAGCTAACGGAGATCATGGAGGGGATTGGAAGGAGGGAAAAAGACTGCTCCTTGCATCACTAATCCCCACCCTTTTGTGCCATGGTTACGTCAGTGGTACAACTGTTGCTGTCGCTCTTCCCTCCCTGGCTTTCTATAGACATAATCGAGGAAGGAGAGTGAAGAAGTCTCCTTAAAGCACAAAAAAACCACCACATTCTAGGCTACAATGCTAAGAACTGAAAGGAAAGAAAAAAAATCTCCAGCTACAACAGAAATTCAATTGTTGCTTAATCTCTTAGTGATGCCCCAACTGGTATTTCATTTTGAATCTGACTATACGAGAGACAACATCAGCTCTGTCCTAATGGATGAGAAGCTTCTTTTGAACCTACTATAGATGTAAGTGCAAAACTCAGGTCAGCCTTAACTGTAGAGACTGGTTCAGCATATCCATCATCAGAACAATGGGCCAAATCATGAGGTCCCTATTCAGTCCATTGATTCCAAGGAGAGTTTTCCTAAATAAGAACTGAGTGAAGACTTCAAGATTTAGCCCAATATTATGATCCTAAACTTTCCCCATGTTTCCCCATGTTTGGAGGAGTAGGGCCTGATTCTGATGACTTGTAGGTTTCACACTAATTGATCTAAATGATCAATTGATCATTTACTCCTGATTTATGCTGGCATAACTGAAGTGAGAATCTGGCCCTATATATTAACACGTGGCTAACTGTATAACCAACTAACATCCAGTAGACACCATTAAAATCATGACATTTACTGCTCACAGTAGTTAAATTTACTGTGCTATTTTGCAGTATTCACCAGTCTCAGAGTAGGGAACCCTTTAAATACTGCAGTAAAGGTAAATCCCATGGTGTGATAAATGTCAGGTATTTAAAGGAACCCAATTTTGTTCTTGTTTTCTTTATTATGATGATGTTAAAACTTTTTGTATCATTTCCTTTTTTGGATTTTGTGGTTGGCTTTTCAGGCTAAACTTCTCTTTCTTTTGAGGCAGCAGAGATCTTGGATCAATGGGACATGTCCTTAAACACTAAACCTATCTTAGATCTTGCTTTTCCCTTACAAGTCGTCAAAATACCATGCATTACTGAAATATGCTCCAATTTACCTCCAGCTGCCCTCAATTCCAGGGTTCTGACAGTAGGAAACAGCTGGCATGCACAGGCACTCCAGCCACCTCCCCTTCCTCCTGGACATATCCTCTGAGGTGGTGGGGAGGCTCTGAGGTGCGGGAGGGGCACAGACTTGGTCCACAAGCTCTATACCAGTGGTTATCAAACTTTTTTTTCATGGATCACTTGAAAATTGCTGAGAGTCTCGGCAGACCGCTTAATGATCTTTCCAAATGTTGTTTGTACCATTAGCTAACTATTGTAAAGTGCTTTGGATAAAAGCACTATATTAAAAAAACTTAATAATAAACTTTTTTTGTTCTACAAATAAAAGCACACAATTTATATTTTAATATCAGAAAACTTATCTTTCTAATGCGATGGATGTGCCCTTTCTTCCCCCTGCGGAAGCCACCAAGCTGGGGTTGGGAAGGAGAGGGGTCTCTCCCTCTCTCCTCTGCCACAGCAGCCACAGAGCTGGGGCTGGGAAGGAGGGCCATCTCTCCCCAGCAGCTGCAGCCCATGAGCTGGGGAAAGTCGCCTCTTTCTCTGGCCACCGCAGCCCTGCATGTCCCAAATTCCCCCTCCCCCCATCTTCTCACCCCACTGCCCCATCCCACCTACCCCTTAATTCCCCCCAAGGTTACCACCTCACCTTACATGTGTGTCTTCTCCAGGGTCCAGGCACCTAATTACTGGAGCCACACCAGCATGGCTCCACTATTTAGGGGGGTGGCCCTTCATTCTCTTGTGTGCGGCATCCAGGCATGCACTTTAGAGGGAACTATCTGCAGACCACCTGAATGGAGCTCACAGACCACTGGTGGTCCATGGACCACAGTTTGAGAACCTCTGCTGTACACTATCTAGGGATTCCCTTGCACTGGAGAATTCCTAGATAGAGGATTAAGTTGACTTTGTGTTCCCTTTGGACCTCCACAGTGGGGTCAAGAATCTGGTCCAAGATTTCTCTATCTTCTTCATTTATCTCAAAAATGGGTACATTTTTGCAAGGTTTTTTCTCCCCTAAACTAGGTACATTCAAGCAAAAACAAAATGGACCCATGGTCTAGTGACTCCAGATGAGCTTTACAAAGGAATTTAGGCACATAAAGATGCAGATAGATGCCTCATGGGATTAACAAACATGCCTAAATAGATGAGGTGCCTAATTCCCATTTTAAGTCAATGGGTGTTAAACAGCTAACTCATTCAAGTGGCTTTGTAAATCCCACTAGGCATCTATCTGCATCTCTAGGCACCTAACTTCCACAGTAAATCTGGCCCCCTAGGCCAGTTTATGAGCAAAACTGGGCCTTTTCCAATGGAAAATGGGTCCATTATTGAATAAAAGTGGCTTCTTCATCAAAAATAGTGATCATTTTGAACAATAGGAAGAGCCTCCCTCTCCTTTCCTCCTCTTCCACTGGTCAACCTAAAATAACCCACGAGAAGAAATGAGAAGAATGGAAGAACATGATGCATGTGTGTAAGTGTGGCGCTCACAAGTGTTACAGAACCACCTGTTCCTACTTAATCCCATCCAAAACAATCTTCACTTCTGTGACAATGCAGAGAAGAGAAACAAAGAGTGACAGTCCTGGAGCAGGAGAAAGTGAGAATGATTGCTCTGGCTCAGATACAGGCTCTGTTTTGGAGAAGGGTTAATACTGTACTGCCAGAGGACTGGTTCCTCTCCATGTACAACAACTGTTGGGGATGTCCCCTCAGCTCTGGCTACTGGTGGGTCAGCTGGCATCTAATGTAAAGCAGAAACACATGTGTGCCAGACTTATATAATTGTATGTGTGCCACTCCTGGTCCATCTGCAGAATAATACTGCACCTGCCAGTTGCTTTAGTAGAGCGGGTAGGAGTCGAGAGAGAGAGAGAGACTCATTAGGCAGAGAAAGTCCACAGCTTTTTAATTTTCCTCCCACTGCTACAATCTTTCTTCTTACTATGTTTCTTTCTACCTCTATGCTAGGGCTGAATAAGACCTGAGGAAACAATAGACTTTTGGGGGACATTGTTTTGGGTGCCCTGTGTTTTTTTGTTTTTTGTTTAACACAACATTGCACGTTACTTGCATACCTGTCAGTATCTCAAGTTGTGTATATCTCAAAGTAGCATATATTTTGACTTTGAACTATTTCTAGACACAGGGAATTATCATATTAATAATTTGGAACTTTCCCTTCAAAACCAAATTGCCTGTAAAAGGATACATTTCCTTAGAGCTTGCCAATCGTTTTTCTTCTGGAAAAGTTTCCGGCAGCCATTAAGAAACATAAATCATAAAACCTAACTGTTCTTGAATAAATAAAATTTGGAACTTGATGTGGATGACCTAGTATTTCATCTTGTTAGTGACAGAGAATTGTGCCTGGGAATTGAATAATAACAGCATCAACTGACATGAAATGTACCCCACCCTGAAGATGGAAATAGAGAACGAGTGCTTTCAGCAACTCCAAGGCTGTGAGTGTCCTTTGAGTATTCGTTGGCTTAATAGAATTTGTATCAACCCCAGATAGGAGAGGCCAATTTACACATCACCCTAATCCACATTACACAATGTATTATTGTATCAGAGCCCCTCTAGAGGCCTCAAGAAATATCCCCATATTTTAGTTTTTACTTACCCTCCACGCTTCAGAAGCTCAAAGGTAGTCTCTCCAGCAGAGAACGGTTAAATTAGGATCCTTCCAGAGTCCATCAAGGATATTGTGGAAACAGTCAGAGGGCTCACTGCAGACTGATTCAAGAATCTCCCTTCCTTAGGGTCCAAGCATTCTGCTGTCTAAGAACAGTTATGTTTAACTCTTCTGGTCTGAAGGAATTGAATTTGGGTCAGACATGGATCTCTTGCATGACAACACATAGGATTTCTTCTAGACTACAAAATATTTGTATTTATTTTACTTTTGGTATTCCTGGACAGAAAGCAAACATCAAGCAAGAATATTAAATGACTACATGCATATAGTCGATCCCTCTGTTGTTACTTGCTCATAATGGGTTTATCAATTCAGTCTTTTTCTGCAATCCTGGTTGGTCATTATTTCACACTGTACAGAACATTAGCCAGGAAGGTGTTGTCTAGGTGTTTGGTGGTGGGGAGATGGTGATGGGGCTGAAATACCACTTTAATAGCCAAGAAAATTGGTTGTGGCAATTCATGAGGTAGCTATTATAAGAACATTGTGGTAATAATACATGCTGTGAAAGCTATAGATGGTGATGATAAAAGTTCCCTCTCAAACGACATGGTGAAGAAGGCATTGTCTGGGTATAACATGTTGTTTTAACATATGATTAAGCATAAATAATATAAATCATTTTAACATTTTTTATCATTAATGTAAAACAAATATAACTATACGTACCGGGTGGTTGATATCTTCTGTTTACCAGGTATTTCCTTGCTGTTCCATCTCATACTAATGTTAAGTATATTAAGCATCTAATCCAAACAGGTGAACTCTTTTATTTAGTTTCACAACATATTTTTCTCTCAGTACATATGACACCATCAGTTTATCTCCACAATGTTTTCACCCATTGCCCATTATTGTTGTTCTTTTAAAAATATCCATTTCCGTCAGTAATTCCAATGGGCAAATGATTTGCCTGAATAAGGATGGAAGAATCAGGCTCTGTTTTACAAACTGAATTCTCATGTAACTGTATTGCTGTAATCCGGTTCTTCATCCATCCATGCCCTCACTAATGCTGGAAATAGTCACTTGTGTCATACATAATATTTAAAATTACAAACTAGGGAGTATCTCTCTTTGTCATCTTTGAAGTGCCTAGCACAGTTTGGAGCACTATTAACTTAACTACAAATCTTTCCATTGCCACAACCACTCAGATTAGTTTTAAACTGAAAAAGTAATTTCTTAGACACCAAAATATCTCAGTGTGAGTAACTAGGCCTTTTAGTTTTGAGGCCCAGTTTTTCACATTGAGCTGTGTCTTCTGATGAAACAACATGAAGTGCAAAGTACTATTTTTCATGAATAAGAATGGTAGCATCTGGCCCTAAATAAATGAAGGGGGGACTCTCAGAGACAGCAGACTGGTTCAGCCAGAGGTCAATTCATTCAGGAGCATGAAGGCATTAATTTTCCAGGCACTAATAAAACAATGAGACTTATCATGCAGAGATCACTTCCCATCAATGAAAAATGTCATGACACCTATGCAGGAAAAGCCAATGCTGGATTGTAACCATATATGCCTTATTTCAGTAATGGTAGGGCCTGCTCCCCTTTCCTCCTAGAGTTCTTCTAAAAATCTAAAGAGAAAATGTAGTGGCATTTTAGTCTCATTATGGTGGGCAAGAAGGTTGTGGTTTCCATTCATAGTGGCACTTATGGCAGATCCTTCACTTCCTTTTACATTCCTTAGTGGATCACCTGCACCAAAGTCTGGCTCCATATTACAGCTCAGCTGCCCTTCATGGACCACACGGCTGATAAAAGGTAGAAGACAGCATGCAAGACATACCCTGAATCTGTGATCAATACTGTTCTATTGTTACAAAAAGAAAATTCCAATCAATTGAGCTAATTTTGCAGCGTGGTGAAAGTTTGGACACTGGCATAAAGGTATAACCAAGGGTTTCCTCAAAGCTAACCTGAATTGACGCATGTGTTCAGTTCTCTTCACAATAGAGAGTTTTATGGATAGATCATTGCCCAAGTGTGTGTATTGGATACCCAGGAAAACTATATGTTGTCCTCTCCTAACATAAAAAGAAAAGGAGTACTTGTGGCACCTTAGAGACTAACCAATTTATTTGAGCATAAGCTTTTGTGAGCTACAGAAAGCTTATGCTCAAATAAATTGGTTAGTCTCTAAGGTGCCACAAGTACTCGTTTTCTTTTTGCGAATACAGTCTAATACGGCTGTTACTCTGAAACCTCTCCTAACATAGGTTCTTATCCTGTGAGATGCTGAGTGCCCAGGATTCCTGCCGATTTTCATAGCATTTGCAGGACATAGGCATATCTCACGATTTGGCCTATGATGTGTTTCCTTAAGGTAGACAACTCAAAGTACCTCACATGGCATCAATCAATTACTTCAACTCTCCCAGCTACTCCACCCAAACCACTTAAGGACACAATCATCTTCTTTTATGAATAGAAATATAATGGGAGCCATCATAAGAGTCATTATGACTGCAAAAGGATATCTATATTATAGGCCCTGCCCTTGGAGAGGAAATGTGACATGTTGCCTAACAACAATGTGATCATCATTACTTCATACGGTTCCTCCCCAGAACAGGTTACAGGATATAGTTCTGCCATCTTTGTTCTCTCAGCTAAAGCACCCAAAAGAGTTCAGTGGTACAAGATGGGCAATGAAGATTTACCTTAGCAGGATGGCAACTTTTGAGACTGAATTCAAGGTCCATAAGCTTCCACCCTTACTTCTATGTCATCAATATCCATAGAGCTGGCAACTGACAAGAATGACCCTCATTTGTGTGACTTCATTGAAATGGAACAGGGTCTTTTCTAGGGAAGCACACAAAACCAGAGGCCTGTCCCTCCTGAGGGCATCAGAAATCACTCAATAAGATACAGGGCACAGGTATTCCTGAAAGACACACAGTATTTAGCTAGCCACTACATCGTCAAGCATGCACACTTTCAAAAGCTTTATAAGCTTGACTTAATTTCTTCCTCTGATGCAGCTTTTGACAAGCAAGTCCTTCAGTCAGTGGTAGAAGAATGACCCTGGATTTTTGGTTGACAAACATTCCTCTGAATGCATTAGGATATGTTTGTCATTCCCCTCATCTCTCTCTTGATAATACTTCTCACTGGCGGCCACCTCCTTTAAGTGAGAATGTTGGGAGGAGCTTCTCACCTAAGGAAATGACATTGTTTTTCTACCTGCTAATTTTTCATAGAAAACCTACATATGAATCTGACCTTCTCTCCTTGTGTTAAAGAACATACGGGAATGTTTTTATAATTTATTTTCCTTCGTTTTGGCTTGTACTTTAATATGCAGGTTGCTCTCCATGTGTTTTTTTTTAATTTGACTGTTCTTGTTAGTGTTAATTACAGCAATGAAGGATATTATTATAGAGAGCGTGCATAAGTGGATGGCCCTTATGGTCACATGTCCCCCCAACAGACATCTTCAGTTCTGGCTGTCATATCACAAAGATATGGGCAACTCTATATGGACTGGTAAATGAGAAGACAAATTAGCAGGCATCTGCATTTCCAGTCTAAATCATATTTGAATAGGCTGTTGTAACTCAGCAATTCTTTTGTTCAGTGGGCTAAAAGCTGGCATGCAACTTTTCACTCAAGATGCAATTTTAAAGCAAATGAAATTAGTTTAGCTTATTTTTGAGAAATGGAATGGCACAAAAAGTAGCGAGTTTATCCTTATGTCTTTCAAACCATTAGCCTTGACAGAAATGCAAAAAGTAAGAATAACGGTAAATGAAATATCTGAACTGTTTATGTTTGAAAAGAAGCTACAAATCATGCAATGTTACTTTCAGAAATGATTTTGGTAACATTGTATATCACTGCTCAGTGTGTGCATGGATATAGTATGGAGTCACATAGCTTATCAGAATTGGAAGGGACCTCAGGAGGTCATCTTAGTCCAACTCCCTGCTCAAAGCAGGACCAATCCCCATTTTTGGCCCCAGATCCCTAAATGGCCCCCTCAAGGATTGAACTCACAACCCTGGGTTTAGCAAGCAGGCCAATGCTCAAACCCCTGAGCTATCCCTCCCCCCTAAAACCAGACACCCCTGACCCGGGGCAAGCCCACCCCAGCCAGCCAGAGGCGGCGCCGCAGCCCCCTTCAGCAGCCAGGTCTGGCGTGCGGGAGAGCGCGCAGGCGCGCACCACAGACTCAGAGTTGTCAGGGTTGGAAGGGGTCTCAGGAGCTCATCTTAGTCCAACCCTCTCCAATCCCCAATTTTTGCCCCAGATCCCTAGATGGCCCCCTCAAGGATTGAACTCACAACCCTGGGTTTAGCAAGCCAATGCTCAAACCACTGACCTATTCCTCCATCCTACCACTGACCTATTCCTCCATCCTGTTGCTGTTCTTGTGACTCGCATACTAAGGTTTACAATCACAGGGTGTGCCCTTTGGAGGTGGTTTTTTTTTGCCAGCCTTTGCCAAAATTCAGCACAGAATTTTTGTGTGTGCGGCAAGTATTACATTTGCCAGCATCTTTGTGGAATAAGAACACTAGGTAACGCACACTGTGCACTGTTATCATACGGTATCTGTGCCTTGTGGCCGCATTCAATCAGATGAAGAAATGTAAGCGTGTCAGTGCACAGTAAGACTGCAATACAGAATCAGAGCAAAAATGGTGATATTGCAACATCTGCAGAGAAACTGGCATTATGTCCAGGGGAAAAGTAGGAGTGCTGCTTTTACCCCCATTGAATCAAATGTAAATTGAAAAATGATGGATCCAATATAAAAGGAATCTTGAACAAATAATTCCTTTTTAATCAATTTTAAAATATATTATAATTAACAAAACAAAAGGAATTGAAAGGTGACTATGATATTTACAGAGTGCATGCTAAGGCCTTGAGTAAGATTTAGATTTAGTTTGCTTAATCTACAAAGATAAGATTACACAATTCATCTCTACTGTGAGGGTTCTAGTACTTTTAGACACTGTAACATGCTACCACTGCTATTACTAACAGTAACCGAAGGTGGCAGAATGACAGAGTCAGGATATGAGCGACATCGGGGAAACGTGTTCTTGACGACGAGGGTCCTCAACTAGCAAAGAAGGGAAGGAGCGCGAGGGAGAGTGATAAATCTGAAAAAATTCTGAGCCTGAAAGAAGAACACAATGCCTGCTTCAAGATCCATCAGAAGAGATAGGAATTTTGCCCACTGTCCAATAGTCCGATGAGCCATGTTTTCTGGAATGCAGCATGTGGACAACTGGAAGAGAAAAGATGAGCCAAGGGTTCTCTCTGTGTTTAAAACTTCTCAGCATCTATGTAAGTCCCAAACATTGTACGAAAATAAAGCTAGGCCTCTGAGTTATACCAACAAATGCAGGGAAATTCCAAGTGAAGGCTGTCCTTCTCCCTTTGATACGCTTTGTTCCAGAGCCTCAGCTGGTGTAAATTGATATAGCTCCCTTGACTTCAATGGAGTGATGCCAGCTTACATCAGCTGAAGATTTGGCCCGTTGTGTGTAGGTAGCTCTCAGGCCTTACACCAGTTTAAATCAGCCCCATCAATACTAGTACCATAAGTTGTTTCATACTTAATATATATTTACAGCATGCAGGTGTAAAACACATGTGGCAAGCTCATAAATGTGGCAGCTTACTATTGAATAGGCTCCTGGTTACAAAATGGATTTTTGAAATGTCCTTTAGTTTTATCTTTAAAAGATGTAGACTAGCTGAAAGATCTGCCAATGCTATACCTTTAACACAATAAATGCAAGTGAGTTTTAATAACCTATCAGGATCTTGGTACATCACAACACTTAATCTGCATTACAACTCACTTCCTAATCGCTGCTTTCATTCCAATTGTGAGCAGCGAGGGTGGGAGAGATGAGAATTTCAGATAAGTGCCAGTAAAACAAGTTTGCTCTACAGCTGGCGTGTGCTGTGCACACGTTAACCGTGCCTTATGGCAGTATTCAATCAAATGGTTCCATAAACTAAAAATAATCACCCTAATACTAATACCTATTATTCTTCATTGTTACTGGTCGCTCTGGTGCTGCATTTGACTGTGAAGAATTCACCGCCATTACTACCCTCAGTGTCTCTCTCTCTCTCTGAAATGTGATCTAATTGCAGAATCCACACCTGTTCTACAGTTCAATAGAAGCCTGCTTTTGATGGAAACAGACTTTCAAGCACAAGCGCACAAACACACACACACACACACACACACACACACACAGAGGACTTCAGCTGTAGAAAAAAATATAGCATGAGTTGATCAGAAAATAATATTGTGAAGAGTAAAAAAAAAAAAAGCCTGTGTTTTGTGGTCATTGGAAGATTGCTGATGGGTGCATAAATAAAGCATGCTGGAACATCTGTTCTTTGTTGTGCATTCAGCTTTTTAATGTCTTCAAAGAGCAGCTCTGACGCATCACTGACTACCACTCCCCATTCAAGCAACATTTTACCAGAAAATAATAAACCTTCCTGGTGGGGTGCAAGGAGCCAAGGCATTCGGGCAATGCCATTAATTTGGAAATATCTCTTTTTCTGGGATTTTTAAATATCTCTCCCTTTGAATGGTGTTCAAATTTGGGATCCAGCCTGGAGTCCCTATCAGCCTGAGCCACTAAATCAGCCTGAATATTCTCCTCCAGCCTTTTCTTTCTGTAAAAGGGAACGGCAGCGCCAAGTCAAAGTTTATACCTATTTTTTCCCCGATCTTAATTCTATTAATGTTAAAAATCCTGTCTAGATGTATTATTTGTTATGTGTATGTTACAGTATTTATTTCTCCTGATAAAATTCAGAGACAGCGGAGACCCCTGACAGTTTAACAGTATTGGCTGGTTATTTTGATACAATGTGCTAGGCAGCAAAAGATTAAAAACAGAGAGTCCTAGTCTGAGGGAAACCAGCTTGAACTCTAAAATAAAATTTTAGCAGCATGGATTTCTCTTGCCATAGGCTATGAGGCTACTATGAATTTCAGATGCATCTCCAGAGCTGTCAATGAGGTGGAAAGATGAAACTGGCATTACAAAGATTTGTTGCAATGTGATTCAATATAATTGCAATTGAAGGTATAGCAACATTAAATCGCAGCTGAGAAAGAACTGTTTATGTATGTACAGTATAGGGACAGGCATTTGCCCTACAACTCAAGCACCATAACAAGAATTTCTTTGTATCACTTTCTTCTGCTCCACTCTTTCTTTCTAGGTCACAGCTGAAAGATATTGGAATACCAATTAGATGCTGGTGAGTTACATCTGTAATGAGTCTGACTGTGGTCTTGTGGCAGAGTGCTTCAGAAAACAGAAACACCTTTTAGGTACACTATAATATCTTTGTTAGTGTGCGGGGTGCTTTGACCTCTTGATTGTTCATTTTCATTTTATCGGCTCCGTTAACCATTGTAACATGGCCTGGTGCATAAAGCAGGAGACGGAGGCTCAAACTCATCACTGGCATGAGTGGGTGCAATGCCATTTACTTCTATGTCAGCAAGATCGGGCTCCAACTGTGACTTTAGCAGTGTTCTGTTCTCTTAGACCAACAGGAATTTGGCCTTATAAATCAGGAATCCTGGCTTCTATTCACTTGTTCACTGTAGAATAGCACATACTTTCTGTGACTCTATTTATTTATCTGTAAAGTGGGTACAATAATACTTACCTAACTCCCTGGCATGTTGTGACTTTTGTGGCTTGATCATGCTTCCACTAAATTCATTCATTTATTTCATTAGCAACACGGGCAGACTCTTAAATCATTAATGCTAGCATAGTGCTTTGAGATCCTTAGAGGAACGAATCCAAGTATTATAATTATTAGATATTTTATTTATGCTTAGTGGAAAAAGAACAAAGCCAGCAGGAGGCTCAATATGATGAAAAAATATCTATCTACTTATACTGTCCTCATTACTGTTGTATTTGAGCCCCTCGCAATCATTAATAGATTTTATCCTCACAACACTCCTGTGAGATATCAAAGTAGTATCTCCATTTTACAGATGGGAAACTAACACATTGGGTATATTAAGTACCTTGCTATAGGTCACACAAAACATACGTAGCTGCAAGAAGTATGTAGCTAAGATCTGATCGCAGGTCTTTTGAGTCCCAGTCCAATTCCCTATCTACTAAAATATTGTTCCTCCTTCCAGTGTATCTACAGCTTTTGCTATCAGACTATTGCAACTGGGTGGGCATCTATAGGGAGGGTAGGTGAAGAGAGGCATATTATTGTTCTGACGCTTATCTTTCATTTTTGTGTCATCATTTTGTTCTTTGATTCAAATGAACAGATAAAAAAATTGGATTGGGGTGGGGTGGAGAGACAGGGAAAAGGAGATTGAGGTACAGTAAAGTGTCCTTCTAATGATAATAGAGGTTATTAATAATACAGGTTGAATTGACTAATGAAATATTTAAATATATTTGTTGTTCTTGTTAGAGATTTTTTTTACAGTGTTCTGTTATGCGATACTTATGCAGTAATTGCTTGTTGACCATTTAATTACACAAGGGCAGATTCTGCCACCCTTACTCATGCTGAATACAAAACTCCCCTAGTCAATGGGTCAATTCACTAAATAAGGCACTACTCAAAATGAGTGAGAGTGGCAGAATCTGGCCCACAGTAATTACCATGTAGTGACATGGTATTTACATAGTAATTACCTTACTCATTCTTCTTATTATAGAGAGTTACATGATTATTTTTGTCCTCCAAACCCAGAGTGCAGGCAACATGGTAATTACTTTTGTGCATAAGTCTAATCGTACAGATACTTTCGTACTCTCCCTGTCATATGCACACACATATACACACACATACTCTACAGGCAGCTATGTATTGAGGTATTTCTCAATATATCTTATTAAGTCACCATGCAATGAAATAGTTCTTTCTGGTACATGTGCCATGTAAATTAAAGGGTTGTAATATAGGACAACAATCCCTCTGTTTATACAGGTTATGTTTTAAGTCCCATGCTATGTTTTTTAAAAAGATTCTTTTATAGTTTCTTTACATATTTCAATTGCTACGAGTTGTAGGGAGCAAGAAGATGGTGCAGTGGCTTAATACTTTTACCTTTGAGGACTTGAGTTCAAATCCTACTTTAAAAATGAAAATGAATTTGGGAATATTAACCTAATCTCCAATTATATGGACATCAGAAACTCACCATTGATTAACCAATTTATTCGAGCATAAGCTTTCGTGAGCTACAGCTCACTTCATCGGATGCATACTGTATGCGTCCGATGAAGTGAGCTGTAGCTCACGAAAGCTTATGCTCGAATAAATTGGTTAGTCTCTAAGGTGCCACAAGTACTCCTTTTCTTTTTGTGAATACAGACTAACACGGCTGTTACTTTGAAACTCACCATTGATTAAGGTCACTGACACATTGACTAACAGACTCATTTTTTAATGAGAGACGTACTCATAATGCCATGAAGTTTAAAATATGGCTAAGGAATGCTCAGAAAGAGAAGAAAGAACATACCAGCCAAAGTGCAACCAAGATCACTTTGAATTCTGAACTGGCACTCGTGGTTGGATTATTACAGAATTAGTAGCTGCTGCAGATTGTAACTGACTTCAGATAGCATTCTTCCACTTGCATTATGCTGACATGACTAAAAATAACTTAGTCCAGACATGAGAAGTTATTTTCCCCTATACTTTTTCGTCTAGTGCAGATCTGATGGGCACAGAAAATGGAGGAAATAATCATGCCCATGTCTGAGAACAAAGGGCCAGAACCTCAGCTGGTGTAAACTGATGTAGCTCCATTAAAGACAATGGAGCTATGCTGATTTGCACCTGGTGAGGATCATGCCCAAAATGTAGAATGATAAGCATGAGCTATGATCCTGTATGATACAGTAAATGGCTTTAATTTAGGATGAAGTATATAATTTGAGAGGCATTCATAATAAATGTAAAAATCCCTTAATATACACAAGACTTTTTATTTCTTTTAAATATTTTAAATACTTGTAATGCTACTGAATATATCTTATCCATAGGGATATTAAATTCCCAATTGCTAGGCTATAAATACATTAATATCTTATATACCTGCTCCTTTCCCCCATGTGTGTTGTTCCTTGAAGAAAAAACTGTGGAAGAAACATGGAAGAAAATGAATTGTTTCTCACATAGTAATCTACATTAAAAAAAAAAAAAAAAGGAAATGGTTGGGTTTCCTGTTTCCTACCTGGCTATTTATGTTAATGTGTTATCTGAAATGTAAGTGGATTTGGGTGACTGTGTTGCACCAAAGACACAACAAAGGTTTATAAAGCATCATTGCAATGAGTAGAACTCTCTGAGAATATTGACAGTGACTAATGCTGTGCTTGTCTCAATGGCAGCACTCTATACCTTACCCACTTTCTACAGAAAGCAATCATATTACTACCGATCAGTTCTTTCTGTCCAGCAACCTGAAAACAACCTTTGCTCATTGATTCACTTAGTTCAGTCATTTATGCTACACTAAAGTAGATATATGCTGGTCAAAATAAATGGTTTATTCATCCTCTGCTCAGTGATGAGGGTGGGGATTCAGGCTTGTGATCCTGAGATATTTTACATGCCTTACAGTAGGTGATCCTCACTTTAATCTCAGCCTGATGTGGGATGAACAGATATTGCTGGTTCGAACAAGCACAAAGCAGCGCTTTTTACCTTAGCCTATAGGACATTCTGTCCTGAAATGTTTAGTGCACTCTGGCAGACCCTTGGTCCGGGATGGACAGAAGAAGAGGAGGAGGAGGAGGAGGAGGAGGAGGAGGAGGAGAAACAAGGTACAGGAACAGAAATTGAAAGAAAGAGTGAAAAGGAAAGATAGTACATAGGAAGGAAGGACAAAAAAGATAAAGGATAACGTATGAAGTCAAAGAGGAGGAAACAATAAGGTTTGGGGGAAAGGTTTTTACTATGTACAGCAGCATACAAAAGCTACTTCTAGCCATATGATGTGAGCCTTCAACTATTTAATCTGTCATGGACTATGTGATCCCCATAACTTATGTTGATCCTCTCGGCATGGACCTCATAACTACCTTTGGTTGACTGGGTTCCACAACATGCTTATCTACTATGCTCAGAAACTCTATTGGACTGTGTTGATTTTCCCAGGATGCTTTGGGGACTCCATAATGGCGTGTGCAGAAGCAGTAAAGAAATTTCAGAGAGAAAGAAAGCAGCAGTGTGCAACAGCAGACCTTGCATGGGTGGACTGACAGATTGAAGAAAGTAACAAGCAGAAGGTTATTTAGCTGCTATTGCCAAAAGCCATGACTTTGACAAGTCACGTTTAATATGTAATTTCCTACTCTTTTGAATGCTCTGGAGCTAAGTTGAGAACATAATGAGAGGTAGCATCCACAGGAAATGGAGGTTTTCAATCTTCTGGACTCTTAATTCAAATAAAGTTTCAGGGGTGCCTTTGCAGCACTAAAAGAAAGTCAGCAACTGTGTATGACCTTTCCAATTATTTCCCATGGGACGTCCGATGGGCCTACACTGGTCCCAGAAGTGTAAACCCTTCACCAACCTTTCTCCAGTTTCACTTAAGAGAGCAAGTTGAATTTGAAAAAGAGTGTCAGAAGTAAAGGTCAATGCTTTATTTACGTGAGCTTTATATGCTAGACTTCTCCCTCCTGCTTTCACTTTCATTCCCCAGGGATCACTGCCTAAACCACTTCACCTCCTGAAGTACTATTATAGTGATAATATTCCTCCATCTGCAAGCTTGGATCAAAGTGCATCTTCCCTTACAAGAAATTTTATCAGGCCACAGTATGCCACATACTAGCATTTCTTGTCCTTTGTGCTCTTTTTCCCCATTGCCTGGCTCTATCTGGGATTCAATGTACTAAAGAGAGAAGTCTGACTCTTGTTGCCATGAGCCAGCATGAAAGCATAGTTTTAGGAGAAAACTCAAGTAACTTACCTCACAGGGAGGAGTTGAGAAACTTAACTATTTAATGTTTGCAAAGCACTTTGAATTCCTCAGAAGAAAGGTATGCTGACATAAGGACATATTATAGCAGTTGAAAAAAACCCTTCAATTCTGATTATGGAAAAGCCTCTCCTTTTCACCATTTCAAATCTCAGGTATGACTGCTAAATAGGGAAACCTATTTTATAACATTAGGGGGTGATCCAGTGACCACTGATGTCAGACCATTGAGTGTAATGGGAATTGCACGAGGCCCTTAAAGAACTACCATTTTCTACTAAAGAAGACATCTGGGTATCTGGTACCATTCTGTCAAGCTTCTTAACGTAATCGTTGGTGACAAATCTGAAGCTGTCATGGGAGGAATTTCCCAGTGATTGTAAACTCTTTGTGGCTTCTTTTCTTTTTATAAATAACCATGCCTGACCTACAGTGCGGTGTAAATATGAAATACTGAAAGGGAAAGCTGGGTGAGCACTGCAAAACATTTTGTGCAAATACTCAAACTTAAAACTAAATGTCTTTTGTCTGTGCATGTGCCACTTTTGCTCTCCCTTTCGAGGCACTGAGATACATGAATGCTCTCAAACTGGGAAGTTTAAGCTCCCGCATTGGAGTATTTGTAGATAGCACAAGTTCCAGATGGGGAGGAGCAGGCTATGCTGCGGCCAGCGTTGGGACTGGCCTCTTGTATTGATCTTTGCCTAAATATGTCTTTTGGCAGCCCCATTTCTCCATCCTCTGCTGCAGCAGCTACTTTTTGCCAGTGAGTACTGATGACCAGTAATGGCATTTAGGATGTTTTATATGGGGCACTGCCGAAGGACAGGGCTCCCCAACACTTTTCAAGAGCCCTGGCACCAGAGGCAATTACATGAGCCAGACAACAGCATACCTGTCCCCTTCACAGCTAGGACTGAGCGGGAACCTGCAATTACTTTGTGTGAATATGAGGAGACAAAATTAAATATAATCTTTACACTAGGCCAGGACATTTTTCTGTCGCTTACTGATGCGTTGGGTAAGGCCAACAGCTAATCTGCTGCTCCTCCCTTAGAGATTTAGGTCCCCTTAATTCCTTACTATAAGAGTTATATTCATCCACCCTGGTAACAGGAACAACAACATGTGACTCTCTTGACCAATCACAGCTGATAGACAGAGCTAGAGTTCTGAATGTCGAGTATCAAATACTCATACTGGCCTGTTTGTGAGCACACCACTGAGTAAAAAAAATAATCAAGTGTTATTGAATGTTGAGTAAATTCAAGGAAACAATCTGTTCACAGATGTACCAGGAGCAGAAAAAGAGAGTGAATTAATCAAATACATTATCTGTTGCATATTATCCACTCAGTTTTAATAATAATAAAACAAGTACATATACAGTTTGTATATATATATGGGTATGAATTCATTGATATATGTGATGTGTGTGCATACTTTTGAGTGTAGGTATATCTTTTCTCTACATGGTGAAGGCATCTTCCATTATTTTAAAACATCACAGCAAATACTATAACGAATCCCATTTTGCTTGGGAAAGTATGAGCTACTTTCCCTACATGTTGTAAGGTACACTCCCTTTTTGTCTCTATTTCTAATCATTTTAACACCAAGATCCTCAGATGTTTACAAAACTCCCACCCTCTCTCTTAAGAATCACTGCAGTGTAGCATGCACATGTGCACATGTTGAACAAGCCCTCATAAAATGCCTATCACATCATTATTTTATGTTTAAACATTTTTATTTCTCCAGAGAATTTAAAATACACAAACATGTGACTTCATGCAAAAATGATCCAAAAGAGATTATAAATACAGCTATAAATGTCAAAGTTCTCAAAACATTTCACTGGTTCTATCTTCAGAAGAAACTGTTTACATAGAAAACACAAGTCAGTTTGTTTTATTATTGTTATAATGTGTTAAATGTTACAAATGCAATCTGTCTGCCTTACACATAAACTATACTCTCCAAATATCTTAAAAAATCACTTCTAATAGTTGCAAGGAGGGATAGTAGAATAATTTAGTGGGATATTAAGCATTCTCCCCACAGCAGAAAAGACATTTGAGCTTCACACAACTCTTATCAGATATAAGCTAAAGTTAGCCTTAATTTTTCCAGAAGTAAGTACATTGTAATGGATCATCACTCGTTTCTGCATGCTTGTAAGTGGTATTGGAGAATCTGTAGCTCAAAGTTCTGACTTATTAAAACACATTTCTTTTGACTCTAGGAACAGGCAATTCTGTTTATTTGTTGGGAATAATGACACAAATTTCCTACATAACATTTATTCACTTCCACATCTAGCAGCCATCAGTGTGAGGCCCTTTCCTCCATAAATGATTCTGAATCAGATAAACTAACTAAACAAATGTTAAGGCTCTGTGAAATACATTGGTCTGAATTTGTCATAGTATGTCTAAAATCCCCAGCATGGGAGAAAGTTCCAATAGCATAATATAAACTAGCATATGTGTGGACTTTGTGACAGATACATAACTTATGAGCAAGAACATGAGGAATGGAGGATATTTTTCTTTGGTTCATTAGGCTGGGATTCACTGAAATTGACATGTTCCGGTGGGAAGTTTCAGTTTAGGAGAAATGACATTTTCCAGTGGGAAAACATTCCATCAGAAAATTTTCAACCAGCTCTATTTGCTGCCCAAATGGAAACAATTTTACTCTGATATCTTGTAAGCATCTCTTGATGTGCCTGCATGAGAGAAGGACATAGGAAAAGGAAGGAGTGAAGCTTCAGGAAGTCCAAATCACACTTGAGTTGCAGCTAGCAAGGGATGTTAAGAGTAACAAGAAGGGTTTCTACAGGTATGTTAGCAACAAGAAGGTGGTCAAGGAAAGTGTGGGCCCCTTACTGAATGAGGGAGGCAACGTAGTGACAGAGGATGTGGAAAAAGCTAATGTACGCAATGCTTTTATTTGCCTCTGTGTTCACAAACAAGGTCAGCTCCCAGACTACAGGACTGGGAAGCACAGTATGGGGAGGAGGTGACCAGCCCTCTGTGGAGAAAGAAGTGGTTCAGGACTATTTAGAAAAGCTGGACGAGCACAAGTCCATGGGGCCAGATGCACTGCATCCCAGGGTGCTAAAGGAGTTGGCGGATGCGATTGCAGAGCCATTGGCCATTATCTCTGAAAACTTATGGTGATCAGGGGAGGTACCGGATGACTGGAAAAAGGCTAATGTAGTGCCCATCTTTAAAGAAGGGAAGAAGGAGGATCCGGGTAGTGATCAATGGCTCCATGCCGAGTTGGCAGCCAGTATCAAGCAGAATGCCCCAAGGGTTGGTCCTGGGACCGGTTTTTTTCAATATCTTCATTAATGATCTGGAGGATGGCGTGGATTGCACCCTCAGCAAGTTTGCAGATGACACTAAACTGGCAGGAGTGGTAGATACCTTGGAGGGTAGGGATAGGATACAGAGGGATTTAGACAAATTAGAGGATTGGACCAAAAGAAATCTGATGAGGTTCAGCAAGGACAGAACAAGGAGTAATGATCTCAAGTTTCAGCGGGGGAGGTTTAGGTTGGATATTAGGAAAAAAAATTTCACTAGGAGTCACTGGAATGGATTACCTAGGGAGGTGGTGGAATCTCCTTCCTTAGAGGTTTTTAAGGTCAGGCTTGACAAAGGGTGGGATGATTTAGTTGGGGATTGGTCCTTCTTTGAGCAGGGGGTTGGATTAGATGACCTCCTGAGGTCCTTTCTAACCCTGATATTCTATGATTCTAAGCTACCAGAGACTCCATACAACCTTGCCACATTCCTCCAGCTAGCAGAGGGACATCACCTCCTGACACAAACCTTCTGACACAAACTTTTAAGCAGTCCCCTTTAAGTAATGAATATTTAGTGTTAGAGCTATGGTGTCTACCATGAATCCCAAGATATCCATACCGGGAGATGAAAGAAAATAGATTTTTCAGGGTTTACCACAAAGCCCAAGGTTTTTGACAAGTGAATTATACAGAATTAGGAACATTCCTGATGCTGCTTCAATCCTGTGTCATCTATGTAAATGAGCATGTTTACTCCTAGAGACCTGGAAAGATAAGATCTCCAATCTCATCACCATGAGCTGTAGTCGAAAATTACATTGCCCTCTACTGATACAACACTGTTCAGTATAACCTTAGGAATTTGCTATTATTTGGATGCATGGAGATATCAAGACAGCTATTTTATGTCTTTTTTTTCCACCAGGAAAACCCTTTGTAAATGACAACTTCTAAGTCCTTGATAATGTCCATGTAAAATAGCTGTGCATGCATAAACCTTCTGTAACAGAGTGGTAAGCCCTCGATGGACTTGGGGACTGTAAAATAGTATTTATTCACTCCTTCCCCACGTTAGATGTCTCAGACAAGCTTAGGAAAGAAAAAGACTGGATAAATTCATGGAGGTTAAGTACATTAATGGCTATTAGCCAGGATGGGTAAGGAATGGTGTCCCTAGCCTCTGTTTGTCAGAGGGTGGAGATGGATGGCAGGAGAGAGATCATTTGATCATTACTTGTTAGGTTCACTCTGGGGCACCTGGCATTGGCCACTGTTGGTAGACAGGATACTGGGCTGGATGGAATCATAGAATCATAGAATATCAGGGTTGGAAGGAACCTCAGGAGGTCATCTAGTCCAACCCCCTGCTCATAGCAGGACCAATCCCCAATTAAATCATCCCAGCCAGGGCTTTGTCAAGCCTGACCTTAAAAACTTCTAAGGAAGGAGATTCTACCACCTCCCTAGGTAACGCATTCCAGTGTTTCACCACCCTCCTAGTGAAAAAGTTTTTCCTAATATCCAACCTAAACCTCCCCCACTGCAACTTGAGACCATTACTCCTTGTCCTGTCCTCTTCTACCACTGAGAATAGTCTAGAACCATCCTCTCTGGAACCACCTCTCAGGTAGTTGAGACCTTTGGTCTGGTAGATCTTTGGTCTGACCAGTATGGCCATTCTTATGTTCTTATGACCGTGTGATGCTCAAAGGCTCTTTTACTGGCAGAGGAAATTCTTGTTCCAATTATGGTTAAACATGGGAAGTGACCATCTCTTCATGCTGGAGGACTCAGCCCACTTGTTCACACAGAACTAAGGCAAACTTATCAAACTTACCTCTGCTCCTGTCCCATCTGACCTTGAGGTTAAAGACTGAGAATTTTGGCTATCAGGCTAGACATTAAGCTGTTACAGAGAAATATCTGTGATTGAAAATGTAAAATATTTGTTCTGGACCCAATCCTGTTCTCTCTAGCTGAGAGTATATTATTGCAGTTCTGGTAAAATGACTGATTGTGAACAAATGCCATATGTAGTTGTACCCAAAATACAGTGTCGTGAACCAAGTCGTATAATTTCATACAATACCATGCGTGCATAGAGTTGTCCACAAGCATGCTTGTTGAAATGCTGTCTCTATGCATGATTCTCACGAGTGATGGGCAAAACTTAAAAGAATTGGGTGCTTATACAAACCATAGGCAAATTATCCAAACCTATTTGATCTATATAATAGGGATAAAAATCTGATAAGAACAGGATTCATTTATGAAAGAATGGGAAAAAATGAAAACAAAAGTTTTAAACTCCCCTCCCAGTAAGATTTTATTTAACGATAGGTTTGTGTCTTATTTCACTTTTAACATATTTCACCAGCCACAGAATTTTTACATTTAGTTGAGATCCTAGGAGGAAAATGTGAAAAAAAATATTAGATGTATTGGACCACTTTTTGTGCTGCAGCTTGTGATACTGAACAGATTATTCCATTTGCTGTACTGCAACTTTCAGTCTTTTGAAAATTGGAAAGAAGAGCTATTTACAGCAATTATTTCCCTACCTTCCATTCCTGTCTAATACAGTGACAAAAACATAATGGATCACTTTGTTCATTGAATAAACAACCCACAAATTCAACTTTATAAGGTACATTCCCAAGAAACAGATATATAAGCCTGGCAAATGCACCAAGACCTCATCAGGGATGTTTGAACTAAATCTTAATTTGTCATTCATGAACACTTCACATGCCCCTCTAAATGAGTGATGTGCTGCATCATCTACAGGAAATGTAACAGACTGCACGTTGGAGATACAAAACAGGGCTTGTGGGATTGTTTTATTGAACATTGCACAGGTGTTAACAAGAGAGGTGGGCTGCACATATTCATCCTAAAGTGGAAACTCAGATCAAAGGACTGTGCAGAAATCGGATGGTAAGTTACAAACTATTCTTAGCCTGCCTTGCCTGATTATAAACTGGATGTCCACTCCCATCCTGGATGTCCTTATTTCTAATAGGATTACTTAGTCACATTACTTCATAGATTTGCATAGTAATGATTTGCTGATACTTTGACATCACAAGCTCAGTCCTCAGTTGTGCCAAGTTTACACCTGAAATGACCTCAACAGTGACTTAGAGCAGTCTCAGAGCTTTTGTAAGTTATACAAGCTGCAACTAGTCACTGCTCCGAGCTGAGCACCCTGACAGCATACCCTCTCGGCACTCCTGTCACGCCTGTTATGTGACAGGAGGTGCAGGGCTGGGGACATTTAGCCATTTATACCAGCTTTGCACCACCTAAGGATTCCCTTGTGTCAGAGGAAATCCTCAGCTGCCTTTACCACTGCCACCTGGATGCTTTGTTGCTACCCCAGCAGTATAAACAGATAGAATGGGGGCCAAGGATTAAGAAGCACCATTTTCCAGGCATAAAAATACCAAGGCCTCACCCATTTGGAGAGTCTACCTTTAGTACGGTAGTTGCCTAGAGAGCACCCACTCCCCAAAATGAGCTGGGAGATTAAAAGACCAAAATTGGGATGCACACCTCTCTAGTTCTACTACTTTGTAATTAATGGCTGTTGTTTCGTTTTGTTTTGCATATTTTCTCGCTTGCCAGTTTTCAGTATGTCTGAGAGCTTTGTTTCAGTCCAGTGGCCATGGCGGCAGGCTGTAGGCAGTGGGCTGAAGCAATGAGATCTTGGTGAGATACAGAAAATATATTTAAAAATGGCAGCAACAAGGTTTTGCTGGTGGTAGCTTGTAACTGAAATAAGGAAGTGAAAAATGCCTGTCCACAAGGCTCAGAAGGCATTAGTATGCTGTGTGAGCTGCAAAGACATTTGCTCTTGCTGAGACCAAAGAAACAGATGGAGACAGAAGCACTAGTCTCCACTTACACATTCGGTTAACATCTTCGCAGCTTAAGGTTCCCTTCATGTCTCTGTGCCCTCCAGTAAGTATAGTAATGGCTACTGAAGAAAAGTCTATGTCTTTGACACCATAGCTTCTGAAAAATCAAGTGTAATGCAAAAAAGAGCACTTCCCAGCGAATCCACAGGTCTTTATTTGTATAACAGTATTGCTTGGAGGCCCCAACTTATAAGAGAACCCCATTTGTGGCAGGTGCAATACATACAAATAGTAGGAGAGTCCCTGCTCTGAAGAACTTACAGTCTAAATACACAAAACAGACAAGGGGTGGAGAAAGGAAATGTTATCTTGCCCATTTTACAAATGGGGAACTGAAGTACAGACTAGCGATTAAGTGACTTACCCAAGGTCACACAGGAAATTGGTAGCAGAGCTAGGAACTACACTCAGATCTCTTGAGTCCTGGTCCGGATTCTTTTTTCTCTCCAATGCTAATGTTACTGCAATGTACAATTATAGACTCCCAATATTAAAGGTAGAAAGAGAGGCACTTAGTGTGGAAAAGTCCAGCCTACCAGAAGTCAAGACAAGACAAATCACATCCAGACAATTGCATTTTTAAAGTTTTGTGAAGTGTTTTGTTTTGGATTCTGTTTATTTGCTCTTTCAATCCATAAAGAGCACTATCCCAGACATTTTCCCAAGTAGCTGAACTACACCTGCAGACAGTTCCTCCTTAAGCTATATGCAAATCCTTCTGGAAGCCTGGAATCATTTGACTTATTAGGTTCCTGTCTTCTATACCCAAATCATCTAATTTACATGTATTCAGCTGATTGTTTGTTTACTTAGCATGCTATGCATTCACTCTTTATAGATTCACCCTCCATACATGCCCTGTACAGGGTATGCTTATGTGTTATGCAGGAGCTTTTCCTTTGTTTACCTCCCATTAATCCTCTGGTGAGGCACATGCTAAAGTCTCCCATGCATCAAGCAAAGGCTATCTCTGTGTTGTACAGTGTGTGTTGTTCCTAGTTCATTATCTTCCCTTGCTGTTTGTCAGATCCCTTTACTCTATGGCTGTGTCTCTTCTCTTGCTGGCAAATGAGACACTGATATCTGTTTTGCATTCTTTATGTACACCAAAAATAAACAAATGATGAGCGACACACACCACAGCAGGATTAGTGGGTCAGAGAATTAGCTTACATACTGCTTAGAATCATTGAAAGAATGGCTTCATAAATCCTTGAAGGGAAAACTGGTCTCAGGCCAGATCTGTGGGGATAACCTTTGGCTACATATCAGTTTAATACACAAGTTCAGTCAAACAGAAAGTTTCTGCTTAAAAAGGCTTCAGGAGAAAAGGAAAAATAGGGGCAGTAATAGCCCTTTTCTTTCTAATAAAGAATACATCCAAAATTCTCAGACATGGGTATTTAATGTTGGACAGTAAAACCCATATTTAAGCACTTATATAAAAATCGCCATATTTATAAAGGTATGAGTCACCTTTCCATTGACTGCAATGGGCTTTGGATGAGGCCCTATGTTTGTATTTGTCTTGTAGCTAAACAGAAATGTTAATGTCTCTTGCTTGTAATCCCTAATACATGCAGAGAACAAAATTTGCCCAAGTGAAGTAAGGAAGGAATAAAATAAACATAGAGATCATGCTTGCCAACAAAAGCGAACAGCAGGCCCTCCAAAGTAGCCTACAAAACCCTGCCTGTGAACAGTTCTTGAGATTCAGTGCTATTTTCACATAATACACACTTTCTGGGACTACCATGGTAATTGCTGCAAGAAAAATAATTTTAATCTGGTAGCTAACTAAATTGGATTCGAAGCCAGTGCTTAGATCATCCTACAATATCATTGACTTCAGGATAAATCTAAATCTAACATTGCAATGACCAGTTTCAAATTATTATTACTGTTATTTTAAGTCACACATTTGATGGCCTGTATGAACTAGGGAGGATGTGATAGAACCAAGAGTGGTCAAAGGATAGTTTCATGGGCTGTCCTGGGAACCTATCAATGTATACATGTCATATCTAGCAGAGTTGATTGATTGAGGAAGAGAGAGAGACAAGAACAAGAGGGATGTTGGTTTTGCATCCCTGTCCATCCTGGCTAATAGCCATTGATGGACGTATCCTCCATGAACTTATCTAGTTCTTTTTGGAATCTTGTTATAGCCTTGCCCTTCACAACATCCTGTGGCAAGGAGTTCTATGGGTTGACTGTCCATTGTGTGAAGACATGCTTCCTTCTGTTAGTTTTAAACCTGCTGCCTATTAAATGTTCATCCATTTGCTTTTAAAAGTCATCATTTCATACTTTATTCCTGACTCCTCCCTACTTACAACTCTGTATTACTTCACAGCGATGAGATGGGGGTGAAAGGCTTTCCCTGAAAGGTCAAGTAGCACTTTAGAACTTGAACCTCACAACATACCTGTGAGTCAGGCAAAAACTTTTATACCCACTTTAGAGATGTTTAACTGAGACATGCCCAGGACCACATGGATAGTCAGTCACTAGCAGAGCCAAGAATCCTTGTACCTAGTCCCCAGAAAACTCTTTACTCCCTGAAATCTACTAGGGCAGAATCTTCACAAGTAAAATCAGAGAGGTCAAAAAGAATTTTATTAAAAACAGAGAGTGAGTACGAGTGTTTGCCCAGCAGACAGGTTCTTGCAAGCTGTATTTTTCAACATACCAGTAAATAACCATTGAAAATGTCACTAATATTTTCTTTGCAAGCATTTACTTGCAAGAGCTTCTCAGTAGCACAGTGGTTTCTCTTAAACATTTAGCATGTCATCATATGTGTAAAGGCAGGGAATATTTTCTCAGCATACCCCAAACGATTTGAAGTCTTTTGCTAAAATAACAAAATAGTGCTCCCCTTAGCCAAACCCACAAATACTTGTACAATTAAACAGTGAGCTTTGTAGTCAGGATGGGGAAAAAAGCATTCTCTTGCATTTTGTGGCGCCAAGCGGATTTTTTTTTCGGCTGCTAGATTAAGTTACGTTAACCAATCCAAGAAACAGGGCAACACTGAACAAACAATAAATGAAAGCCTTCTCTTTTAGGAATGCTTAATTCATTAGCTTTGATATCTGGAACGCCTGAAATGTTCTGGAGGTGATATGTATAATCATTCTCACCTGGTGATTAAAAGGTTTGAGGGGATTTTGGAGGATAACAATAAAACAAAATGAGCTGGAGTCCTAAGTGGCACCTTAGAGACTAACACATGGATTTGAGCATAAGGTGGCACAAGTCCTCCTGTTCATTTTGGGGATACAGACTAACACGGCTGCTACTCTGAAACCAATGAAGAAATGGTTGGTCAGAACCAAAGGAATAGAGGAAGCCAAGGCTCCTCCTCCTGCCTCCTTCACCTTCTAGAGTTCTCCCTCTTGTACGCACATTGTAAGCTTGGTTTTATAGACAAGTCACCAGCCACTCTTTCCTAGCCTCTAATTCCTGTCTATAATGGGTAGAGGGCTAGAATGGGAGAGGATACGAAGGGAAGGGTGATGTGGGCAGTGTTGGTGGAGCAAAGTGAGAGGTAGGGGAGATGTAGACTGGAACCGAATAGTGAGCAGCCTCAAAGGTCAGGATAAGAAGCCAGTAGAGAGCTTCAAAGAGAGGGCTGCTATGGTAAGAGGAGTAGGTAAGGAAGATGATCTTGGTGTCAGTATTTTGGGCGGACTGCAGAGGAGCATGGTGGACTCATGTCCTATGCGCACACGGATTCCATGCTTCTTTCATAGTGCTGCAACCCCCATTACAGCAGGCTCGTTGGTTGGGCTGCGAGTATGGATAACATCATGGTTCATTTTGTGTGTCAGAGCCATTTAAGAGTTGAACCCTAGTGCAAAAGAAATACCTTCATGTGTGAGGATGGTTTTGATTTGGAGAAGGAGCTTATTAGTCACTAAAAGGAAAAAATGCCATTTTTATGTGTCACATCTGGTCTATTGATTAATTAAAATGATCCTCTTCATAACATAATAACTGGAGGACAAGCATTTCCAGAGTTGATTTTAAAAGTATTTTATGCATCTGACAATAATGGGGTATAAAAGATGATTGTTATAATGTGGAAAGTGTTGACGCATTCTAGCTGAAAAACTATTCTGCTGTTATGATACATAATTTCAGCCTTTTCATTACTAGGGACATTTTCATAAAGACATGGTCTTTATCGCTTGAGAGATCATCTGCTCCTGCTGCTTATTCCTCACTTGAAGCCATATAACATCCAGTCCTCTGTGACATCATAATCATCTCCAGATCAACTAATTATGATGCCACACTCACAGGAGTGACTTCAAGTGAGGAATAAGCAGCAGGAGCAAATGAACTTGCTAAGTAACAAATAGTCTGTTTTCAGGCAAATGTCCTTAGTAATAAAATACAGGGAGGGAAGAAACCCATGGAAAACATGACATATGGGCAGAAATGTTTCTAAATGGAATGTTTTTTAAAGTTTTTCGCAAGTGCCTCTTTAATATCATACATGCTAACTCGTATTCCTGGGCCAAATTCTGTTTTAATTTATATCAGCGTAAAACAGGAGATTTTATTCAGTGCATTAGCAGGGAGCATAGAATACAACAGATTACTCTTGATTTGCTCCGGTTGTGTCTCCCATTGAAAATAGTGAAAGATCCATCTCCTG
Source organism: Caretta caretta (assembly GCF_965140235.1). Lineage (NCBI taxonomy): Eukaryota > Metazoa > Chordata > Testudines > Cheloniidae > Caretta > Caretta caretta. The sequence continues at coordinate 203,497,402 of NC_134207.1, read as the reverse complement.
GCACTTTTAAATTTAGACTGGAAAAAATACAAGGGAATAGATTATAGGGTATAAACCTTAAATGGCAGGGACTTCAGTGTGTAGTTAGTGGAGATTTACACCCGTGGAGCTGAGAGCAGAATTTGCCCACCTCTAGCCCGTGTCTGAACATGAACCTGTAATTGCCCTTCATGGATAGGAGTGAGAGTGAAAACATCTTTTCACTAATGTCACAAAAGCGACAATACCCTTTAAATGACAGCTCTGAAAGGGAAAATTAAAATGCTAATGGCCACTTTGGCAAGATAATACCATAGAAAACTTCAGTTTCCTCATGTATCAATTTGATTTCAGCGGAAGAACAAAAAAGATTTGTGGAAACTGATGACTTGGTGAAGGAGTAGGGTTTTTTTTTTTAATTTACAAAAAAGTACACTCTATATTGAACAACAACAGATGTCCTAGGAGTGAATGCAAGGCTATAATTCACTCTCAAGGCTCTGCGGCTGTTCATAAACTGCTCAAGCCCTTTATGACATCAGCAGAGTCCCTCAAGTGAATTACAGTCTTCCATTCACTTTGGGGCCATACATTATTGTATGTAACTGGCAGCCAACATACAGTTGGCTCATGTCACAGACTGGTTTTGCAAGCAGACTAAGAATGAAGGAGAAATGCATTTTTCTCAACAGGAGAGATTTTTTTCTAAATACCCCTTGTTATTTTGGGGGTGCTTTCTGGGGTAGTTGTAGCTATCACATAGCCTAATGTGTTAGCTTTGGGATTTACTAGCAGATTGGAAAGGAGGTGTGATGATGAAGGGATTATGAGCACTATTAAATCACCAGGATAATGTGAAGCCTCAGTTTCATTTTTTCTGGCTGCACTGCGTGACAATGGTGGGAATGTACATTACCCCTTTGTGACGTGGTATGTGGAACAGGTGTTCTATCCCACAACAGATTAAAATGGCACCAATTCCTCTGAGAAACAGACATTTCACTATTACTAGAGAGTGGCCCAGATGGTCGATATTTTGATATCAGTGAAACTTTAATATTATCTCATAAAGATTTCAAGTGCAGTCTAAGTCCAACACACTTATAAACTCATTTCCTAAAGTCAAACTGAAAAGCTCTATTCGTAGAATATGGTGCCTTGCACTAATAACTGACAAGCTAATGAGCGCTAATAAATTATTTAAGTTATGCTTGACTTCTCTAAAAACATTTTCAGGAAGGAGTGAGAAGATTCTCACTATATCTCTTTCAGGGTTTGCCTCTTCTTTTTGTTAAGTGACCTGAAACTATAACTCCTTTTCATCTTTCTACACCATATATTGGAAGAAGACTATTTGGGGAACTTAAATTCTGTCCAGAACTTGAATTCTCCATGTAGAGAGTATAAACATTGCTTCTACAATCCCTTACAGACAAAATACTTTCTATTCCTAGGGGGAAATATACATAAAAAGCCACCATTTGCATTGAGGAAAAAAAGAGAATATCTGAAGTGTGTGTGTATCATAATCAGGAGAGCTGGTGAGCCTGCTTTTAAAAACCTCCAGCTGGAGCATGCTCAGTGGAAGGAGTGGGAGGAGACTGGTGACTCAGCAGTACAAATGAAATTTTATTAATCTCTATTTTTATTACCATCTCCTGCTAGCAAGAATGTACAGGGAAAAGTTAAAATAAGGACTATTTAAAGGGTCAAATATCATTTTTAAAGGATAATTACATTGATCAGTTTTTGCTTTCCTGTGTTGCAAAGCATTATGGGAGATAATAGGCTATAAAGCCCTTCCCTGGAAGATGCTACACTAACATAGATAGAGCTGTGGTTAGGAATAAAGTATGGTGTGTTGGTGGTGGGTGGCCTGAGGGCTTTATAAGTGAATTTTGGAGTACTTCAATTATCCTGTTTTTAGCTGAAAATCTACCTGCAATTTATTGTCAACAGTAAATTAATTGAAATTAATGGAGCTGTACCAGGAATTAATTCTATCCTATGCTCTTTGAGGAGGAGGAACTATCTAATATTCCTTAATTGCTCCTTCTGGCTAATGCATTCAGTACAAATAACTGAGTGGAGAGGCAGTTGTTTCCAATCTTCTGCTGGAGTAAAAGTTGCTGTGACATAGTTCTTTCAGGGAAGAAGTGGGTTTGGAGAATGCCCTAATGGGTAAGCCTGTACTTCTTCTGGAATAGAAAAACATATACTAGAAAATAACAAAGGTGATGTGAAACTTTACCAAGTGAAAGTGTTTTCTTTTGGGTTATTTTTCTGAATTGTAAGTTTCACACTCACTTTGCACAAGTGGAAAAACTATATAAGGTGCCTGGGAGTTCAGATTCAATGTCTGAAGAAATCTTATTCTCCAAGTTAAATTAAATTGGCTTTTGAAAGAACACTGCCTAAAGTGCCATAAACACAGAGCAATGGAAATGGGTTAAGTGGTGTGGGAAATGTCCAGAGACCCGTAGTAAGCATGATCTTATTTATCACTTTTCACTAATGATCTGGAAGAGGGAATCAATGACAGGTTAATAAAATTCATAGTCAGGTGATACTAAATTGGAGGGGTTTGCAAATGTCCATGAGGACAGAAATAGTACAAAGGGACATAAAGAAACTAGAATCATCAGCAAAAGAGACTCAGAAGTGCAGGGCTGAAAGGATGTGTTTAAACTGCAAATATGTCAGCAAATAAGGGTCAGTGCAATACTGGGCTATCTATGCAGAGACATTATATCACGGAATACAGAGGTTATAGCTCTTCAGAAACTAGAGTTCCTCTTTTCTGAGCACCACATTGACAGAAAGATGCTGTCAAACTGAAGGGAGATCAGAGAAGTAAGTGATCAAGAGACTGAAGGGTTTGACTTAGTGTATGAGGAAAGAACAAGAGTTGAAGCTATATAAGTTCCATTGGTGGTATACACACACAGGAATTAGATAACATTAAATACTCTTCTTAGAAGGTTGCAATGTAGTACTACTTATTTCTTAGTATTTAGAACAATGGTACCCAAGATCCCCCAAAACACAGAGAGAGAGAGAGAGAGAGAGAGAGAGAAAACAACCTGTTACTGGAAACAGAGAGGTACAACTCACCACACCTTACTCTAGGCTGGCTGGCTGCAAACTGACTTTGATTCTTTGATTGTAGGCTTCTCTACAGAATCCTCTATCCTGCAAGCAGGACCAGGAAACCTCCCACTCCCACACACCTCTCCCCTCCCCTCCTGTTGCTCTATGCTTAAGTGATAGCTTGCAATTCTAAAACAGTCCTCTATACACCACAATATGTATATAGTTTATTTGGCTAAAATCTACTATGAGGTGAGGGACAAAACCAACAAATATTTGAATGGTCGGAACCCTGGAGTTGAAGAGGAATTACTCAGGGTGGTAGATACCCTGGAATATGATTTAGCAATTAAGAGATGAAAACCAGGAAAGCCTCTGTAGAGTAAGCTGTATTAAACTGGGAGACAGTTTCCCAAGGGAATTAGTGTAAACACCATTTTTTTGGGACACACAAAATGAGATTGGACAAAGTACTGTAAGGAACAATTCTGCACTGGCAAAAGGAAAGGCTGAATAGCCTAATAGGACAGAGCTAGATCTTTTCCATCTTAACTTCAATGATTCTTCTGCTAGCAACAGGGGTGCTGGAACAATTTGTATAGTGGGGGTGCTAAGTCATTGAACCAAACTGTAAATCCTGTATATAATGGAAACCACTTCAAGCCAGGGGGTGCAGTAGCACCCCTACTTCCAGCACTTTGGGCTATCAAGCTAAAATGAAGTTAATTTTTGTAAACTTAATAAAAAATAAAATAAAAGACCTTTAGACATTGTGAATGTTCCAATTAAATAAATACCTCCGAACTGTTTGTTAAAGTGCTACTGTTCCCGTTGATCCCCACAGCAGCAAGTTTGCCATCCTGTCATAGGTAGACTCGCCCAGACTGGTCTAATGCTGAGTGTTCTCCCAGGTGCCTCCATTATAAAATGGTCTCTCTGCTGACATCTCTGTGCAAGTCGTTATTGCTTTTTTCAGCTTGGAGAGATGCTCTCATCTCAAACCAGTCATCTACATGTTAAGCTGTATTTAGAACAAATCATTTTAAAGCAAAACAACAACAAAAACAACAAAAGAGCGATACTCATTTTTTTCCAGATTTTTATCAAAATGTTTGATGTTGTAGAGATTTCCAAACAATTAATGTGAAATTGGGGCTTGTTGTTCCCATGATTTATTTACCATCTATAGAGAACTCAGCTGTGGTGCTGCTGTTCCTGCTGCTGCTTTTTTTCCCTTCGTATTTAGAGTTGAAAAAACTGGTAAACTCTTCTAAGGGGCATGTTTTCAAAGGATTAAAGTCGGCAGGAATCATGAGGCTAAAGCCAGAGCTGTGTGAAATGCCAGTATAGCCCCAAAACATATGCAAAAGATGTCTGGCTTTGTGGTTTGTTACAAACTCAAAACTCCGATAGATCAGTGGTTAAAGGATCGCTACAGTATGCAAATCGGTCAGAAAAAGCTTTTGTCCATTTTGGTCCCATTTGATCTGGCTGTTTTCAGATCAAAACTATATAACATTTGTGACCATGAAACCCAGTAAAAACTACAAGGAACATCTGGGACCTAATGGACTGAGCACAGAGATAGAAGTCAAGTGGTATAGGACCCAATTGTTTGGGATCCAGCTCCTTTACGCTACTCCAGATGCATAAAGAGGCACTAAACCTATCAGATCTAGCTACTATGAAATGCCCCTTGTGCAGCTTCCCCAAATGACACAAAACTCTAATGACTCTATACAACTCATGAGCAAACCCAGCTGGCTGGAGCATTGCTGCATTCTGGTTATACTCAGCTGCTGCAACAGCCCCTTTTCACATTGTTCTGGGGGCAAGGCAGAAAATGGGGAGCACCATGTGTATCTCAGCAGGAACAGAGACTCAAGCTTCAGGATTTTTTCTTTGACTCTGCCATTGATTCACTGTGTAGCGAATTAGTCCAAATTTTCAAATGTGGCTTCTCTTGCCTGAGGGAAGGGGTCAAGGAAGCAGTCCTGCGGAGATGGTTGACCTCTGCCACCATATGGTGCAGGGGAGATCTGCACACGTATCAGAGGGATATTATCTGATGCCAGTTTTCTTGATACATTAAGCCATGCACATCTAAAGCAGAGCACCCAAAACATTAAAAACCCCATAATTGAAAATGTAGGCCTTAATTCTCTAGGCCTCTGTTACCCCATCTGCAAAATTGGGATAGGAATTCTTACAAACCTTTGTAATATACTTTGGTGTCTACGGATGAAAAGTGCAATGTATCACGTAATTAATTAATTATTCTTGTTTATTTCTGTGTGAGTGTCTGGATTTGTCTGAGTGAAGATTGTAAGAGGGAAATATTTCCATGAACTCCTGGGAGGCAAAATGCTCGAGTTTCACAAAGCTCTAGCTAAAACCAACACAACGCCTTGAAGTGTTACCCTGTACAGTTTAACAAAAAGGAAACTTGTGTTTTTAATGTCACATCTAAGATGGCTTTAATTGATACATAATGTTTTTATTCCTTAGATTAAGTGAATTGCTATAATTTGTTTCACTAATCTCATGTGACTCACCGCCACTTTGCCCGCCCTCTACAGAATGAGCCAAAGTTCCACCCCCAACTCTGCTGCCCCCCAAGGTCTCCAGGTGGCAACTGTCCCCCACATGGCCACCTTGATTTTTTTAAATGTTCCCACCTAATATTAAATAGCTAAAGCTACAGATGTAATGAGCTAAATTTAGTTTTCAGGTTCAAGCTTCTAGGTTGGTCACAGACAATTTAATTTAGTGGAGGACCCTGGATGACACTCCAAAGGATGGATCTAACTGTTATTCAAAAGAAAAATGATTAGTTAAAGAGGCATACAATTACTGATTACACAGGTTCTGCAATTATACTCACATTCAAAGATGCAATGGGGTATCAATGGGTGATCAGTCCACTAACAACAAAATGAAGTATATCCTTATAACCCTGTAACCCCAGTATCCATTTAGTGTTAATGGAGATCTCCCCAATTTAACAAGGCTACTCCTTTTATAATCCACTATCATACTAATTAACATTAAACCTACCCATTATCATATTTGCATTTCTGCCACCTATTTATTGGCTCTTTACATAACACATTCTTTTAATTAGCCTGGGAAGGACATTGATGCAGATGTTATCAGTACAGATGGCGTTTTAATAAAACATTCACCGTTCTCAAAAACACTCATTACAAACTCTGCTAAAGCCAGTTCTAACCAGAACCTAGCTGCAGCATAGCCCTCTGTCATTTTCTAACTTCAGTTTGCCTATCTTACTGTCTCCCACTTCGCTCTTTTACTCATACTAACAAACTCAATTGCCCATACTCCTCTATCTTTAGCCTGACTTAACCAAAATCTCAAGTCGACATAATTCTTAACCTAACCCATTCTATAGGCTGCCGCTGCCTCCAGAGGCTCCTCTGGTTTTCCCCAGCTCCTCCCTGACAGCAACAAATCCAGAGCTGCCCTCACCTGCGCTGCCCCAAGGATCCCTCTTGAAAGGTTAATCGCACAGGGCTGCTGTGGCATAGAATCATAGAATCATAGAATATAAGGGTTGGAAGGGACCCCAGAAGGTCATCTAGTCCAACCCCCTGCTCGAAGCAGGACCAATTCCCAGTTAAATCATCCCAGCCAGGGCTTTGTCAAGCCTGACCTTAAAAACCTCTAAGGAAGGAGATTCTACCACCTCCCTAGGTAACGCATTCCAGTGTTTCACCACCCTCTTAGTGAAAAAGTTTTTCCTAATATCCAATCTAAACCTCCCCCACTGCAACTTGAGACCATTACTCCTCGTTCTGTCATCTGCTACCATTGAGAACAGTCTAGAGCCATCCTCTTTGGAACCCCCTTTCAGGTAGTTGAAAGCAGCTATCAAATCCCCCCTCATTCTTCTCTTCTGCAGGCTAAACAATCCCAGCTCCCTCAGCCTCTCCTCATAACTCATGTGTTCCAGTCCCCTAATCATTTTTGTTGCCCTTCGCTGGACTCTCTCCAATTTATCCACATCCTTCTTGAAGTGTGGGGCCCAAAACTGGACACAGTACTCCAGATGAGGCCTCACCAATGTCGAATAGAGGGGAACGATCACGTCCCTTGATCTGCTCGCTATGCCCCTACTTATACATCCCAAAATGCCATTGGCCTTCTTGGCAACAAGGGCACACTGCTGACTCATATCCAGCTTCTCGTCCACTGTCACCCCTAGGTCCTTTTCTGCAGAACTGCTGCCTAGCCATTCGGTCCCTAGTCTGTAGCTGTGCATTGGGTTCTTCCGTCCTAAGTGCAGGACCCTGCACTTATCCTTATTGAACCTCATCAGATTTCTTTTGGCCCAATCCTCCAATTTGTCTAGGTCCTTCTGTATCCTATCCCTCCCCTCCAGCGTATCTACCACTCCTCCCAGTTTAGTATCATCCGCAAATTTGCTGAGAGTGCAATCCACACCATCCTCCAGATCATTTATGAAGATATTGAACAAAACCGGCCCCAGGACCGACCCTTGGCATGATGTGGCCTCTTTGGGTATGTCTGAGCCATAGCTGGAAGCCAGCCTCAGCGTGGGTAGACAGATTCGCACTAACGCATTATAAATAGCAGTGTGGACGTTGCGGCCCAGGCTCTCAAGCCTAGTGGGTCAGGTGGGGTAGAGAGCCCATGCTGCAGCCTGAGCTGCTGTGTCCACACTGCTATTTTTAGTGCTCTAGCTCAATCCCCGCAAGCATGAGTCTGTCTATTTGGGCTGGGAGACTCATTCCCAGCTGTACGGTAGAAGTAACCTCTGGTTCCCACCCACAACCTGCCCTCTCCATCCTGAGGCCTGCCATTCTCTGTCCCACCACCCCCTGCCATCTGCCTAGAACCTCCCTGCTTCCCCAAAGTGCCCTATAGACAACACTCTTGGGGGGTCCCAAGAAGGGGCGCAAGGGAGCAATGCCATGGAAATAGGTTGAGTTTGGCCACCCCGCTGGGCAGAGGAGATCTGCAGAGATATCTGGGGGGATACAACTAAGGCCCAGCTTAGGAGAAAATGGCTGACGGCAGGGGGAAGAAAACAGATTGAATGATTGTTTTTTAAAGTATTTTTCTCAACTGGAAAATGTTAGTATTTCTTACCACCAATCTTTTGAGAACACCACCACTCCTTGTCTGAAAACATACTGTATGATTACATTTAAGGGCCATGATGTAGCCTGAATTAGATCTAATAACAGCCATCATGTATAGAATCTTAGCAGTAGTGGCACATAAATAAACAAGCTGGGATATTGTACAAAATTGAAATAAGGAAGGTGTGAAGTTAGAGACTTGATTTATCTGAGGAAATCTAGAGCCAAGAATATTGTTATGGGCCTGGCTCCTAGAGGCAAGATTTGTTAGCAGAGCCTGTCTCTAAATATTTATGCTCAGATAAATAATTGCTAAATAATTCCAGTTCTCATCTGGAAATTCAGGATCAGGACTAGCCTAAATTAGTAGTTCAGTAAGATGGTATATTGGTGTTTTATACAGCAGTTCTGTTACTCAGTGACACTTGTAACTTTCAGGATATAATTAATACCCTTTTATAAAGTGCTCTTCGTGGGCTGACATAGGGAATAGTTCTTTAAGAAGTATTTCTTTAAAACAAATGAACCACTTAAAGGCAAGATATTCAGTATTATTTATCTGAGAATTATTAAATAACCTGGAGTTTTCAGCTGTGATTGTACGCCCAGCTTTGCATGACCATTTTTGTCAGCTACAACTTTGTGTGTGTGTGATTATACTATTACTGTCATTATAAAGGCTTCCACAGTTTAGGGACAAGATTTTTTCCCAGTGTTCTTTTTACCATGTTGGCTAATGCTTACTGTGCTCAAGATTAATTGTGTGCCCCCTGTAAGGAGTTTTTATGGAGAGACTCTAGAAGAAATTACCCCTTATGAATATACAGGGAAGAGAGATCCTCATCACTCAATGCAGCTGGGAGACAGAAATCTACAGTACAATATTCTTACATTTTCCTGAACTCAGAGCAATGTTCAGGGTGAGCGAGGGGGGATTTGATAGCCTCCTTCAAGTACCTGAAGGGGGGGTTCCAAGAAGGAGGATGGAGCTCGGCTGTTCTCAGTGGTGGCAGATGACTGAACAAGAAGCAATGGTCTCAAATTGCAGTGGGGGAGGTCTAGGTTGGATATTAGGAAACATTATTTCACTAGGAGGGTGGTGAAGCCTTGGAATGGGTTACCTACGGAGGTGGTGGAATCTCCATCCTTAGAAGTTTCTAAGGCCTGGCTTGACAAAGCCTTGTCTGGGATTATTTAGTTGGGGTTGGTCCTGCTTTGAGCAGGGGGTTGGACTAGATGACCTCCTGAGGTCTCTTCCAACCCTAATATTCTATGAGTATGTGGCAAAGGGGATTTTTCTGTGTTTATGATGAAGAAATGCAGAAACATTTAAAGGGACACTGTCAAGATTGGAAATAATAATAATGTAGGCCCAAATTTGACTGACCTTTCTCCTCTATCCCCCTTAAAACTGATAAAATAAATGAACAAAAAAATTCATGAAAACAAAGTTGCATGCCACAGAGGGAAGAAAATGGAGAAAGAAATCCAGTGAGCGATCTACTGCCCTATCTACCAGACCATGCTGTCAGAAAGGTGAAAGAAGAAGGCGATGTCATGTGATGTCACGAAGGAGCCTGTCAAAAGAAAGATGAAAAGTCTGAGCCAACTCATGGAAGCAATAAAAACATAGACTTATTTATATTCTGGATTTTAAGGACTATCTGAGAAATTATCAGGTTTATGGGAAGTCTTTGGACTCTATCACACAAGTGTACAAAGCAGCAACTAGTCTTCTGAAGCAGATATATTCTGAATGTTTATGCAAAAACAACTCCTTTATATATTTTCAACTGCTCCCAATCTAGTTTAATCAATTAAAGCAACATTAAATGCATTTCAATATCTCAGCTCTTTCTCTTATCAATATAATTCTCAAATGTTTTCTTTTCGGAGCCCAAGGTGATGAAAAATAGATTCAGTCACTGTATTACTTCTTATAATTGTGGTTCCAAGATTTTTTTTTCTATTTCTGAAGCCACAAGAAGACTTTATGTGGCTCTAAAACTGCTGTTGGTTTTCATACCACAATACACAAGGGCATATCTCTCCTTCAGGCTGCAATTGTTTGCAATCTGGAGATAAAGGCACACTTGATAAAACACTTTTAATGATGTTAATATTAATACTTTGGTAGAATACTTTAACCTCTAGTAATAGCTTTAAAGAGTTTGTTGAGATTTTGTCATCTCATGCATTTTAATAGAAAATTAAGTTTGTAATTAAGAAGAAAAAATACATCTACCTGTTATTTCATTTTACTTACACTGTCATGTAATGGCTGCCAGTGGACTAATGTATATTTTGCACCATATGTAGCTCAATACTCATGGTGAATGCTTGATGTTTCAGGAACAGAACTGAAGTATAAACTAATTAAAAACAGGGCTAAGTTGTAGCATGTAGTGACAGCCCGTAAGAAGGTTCTGTACCAAGCTGCCCTTTCCCAAGGGGGACATGGAGAGGCATTTTGCATGTAGAACATATTGCAGCAGTGTAATCTTGAGCTAGCAAAGGTTCAGATAACTGTGGCAGGGTCTGTAGTGTGGGGACATAAACACAAAGATCCATGCTTTAAGCAGCAATTTTAGCAAACTCAGGGAGTTTGTAGGTAAAATACCATGAGAAGCAAGTCTAAGGGGAAAAAACATTGAAGACAGTTGGCAGTTTTTCAAAGAGACATTATTAAGGGCACAAGAGCAAAGTATCCCACTGAGTAGGAAAGATAGGAAGTATGGCAAGAGACCACCCTGGCTTAACCAGGAGATCTTCAATGATCCAAAACTCAGAGTCCTACAAAAAAGTGGAAATTATATAAACAAATAACACAAGTACGTAGGGATAAAATTAGAAAAGCCAAGGCACAAAAAGAGATCAATCTAGCTATGGACATAAAAGGAAACAAGAAAACATTCTACAGATACATTAGAAGCACGAGGAAGACTAAGGACAGAGTAGGCCCATTACTCAATGAGGAGGGAAAGACAATAAGAGAAAATCTGGAAATGGCAGATGTGCTTAATAACTTTTGTTTCGGTTTTCACCAAGAAGGTTGGTGGCAACTGGATGTCTAACATAGTGAATGCCAGTGAAAATTAAGTAGGATCAGATCTAAAATAGGGAAAGAACAAGTCAAAAATTACTTAGACAAGTTAGATGTCTTCAAATCACCAAAGCCTGAGGAAATGCGTCCTAGAATATTTAAGGAGCTGCCTGACAAGATATCTGAGCCATTAGCAATTATCTTTGAAAAGTCATGGAAGATGGGAGACATTCCAGAAGACTGGAAAAAAGCAAATATAGTGCCCATCTATAAAAAGGGAAATAAAGACAACCTGGGGAATTACAGACCAGTCAGCTTAACTTCTGTACCCGGAAAGATAATGGAGCAAATAATTAAGCAATCAATTTGCAAACACCTAGAAGAAAATAAGGTGATAAATAACAGCATGGATTTGTCAAGAACAAATTGTGTCAAACCAACCTGATAGCTTTCTTTGACAGGGTAACAAGCCTTGTGGATATGGGGGAAGCGGTAGATGTGGTATATCTTGACTTTAGTAAGGCTTATGATACTGTCTTGCATGACATTCTCATAAACAAACTAGGGAAATGCAACCTAGATGGAGCTAGGACAAATTGGAGAAAGTCCAGAGAAGAGCAACAAAAATGTTTAAAGGTCTAGAAAACATAACCTATGAGGGAAGATTGAAAAAAAATTGGGTTTGTTTAGTCTGGAGAAGAGAAGACTGAGAGGAGACATAACAGTTTTCAGGTACATAAAAGGTTGTTACAAGGAGGAGGGAGAAAAACTGTTCTTCTTAACCTCTGAGGATAGGACAAGAAGCAATGGGCTTAAATTGCAGCAAGGGCAGTTTAGGTTGAACATTAGAAAAAACTTCCTAACTGTCAGAGTGGTTAAGCACTGGAATAAATTGCCTAGGGAGGTTGTGGAATCTCCATCATTGGGGATTTTTAAGAGCAGGTTGGACAAACACCTGTCAGGGATGGTCTAGATAATACTTCGTCCAGCCTTGAGTGCAGGAGACTGTACTAGATGACCTCTCGAGGTCCTTTCCAGTTCTGTGATTCTATGAAACTAGAAAACTCCCCAACCAGGAGTTCCCCTGCTAATTAAGATCTTTAGAGTCACTACTGCCAGACCTCCTGTCACTTTCTGGTATCTGTGGAGGACCAGGAGCTCTATAATCACTCTACAGCATTGCTCATTTCATAAAGTGTAGACTGAAGAGTGCTGTTAACATCTGCTCCTAGCAGGAGCAATCTAGGCTACAACGAAATGCCCACTTTAGTGCCTGTGTTATCACTGGCCATCACACTACCCCCATTAGCAGTTAAGATATACTTTCAAACCAGAAATAAGATGTACACTTTTGACAGTGATGGTAATTAATTTTTTGGAACAATTTACCAAGAGTCATGGTGGATTCTCCATCACTGACAATTTTTAAATCAAGACTGGATATTTTTCTAAAAGATCTGTGCTAGGACTTATGTTGGGGAATTCTGTGGTCTGTGTTAGACAGGAGGTCGGACGAGATGATACAACAGTCCTTTCTGGCCATGGAATGTATGAATCTGTATGTGCTACCAACTTCTCTGGCTGTCTTTTCCCAACTCACCAACGTTATCATCTTGTCTCTGTTAAACCTTAGCCAGCTGGACCTCAAAGTCCCTGGGATATTCAGTCCACTGAAACAGCTGGATCACCGGTAACAGAGGTGTAGACCTGGGTGAATCAAACCCCATGTCCCCTTACTAACTTTCCCAGAAGTTTGAGACATTGAAGGAGAGGGTTGGAAAAACAGATCTGCCTTGGTTGAGAATGCTATGAGCTACAGGAAGCAACCATCCACCAGATGGGTCCTCTCAAAGTCAGATCCCTGCTAGGGTTCACAGGTGCCCCATAATCTATGGTATCAAAGGCTTCTGCTACCTAAAAGGGAGGGCCATGAAGTATGTGATGCTATCTAGAGTAGGCATGTTTCACCCTCACACAGAAAAGCTCTAGGAGAAATTCTGCCCCCAAGACTAAATCCCCCCTCCCCGAGTTTTCCCTGTGGAGTGCAGCTCTGCGCTGCCCCTTACATGGGACTAACTTAATGGGATAACTGAGCAATATGAGTGATACAAGGATAGATACAGTTGTATAAGTCAATCCGTTTGGATAGTGTGGCATTCTTGGTGGTATAGTTGATTGTGGCTGCCATGTGAGTAATAGCTAAGATTGCCAGTATAAAGTACTGCACCAGTAATGGGTTTCAGTTAAATAGAGATGGGTTTGAGTATCATTTTTGTCATGGATCTTAATTTTGAACAGGTAGAGTTTAAGGAAGTTGAAATTAAATTCTAGAATTACAGTAAGTGAGTACTTCACCATTTTGAACTCAACATTTCACATTGTGATAGTTGTTGTGGGAGCTCTTGATCACCCATCGTCAGAGCAATAAATTGGCCAACTTTGTGACAGTTTATGAAAATGCAGCCTGAAAAAGTACAGTTTTTAAATGTCCTTTGACCTTTTATCCAATTATAAATCAAAAGATCTTCATAATAGAAATAAGAATTAATTACCCAGGTTTCCCTCTTCTCAGGTTGGCAAAGCTATCTCCGTCTCTCCTTGACATGCTCTTTGTGTCAGAGCCAAGGATAGCAAGCCACTATAAAGCAGAGAAAATAAACATTTGCATCTTCCCTCTTATTCCCAGGTTATCTTAACCACGTTCCAGCAGATTCCCACTTTGCTGGGCTTCTTTATACAGTCCGACTACTTCCTCATCTGAAGGAAATTGCCTCCATTCCTGGCAGCAGGAATAACATTTTTGGGGAGGAAAAAGTTTCCACTCCTCACACCTGGAAGGATTTTAATCCTCTTGTTGCTGTGCAGGGTTCATGCACTGCATCACAAGCTGCGACAATATCCTGTAGCCACTATTAGTGTTGATCTGTAACTCAGAAATGCAAGGAATTGATCTTCCTGCTGTAGGGTTTTCTTGGCTGTATGTACAGCTCTCTTAGTCTCTCCACTTGTGGGTAATGTGAGCTGCTAGTAATATGATCAAACGCGTATTTTGTTCAGAATGACTTAAATTCTATTGCAGTGAATTATGGTCCGTTGTTCTTCACCAGTTGTTCTGGAATACCAAAATGAGCAAAACTGTACTTCTGTTTCTTGATAAGTAACATGTTATGTCTTTCAAATATTTTGTTTCTGTCTACCTAGAAAAATAATCCACAATGATGAGGTAATGTCCTCTGAATTTACATAAATCTGCAGCTAGTCTCTTCCAAGGTCTCTCTGGTAGGGGTGTTTTGTACGCTGTATGGTTCGGCATTGTCTCTTAAGTTGATTTGTACTTGATCTCCTTTCAACAGACCAATATAATCAAATCCTCCAAGTTTTTCTATCTTTCTCACAAGACCTGTCATAGCTGCCAGACTGTGGCTGAGAGAGCTGTTGGTCTGTGGCCATGATCATATGCACTCTGAATGCATAAGTTCACCTTGAATGGTCCCTTACAATATGTGCTAACTATTTATGCTAAATTATCTGTTCCACCTTGTATTTAGCTGTGATGCTCTGAGTACATTTCCCAAACATGAAGAAGAGCTCTGTGTAGCTCTAAAGCTTGTCTCTCGCACCAACAGAAGTTGGTCCAATAAACCTTGTCTCTCTAACTTTTGTCTTCGTAAGTTTTTTTTCTGTGGTGAATTGGTCCATGCAGTTCAGAATACCTCCAGGGATAGACAGAGCTATGTCAGGTGACTTCAAGCCCCCTATGTCTGGGAGGGTTTGAAGGTGATTGTAGGTCTCTTCTGAGACTACTGTGATGTCAGCTCCTGAGTCAATTTTAAAATCAATAGTCTTGCCATGAATATTCAGTTTCACTCTCCAGGCAGGCTCTATGTCATCACAAATGACAGATCTCAGAAACAATGGCTCTTGATTGTCTGTAATATGAGTCAGCTTCCTGACCGCTTTGGTGTGGCAAACAGCTGCAAAATGTCCATGTTTCATGTATATATTACACCGTGTGTCTCTAGCTGGACATGCATCATCTCTTGGAGTATAACTTTTTCCACACCTTCTAAATGTAGGCTGGAATTTGTCTATCTTAGCCTGGGAGTTCTCTCCTTGCCTCAGGGGTTTTATGATGACTTTTAATACTCAAGTGTCTGTTTATAGCTTCTAAGCTAGTTTCAGGTTTTTCAAGTTGCTCCTGCCTTTTGTTCTGTTTGACTAATTCTGGCTGCTTTTGCTATCTGTATAGCTGTGGTTAAGATTAAATCTTCAATTGTAGCTGCTGGGAAAGGTTTTCATCTGTTAGACCAGGGTGAGAAACCTTTTTTCTATCACCAGCAGGAGGAATTAACCTTTTGTGGGCCCGGCACCAAACATATTTTTGGGCCCCATGGAGGCAATGGAGCATGGCGAGGGGCCAGCCAGAGGCAAAGGGGCATGGCATGATGGGGTGGCCCTGCTCCGCCCAATGTGAGGGCACTGTTTACAAACTGGCAGTTGCCAGAAGCTCAGTGGCCTGCCCAGCCCTGTGCTGCCAGCATGCCTCTTCCCCTTGGGGACAGGCCCATACCACACCACACAGCCCCCCTGCCCAACACCCCCCGACTCCCTATGGCCAGAGGCCCCCCGGACACACTATGCCCAGCGCCTCCCCCAGACCCACCCACAAATGCACAGCATCCTGCGCACCCCTCCCCACAGCCCCACCACAATTGCCCAGCACCCCCCACAGAACCCCAACTCCCTAGTGCCCCAACACACACAGATCCTCCCCGTCCCTTCACAGCCCAGCACCTTCCCCACCATACTTCCCACAGACCCACTCCCCCAAGCCTTGCCTCCTGGCTGCACTCACTGGCCCTGCTGGGAGGCGACTGTGTCTGCTGGGCTGAGCTGGCAGCGCAGCCAGGGCTGGTCCCTGGGCCGGGAATCGCTCCGGCCCCTCAGGAGTGGAGTGATCAGCCAGGCCAGGGCCTGCCCCAGCCAGGGTCCCTCAAGACGCACTTGCCTGGAGGGGCCCAGCCAAGCCCTCCACACTGTTTCCCCCCAATCCCACACACACACCTGGCTGAGACTGGCCAGGCTTCTGCACCTGTCCTAAGCGGCTCAGCTTCAGGGAGACAGGTGGGGCCTCACAGGTGGTGGGAAGCAGAGACTGCCCAGAGCCAGAGGTGCACTGGGGCCTGGCCAGGAGACTGAGAGGAGCAGGGGGTGGGATCAGGGGGCGGAGAGGAGATCTTGGCCAGCCAGAAGGCAGGCCGAGAGGAGTAAGTGGTGAGCAGGGGGAGCCAGTGGGGTCTCAGGGCGCAGTGCAAACGGAGCAGGCCGGGGCCCCTTCTGAGCATGGGCCCAGCTCCATGGAGCCACTGGAGCCATTGTAAACCCGGCACTGATCACCAGCTATTGATCCACAGAAAAAAATCTATCGCGGGCCACACGTAAGTAAAAAGCAATTTGATTTAGGGGTTTTTTTAGAGCGAGAACTATAAAACGTTCAGCTCACCTGCTTTTTTAGTGTGACAGCTGAGGTTACTTTTCCTTGGTGAGTCTTGTTATAGCTGCTGGCACTGAAGATGTTGCTACTTGCAACTGGTTTTCCAAATTCACGTCTGGCATGCAGGCAGCTCTTCGCAAGAGAAAACTTTGAAAAGAACTGCTCACAACAGTATGTAGTACCAAATAGCGATACAATTTTCAGCCAGTCTCCTCAAGTTTGGAAATTCAACGGCACCTACATAGAGTCTGTAGAATTCCAGCAGAGGCAGGTTGTTGTATTTACCCATAAATTCACTGTTGCTTTGCAGTTCTATGACATCCTGTTGAAAGTTTTCAGGTACATTGACTACTTCAACATTGAACAAAAATGTTTAATTCCAGTCCCTTCACCTTTAGGTCTTGAAATTGCTCTCAAAATTTCTCAAGTAAATTTGCACACTCCCTGGCATACTCTACTGTCAATGCAGGTTTTTCTCCCTGAAGGGTTGGAAAACGCGCCATGTTGCCCTTTTCCAGTTGCATTTGCCACAGCTTTAACTTACCTTTGAATGATTTTATGTTTGAAGGAAGAGAAGTAAGAAGCTGGTTAGACCCTTGCAATTTGACATTTAGGTCTGACAAGTATTGAGTAATGTTGACTATGAATGCCAGATCATACAGCCACTTGGGATCATTCAGTTCAGCCACCAGTTTTCCCTTTGTCTCCATGAAAAGTTTCACTTCATCCCGCAGTTCATAAAACCACATCAGCATACTCCCTCAGCTCAGCCATTGCACTTCACAATAATAAACTAAATCACCATACTCTGATTCAAGGTCTTTCAATAGCTTTTTAAACTGGAGGCTGTTTAATCCTCTACTTTTCATGAAGTTAATGCTTGATATTGCTATCGATATTACATTGTTCAGTGTCACAGATTCTCTTGATGAATGATGCAATGACACACAATCAACTTAGTTGGATCAAGGATGAGACGATCCATTTCTTTCTTGACTAGGGCAACTAATCCCATCTGAGATCCAACCACAGCTGAAGCACCATCAGCAGTAAGACCACTCAATTTTTCAAATGATAAAAGAAGTCTGTGCACGGCCGACATAACCTTCTCAAAAATATCTTCACTTTTCGTGGTGTCATGCATTGATACTAAAAGCAAGTCCTCTCAAATCTCAAAACCTGGTGTGATTCCATGCAGAAAAATAGCCAGCTGGGCTGTACTCATTATGTCTGTTGTCTCATCAATAGCCAGAGTAAAACTCAAAATCAGCCACAGAATCTTTGAGACATTTCAATATCCTGAGTCTTATCGTTAATTCGATTTGACACTGTCCTGCGAGATAAGTTCACACACTCAAATAATTTAAGTTTATCTGGAGCCAATAAAGCTGCAGTCACAAGGATGCACTCCTTTACAAACTCTCCTTCTGAATGAGGCTGAGTTTTTTTGCGATAAGTTCACCCACCACTTAATGGGCTTAGGTAGCATTGTCCATCTCCTTTCTTGGTCTTGTGAAAATTGCTTGCTGAGCATTCAGATTCTTTTAAAGTGCTTTAATTTTATCCACATGCAGCTGTCCTTCAAATTCTTTATATTTGATATGCTTCATGTTGTAGTGTCTTTCTAAGTTTGATTTTTTTTTCATGACAGAAATCGCTCCTCCACAAATTAGGCAAATGGGCTTACATTTCACCTCCACAAAAAAATAATCATTTGTCCATTTTTCATTAAAAACATGACACTCCGCATCTACTTTTCTTCTTTTGTTTGCAGTAGCCATTTTAAAAAGTAAGCATACAGGATTGGAACACTGTATCTTCAGGCAACCCACAACAACAGGGTACAGTAGCTGAATAATGAACGTTGAGAGGAAGGAACGTGCTGCATGGTTGGGAGGAAATGACAACCGCGTTGTACGCACAAGATTAGAAAATTAGTTACTGGTTGCCATGCCAATGCAAACATTACCCTACCACCCACTCCTCCATCAACACATTTGAATAAGTAACAATGATGATAGGCTGCATGCACTAAAAATACTATTAAAAAAGTTAAGTGCTACTGTCATAGGTCTATATTTTTAGAAATACTTGCTGCAGGCCAGATGAAATTAAAAAACGGGCTGGCCCATGGGCCGTAGGTTTCCCACCCCAGTGTTAGACCAATAACTAGCCTGTCTCTGATATCTTCGTGTTTTGTATTCCCCAAATCATAATTTTCAGCTAATGTATGCAGAACTTTTATTAAAAAAATTCAACATTCTCCCCCCCACCTTTTTTTTTTTTTAATTATCTGGTGAGAACATGCTCTTTCATAAACCACATTTCTATGAGGTATAAAGTAGGCATCAAATATAGCCAGAACCCTTTCACAGTCATCTTTGTGATTGTCTTCAGTAAAGTCACAGGATTGGAGAGATGCTGTGCCCACTTCACGATAGCATAAATGAGAGAAGATACCTGTATATTTCCAGTTTCTTTGTGGAGTTTGTTTGCAATTTGAGTTCTTGGAAAATACTCCTTCCAGGATGTCCATTGTGAAGGTTTGCCAAAGCTGATGTTCTCTGGAGCATTGAAGAGTGGCATGTCGATGAGAAACTGCAACAGTTGTTGCCGGTTTCCTTCTGTGTCTGTTCTTAGTTTTACTCCTGACACCATGTCATGCTCTTCTATTCCAGATATGGACTGCTCACAGTGCTTGCTTATGCACACCAGATGTGTTCATCATAAGATCCTTCAGTGTTTTGCCAGATTGACTAACCTTTGTTTAAATTAGGCATTTTACACACAGTGCCACCTAATGGCTGAACAGTGTAATACAATTTAGCATTCCATTACAAGGTGCAAAAAGAAAAGGAGTACTTGTGGCACCTTAGAGACTAACCAATTTATTTGAGCATGAGCTTTCGTGAGCTACAGCTCACTTCATCGGATGCATACCATGGAAACTGCAGCAGACTTTATATATACACAGAGAATATGAAACAATACCTCCTCCCACCCCACTGTCCTGCTGGTAATAGCTTATGCAGTTTCCACGGTATGCATCCGATGAAGTGAGCTGTAGCTCACGAAAGCTCATGCTCAAATAAATTGGTTAGTCTCTAAGGTGCCACAAGTACTCCTTTTCTTTTTGCGAATACAGACTAACACGGCTGTTACTCTGAAACCTGTCATTACAAGGTGCGCTTCTCAAATTTTTGTTTCATTTTCCAATTTAACTCCAGTAGAACCTCAGTTATGAACACCTCTGGAATGGAAGTTGTTTGTAACTCTGAAATGTTCATAACTCTGAATAAAACCTTATGGTTGTTCTTTCAAAAGTTTACAACTGAATGTTGACTTAATACAGCTATGAAACTTTACTATGCAGAAGAAAAATGCTGTTTTTAACCATCTTAATTTAAATGAAACAAACACAGAATCAGTTTCCTTACTTTGTCAAATCTTTTTTTAAAACTTTCCCCTTTTTTTTTAGTAGTTTACATTTAACACAGTACTGTATTGTATTTGCATTTTGTTGTTGTTGTTGTTGTTATTTTTGGTCTCTGCTGCTGCCTGATTGTGTATTTCTGGCTCCAAATGAGGTGTGTGGTTTGTATCTCTGGTGTTCATAACTCTGAGGTTCTCTGAGCATATAACTTAGTGCTGCCTGTGAATTGATATGGTTAACCTGAGGATAATTGCTTTGTTGCATAATTAAATGTTTTTGTTTGTTCAGCAATTTCAGCCTAGGTCTACCTCTCTGAGTTTCAGGTAATTATAGGCCTACAGCTTACTTTCAAAGAGGACAACAGATTACATCAGTCTTCCATTGTTTAGTGGGGATCTAGATAATATTTCTTGAAATTTACAGTAATCTCAACGAAATAAACAATTATTTGTTCCCTTGGTGTGAATGAGGTATCCTCTAGCACTTTCCAGGAGTGCTAGAAATATAGGCAATAGAAAAACAGAATCCTTTCTTGCTGAATTTCCAGCACCCATGATGTAGTGCTTTCTTTTATTCTGCTTCTTCTGGGATTGGTTGAATAGGATGCCTCCTATCCTCCTTCAGCCAGAGAAATGATTTCTTAGTTAATTTATTATTTGACTTGCTATTCTAGATATAATAGTTATTCCTGGAGTTTGTCCATTCTTTGTCAACTCCCTGTCCCCACCCCCATGACCAGTCATTTCCCTTCCAAATAGGCTCCATTCATTGTTTTGTGTAATTTTGCTATCTAGACCTCTCAAAGGCTCAATTCTACAAAACCTTCTTTCTATGAATAATCCTTAATCACTGGAATAGTCCAGATAGCTTCAGTAAGATTGCTCATTTGACTAAGGACTACTCTCTCTGTGTCTTTTTCAGTCTAAAAACCTAAGTTCGAGCTGGTCAAAAAGTAAATATGACGATGATGATGATGATTTATTTGCAATAAAAATCAGCGTATAAAGTTGTCAGTCTAAAAATTCAAAATTTCAATAAGAAGATTGTCCCAGAACTTCAAGAAAATTTCACAAATGTTTCTACATATTTTTGGACCAATTCTAGTTATGGTATTTCTAAAGTGCATTTATTAGAAAGCTGCTGTACTTGTACAGTAAGTACTCTCATAAGTCTTGTAATATCATACTCTTTTGTTTTAGGAAAGATGCTAAGTCTGAAGCATGTACTTGTCTATTGAGAGTACCATCATGCGTTACGACTTCTCGCAGTTGTCCGAGGATGGATTTTTATGCAGTTGTCTTCCTCCAGTCACAGGAAGCTTTTTCAAGAGCTGTAATAAGATTTCCATCTCCAGAGGACCCACTGGGTTCTGTAGATAGCAACTCTAAATCAAGTTGTTAATACATACTTGAAGGAAGCGTGTTCCAAGAAAATGGTACTCTCCGCTCTGATGTAAAACAATAGCTCACCAACATAGAATAACTAGTCACTGCAGATGTTCAGGGATCACTGCTAATTATATGAAAAGCTGGCAGTCGCTAGATTCCAAGCACCATATGTTGTTTCTCAGAAAAGTTAGGCTGCTCCCATCCAAGAGGCTGCCACCACTGTCGAGAAGCTAATACAAGAGTTAAGTGTCTCAGTGGACCTGCACTGGAGCCAAAGATATAACTTTGAAGCTGCCACTTTACAGACATATTCTAATGTTTGTGTGCCTAAGACCTAGACATGAGTACAGCAGCCCAAGTCAAAACCATAGTGGGAGTTATTTATCATTACTTATGACAGCAGTCTCACTAATGAGTATCTGTGATAAACTATCCACTGTGGGAAAATAAATAGCACAGGTAACCCACAACTGCTTATTATTAATACATATATTCTGGGTTTTTTTCTACACTTACAGTTTAATCATAAAAGTGTTTTTAATTTGGGGGACACCATTTTTGACTAGCAGGTATGTTGCAACAGAAGAATTTGAGGTTGGGAAATACAACAATTTGTTACTACAACAATATGACCATCTTGTTCAGTGGCTTGTTTGTGTTCATGTTTTGTACTGCCTTGACCTTTCCGTTGCATTATTTTTATTAATTTATTTAGTTCACAGGCATAGAAATGTCCTGTCTGCAGATTACGCAGTCAGTCAAGGCTCTTTGACAACTATTTCTTCTTTATAAATTCATCCATATTCTATCTGCAGGAACAAGGGGCCAATTAGATTAGTCAGCAGCAAAATTCCCATTTACTTCCAGGGGTGTAGGATTGGTTCCAGGAGAAATGCAAAAACAGGCCCATGAGTACAAGGTCTCATAGCCTTACAGCTAACAATATGCCAAACATACTACAAAGTATAATTATATTGAAGATTTCAAAAGGTCTGGTGGTAAGTGTCTAATGTAGTATAGAAACTCTGCACAATATATGCTTATACAATAGCCATTTCTGTTGTAGCTTCGATGTTCTATCCAGCCTGTACTCAATACTTTTTCCTTATGTGAGATACCGTGTTTAAAAGCAAATGATAGTGCTCAACTATAACAACTTTAGTGAAGAATAAACTTAAATAAATGAAGTAAACATAGGCCAGGGATTTTTAAAATGATGCCTAATGCACCCAAATACATGGCCTAATTTTCCCTTTCCTTGCAGTCCATGGGACAGCTGGGTGCACAGAAGATCTGGAAATAAAGTAACTTATTTAGATGCCTGTGTAAGGACACAGATGCCTAACTTTAGACACCCAGTTTTGAAAATGTTGGCCTGTTTTTAATCATATTTGTAATTCCCTTTTAACTTAAAAATGAATGTATTAATCTCATTCAGAAGGAAATGTTTTGCTAGATTTAAATTAGAAAACAATTATGAACAGCACTGACTAAATACAGTAGAAACACTTACCCAACTCCGCTCCTAAATAGCAAGAAAAATAATAGGACAACATAGAAAGTTACAATAATAAATACAGTCACTAAGTCTCATCAAACAACATGGAATTTAGCACATCAAAAGTAAAACCTTTACCTATTATTAATTATGACAGTAATTTCTATCTCACAACATTTCACATAGCAACTGTTACCAAGAAAATCTGCATTTTGTGTTAAAGGTGCATCATCGCATGTGCTCGAGCTGAAGCAAGAGTTGCTACAGTTGCACCTTCATCAGATGCTTAAAACTGTAATGCTCACTGTCCTGGTTACACATTTAAGATTTAAAAAGTTTTAACTGTTAAATATCACATATTATGCCTCCCTTAGAAAATATCTCCTTTGTGCATACCTACCATATATTTTGATGATGGAATTCATTAGTAAGTAGTGCAATCAATGTTTGAGCTGCACTGTTCCTCCATTACTGATATTCACAACAGTGATGTCTTGGAGCATCTTTATTTCAGGATTGGTTTCAGAGTAGCAGCCGTGTTAGTCTGTATTTGCAAAAAGAAAAGGAGGACTTGTGGCACCTTAGAGACTAACAAATTTATTTGAGCATAAGCTTTCATGAGCTACAGCTCTCTTCATCGGATGCATTTATTTCAAGAGTTGGAGACCATGTACTGTCATGAGCCCATCTAATTCCATAGGATTATCAGTGTCAAAATCAGAAATCAGGTGTAAGATGGTGCAAGCTAGACTTCATGAAAGTTAGGCTCTCTTACACTCAATTTGAACCCCTTAGGCTCACACTGTCAGACCTATTTTCACCCCTTTACTGATATGTAAGGTACTCCAAAGAAGGTGAAAACAAGGGGTTATCTGCTTCAACTGACACCTTCTTACACACTCCTGTTAGTTGCTTTTCTTGCTAAACTTCTCTTTTCTGGCCTCATGTTGTGACTTAAAGCATATTAGACCAAATTCAGCATTGATGAATAAGGACGTTGTAAGTTGGTAAGCAGGAGTCCGTGGATGTGAGTCTCAGTAAATAAGTAAATCTAGAGGGAGTCATCATTGGTGTAACACTGAGCAAACCTCAAAACACTTAATATATTTATGCTTGTGAGGCACTCGGATAGTATGATGATGGGGCCTCAAAAGTACCTAGCTAGACAGACGGATGATGAAAAGCCAGAAGGTGTAAGTTACTCCAGTTTAGACTGATACCAACTCTCTAAATTTGGCCCTCAGTTCATACAGATAAATAACTATTGGAATATATGTTTATGCAGTTAAATTCTGTTAGGCTTGTATTTTAAAATGTCATTGTTACTTTTTTTTAAATGAAATTCCTGAGAAAATTTTTCTGGTTGTTAAGCAGTAACATAGCTGTTTGTTACTATAGGCTTGTTTTCTGCTATGTGCACACCTCACATTATCTCTGTCGAATCTGGGTTCCTTTAGTTTTCCCCCTTACGTTTTCTTTAGATATATACACAAGGACTGAGGACTTGGCCTCCCCGTGTAAGTGTCATTCCATTGATTTCAGTGGAACATTCAGCGCAACATTGATTTACACGGGTCAAAGTTGAAATGTTGTTGTTGGCTATATATGTAGTCCTGTTTTAAGGTTGTGTGTGATGAGAGTAATCTGTGAATGGGTGCACAGTCGCTTTGCATTTGAGTTACACTGCATACCCCAAGACAGCTTCTCTTTATTTAGAGATGTTTCAACTATCTGGTTTTTCCACTAATTAGGCAGTTAAACAAAGCTTAAAGGAAAAGCTACAATTTTTTTTGTTTGTACTTAAATTTTTATTGTTGTTTTGCATGTTTGACAACAAGCCATCCATAATGCATACATAGTAACAGGATAAGTAATACTCCCAACAGTGCTAAGTTTGTCAGAAAAATAGTCTCCTCCCAAGGCTGATGTCAAAGCATGTACATAGACCAAAGAAAGATCTGCTACCTGCACAACTTTTGCAGAGTTCTCTAATAAAGCCCTCCTTAAAACAGGTTTCAGAGTAGCAGCCATGTTAGTCTGTATCCGCAAAAAGAAAAGGAGGACTTGTGGCACCTTATAGCCTAACAAATTTATTTGAGCATAAGCTTTCGTGAGCAGTCTCTTGGGGAAATTCTGCAGTGCTTATTCAGTCCTCTCTCTCAATCTAAATGCCCACTGGAAGGCTCTTTGAAAATCAGATCTAACTTTATTTAGGTGCATAGCTATGAATTTAGGTGCCTAACATTTAGACACCACATTTGAAAATGCTGAGCTTCACACACCAGAATCAAAGAGAGAGACACTGATGATAGAAAAGACCTATTTAGATCTTCTTATCCAATCTTCTGCAAATGCCAAACTGTTAATAGCCTGATAAGAAGTTGTTAAGGAAACTATTAGCTAGTCATGGGTAGAAAGACAAAGTTCTGTCATGAATTAGAAGCCACTTAAGTGATAGAAAACAAAATGTAGAAATAGCCAACTTTCAATATGGAAGGAAGTGAATATGATTGAATTTATCATAAGTAAGTTCAAGTTGATGTGCACTGGAAGGAATAGTTTAAACTATTCATACATATTGCTGGGTTGTAGCCAATAAGGAAGAAATATCTAAGCATCATTGTGGACAAAATGGTCTATGATTAGACATGATGGAATACCAGAAAAAATAACTTGTTGAACAATTGACAAGTAAAAGCAAATGTAGTCAAATAATTAATGTGATGAATAGTATCGGGCCAACTGTAACTACAGAGGTTTTACACCTTACTCTAGTCCGGGCCGCTACTGGAGATGGGCTAATGGAGTAGACCAGTAGTCTGATACAGTATGGCAATTTCTGTATCACTCTGTTCTCTATTGTATGTCATTTAATGCTTTCATGAAGTCCAGTTTTCAATTATTTCAGTAATGGAGATTTCCTTGGGCGCCTCTTCCATAGTCAAATAGATCTCATGGTTAGGAAACATTTCATGATATTCAGGCTAGATTTAACCAAACTACCTAAATCTCTTGAAACATCCATAATGTAAGTGGAAATCTCTCAAGGACATTCTTGTGTGATTTCTGTATTTCCTGCTGCTTTCTGAGCCCAAATCACTGTGAAGACAGCCTTCCTCAGGGTGCCTTGGCAATTCTGCTTTACCCAGTTTAGAGACTGATTTTTACAGCAACTAAGAAGTGAGAAGGAAATGTGTCAGGGAGTAATCACAGGGGCCTGCTGAGCCTGTCACTCAGCTACTTACCATCTATAAGCCTAAGTAGGCACATGTCTCTTTGCCTAAGGAGTTTAAGTGATCTATGGCTATGTGTGTGCAACGTGCTTCATGAATTGGTCCCCACACCTGAAACCTCCCATACTGAAGAGAGGTTATGCTGGTTTCATAAGTGTCTGTGTGGGAGGGAGGGGTCTGCCTTCACAGCCCACCTCCTGACCTGTTTCTCAATCACTTCCCATCCCTTAGAAATGGTCTATCAGCTGGAAAGATTGTACTCACTGAGCATTAGCCTTCCACCTGTCTTTCAGGAATAACAGCTTTCCCTTTGAGTCTGACTGTACCTTTATAGGCAGTGTCCTGAACTGGAGACTTTGTGGAGCCCCCTACCTCAGTGTGGGATCAGGAGGCATTGCGATCATATCCATTTTCTCCTGCAGCTTCTTGGCATGCGATGTACCTACTGTATTTGGCAGCTTGTGCTTCCAAAGCATATCAGCATGTTCTGGAGCATAGAGTTTTTAAAGTACAACACTAGCCCCACATGTCCCTTTTGAAAAAAGTGAGGGTCAGGTTAAGTAATCTTTGGATTTTAAGAACATAAGATCGGCCATACTGGGTCAGACCAGTGGTCCATCTAGCCCAGTGTCCTATCTTCCAACAGTGGCCAATGCCAGGGGCTTCAGAGGGAATGAACAGAACAGGTAATCATCAAGTGATCCATCCACTATCGCCCATTCCCAGTTTCTGACAAACGGAAGCTAGGGACACTTCAGAGCACGGTTTTGCATCCCTGCCCATTCTGGCTAATAGCCTTTGATGGACCTGTGCTTCATGAACTTATCTAGTTCTTTTTTGAACCCTGTTATAGTCTTGGCCTTCAAACTCTGGCAAAGAGTTCCACAGGTTGACCGTGAGTTGTTTGAAGAAATACTTCCTTTTGTTTGTTTTAAACCTGCTGCCTATTCATTTCATTTGGTGACCCCTAGTTCTTGTGTTTTGAGAAGGAATAAATAACATTTCCTTATTCACTTTCTCCACAGCAGTCATGATTTTATAGACCTCTATCATATCCCCCCATAGTTGTCTCTTTTCCAAGCTGAAAAGTCCCTGTCATTAAATTTCAAAAGTATTTGCTTATGAACGTTGAGTGGTTAGAGCTGATGGGTACCTTTTGGCTTCCTTCTGATTCCAGGTGGAGTTCTCCATGATGTGAGCCAACAGCTGCTGCCTGAATAGAAGGGAAAGGACTACTGCTCCAAAGGCCCTCAGAACTCTGCTGGGCTATGTACCTTCCAGTTGCAAGCCCATGTGCCCTCTGGGTCACCAGGTGGTCTGGCAGGCATTTTCAAATTCCACACTGTCCTCTAGGGCTAGCCAAGGCTTCATCTTCAAAGTTTGCAACCATTTGTCTGTCGGCCACTATACATTTGACACTAATACATGAGGCAATTAGTACTCTTACAAACCAATGGTGAACTGCAGTTATAAACTGAGTTTAACATGTGCCAGGCACTGCTTCTATGAAATGTAAATAAGGTTTATAACAGCAATATTTTAGTGAATAGGGAAGGGAAATGGACTCTCTCTGCAGCTGAGCAGCTTGCATTATGGTTGAAAGTAAAGGAGGGCTCTGGATTTTTGTGTTTTCTTTGTTTTTGTTTTTTTTCTCTGTGGCACTGGAAGATCAATTTCTTGGCCAGACGGAATACAGGAGAGAAGCTCACACTTCTATAATTCTCTTTCACAGACAGTGAGTTTGTAAAAGAATTATGGGTTTCTGTAAATTAGGATAAATAACCTCTCTGAACTACACTGTAGTTACATACAAAACCATAACATGTCCTCCAGCAATCTCTTTGCAGAGCTCTGGCCTACCTTGGAACTGCCAGTGATTGACTGAATGCTGTCACTGCTCAGAAGCATGGAAATAAATAGAAATACTTGTGAAATCTTCTAACAACAACAAAAAGTTCATGACATTTCCCTCCATCCAACTCCTGACATATTTATCCTTCAAAAATACATTTGAAAAATATGGGAGTGATTCTCCACTCTGCTCTGCATTCTGTATACTATAGATTTTGTGCAGTTATGCTGTCAAGTAAATTACAGCAGTCTGTACAGCCTCCCGTCCTCTTTCTCTTTCAAGGAGACCTAATGACTGATGCCTCAGCAGGAAGTTGTGGTGATGCTGATTCTGTAGGTGGCACTTTCCTCTCTGAGTTCATCCTGAACCAATGCCCCAGGAACAGGGCCTGAATGTTTGATTCTATAGACATGTACTGGGAAGTGGTGTGGGGCTGCATGTCCCCAGTGGGAGTGCAAGCAGGTTTTGTTCTTTAAGTCTACACCATGTCTATGTGAGCTCCCGGCCACACAGAGTTTGGTGCAGCCACAGCTGGTGCTGCTAGCTGACAGCCTGTACACAGAGCAAAGCAACACTACTCAGTAGAACATGAAGACAGTCTGACCCTGCTGAAATGACAAAAGATTTTTAAGAAGACAAAATATACACTTAATAGCCACAGAAAGCTCCCAAGGCACGTTACAGACTATGCCTCATCCTGCAACTGGATCCACCTCTGGCCAAGTGTAGGATGGACCTGTCTATCAAGTACATTTCACCCAAACTCTATCTCCTGCAGCCATAGGTGTCTTGCTCACTGTGGGGCACAGGGGCATCATTAGCTATGGAGATGTGGGGGGCAGTTGCCACCCCCTGCCTTTACCCCCTCCTTGCCTGCTGGTGCTGCAAAGTCTTCAGACCTGGAGGGGTTACTGTGGGGCAAGCTGGGCTGGGGCTCCTAACTGCTGCATTGTCAGTACTGGTCCCCTCTCCACAGTGGCAGACAGGAAGAAGTGGCGTTGGCCTGGAGCTGAGTGCAGAGTGAACTGGGTCCCAATCCCTGCCCCAGGCTGGCCATTGGTAAGACACTCCTGCTGGCCTTCTCTATTCCCTGGGAGAACACTGGCCTGCCACCTCCCTACCCTCCTCTGGGCTGGGATTGTCCTGCTTACCCCCATCGGAGCAGCCATGGCCCCCATGAAGGAGGTAGAAGTGGGGATGCTCAAACAACTTTGCCCCTCCCCCTGAATTTTTCTGAAATGATGCCCCATTTGTTACCAGATGGTCCCATTACTTTGGGGTATGCTCATTTATTAGGGTTACTCTTCCGGGGGGGGGGGGGGGGGGGGAGGTTCTGTAATTCTATTAATGTACTGCTTATGTCACTTGTGTGTTCATATGGAGCTCTGCTTCTCCCTTCTGCAAGTCCCCTCCCAGTGGAGCCATCCTGCAGTACGTAGGTTCCCCAGGGCTGGGTTCCTCCAGCCCTAGAACTAGATGAACACACACTAACAGAGCAAGTCTGAGTGGACTGGGTCAATCACCACTCTCAAGCTGATCCCCTTGTATGTTCCTGTCCTCAATGGGCTGGGTTAAGCAGCACTTTCAAGCTGTCACCCTTATGTGCCCCTGGCCTCAATAGGCTGGGCTGAGCAGCACTTTCAGCTCCCCCCCTTATATGCCACAGGTTTAACACGTCCCTATCCCACCTTCACGGTGCAATTGTACTGGTAGTAACCCACCTGATGAGCAAACCCCACAGTATTTTTGGGCGCTACAGGGATCTTTAGCTTAGGTAAAAGAAGCGTTGCTGCAGAGTAAATGGGGGAAGCTAAAAACACAAAAGAGTAAAGTTCAGAGAAAGAGAAACAACCAGCTTAACCATAAAAGTTATTTATTGAATAATAGTGATAACTGCACAAGGAGAGCTAAACCAACATAACATACACATAACTACACAAGGAGAGCTAAACCAACATACATTATTAAAGGTTAATACCTGAGATAGAAAGGAAAACAGAGAGAGAGAGAGAGAAAGAAGGGGATCTCACCCACTCCATGAGGCTTGAACTGGTCAGGGTTCCCAGGTGATGGTGGTAGTTCAGGGTCCTGAGGGCAGGAGACAGGCAGAGGCCCCAACACGATCAGTCAGGAGAAGATGGAGTCGCAGTGGAACTGATCCATAGTTTGGATCTAGGCATCAGAACACTGACTGGAGGGTGAGTAGGGATTTTTGTAGAGAAAATACAATGGTTCAAGGGAGAACACTAGATTTGTTTATGGGTAAACTGATGACTCAAGGGTTTTCTTTAAGCTAGACAATAGGAGCTGATCACTCGTGGCTATGGGTGGTGTTTTCTTCCAGGGAGCTCACAATGCAACTAGGCTGCTTCAGTATTTTGGATATCAATCAAGGATTTATTACTAGAATTGGTCTGATAATTGCTGAGCTGGGTGTGTGCAGGCATAGGTTCATTAACATCTGGAGCAGAGATTCCCATGATGCAGTGCGTCCCTGCTTTTCTGATCTTAGAGTTCAGTGCGGTTCTCTGTTCTCCATTCTGTATGCAAATTGAGATGTCTCCCTGTCCCATCTTTCATGCAGATGAGACGAGGGGAGTTGTCTCTGTTTTCCATTCTGTGTGCTAATGGAGAGGTCTTAATCTTGTCACCCTTGTCAGGAGGGGTCTAGGTGTGTCTCCCACCCGCCCTTCATTGCTCTCTGCAAGCCTTTTCTCTGATTGGTTTTGGTTCAAGAAGAGACGGATGGTGGGGGGTGTCTTTCATGAGTCAGACAGGCTAGATACTGTGCCCTGGTTCCCCAAAAACACAGAGCTGACTGGTATCACTGTTGGGGTGCCTTGTGTCCTTGGGGTACTCAGGAGAACTTGTGGAGCACAACTGTGCCTGGTCCCTGTCATGAGAGGGTAAGGAAGGGGAAGAATAGAGGGAAATGAGCAAGGGGGAGTAGACTGTTCCTAGAGACTAATCCACCCTTGCAAGCTCCAATCCCAACCCACCCTGAAATGCTGAAGGTGGATGGAGATGCTGTCACTTGAACAAGATGTAAAATAATGGTTCTGACCACTTGCGGTCATTAAAGCTACCACAAGCATTTTCATGACCCATAACTTAGCCATGGCTTCCTGGTTAAATTCCAACTGGTAATTATACTTTTACTCAGCTAGGAAACTGTTCAGGGAAGGGGCCATCTTGCTGTTCTAGATTTAATCTTATTTCTGTTAATCCTGGAGACCCTTTCTTAACGCCATTGCATCTTATCAACATTCTTCCTGTGACTTTCTCCATTTAGGGCTTGTGTTCATAACACTGCCTTATGGTACATGTGCTCTGTAATAAAACTCTAATATTGTGGGCAGATTAGCTGTAGAATAATAAGCTTCATTACAGCTGGCCGTGACGCCAGCCTTTTGCTTTTATCAATGCATTAAGAGCTCTTCATCTGCAGTTATTACTTAAAAGAGGGCACAGCAGCAATACTGTAAGGTTGAGAAGGCACTTCCATTTATAATAAGCCTGTTCCTTTACATGTTCTGTGATTCAGTCATGGCAGAGCTCACTGCAGAATCCGCCCCATTCACACAGAACTGTGCGCCGAAACCAAAGCTTTTGTTTTTAAAAATCACATAATTCCAGCCTTTTCTTTCTGTCAAGAGCCTATTAAAAATGGTCATCCAATGTAACGCAATGCACTGATGTCTGCAGACAGCTAGAAACAGTGTTGGGCCTGATTCAGTTACTCAGTTCCTGGACTCAAGACAAGGAGCAGGGTCATAAGAGAGCCATTCAACCCCTTGTGGTAGGCCCTCTGCATTGTTCTCAATGTTCTCAACAATGGAGCTCGCATCTGCTGCCTTAAAGCAGCTTTAAGTCCACATTGTGCTGCTGGACTTACCAATGGCTAAGGATCTAGCCCAGGGTCTTTGTAAGCACCCTTTCCCAGGTGCTTATATTTTTCTTATAACTTTGCTATCTTTCAGTTCTCTATTGAAGATCAGCGCTTTTAAAATGATCCTTTATGTTGATATTTCTTATGGATTTGGGGGATAGTGGACCATTTGGGATGTTTGACTGTGAGTAAGGGGTGGTTTTTGTTTTGTTTTTTGTTTTAAACCAGTGGCCCTTTTTTTACGTGTTTTTAAAACCAGCTGAAAGTTGACTTTTTAAAAGTCACTTCAAAGTTGCTATAAATGTAAGCCCTACTGGAAAGCCCATTGAAGTCAATGAAAGTCTGAGTTGGTATCAGGCCCTGATCCCTCAATGCTTAGTGCTTTTGGAGAAATTTGGAGTAGAATTAACAAACTTATAACACTTAGAAAACTGCACCTCTGAAACAGCTAATATGAACCACTGTTGGGAGCCCAAAGACTCATTACAACGATTTCCCAACCTGCTCTTAAAATCCTGGTTATGAGCCTAAATCTGATGCTAATTAGAATAATTGTATTTCTTTCATCTTGTCTTTTATTCCTGGGTCAAACAGTGTTGTCGTCAATTCTGGCAACAAACACTTTTCTTTCCAGAACACGTCTCTTATCCTGCAGTCTTTGGACAGCCTAAGAACTGTGCCTTGTGCCAGTGTTACTGAAGCAAGATGCCCTTCATTTTTCAACCAGAGTTTGAGCGTATGCCAGTGTTACATGCACAAATCTGATTTATGGCTTTAGCTAACTGAGTGCATGTGTTTCCATCAGACTTGACTTCAAATAGGTGTACAGATTGCCTGCCAAATATATTGGTGGGTTCATCACCAGCCTTGCCTATCATCACATGAAAACTCCTCCTGTTCCAGAACATGCTTGAGCTTAGAGTGAGTAGAGAGCCAGTGGGATTGAACCACTGACTTCAGGAGGCTTAATAGCAGGTTGTTTTTCTTCTGCAGCTCACTAGAGGATTTGGTTGTTGACTGACAATCCTGTTCCAACACAGGGTAACAATCTCTGGGTTTCTAAGACCTCTCTCTTTTTCTTTCTCTCTCCCTCTCTCATTTGGTCAGTTCTGACACTTAAAATATACCGTGTTTTCTGAAAGATTTCTACCAGTATGAAAGCAAGCCAGTGGCTCCAACTGGAAATTCCCCTGCAATTAGTCATCTATCCCAAAATGGAAGAAACTTTCAAAGTGTAACATTTGGGGTGGGGATGTTGAGGGCATTGCTTGGGAGTGGTAGGTGACTGGATGGATGTAGAAGGGCAGGAGTCTAGGAGAAGGTATGAGAGTTTCTGACAAGAACAAAAGACTTGGAGGAACTTATCCTGCGGGTAGAGGACTGTGGGGCGCAGAGGAGGGGCATAAAACTGTGCTGTCTGGTCTCAGAATGGAAAGGATGTGTGAGGGGCAGGAAGAGAGGATGGATGGAGGCAGGAACAGGAGACTGGAGCTTGGATGAAGACTACCTTGACTTGGACTTGGTACTACCTTTAGGCCCTCCTGATTCTGGACTGCTCCAGGGACTGGAAGAGCCCCTGGTGTAGCACAGGGTGTCTGCACTGCAATGTAAACCCAGGGTACACGGGACTGGAGTCCGCAGGCTCAGTGTTTGTAAGCCTGGGTTTGAGCATCCACACTGAATAATGACATTAAGTTTAGAATTTCTCGACCTGTGCCTCACACCTGTGCTCACATGTCCACACCGCACTATGCAGACCTGAGTCACAAGCTTCCTAGCACCCTCGCCAGCTCTAGCCGTTCTAGCCCTTTGTTCATGGTGCACTGTGGGAAAACTTGACTCTCCATCCTTTAGCACTTTACAAGAAGTTGTCTCAGTCTGCCAGCATTTCCAGCTGAGCCATGTTTGGGGCTACATGCTGCTGCCAGATGGAATGAGGAACATGGATAAGGCACCTTTCTGAAGAACTTGTCCTGCTTGGGCTTTCACGCTTATTTCAGGGAATGGACAGAGCATCCATGAGATACTAGTGGATGTTTTTGTGGCATTTTCTGATCTACTGAAGGCACCTCTCAGAGGCGGAGGAAGAGGAGGACAATGCAGACATGGCAGGCTGATGCTATTCTGAATCTCTGTATAGCTGCTGATGTCCCCTATCTAGCCTAGTGCTTCTGGAGCAGGGCCACAAGAACAGATTGGTGGGACCACAACCTCATGCAGACCTGGGATGAGCAGCTGTGGTTAAGGAACTTTCACATGAAGAAAGCTAGATTTCTGGAGCTTTGTGAGCAGCTTTCCCTGGCCCACCAGTGTCACAACACAAAGATGAGGTTGGCCATGCCAGCCCAGAAGTGGGTTGTTATAACCATCTCGAAGCTGGCTACCCCTGACAGCTTACAGGTCCATTGCTAACCAGTTTGGTGTTGGAAAGTTGACTGTTGTGACCGTGGCAGCAGAGGTTCCTGAGACAATCAGGAGTGATTTTATCCGAATATGGTGGGGATAAACAACAGCCCTGAAACGATTGCTGGTTTTGAGAGAATGCGGTTTCCAGACTGTGCTGGAGCCATTGATGGGACTTGTGTGCCCGTAGTTTGCTCCCCTCCAGAAGCACAAGGGTTTATAAATGGCAAGGTCACTACTCCATAGTTATGCCAGTGCTTGTGGACCCCAGAGGCCCATTTATGGATACCCATATGGGTTGCACTGGAAAAGTTCATGATGCCAGGGTTTTCCACTGATTGGGAGTTTACTGGCCCTATTCTCACCAAATGAGATAGTTATTCCATTTATGACCAATCCTCACTGTTGTTCTAGGGGATCCCATGGACCCCTTTGGGCCTCGGCTTATGAAACCATATCCTGATCTCAGAGGCCCTGGCAAAAGAAGGTTCAATTACACTAGTAGGTGTAGAATGGTGGTTGAATGTGCATTTGACAGATTGAAATCCTGCTGGCGCTCTTTACAGAACTGTTTGGAGTCCAGTGTCATCAATAGCATCCACAGGATTGTGCTTTGCTATGTTCTTTGCAATCTCTGATTCCAAAGATGGGTCACTGGCCCTTGAGTGGCCCCATGACAATAATGAATGGCTGAACTGGTACAATCTGCCAGCAAGTGTACCTGTCATAGCTGGAGAAAAATCTAGATGAGCAACAGACATCTGGAATGCTTTGTGCACACATATTACGGTGCAAGGAAAGAGGGAGAAAGGGATGTTTATTACTGTAAAAGTTGCTGTACAAATACATGTATGCTACAAATGGTGTGTGTGTGGTTGTCATGAATTGTGAATGAGATGACTGCTTATACAATGGGTGGGGGAGGGTTGTGTGACATGAATTATGGCTTTTCATTATGGATTGATCTGAATAGATAGATTGTGTTTGGATGCAACTTCCCGGTTATACCTTATCATGGCTTTACCTTTATTCTTTGAACTACACATTATATGAAGTGATGGTAATACACTTCCGGACTGAAATAAAACCTTTATTTGTGAACATGGCTGTACAAATAAATAAAGAATTGTCAGGCAGGCCAGTTGCCATCAGACCACCAAAAGCAGTAGTTAAATAAAGTGCATAACACAAACGTTAGACTGTGAAATCAGTGCAAACAATTTCCCTACGTTGCATGTCCCCTGCATCCCTGTTTCTCTGCCCTTTCTAGTGCATTTAGCTTAGACTTGGTGCCACTGCAGGGAGGTGGAAGACTGCATGGGGTACATTTAACCTGTTGAACTAGTGTTCGGTTCCAGTTGCATGGACCATCTACCTGTGCTATTGTCTAATGTGTTTCTGGTCTGCAGTGCATGGGACTCAGTATGTGGTGCAGCAGCCTGAACTCTTGTTGCCATTAGTGCAAGCTGCCTCTCAAACAGCTCCTTCTGCTGCACTCTACCTTCCTCCTACAAGCAACATTCCTGCTCCAGGAATTGCAATGCAAGTCTCTCCTCATATGCTGCAATTCTCTCCGGGTGCTCTAAAACCTCTCTGTGCCTTTCTACTGGCCAGGAATCCTTTTCCCAAAGACAAGGGCTGGTGGTTCTGTGCTGCTCTTTACGGCCTATGGTTTCTCAATCTTTTCAGGCATTCCACGTTCTGGAGGTCAGATCAATCCCGGAGGTTCCTGCATGGCAAAGGGACCTTCTAGTCCAAGCTAGCCATGGCAAGCCAGCTGTGTAGGGCAAGAGGTTTTCAAGCTTATGATGACTGAGCAACACACCTACTGGGGGAGTGGGCGGATGATCTACAGAGAGAGGCCTTAAAAATATGCCCTTCTCTGAAATGTGACTACTTATCTGGAGCTATCAGCACCTGGAATTGGGTCAAAATGCAAGGGGGAATCAAAATGGATTACTCCCTCCCTATGGCTTATAAAACAGACCGTGCTGCCTACATCTACCTAAGGACTACACACAAACACACTCCATAATATAGACTTGCAAAGAACTGCATACCCTGCATCCTTTCCTCCCCCCCTTCTTCCCCCCCCCCCAGCTTGTAATAAAAATTGCATTGGGTCATAAGCCAAAAATTCCTCCCATTCATGTATTATTAACAACACACATGGAGCCAAACTTTTAATCAGTTTCCAAGTATTTCTGCTTCTGTGTCTGCTGCTGGTTCTGTGGTGGGCTGCTCCTTCAGGGTGGGGTCATCCAGGATGTGCTGCAGCTGCTCCTGTGGCAAAATTTCCTCTGGGACAGGTGTGAGCACCAGAGTCATTTTGGCAGCCTGATCCGGTGCCTATTGGCTCCCCTCTGGTGCTGTACTAGATTCTGGGGTCAGATGGTCGCCATCCTGACTGACCAGGCTGTCATGAACCGCTAGGGCCTCAGTGCTTGGCACAGTACCCAGCACCCAGTCAAATGCCGTGTAAAAGAGACAGGATAACAGGGAGTTCCCATCCAGGGCATTCCGATGGTCGCTCTTGAGCTGCTTAATCCACTCCCTGTACTCGTCCCTAATGCGGCCAGCTTGTCCGCTAGTTCTTTGTACATGTTATTTCTAGTTCTCTTACTAATGTCAAACATCTTATTCGCCTTGCACCAGAGATTTGCCAGAATCTGACTGTGCTCCCGTAATCAAATATCTGCATGGTTGGCAAAGGACTTCTTTTTGTTAGTGCCCATGGGGCTAATGCAGGAGACAATTTGCTCTGGGTGCAGGACAGTGGTCAGAATAAAATGGAAGGGTTAAAGGTAGAGCAGCTGTACTTGACTCAGGGCGGTTGCTTCCATTTCCTGGGAGTTGATTTGCCACTCTTGGGATCGAAAGGATAGGATCACTAGGCCTAGGTCTGTGAGAGAGCATTGGTGGACTCTCAGAACCCAGGCCCAAGCTGCATCCATATTGCAACATGATGCATTTTGGCCCTGAGTCCCAGTGGGACTCAGGGTCTGACTCTCCCCCTCCCACCTTACCCCCCCCCCCCAGATGGGCCTTAGGACCTGGATCCTGAGGACTTACTGGTCCAAATCAGACAGCTTTTTGTTTAAACAGAAATAGGTGTTGGGCTTGAGCCTGAGCCTGGGTTTACATTGCAGTGTAGACATACCCTTAGATATCTCTGTGACCTAAGTTATGGCAGCCTCTCCAAGCTGCCTATGGGGAGCAGCACTGCACAGAACCTCTTCAGCACTGTGTGCTGTGGCCCCAACCCTGGCAAGTCCCCTATGCCAGGGCTTTTCAAGGGGCTTTCAAGAGATTTAAAGCTCTGTCTGCAATGCTTGCACCAGAGAAATCCCACCATCCCCCTTGATGCACACTGGGCTTTTAGGGATCCTTTACCACACTCTAGCACTTTCATGTGGCATAAATAGGCTGGAGCAGAGTCAAGAATCGTAGAATTGAATATAGGTGTATATGAAATCTATATAAATACAATTAAGGAGAAAAAAACAGCAAAAATAAATGTGATGGACATGGCATAATAACATGTAAAGGTAGAAAGGATGGTTACTAATCTATTCCACAGGTGAAGTCATCCTTAAAGACCCATTTCTCCCATGCTGCCAGCAGTGAATCTAATTAAATGTCTTAAGTTATCTCTGTCCATTCCCCTCTTTCTCCTAAACACCGTCTATCTTTCTGACTGTCCTTAGACTCTGAGTTCTTGAGGGAAGAACCTTCCCTTTTTGAACATATGCAAGTTCTCGGCATATAATGGGAGCTACCACAAACAAATACTAAATAATAATGACTGGGGCTGGTCCAATTTTTAGTGTTGAAAGAATTTCGGCTGAAAAAAATACGTTTTAAGTTTAAATTGAATTTTTTTGGTAGGAAAATGTCAGTTCCAATTAAAAAAAATAAGTTTTTCGGCAGGAAATTTTGAAACCAAAAGTTGAAAACAATTTCCCCCATTCCGAAGGGCATGGAAAAACCAAAATTTTCCCAACAACAAAATTGAAAATGAAGGGTTTTTTTTTTCTTTTTTTTCAAAATTTCTCATTAGAAAAATTTGGTTTTCTAAACCGCTGTAATTATACTACTTTGTATGAACCCCGTTGTATCACATGCCGCGGATAATATGCAAACTTACTGTTTGGATCCAATATGAAGCCCAAGGTACAGAAAATTGGCCTCTGCAGCTTGTGGTGGCGTTTAGGGGGCAGAGAGCTAACTGATGGGAAGCTCTCCACTTTCTGGACACCCCTGCAACTCAGTGCCAAAGAATTAGTGGGGAAGGGGTCATAGCTTTTGCAGCAGGCTAGGTTTCTCTCTGGTTGAATCAGGGCAATTGTGGCTTTTCTGGCCCCCAATATTTTGTGCTGGATTGGGACCATCAACTGAAGTCTGGGCATAAAATAGGAAGTTGTTCTCATCTGGCCTGGGACAATAGTTATCCATCGTACCATCCATCGTACAGTCCATCCAAGTGCCAGTCACTATCTGTTTTATTAACTCCCATAAAGAACTTAGGTTTAGCTTCCTTTGAACTAAGCTGGGGTTTCATTTGATTTCAACTGCGTAGCCATCTCCGTGTAAAGATGAGGCAGAACTAGTTCCATGCCAAGAAGCAGCCCACCCTTGCTGGAGACAAGAAAACAAACATTTTAACAGTGTAATCAATCTTATGGAGCAGATGGATGTAGTAATTAGAGCAAAAACAATTTTGCCAAGACTATTAAAATTTCTCCAGTCTATCAGAAAGAGGGTGTTGCCACTGGTCAATAATTTTCTCATTATTGCAAAAACATTATTACTCGTTGACTAGTTTGTGGGAAATAGAAAAACTATTTTTGGCTTTCTGACTTTGTTTACAACAATGAGACTGAGACTTGCAACCCAAAGGCTTAAAAAAAGTATGCATTTTTCTTGAATTCAAGGTGTCTTAAGCCATAAAATAATGCAGTATTGGTAGAGTGTTTTTTTCATTGTGCTCCTCCGCATGCTGTTTGGATGCATATTACAAAACTTAAAACAAACTGTTGCCAACCAGTCAGCTTCACCCATTTTTCTCCCACTCATGCGCATTGATGAGATAAGTATCATAGCTATGGGCCCAAATTTTTAAAAGGCTGGAAACCACTTCTACTTAGAAGCTGATATACCAGCTGAATAATGAACTGGCAAATCGTAATGAGACATGGGTGGAATTTTGGAATTAAAAAAATAAATTACACAAGGAAGAAAGATATATTAGGGCCCACAGTTATACAGGAGTATTATAGATTCCAGATATCCATTTATTTTGTATCATAATGACATTATATAAATCCAACGTAAGCTCAAACCTTGAATATTGCACACAAGTATGGTCACCCCATCTCAAAAATAATATATTAGCATTGGAAACAGTAATATTAGAATTGGAAAATTGGAGAAGGGCAGCAAAAATGATTAGGGGTATGGAACAGCTGCCATATGAGGAGAGATTAAAAAGACTGAGACTGTTCATCTTAGAAAAGAGAGGACTATGAGGGGGATATGAGAGAGGTCTATAAAATCATGAATAGTGTGGAGAAAATGAATAAGGAAGCATTGTTTACTCCTTCCCCTAACATAAAAGCCAGGGGTCACCCAATGAAATTAATAGGCATCAAGTTTAAAACAAACAAAAGGAAGTACTTCTTCACACAACGCACAGTCAACCTGTGGAATTTGTTGCCAAGGAATGTTGTAAAGGCCAAAAATATAATTGGGTTCAAAAAAGAATTAGGTAAGTTCATGGGGGATAGGTCCATCAATGGTTATTAGCCAAGATGGTCAGGGATGCAAACCCATGCTCTGGGTGACCCTAAGCCTCCAACTGCCAGAAACTGGGACTGGACAAGAAGGGATGGCTCATGCAATAATTGATTTTTTGTTCATTCCCTTTGAAGCATCTGGCACCGGCCACACTATCAGTAGACAGGATACTCAGTGAGATGGATCATTGGTTTGACCTAGTGTTGCTGTTCTTATTTATTTATATTTTCCTTTGTTTTTTCCCCTCCTCCTTACTTCATTCTGTTTCTTTTTCTGCCATCCTTCCAATTCCAATGAATTCCTTTCCATCTGTATATGTTATTTCTATTGTGTTTTTGCTGTTTTATTATTGTATATTTCAATTTTTGTGCCTGTATACACGTGAAATGGTACAAAGACATAAAGGATATGTATAACAGCAAGCATGTGGCACGTGTGTTCTCCTTGTAAGGGTGCTCATCCAGGTACTGTAGTGTCCTTGAGGTAATTTTAAGTGAGGGCAGCAATTTAAGATAACCTACCACAGTCCTCTCCTTCCTCAAACAATTTCCTACTGTGCAGTTACAATTCCGCACACTTTCAACTGCCTGGGGGGAAAAACAGATGAGCCCATTTATTTCTTGCATTTCAGTCTAACAAATCACCCAAGTGAGGCTCTGGCAGATCACAAGAAGGGGCAAATTCCAGACTGAGGGACCGCACCATTGGGAATTCCCTGCTGTCCACTGCTAGGAGTTCAATGACAGTGGCAGAGAGCAAGAGTATGCAACTAAACAGCAACTGCTACAGGGGTGTGCAGGGGACAGAGCAGGTGCCTCACCTAGCCAACCAATTCAGGGCTTTGTGTGTAGTGGATATATATGTATGTGTACTGCATATTGTAAACAGCCTGTTACCAGTGATGAAACAAATCAAATATCATGGCTATGGCACAAGATGGCTATGACTTCAGAGCCATACAATATAACGCACCAGATTTGCATGTGCTTGGTGCAGAACCAGAGGGACTGGGGCAAAGTGGCCTCAAGGCATTTTTGCACAGCCTTGATCCCAGGGCCAGTTAAGGACTAGGCCAGTCCCTGGCACGAGTTAGAACAGTGTGAAGGTTGCTCAAATTTTTCATTGGCTGCCCATGACCCTTACTGGGGCTATTCCAGCTGCTAAGGATCAGCTGAATGCGGCAGTGTCCTGGCCGCTCCCCTTTTCCCTAGACACAACTCCTGTGTTGGGAGATTAGAGGCGGTGGCTCAGTGCATATGGAACATGGAAAAAGGTGGAGAGATGTAGCTGAATCTTAATCCTTGTCAGTATAAGTACTAATTATTTGGATTACAGCAGCACATTTGCACCAGTGTTTTCTTTAAAGGGTTTATAACAGATGAAA
The DNA here is from genome assembly GCF_965140235.1 of Caretta caretta. Classification (NCBI taxonomy): domain Eukaryota; kingdom Metazoa; phylum Chordata; order Testudines; family Cheloniidae; genus Caretta; species Caretta caretta. The sequence continues at coordinate 203,455,794 of NC_134207.1, read as the reverse complement.
GTTTGCTTTGAGTTGAAATATGGCATGCCAGGACTCAGAGCAGGTGCACAGTTTTGTTGCCATTCTTAGAAATGAATCATTTTGTCAATATTTTTTGTTGCTTTCAGAAAAAAATGCAGGTATGTAATTAAAATAGTTTCCAAAACAGAATGCAAAAAATACTTGTTTACTCATTGAACAGTAACAGTTCTCTCTTTCAGGTAAACCACACATGGATTTACAGTTAGTACGAGGGACATGTTTATTAAATTGTAAAGAGACTGCAATTCTTCCAAAGGAGAGAGATGGAATGGCACTAGCTTTTACAGTGCAGGGCACCTGAGAAATATCTACAGTAAACTGCAGTAGCCTGTCACATAAACTATAATATTACCATATTATTTCTTATCCAGTAGTCTGTATGTAATCAATCATTTAAAAGACTACATTCAACTAACATTAAAGTTACGACACAGTGACTGTCCAGGGCCCATTTTAAGAGAGAGAGAGAAAAATGTAGCAGCTCTAGAACTGGTCTGTTTCTCTGACAATTTTCAAGAAAGAAAGCTCATTGTTTGAATCTGTTTTTCATTAACTAACTGAATGGTAGTTGTCAACAGGAAAGGGAAGGGGCTACCCTCTCCTCCCCAAATTTAGTTTGTTTGGGGTTTGTGGGCCAAAAAAGGGGGAAATGTTAACAAAAACAAAAGTTTTCATTTCAGCCCAAAAGCTATTCTTTGACGAAAAAATTCAGCCAGTTGTAGGTGGGAGCAGTCTCTCTAGCAGGGTTAGGAGGGCAGTTTTGAAAGGTATTCCTACATTTTGGTTTGACTAGGAGCATTTGCAGTGAAGAGTTGTAGGAATTGAAGTTCTGATGAACCTGCCTGTAGGAATGCAGGATTCTCTGTCCAAAAGCCTCTTTGTGTGTGTGTGGAAAGAAGCCTTGTTTGGTGTTGGAGTTGTCCTCCATCTTATTTTGTACCATACTGAGTGTACTTGTGTTCTAAAAATGTCCTTTCCCCTCACAAATGTACCATATAGAGACTGTATCTACAGCTAGATGCTTTGTAACCATTTTCACAACTGCCAGCTGGTGCAACTTACAGCAGGCCCCAGGTTGCACAAACTCATGCCAGGATTGGGGCAAAGAATCAGGGAGCTGTAACTGGTTATTGGGTTTCAACCTCACCTCCTTTACCTTTCTGCGGCTGTCCTGGGAGTCTGGGAGGGAGGAGTGCCAGCTGGGTGAGTTTTAAGCAGGAGGCAGTGATAGACTCACATTCACAAGAGCAAGAAAACGCAGAGTTAGAGCTCAAACCATTCTGCTCTGTTATAATGTGATGATGTAACCCATGAAGGGCAATATTGTGCCTAGACTTGGTCAGATATACAGTGTAGGAGATGGTGGGAGAGACAGTTTCCTCCCCTGCTTGCACTCCTGAAAGGGCCTGGAACAATCTGCAATCAAAGACAGTGCAAAGCTGGTACCAGCCTATCCAAAATAAATGGGGAAGGAGCAGGGCAAGCATAGGACTTAGGCCCCATTTCTGAGCCCCAGGTCCTAGAGCAGGCCGTAGCAGCGGTTGCACACTCCGCAGCAGAGCTCCAGAAAGGTGACACCAGCCTGTGCGCTTGTCTACATGTGGATGCCACATCAGATTAGTTTGTTTGCTCTAAGTGCAGTGAATTAACTGTAGTGAACTGAAGTACGACTACACCACTTTGTTACGTTGGATTAAAGTACTTTCCTCGTTACGCATTGTGTAGTCCAAATCACTTTTTCTAGATCAGCCCCTACAGTAAACATGCCGGCCATGCAACGTGTTTGAATGTTAAGCTCTCTAGTGCTGACGTCTTGAGCAAAGTGGGGGAAGATTCCTGGGGAAGAGGAAGAACAAGCTCTGGAAAGAGGGTTTGGAGGCGGCAACCGTGGCTGATGGTTGTAGGATTTGATACTGTAGGGAAAGAAAACTTCATAGCCTTACCTCTGTGGTACAAACAGCACTTTGAGCACGCTAGAGGACAGGGGAGAAGGTTAAAAGCTGAGCAGGCAGAGAAGATCCTAGCTCCACTCAACATGGCATCAGACAGTGGATAACCAGAAACAAGTGATTTAACCCCCCCTCTCCCGCCATACAGTTGTATTTAATACAGAACATAATCCTGGTACAGCTCTGTGGTATTTTCAGGCTGGCTGCTAGTAGCGCTAACCTCCACTGCAGTTTCAGTATGGCTGTCCGCATGGGGTTCTTGTACAATCTCTGAATCGGGTGGGTCGTACGGTTCTTGGCTGCCCAGAAAAACCTCCTTTTGTGTGGTCCCCATGATATGTGGGCCAAGTTCGCTTTCCATGAGAGTCAAGGGGGCTCGCTGGAAAACTGTCACTTGCAACAATGCAGTCCAGTTCCTCATAGTATGGGCCAGTAGTGGGATCATTACTGGAGGTCCTGTTCTCCTCCCATGTCTTCAGGTATTTCTGCCAGAGCTCCTTTGCTTGGACTCTGCACAGGGATGGCTCAGGGAGGGATCCTCATCTTCATTTGTTCTGACAGGGTTTTGTAGATGTCTGCATTACTGTGACTCTTCTGGAGATGAGATTGGATGTGCAGCTCTCCAGAGAGGGCAGTCAAGTCCGGGTCCATGCAGAAGCAAAGCACGCATATCTACTCTAATGGCTATGTGATTCCAGGTGTGTGAACTCATGGCTATGATTGACTGACTGCCAACACTTTATCAGCAATGTGACAAGAGTGCCCTGGAGCAGCTGAGACTACACAAGTACAGGCAGGCTGATACAGATGTGAAGCAGCGCAGTATGGGATAGTTGTAGGAGGACTGCCAGCAGTAGAGTAGTGAGGAATAGGTTCACATAAATTCTGAAGTGAACAAACTCCCTGCAAAGTTCCTGTTCCAAGGGAGATTACTGACTGTGACCTAAGACACCAAATAACTGGCTTTAAAAAAAAGATTGAGTGCATGCAAGTTACTTTAAGATGAACAACCTGAAATTACTCTGATGTAACAGCCCTGTGTAGAAAAGCCTTTAGTGTGTCTAATCTAATGACCCTTCCACTATGGGCATGTGAGGCATAGCATAATATTAAGTAAAATGATGCAGTGCAAAGTCTCTGCAATACTTGGACATACTAGGGTGTGTTGTATATGCTAAATAACCTTCAACACTGGATGATCGAGTAGGACCTTCTGGGCCCCTGACTTACAGTGACCGCTGTTAAGTGTGGGAATTTCATAGCAGAAAGGAAGGTTGGTAGCAGTGTTTGATACTTGCCCAGTGTACAATCTTGGCATTAACTCAGAATTTCACTATCTAAATCAGGCTCTCCATTGAGTTGGGAGCTTTCCTTTCCCTTTGTCATGCCCTCCTAGTTCAAGAAAGAAATTCAGCAGAGAACCTTATTGAAAAACCCTTATTGTTTATAATTATTTCCTGCATCTTCTCTCAAAACTTAAAAAAGCAGCTCTTCAAACACAACTTTAGAAATCCCGTATGATAAGAAAGGGAGGCCTTAACTTGGTAATGAGCCTTCAGTATATGTGACTGTGAACACTGATTGACCAAAGCCGTATTTGGATTTGGAGCCTTTTTTTGTTACATCACAGCCATATAGCAAGTCCAAGGGCATGCACACCTGGGACTATATCACAAACATGTAAATCCTACCCTGTAGCATAGGGAAAAATGGGCGAAAAGGCAGTAATAATATTCCATTTTCTGTCCTCCTTTTTATTGCCTTTTTTTTTTTTAAGTCAATGCTCAGCTTTTGCTTTGTAGCTAAAGCCCTTAGTTTTATCAATCTCCCTTCTCTCCTGCCTACTGTGTTTTGCAGGCATTTGGCCTTCTTTACAGCTTAATGTTATTCACAATAAACATTTTTCTTAGTACATTTTAATGATACAACATCCAAGCCATAGTTGTATCATTGCTAAGCTTTAAAGATCAACTTTAGTTCCAAAGCCCAACGGGACTGTTTCAGTGTTCCCAATTCATTTTCTTAATAGTACTTTGACCTTAAAGCAGCTCAGTTACTTGAAAGATACATCAGCTGGGCTTGGGGGGGGGGGGGGGGGGGAGAAGGAGAGGACAAAGGTAATGGGGAAAAGGCAGTGCAGTTGTAAACAAGCACTTACAAAAGCAGCATACAGAAAACCCAAAAGGAGAATTTATTCACAATAGGAGGGAAAAGAAGTTTATAAACTTGATGGTATTTGCTCTTATCCTGCTATTATGAGGTGTGGTATCTGCTGTCTAAACCAGGGCATTAGAAATACGTACATAGTAACTTATAGAGTGCCAGGATATATGTTCCATAAACAACTGCCCCTCCCATCCCAACCACACCACAACATTTTAAATTATGCAGCCATATGCAGCCATTACTGGTACACTTCACAGGCAGGTGAAGGCAGCTGATGTCACTCTTCACACTAATATGCTCAGGACCTGATTCTCCTCAGACTAAGTCAAGTCCATTGATTTAGCTAGTTATTCCTGATTTACACCAGTGAAAGGCCCTATCCACACTAGGGATTTGTCCTTATGCCAGCCAGCTGTGTAGGGATTTGAACTAGTAAAGCTTGCCCCTCCTTGAAACCAGGGGGAGCTCCACTGGTGCAAACAGTGGCTTCCTTGGTCTGCAGCTAGACTGATTGCTGGCTGCCAGTTGCTATTGTTGTGGCCACTCCCCTCAGTGACAGCACAATCAGGACCCTAAAGGGAGCACCAGGAGACCAGGAACGCACACATTCTTGTGTCTGACTCATTTTAAGCATGCAGAGCAAAAAAACCTGTTTTGCTATCTACCCTGTCTCTCCTTAAAGAATCTAATATTGTTATAGGGGGAAATTTTCACAGACACAAATGACTGACTGCCAGTTGTAGCTTGGCAAATTATAATGGGGAAGATTTCCAAAGTTTTAGTTATTCTAGAACGATTACATTGAGTTTGCAAACTCATGTTAAAAATGGAACTCACTGGGGTTTTTGGACTTTTTGTTTTGTTAGGCTAATGAACTATGTAGTATTGTTCTTCAGCTGTGGAGTTTGATCTCACCTCCCCAGTACAGATCGTACAAGCCTAGGCATGAATTCAATGCCTATTAGTTATTACGGCTCTAACAACCACCTTATTAATGATCATTAAAACTGCTTTTGCCTAGTAAGGGATTGTTCTACACAAAGGCCATTTTTCCTATTTATTTTGTGACTAATGTTTATACCTTAGTGTAAGGAACAGTGTTAGCATAATTCAAGTACTATAAAATAAAACCAGCTGCATCCATTATACGTGCATTACTGCCAGGAATTGTACATATGTTTTTGCCTGATAGCCTCTTGACTCAATAATATCCTGCTATCTCTGCTGGGCAGGCAAGTTTTTAACCAAGAAAAGACAGGTTATGATTTTCATAATCAGACTGTTTCTTTTTAAAGTATGTTATCCAAATTCAAATTTTAAGAAGGTCATCTTAAAAAAGTGTTTGTGATTTTAACAATTGAAAAAAGTCATCTTCGAAGTGGTGGCAAGAAGGTACAACATGCACTTAGAGCAGAGATATTTCTTTAGGATATACACATAAGCAGACAAACCCTGCCATATCATACCATACAAACAATTTTAATTGTGTAGTTACAGTCAATAACCACTCCTAGTCAGAACATTTCTGCATAAAGAAAATTGTGATACACTTATAAAAACAGCCAGCTGTAACAAAATAACTGGTGTTTTCATAGCAATAAACTCATAAAAAAGAAATACACCTTTATACAGAAAATTTATACAGCTGTAGCTTTAAAATTGATTGTAAACCAAAGGAAGACACATTGCAAACATCAATTATTTTCACATTAATTGCATAAGTTTCTAAGGTGATCTATTAGTTTTATTTACCTAAGCTTATTTGCATGATAGTAAAAATTGCATACAACAATAAGAGTGAAGCTTATAGTATGAATTGCTTGGATAACATAGAGCACTTTTTATAGGCAACTGTGTAAAGCACATTTTCTCTATTTAAAACTTTTAAGACACTTTGTTTTACTGCCCATCAAAATACATTTATAAATAGAAAAAAAAATCAGTATGATAACAAGAGAAGCAATATTACATTTAACGGAAACTTCCCAAAAAAATTAATTACAACATGACGCTGCAGGATCTACAAATAAATAGACTAAATTGTGTTTCACATTTTCTTTTCATTTTTTAAAAATCATATAACAATGAGAATAGAAAAAAAAATACAGTGACCTTTATTTCCAAAACAAAAACAAATCTGAATTACGGCAGTGCCATATAATACAAGGCATTTGTTGGCATATGTTATCTTTAAACTGCATTCCACAGTCTATAGTTCTTTTGTAACATACAATAGACCAAGAGTAACAAACTTTTCTTTTTTTAAATAAACGTGAGTTTCCAAAGACCAAGTGTGGAGTGTTACAGTAATAATTAAAAAAAAAAAAAAGAGAGAAAAACAAATCACAAAGGTTGTAATGCTTGTCTGAAGGCTCCAGAATCAAAATCACTGGTATCATGCTTATTGGGTACACCACAGTGTAGCCAGTGAACACAAATTAATATCAAACAATCCTCAACGCTTCATCTGTAGCTGCAAAGCAGTTTGTAAAACAGAGTAAAACATCTAGTGCAGTCTGCATTATTCTTTTCTTTTTCCCCCCAACTTTTGTGCAAGTTTTGGAAGATTCATTGACCAAACAATGAATGAGAGGTTTCTGACACAACGCAAGATGGAATTTTCGTTTCATTATTAAATACCAGTGGCACTGTTGAATGAAAATAATACTTTTTAGATCAGTCTTTCAATTCAGCATTAATCTCTGTGTTCCCTTCTACTGATAATTCTTCTTCTAGTTTCACTGAAAAAAGTGTGTTTGCATTTTTGTCTTGGATGCTATCTTCTAAATCCTTAAGCAACTCTTCCTCCTTGTATTCTGCAACATCCACCTCCAGCCCGGAATTGTCCTTCAGCTTCCCATGGTGCTTGAGATAATATCGCTGGTTCTGAAAGAACTTGATAATGGTGTACTTGGGTAGGTCAAGCTGAGCTGAGAGAGTCTGGATTGCTTCTTCGTCCGGATATAGGCCTACGTCTTGTATGAAACTCTGTAGGATTCCCAGGGCTTCAACAGAAATCTTTGTTCGTGGTCGGGGTTTCTGACGATTTTCATCCTCCGATTCAGCTGGTGATGCCACTGTTGGTTGCCTTGGTGGTAGTCTGGGACCTGGCTGCTGTTGCTGCTGCTGTTGCTGGAAGACAAAATAAATCATTTGGTAAATGTATTTTTGCTGATATTTTTATCCTACCCCCCAAATCCAGATATCGAAGTTAAAAAGAAAGGCCCTGGAGATTTGAAAAAAGACTTACTACTGCCCAGTGAGTCAGAATTAAAATACAAATTAGTTCCCTTCTCTGTGAACGGGTGGTGGGAGAAGGGGAGGAATATTGGTAAAATATTCAGGTCTTGTCTAGATTACGATTTGACGATATGGTGGTAGGACATGTTAGGTAACACTTTCTAACTAACATTTTAAGAGTCAAGTGCAGACGAGGCACGCTAACTTGAATGTCTGTTAAACTGGCAGAGTTAAAGCCTAGAGGTGGGCCTAGGATTTAACATGTTCGAGTCTACACTAGACTTGAAAATGTGTTCGCTAATATATTCTCTCTTATTCTGACATGGCATTTTAAAATCCTAGTCTAGACAAGGACAAAAAAATAAAAAAAATAAATAATCAGGAGCTTGGAACTCCTCATTTCTAATCATCACCCTGACAGTACCTTTTTGTGTGACCTTGGGAAGGTCACTTAACCTGCCTGTGTTCCAATATCCCAACATACAAACTGGGAATAAACATACATACTTACCTCAATTGAGTTAATATTTATACAGTGCTAAGATACAAAATGCTAAATAAGTTGCGTTATTATTACTAGAAGTGAACATCCAGCATTCCAAAATGTCAAGCAATAAAATGACCCAGGATGCACATCACAGAGGAATATGACAAAGCAAATCAGGATGTAAATAATTAACAAGAGTTTAAAATGAAGGTTTGGAAGCAAGGAATTCAAAGACATTTTAAAAAGGTGATGCACTGAGCCCTAGGGACAGAAATGTTTTTCTCATCACCGGCTGGAGCACAGCACATTATAAGATCATGTTTAAATCAAAAGTGAATTTGTTAGCTACTGCTTTGGCTGAGAATTATGTTCCTTTACAGCACAAAAAGAATGGTTTAATAAGATATTTTGGATCAGCAAATTTCTTGTCATATGGTGCAATTTAAATAAAGTAATACTTATTGTCTTAAAAAGTGAACATTAGATAGATCTAGATTTTCTCTAATAGAATATTTTAATGGTTCTTATATAACGGTAAATTTAGATACAGACAGTGGCGAGCTGGAGCCAGCTCGCACGAACCAGTTGTTAACCCGCTTCCCTGCAGGGGGTGCTGAGGCTTTGATTGGCTCCGGCTGAGAAGTGATGTAATTCCTCCTCCGGCCGCCAGGGGCGCTGCGCTGCGGGATCCCTGTGGGCTGCCGCCTGGCGCTGACCACAAGCCCTGTTGCTGTTGCTGCTCCCCCGACCCCTGGACCTGGGGCTCCCACTGCTGCCTGGTGGGTCCCCGGCTGCTCTGCTGGGCCTGGGCTGTGTCCTGCTTCTCGGGCTGCTCTGAGCTGCTCTCCCCATGAGTGCCTGCAGCCAGCCCCTGCCCTGTATCCAGCCAACCCGTCTCCAGCCACCCCCGCACCCCCTGCCCGCAGCCAACCCCTGCTGCACGCACTCCCTGCCTTGCCTGCAGCCAGCCCCTGCCGCGCCCCTGCCCTGTCCACAGCCAGCCCGTCTCCAGCCACCCCCGCAACTCCTGCCCGCAGTCAGCCCCTGCCACACGCACCCCCTGCCCTACCCGCAGTCAGCCCCTGCCGCATCCCCATCCTATATCCAGCCAGCCCCTGCCGCACGCACCCCCTGCCCTGCCCGCATCAGCCCTGCACCCCCTGCCGCACACACCCCCTGCCCTGTCTCCAGCCAGCCCATGCCGCACGCCCTGCCCTGTCTGCGGCCAATCCCTGCCGCACGCACCCGCCCTGCCCAAAGCCAGCCCCTGCCGCACCCCCACGCCCCCCATCTCCAGTCAACCCATGCCGAACCCCCCTGCACCCTCCGCCCTGCCCTGCCCGCAGCCAGCCCCGCACCCTCCTGTCTCCAGTCAGCTCTGTACCCCCTGTCTCCAGCTAGCCCTGGCCCATGCCCTTGTCTGCAGCTGGCCCCACGTCCACTGGTGCCCTGCAGTTCCCAGGGCAGTAACCCTGCACACCTGCTTCAATGAGGAGGGCAGGGAGCAGCTGGGAGCCACAGATGTGCACACCGTAGGGTGACCAGACAGCAAGTGTGAAAAATCAGGACGGGGGGGGGGGAGGGGTAATAGGAGCCTATATAAGAAAAAGACCCCAAAATCAGGACTGTCCCTATAAAATCAGGACATCTGGTCACCCTAGCATACCCCCATGGAGTGGCGGAGACCCACACATGTGAAACAGAGCTCATTTCTAGTTCAGGTCCATCTTTTTAAAAAAGAACTTTAGGTAGTGTTAACATACACCCATATTTTCCTGGACATGCCCGGCTTTTTGGTTCTTAAATTGCAGGAAAATACGGACGTATGGTAACCCTATTGGTACAAAAAATACATACTGTGGCACATCCCTTAAATCAGAACTTTTTATACGGAACCGATTGTTAAGATTTTGGCAGCTCATCACTGGATACAGATACTATAATTATGGCCCCAGTCCTGCTAATATTTATGCACATCCTTATCTTTATGCACTGCAAGTAGTCCCATTCTTGACTTAAGTCCCAAATAGACGTATGCCCCTACTCAAAGTGCTTAACTTTATGCATGTGCTTAAGTCTTAGCAGGATTAGGGCTTTTCAGAGTTAGCACATATATTAATTATACAATTGATGCATCTACAAACAATTACAGTATATAAAAAAATCCCTACCATACTGTAAATACAAATACAAAATACCCAATCTTGCAACCCTTATTCATACAAGTAGTCAGACTGATATAGTATAATGCAACTACTCATGTGAGTAACATTTGGAAGATGAAGGACATAATTTTTATCAACAAAGCAAGCCAATCTGAGAAAGCAGCGTAATATTAGAATATTTATACCGTGTATAAGATTTTCCTTTTATCCCCCTAAGAAGTAATGTTATTAAAAACAATGTACATTTTCAAACAAATGCTGCTTTACTACTTAATACAGATATTTCTCTCTCTTTTTTGCTAAATCAAACAGTAAGTTTCCAGGCTTTCACAATTATTTTAGTACTCAATATCCTAAGGGATTGTCTTGTTCAGTTTGTTTTATCTTTAATACACACTCATGTTGTTTCTGGCTGCTGGATAACTCCATTCTTTGTAAATTTGTAAATATTTTTCCGTATTGGTAATACAAGTGATCCACTAAGCCTCAGTGGAGGTTGGGAACTCTGAATGCTATGGGTATTTTCTGCCCTTTGGGGCAGCAGTTAAAGGCTGACCTCAGATCTTTGAGCTGACAAAGCTATTTAATTCCTTTTTGTTAAACGGACACATATTGGAACTATTCTACTACGTTTTGTGTGATAGTCTATCTGGTTCATGTGTTGGGATGCAGTGGAGCAGAAGGAAAACTATCTCCCCAGGTGAATATTGAGGCCTACCATGGCTAGTTCAATGAGCGTATCTTTTCTAAGTATATAGATAAGCTGTTTCTCGGTTATCTGGGAGTGGGTCCTGAAACCCTCTCCCTGACACATTTAACTCGTGCCAGCTCACCTGTGGAGCAGCACCCAGCCAAGGTCCAGTGGTCAGCAGGCCTGGTAAGAAAGCGCCTCTATGCTCTGCTTTCACAAGGGTGGTGGGAGAGGGGCTCTAAAGGAAAAACAAATAAACATTGACTCATCCCAAGTTTCAACTGGGAGTAAATGGGATGAGGAATTAGGTCTGGTCCCCCTCCCTCCATTTCTGCTTGAAGTGAACCATTGCTGCTGAGTATTTGAGTCTATGGTACTTGGATTTTAAAAGACACCACTTAAAAATATCAGTTCCTTCCACTTTGTAGGTTATGTAAGTATCACAACTGAACAGAGTAATGCCATCTTTCTAATTCTGACCTCTAACGAAACTATGTGAGCCTAGCTAAGGATGTCTAAGATAAGTAATCAATTATTCCTCCTCCAATCAGATACATTTGACCCATCAGGTCTATGTAAGTAAGTTTGTATATGTTCACACTCTCCTTTTAATTGTGAAGGAAGATAGCAGTGCACTATTATGTTTTACTGAGAAACCTCTGTTTAGTCTGGCAGGAAGAAAAGAAACACTGATTTCCTTTGCTGCATTTAAAGCTTTATTTACTTAGTGCTATATTGGATTGGCCAAGGTAAACTAACCTGAATCTGCTCTGCTGGAACATGGATAATGTGGGAAGGTCTGTCACCATGGTGATGAACTGCATTGCTTTCTTGTTCATAAATGGCATCTCGTTCAGGCTGAGGAAGACTGAGGAACCTTCGGATCATTGAAAGATTCTCCCATAGGGTCCTGTTTTCTGGTGAGGGATCTTCCTTCCAACGTAACAGTTCACAAAGCCACCCCTTGAAGATAACATCAAAGTATCATTTAATAAGGGACAGATTTTACTCTCATTTACACTTCATTTGGAGTGAATGGGGTTTTACAGGGACAAACAAGGGCTGAATTCGTACTTTTACATTGCCTCATTTCCCTCCCCGCCACTTTTCTTTGTCAGAAATTACTTTCATTTTAAATTCTGGAGGCCTCTCCTGAAATCTAAAGTAAACACTAAATGTGTCAAGAGTCTGTTATGTTATTTTACTATCACAAAATAGGAATTTTTTGCATAACATGTTTTCAGTAGTTTCACATACTTGCTATATATTAAACAAACAAATTGATCAAGGCAGTATCCCTTACATACTCCAAATATATAGTTAGTGTTCTGTTTCATCTAACTCCAGTATGTTCTTTCTTCTGTTTATTTTCTTTTATGTAAGCCAATATCCATCTCAGGGTATTAAGAATGTATTTTAGTAGCTAGTAGATGATGTCTTCTGGCTGCCGCTTCTTATTTCTCCCCCCCCCCCCCCCTGAATTCTAGTATGATAATTTTTCTTATTCAGAGTAAAAATACTTCAAAAATATCTCGTCTGTAGTTCTGCCTCATGTAAATTGTTATGATAAAGGAGTTCTATAATGTCCTTTTAAAAGAAAGGAATCCTTTGAGTAGACATTAAGTTATATCTTCTTCCTCATTGCTACATACAGAGGTGGCTCTGCAGGTGAACTTACCCCATATGATAACTTTATCTATTTCAGATCCTTTCCCTTTAAAACAGACTTTAAAATCAGATTCACAAGTTTGTTTGATATTGTGGATTTAAAAGGGGATATGTTCATAGGTATGCACAGGAACATGCCCTTTACACCATTTCCAGATTATAGCAAATTATCTAAGAATGCACTCACTCCGACTCAGACATGTTCTAGGCAAACAGACTAAATGTATGACAAAAGACTGTCCCATGAGAAATGTAGCAATTGCTAATTTGCTTCAAAGACAGACATACAGTTTTATCTTGAACATTTAGCAACTGGTTTCTTATGGTACCTTAAAATTAAATCTGGGGTACTTTCTGCCTTGGTATTTAATGTTTGAAAGGAATAGCGCAGACACAAACTGGCTAATATAGTGTGCAGCAACAAAACATTACAAGTACACCGGACCCTCGCTAGAACGCGCGTATATATAGCGCAAATTTGCATATAACGCGGTTGCGGCCATGGATCCCAAATGTAATTAATTGGAATTCATTTTAATGCGGTACCACGCATGGATCCCAAATCCAGTGTTCTAGCAAGGGTCTGGTGTATATAACATTCACAATTCTTTTTTTAGCTCAAGGATTTTTTTTAAACTAGCTCTATAAAATTTTATTTCTTAATGTTGTAAGTAAGATAATGTGATATTTTATTAGACCAACAAATAATACATTCAGAAACCTTTAGACCCCTTCTTCACGTACTTGTGGTTTATCCAGTTTACTATATTTTCTGTAAATACACTAACAATGGAAATTTAGATGTTCTTGGTGCCATACCATACTTTGTCCAGAAGCTAATTTCAAAGTGTAGTTTTTAAAAAACTATTAAAGAAGAGAAAACAGTAGAAGTAAGTGATTTAATTCATCCTGTGTTATTTGGAGGGCTGAAAATTTAAAATATATGGTCTTGGTCACAGGTGGCAGATTAAACAATGGATATGGAGGAAAACATATGGAAATAATGAAAAATAAATGCTTTAAATAAATATGGTGGTAACACAGTTGAGAAACCGAAAACTTAAATAGGGCCAAATCCAGATTTGTGGTGAACAGGTACTCTGGGTAGAGAAGATAATGTATTAGAAAACTGTCCTTTGTGGAAAAGATGGGATAGAAATCCAACCTATTGCTCAAAAGAGTGCTAGTGAGAGAGAACGGCTACTGTGGTGTCCAGTGTAACATAGGCTAAGAGATCTAGTCTAGGAATCTGATTAGGAAATGTAGCCAGCTCCTTAGCACATATGCGATGATGTCCACCACATGCTAGATGGGGTTGAAGACATTTCCTTTTTAAAGCAGCAGCAGCAAAGTGCACCTAGCTGTACATTTCTCCTGCCTGTCTTAAGGCATCATGCTGTATGGAGGTAGGTTAGTGCATGGACCACACATGCACTCAGCATGATGCCGCTCCTTCCAGTCTTCTGTGTATTTCATAGGCAGAGGGACAGTATTCTGCATTTTTTTAAATTATACAGCATCAGTTAAATTGATGGATAATGTAGGTTTTTGTTTAAAAAATTTCAAAATCCAATATTAATTAAAATACTGTGAAATTTGTAATTAAAAACAATGAAAATTGTCTTTCAAATATTTGCAGCCTGCGATGCTTCCCACCCAAAATGTGTGGCATTGTGCTAGTGATCCTGAAGCAGAAAATGAAACTGACAAGTCTGTTTATATCATAGGAAGCGAAAAAGAAAAAGAAACAAACTGCAGTTATCTAAGGTATAAGTAACAAAAGCAAAGACATTTGTTTTTTAGCCTGACACTGTCCATTAGAACCTGGGCATATGTGGTGAACATGTGGACCACAGATGTTCTTTAGGAAAGATTCATCACAATTATGCTGGCTTAACAAATATTTCAGAAAGAGAGCTTTGATTCACTTAAAATATTTTTTCCTCATATTGTCACTTCAGTGTTTCTATACATACTAGATTGATCCTTATTTTTATTAATTGCCCATGACTAACATAACATTTCCAGTAGTTTGCTATTAACCTTTGCCCTGAAATAATACCTCTAATTCCTTATTTAAAAATCATTTGATGAATTGTTAAGTTGAAGCGTGTCTCCTTAGCTTTCCAAGGAAATGCAGTGATTTTAAGAGACTGAAATCAGATGCTTCTTACAAACTATTTCAACCTGCAGCCATAGACTGCTATTCTAACAAAAGTGTCTATTTTTCCATTTTATTCTTCATGTATTTTAAAAGGAGCAGATAGACATTTTGTTGCAACATCTGTGTGGCAATATGGAAATAACCAATTTGTTTCTTCTAAAATTACAAGGGTAAAAAAAATTTACTGGACTGATCTCTACTATGTATTTCTGAATACTTTTATAAAGCCTGATTTTATTAAGGTTTAAATGATGCAGGGGGTGAATCGGCACTAACAGAAGTTGTATGATCTAGCTCCCACAGGGGACCAAAATCACTGTTCCAACATCAGTTCTTTTAGACTAAAAAGTCATTAATATTCTACATATTTCCAGGTTCAGTGTTCTGTACCAGATAAATGCCTCAATCACAAAATTCAACACACAGAGAGGATGTGAGAAATGATTTGATAATATTTAGAAAAACAATTGGATGGACTTTGAAAACAAAAGATGTCATGGTTTTGAATCTGTTTTTACTTGGAGCAAAACATGAACAGATGTAGTTAATGTAGCTTTTAAATTTAGAAATGAACCCAACAGGGCCAAATTCTGCCCTTCTATGATAGTCTAAATCTGGAGTAATTTTATTGACTTTAATCAGGTTATTTCTTATTTACACCAGTATAACTTAGGGCAGAATTTGATTCACAGTTTTCATGTTTTATAGCTTCTCAAAATTATAGGACTATAAGATAATAGGCAAAAGACTTACTACTCAAATCAGATCACAACTGTTCTTTAGTGCACACAAAGCACAGTGAAGAAGCAGCAGCTTTTCAAAAATTAGGCCAATTCAAAAACAGCAAGCCTAAAAAACTAAAACATCCTTGGGAACAACCTAAACTTTAAACATAGTATGTTTGCCAGGCAATATTACACTGAATATAAAGAAGGTATAAGACAAAATATAAACATTTAGCTACATATAAATACACTTGTAGAACTTTCAGAATGTTACTACTTTTCAAACTGACAAAGTTTAATGCGACACCTTCTGTTCTAAAACCTTTGTTTCTATTCAAAATCACGCCTTTAGCTGCTATCAATCACTATGCTCTCCCTACTACTTAAAATACTAACATGGGCCCTGGATGAGCTGAAAATGCCATGCAGATGAATTCTGAGATAATATGTTCAAACCTGTTATATACAACACAAATCCTGTAAAGTTATGTATTGTAAACCTACATTTATTGAGAACTAAAAGTCTTAAATCCATCTGCCACAAAGGAAATACTGATATGCACTTTAGAGTAACCAAGAACCATCTGCAAAGGTCTTGCTACAGTAAGGAAAAAAATTAAAGATGCTAAACCTAAATATTATTAAAAAAAAGTCTGACTGACTGACTTTTGGTTAGGATGTCATTAAAGAAACATAAGACATTAGAAAGCAGAGAAACTGCCAAACTATTGCAGGAAAAAAAGGAAAACACACGCAAAAAGATAACGACAAATGTTATAGTCCACAACATATACCATTGTATGCTTATTTTAAAGAAAAATTCAGCAGTTCTAATCTCAATAGCCCAGTGATGTATTTTTCTGAAAATTTTAATTGTATCTGATTTAAATACAAATCCTGATCCTCACCCTTACTCTCACCTCCCACTTTCTAGCAAGACAATTTCTGATTTCCTCAGCACTTTCTTTTTTGAAGAAGTTGATACAAGTCAATTAAACATGGAATAGGTAAGCACCAATTCTTATTATAATCAAGAAGGATTGCCTTTCTGCAACCAATCAACATTTGCTATGCAATTCCCTCCATATTTGTGGCAGGGCTAGGAGGCTCACCTTATTTTTGACTGTGCCAAACGTAACCAGTCTAGAAGGAAAGGAATTCAGTAAAGAGCAACTAAACTTCTTTGTTTGGTAAATCTATTAATGGTAAAAGGAATAAAATGACAAATACTTCTTACTGTATTAACTATCAAGGAATCAAATATATATTAAAAAAAGATTAGCTCTAACTTGAATTCTAAATGGCAAAACATTTTATATCATGTATGCTAAGATATGAAGAAGGTTCTTTCATATATTACATGCAGGAGTATTTTGTTGCAATCTCTGGGGTATATACACTATAAAAATATATGGCATTAGAAGAAATCAGCCTAAATAGGGAGGTATTTGATACAAAACATTTTAGTGGAAAGCATGAATTACATTTCTGCATCCAGTATGAACAAGGATTAAGTACATTATCCATTAAACAGTACTTCTAAACTCAAAAAATTCAGTATTGTAGACTAAACTACAGTAGGCATTTTGAATGAGCACATTTTCAGCAATAACTATAAAGCTAGCAATTTATCATTCAGCAAATAATTTTCTACTTTTAAAAGAATCTGTAAGTGTTACTTATGCTAATGAAGACTGTTTTTAATCTGCCCACAAACATGCTAATAGAGGGCAATTTTTTTTATTTACAAAGCTGAAGGCACTCAAGTGTAATTTCATATCAATGTTCTATAAACTGGGTAAAATGGGCTCTTAATCGTCTGAGCCACCAAAATCCTTCACCTTTAACACAAAGGCTTAAAGACAGAACAATAGATGCAAACTGATGAACTAAACTTCTAAAACTGACTTTCTCCCTTCAAATTCATTCAACTTGCTTTACAAATCTCATCTTTGTTAAAATGGCTTTGTTCATTGCCATTGATACTTCCATTACTTTTGCAGCTATGAAGGCAGAACCCATGTATAGGAAGGAAGAAATACAGGATGGAAAGCACTATCACAGTGAATGTCTGTTTTCCTCAGGCTTTAACTTGTGAGCTGTTCATTGTGCAGGAAGGTTGCTTTTGCAAAAAGAAGTCATAATACTTTGAACAATGAGATACATAATGGTGGCAAAGGAGTACTGAAAGCATTTTAAATTATTTACTATGTTAAAAGGGTGAAATGGTACTTTAAATACATCAAATTTCATCATCTGGGCCATTTTTTGGTGGCAAAGTGGTATTGATCTTTCCAAATGCTTAAAATTAACTATTTCCAGAAGGTCATTATTTGATTAAAGACATTAAAGTTGAGGGCAAGAAATGATGCACTTTGTCTTCTTTCCCATTCAAATAATCATGTAATTTAATCAGAACTATCCCTTCATGTCCTGTAATAAAAATGTTTGTCTTAAGATATTGTTCTTTACCTAACATATTAACCTTTAAATGTTATGAAGTTCTTAAGAATAATCTTTGCTAGAGAAGATTCTTCCATAATGTAATGAGAGAAATCCCAACATTTAAATTGATAAGGATAAATTTCCTCTGTACATTGATTAGAAAATGCATTAAACCCTTCAACTATGATTTCTCAGTGTTCAACAGAACCTAGAAATTCAGAGTTCTGAATAACCAAATTTTACATACAGTATTTTGAAGCAAAAATGAACCAACTATTAAATATATTGCTCCAACGTTAATAAACATAGTAAAATGGAACTATAAACTTGAGGTAAAGTTATATAAAAACATTTCAGTTGGCATTAATTTTGTATTTGAGAAATATTCTATTTTTACTAAAGAACATGTAGTAGTAAAAATTTAAGGTTCATCACAAATTCATTTTTGGGCTGAGGCCATTTAAATTTTACTTGTTACTGGGTGAAATCCTATGGGTTTATTCAGGACGTCACACTAGATGATCACACATGTTCCCTTATGGCCTTAAAATGCATGAATCTACTTTTGGAATTTCCTAAAATCTGAAAGCCTATTTCCAGATAGAAGCAGGCCTGGCTGTAGTCCTATTGATGGTTTGATGTGGAAGGAGAAGTCAGACCCAGTTGTCCCTTACCTAGGCTTTTCTCTGGTGTTCAGATCTAGGTTTTACTTGTCAAATAAGGTTACCTTTCTCTGGCAACTTTGTAGCAAGCAGGAATGGGAAAGAGCTCCTTCTCTTGAGATGGCTAGTTGGCTATGCTGGAGTAAGGAACACATGCTTGTCTTGTGTGTGTTGTCAGATATCACTTTATCAAGCTTCCTCTCACACAAGATTCCATCTAAGAATTTAAGGCTCAGAGGATTTAATTTGAATAATTGACTGCTGACCAAGCCTGTTTAAGCCTGGCCATTGAGTTAACTGCCCTGGCTTTCACTGCCAATCTATCCACCACTAACACAGTAGGGATGTTTTCTTTACTATTAACTTGTATTCACCCTGGTTTCCACTCCTTCCTAATGATTCTTTGATAGAGGAGTAGGAAATTGTTTTAGTTTTGGATGGGACACATTCTGTATTTATCCTGCTCATCCTTTTACAGATGCATCTTGTTTCTGGCCATCACCTTTTCTCTCTAGTTTCAAACACGTTTTTGAGGGTTCTCAGAAAGGGTTATTGTTATCCAAAGCTGATAGTTTCTCTTCTTCAAAGGACTGAGCTAGAGCTTGTGAAAGGAGAATTTGCAGGGATTTTTACTTTTGCCCTTTGGGGGACGGTAGGTGTCCCCATCAGAGGAGAGGTCACTTTTCTTGCATTTTAGGGGGCTTAGACCTGGAGCTGGGGGCAGACAGGGGTCCATCTGTGTGCTTTTTACTCTCCAAACTAAATTGAGAGGAAATGTAGATGAAATTCAAGAAACTGGGATGGCACACAGGAATTTTTATCTATAGAGGTGAATTGTACTAAAGGAAAGGTGGACTTTTGGACTAGCCTTGGAGACTCCTACTTGGTGAAGATGTTAATATTTGCAGTCTTGAGAGCAGAGGAAAATGGACCTTCCCTTGTGGAGGTCTCTCTGGAGGAGTACTAGCTAGTGTCGAGGGATAGAGAAGCCACAATAAGCCGTAAGCACGGCAAACCTCTTACCTCGGCAAAGTGAAAGTCCATGAGCTGGAAGCCATCATGACAGAGCTCCCCTCCTGTGTCTCCTTAGAAGGTCTCCTCATAGACACAGCACATCTTGACTTTGGTTTGCTCTATTTGGCCTGCTCTGATAATTGGGGAACTAGGAGAGGAGCCTGGCAAGTAGTCCCTGTTTGAGAAATAAAGCCCCTGAAACTTTGGCTCCCAGAGAAAAAGCGTAGCAAAAATGATTTTGCTTGCTGTGACCCCCATTCAGCTTTAGAAGATAGTCAAGGTGCAAGAGGCAGAAAAATCTGCTGTGAGGGCGGAAGGGGCGGGACCAAGTCCTGGAAACTCATGGACAAGCCTAAAACTAGTATAGCACTTAAGGAAGCATAATGTAACCGAAGTACCTCAGTTGGAGAGTGTGGTCAGGATCCAGAAATGCTCTGTATGAAAACAGGGAAATGTGGCTGCACAAGCACATAACCAGTAACACAAAGGGTTCATAATTTAAAAAAACTGATTAAAACAAGTTCTCTTACAACTTGGCTTTTTGTTTAAATGTCTCAATGAGATCTAAAACAAACAAACTAAGTTTGAAGTTTCTAGGATCTTCAGTATATGAGTTATCCAAATTTGAACTACTATATTTTAGTCATCTATTCTCTCATACTATATATTACTCTGCCTGTACAGTCACTCCCTTCTTTCCTGTATCTACATACATTTGCAGCATTTGTTCCAGCACTGAATTTTCCAACTGGAACTGTACCCAAATAAATAAATAAATATATATATATATTTTTTGCAATGCCAGCCTGTTAAGAAAATGACAGGTCATACCTCATGTTTTAGGCCTTTGTGGAAACAAATACATTTCACCTGCTGTTCAGCATGATTTACAAAGTTTGTTTAACGTAAAAAAGCATATATATGATCTTGTTGACTGTCCGTTTGTTTGCCTTATGAACCCACTACAGCCACATCCTCCCTAGTATACTATACTTCTGGGCCGCTTTTAATAGTATGTGTGGACAGGAGATGAGAATCCTCTTAGGGAGCATATAATATTGTCCTGGTCCCCTTTACAGGGGGATGCATTGTAAAGGCTGTCAAAGTTCTGTGTGAATTTGAATTAGATTTTTTTTTTAAGCTCTTATAAGAATAGATGAATAGGCATAAAATGCTTTCTAGAGAAACTAAGGTCTATTACATGAAGGGCAATGGGCTACTTGATTTTTTGGAAAATGGAAATAGGCAAACAGCTTTCATGACCAAAGTTTCCTAATACTGCACTAGCGTGTTTTTGCCAGTCAGAGCCTTTTTAATGAGTTTATTATTGTCTTTTCAAAGTTTATGAAATTGGTTTGTGTGTGTCTGCAAAATTCACAATTTATTCATTTCTGACTGCTGTTCTGTCATTCAGTAAATAGAGATTGCTCTTCAGTATATTATATGACCTCTATCGATCTAGCTGAACAAGAACTTCACGCTTCCTCTTGAGGGTAGGCCTTCAATATAGCAGGGATGAGAGGTGTCACCACAAGACCATCTTACAAATACAATTTTAAGAGACAACCTGAGGGTTTCTTCTCTGCTCTTTAGACTTTCTCCAATCCAAAAGAGGACTACCGCTGTTTCTTTGTTACATAAGCTGACTGATTCCTTTGCATCAGCTACTGGGATTTCCCCAACCCCAAATCAGGAAATTTGAAACTGATCATATGGAAGCGTTAATGGCATCTATGCACTTATTTTACAGTTTAACGGAATCACTAGAACACAGATTGGTTACTTATTCATTATTAACTCTTCAGTTGCACCAACCCAAAGTTTTCATGTTTTAGGATTTTTTTTAAAATGATCACTCCTGATAGTTCTGTCAAAAAGGTTGGTTTCTTTATTTATTATATTGGCTTTTGTTGCCAGAGGATCAGCAAAAAGGGTGAGCCTGGATGTGATCAACTGTGATTAAATAAATAAATAAATCAATATGTAGCTGTCAGTACAACAGATGGGAATTAGTATAAAAGAACTTATAGGGCTTGTCGGAAGAGAGGTAAACTTCAAAGATAAGGGATTCATTTTTTTCAGCTAGGGAAGGATGAAGAAATTGATGTTCCTGTTTCTCGAGGTATCATATTTAAATCTATTAACCAGTCACATCATCTTGCAGTTCTAATCTGTTACAGCACCCTCCCTTTGATGTGAAAAAACCCAGCTAATAGTGGTATTTTGTGTACACTTTTTCCTGGCATACTTCAAAATAAAAATTTCCCCTCCAATCCCATGTGTGCATCTTTAACACCTGTCCACCAGAAACTTACAAAAATACCACCAACTTCAATTCATATTTGTATTTTTTTTAAATAAAAATATATAATTTTTAACAAAATAAGGAAATGGAATATTCAATGAAGTAGAAAATTCATTTATAGCCAGCAGGTGAGAAAGAAAAGAAAGAAACGGCATATAATTAGCTAGCTGGCTATTGTCCTGATCCTGCAAGCTACTTTGTGCAGGCAGACCCCTGTGCTTACTTGGATCCACAATGAAATCAGGGTGAGCGATACCGGGGGCAAGGACCCAGCCTCATAGAGCAGGATCAAGGCCTAAAACTGTATCAGATATGTACCCTCCATATACACATGCACTTATGGGAGAAAAAATTCTGTGCCTAACTAAAAATGTAATTATTCAACTCGTTTTGTACTCAGCTATAAAAGTAATCTAAATTAAGAGCTGCCCCCAAACTTAGTTCCCTATCTCTCAGCCTCCTCCACTTTTCTTTTCCAACTATATTTTTCTTCACTTCAGTACAAATAGCAATGATAGGCACAAGCCCTAATCAAAAATATAATAAGCATTCTTTTGCAAACCTTATATAAAATGCAACTATATTCATATGTAAAAAGACAAAAAGGAAAAATAATAATGGATTGTAAAAAAAAAGGTAGGTGATGCTTTATTCTTCTTTCTTTTCCATCATTCTTTCTTCCACACATACAATACAAACGGCACTGTAAGCACCAACTACACGAGACAAAAAGGTGTTTAAAAATCAAAACAACAAAAAACAATTGCCAATTTGTTAATAAAGTCAGCCTTAGTCTGGTACATTACCCTTTACACTGTAGGGCTATAAAATGGGTCACTGGGTTTCACAGAAGGGTGACTGGAAAATACAACCCCACATCCCTTACATATACTGAAGAGAAGTTGCATGTAAAAGGGCCTGATTTCATGGCAATAGCACGGCTTCCCTCCATAGAACTGAAAAAAAACTACCAATATGCTTAGTGGCCCCTATATCTATTTTTCAAATGTGCCATGAATTTTTCTTTGGCTGCTAGACCTACAGTTGAGTTAACCAGGAGTCTTTAAACAGAAGGGGTTTGGCGATTTTTTCAAACCTTTTTACCACTAACAACTTACAAGCGAACAGCAAATGTTTATTATTAAGTTACTTATAGAGGTTGAACATTTGCTTCTTTGGAAAGGCCTTTGGTAAACAGACCTTGGGGACAGAAGAGCCACTTTCAAAAAATAACTCACATGTTCTTCTTAAAAAAAAAAAACGCACAAAAAGCCCTAAAACGAAAAAAGGTTCATAATCCTTCTTTCTAGAAATTCATTCTTTCCTCATAGAAAAATGAACTACCAATTGAAGAATGAGTCCAGATCCCTACAATTTTCAAAAACATTTTAAACTACAACTTTCAGTTTGACTGGGATAATTTTCCGGTAAGTTACATCACCCCACAAAAAGAACATATCCCAAAACGTATTTCCATTCACCACTTGCCATATTCTTGACCCAAGTCTCAATTTTTTAACAGCTCCATATATGCATATTTAAATTAGACATTTAAATATTCCTGAACAAATTCCTTCTATATTCTCTTTTGGAACAGGGTATATTCAGTGGTTTTCAGTTTCTGAATAAATGGCACCTCATGCTATTAAAATATGACAACATCTCAGTTAAGATGATGAGGGTAAAAGTTGTAAGAAAGAAAACGTTTCTCCAACTTCTCCTCCAGGTTCTGCTGATATAGACATTTTACTACAGCCAAGGTCAGAGAACTTAGCAATGCCAGCTGTCTCAAGGCCCCTTAGAACCTCTTTAAAATGAAGATCTTAGGAGATGGTGAAGCTCCAAACAGATGAGAAGGCGACAGTGATGAGAACATATATCCCACATATGACAAGGAAAAGGCCTCTGCTTATCACATGGTGCCTGGGAGAGTGGTAAGCTGGGTCAAAAGTAAAATAAGGGGAAGGGTCTGTTCTCCTTCCTCCTGACTGGCCAAGGCAGGGAAAGCCTACGGGAACTGTCTCCCAATGTTTTCAAGTACTTTGCTTCTGTTTGGTGAACTCTAATAAAAGCCTGGAGGAAAGGCCCTTAAAAAGACTAATGCTTGGATCTTTATTTCCCTTCCCTAGCTAATGAAACTGCCTACCAGCTCACACTATCACTTCTGGATGTCTTCACAAATGCATCTTCCTCTAAGATTTCCTCCACTGAGTCACTTGTCCGGCGGTACTAAGCCAGGTAAGTTTCGTTCCTTATATTTATTTCCACCCAATGGCATTTATTTTGAGTTTCATGCAAAAGCGAATAGTTCCAGTGATGTCTGGTAATAAATCTTAAAATCAGGAGCAGCTAGGTGTCACCTGAAGCTGAACAAAGTGAATCTCTCTTCTTAGGCCAACTCCTTCCTCATATTAAATCAGGGTAGCAAATCATTAATTAAAGGTGAACCAAAAATGAAGTTACATTTGAGCCTTTCACAGCCTGTTTGTTTTTGTGTTTAATGTAGTTGGAGGAAGTTCCTGTATCTACAACATTCCCCATTACATACCAGAGACATTAATATCCTGATTCAGTAAGGTACTCAAGCATGTGCCTAACTCTAAGCATGTGAATAAGGACACTGAAGTTACTGATGTTTAAATACCTTGCTGAATTGGAGCCTAAAGCTTTAGAGAATTCTACTGAGGACCATTTAAGGTCTCATCGATTTTTAATTTGCCTCTCAAATACCACCCTGGTGTAACCTGAGAAGTGACAGAACATTATACTATACAGAATAAAGATGAGTTGATCACTGAATATCAATTTGGATAAATATTTGTGAACTGGGATTCCCCCTACACCTGCTGTGTCACTTGTGTTAGTCTATCCATTGGAATAGTTTGGATATGCTATATTCAAATTCTGAAATATGGGCAAGTTAAATTTGGAGGATAGCAAAAATATGCAATATGAAAATCTATTTAATTTAATTCAATTGAATTCAGATCAACAAAATTTTGTCCCCTTTCATTAGGACTAAGAATCCTACAATATTCTTTTCAGTGCTAACAATTTTTAGCTATACAGCTTATAAAGGACAGGAAATACAGATCTATACTCTCCAACCTCTGTTCGCTTTAATTTGGATCTGTCAATCCTCTATTAAATTGCTTCTCAAAATGCCATATAAAGGCCCAGCAAACATTATCACTTTCACAGAAATTCCTTCTTTGTATTAATATACTTGTACAATCAAATTTCTCAGTCTCAGAAATAAAATTCTCCCTGATCACTATTTTCCCCTCAAACGGTATAGAAAACAACAAGAGTTGGACAAACGCTCAGTTAATCTAGAACTTAGTCTAGCCCATTTCCAGGCATTATTGATTAGGATCACTAACGCCTTAACTTCTTTGCAGAATCTTTAATTATATTTGCATCTGACCTCAGTGTACCATTAATACTAGCTCACGAAGGCTTTTTCTGTTTTTTACCTCTTCCTGTTACAATAATATACTGTCTGCTTATTAACCTCTTTTTTTCCACGTCTACTACATGAAGGCCAAAAATCATTGATGCATGGTGAAAAGGGAGGTAACGAAACGGAGTGATCCAGAACACAGATACTCTTTCTGAAGTGAAGTGGGAGACTGCTCCGTCTTGCTTCTCACCTCTGATATGGATGCAGCACCAACCTATCAGATTATAAAATCAGCAGTGCCTCTGACTAGGGCTGTTCTCTCTCTACTGCCCTATGCAAGTGTGTCTAGCAGAATAGTAAGCAGAATGCCAGTCAGAGGCATTTTAGGAGGAGAGCTTCTACCCTGCTGAAATGGGGGAAGATTGTGTGAGTGCCAGCTAGAACAGAGGGTGCTTGTACAAAAGGAGTGGTGTATGCACCTCGGTTGGGGTGACTATTTTACAGGCAGGCTCGTGCATAGAGGTGGCAACAGGGGAGCAGAGAGAGAGATGGAAAGAGTTGGTGGTAAGGATGTGTGTGGAAGAGAAACAGGGGACATAGTAATGTGAAGGGGTAAGGGAGGGATAAAAGGACAGACATAACCAGGGGAATTAGTCAAGGATGACAACAGGGAAACAAAACAGAAGGTGAGGATGCAGAAAAAGAGGGAGAGATTAAGAAAATCTATCCTGCCAGAAACAGCACCTCTTGTCAGACAGCAGGTGCTGCCTCGGGAAGAGCTGATTTATGCATCTGGAAGTGTAGAAGCCAAAACACTTTACCTAAATAGGAAAAAATTAAAAATAAAGCAACTGAAAAAGGAGGGGGAAAGGGTGTCACCCTCTTTTTTTGGCATTAACAGACTTCCAGATTGCATTAATTTTTCATATATTTTCTGAGAATGAGAGGAGGATCTCTGGACCTTCTGTAGAAACCTTAAACAATTCAGTTTCTTTCCTGGTTATCTCTTCTCAGCTGAATCCTTCCTTACCCTCCCCTTTACGCCGCCACCAATTGAATTCTGAATTAGATATATGGCCAGAACCTCCAATAGTTCTTTGCTGGGGCTCTTCTGATGGATCCACTGGGCCAGATTCTTCATTAGTGCAGCCATTCTACACAACCCTCCTTGGGGTATTCTAGTCATAGAGATGGTAGATCCAGCCCTATGAGGATCATTCCACAGCTAAGAGATCTTTCAGTGACATAGAGCCAGCATACAGGCTCCTTTGTCACTGTCCTTTCTTGCTATCAAGATGGGGAGCATGGCTGAAGAAAGGGGACATCGCTGAGACACCCACTGATTCCTAGCTATAGTTTCAGCACTCCTGCTGCCATGAACAGCCTATATACATTAAAGCAGTCCTCCAGCTGCTCTACCTCAGCACAGAAGGACTTGCCATGCATGCAGTGCCCTGTGTTATGTGCACCTTGGCTGGCCCTAAGATTCTGGCTCATTGTGCCTCCAAGAAGTTCTCCTCCTCCACCTACCAATTGAGCTCATTTTGAATATTTTACTATTTGTACCACAGTTCCCACACTACCAAAATAACCACTCCACCACTAAATGACTGACAAAGGATATAGGATAAATGAACCTTTAATTCATGACAAATGTTCACCTACCATAGAAGCAGTGTCTAAATGAGAACAGACTTCATGCAAGTGGTATTATGTATAATACCACTCACCTTAGGAGAGCATGCCCATACATCTACCAGTCACAGCTACCCAACGAGCCTACTCAATTCCACTCCTGTCCATTACATAATTTTTCTTGTTATAAGAATTGTTTCAACCCTTATAAATAAAAACTTCTCAAAATTACATAACAGGAACCCTAAATGGAAAAAAAAATGCCAACAAAGTGATCTAGTTATAAGTAGACAGTTTAAAACTAATCTAACCATCATGAAAATTTTAAGTCAAAAAATTGACTGGAAAATTGGGTTATTGACAAAAAAAATTCTGCAGGTAGTTTTTTATTTCCTTGAAAATATTTGAGGTTTTTTCCATTTGATACTTGATTTTTTTCCCTTTGGGCAGTTTTTGGCCAAAAAAAATTAAGTTCCCAGTTGCCAATGAACAACATTTTAATTTTTTGCATTTTGGGATAAAAATTAGAATCTTATTTTTATCAAAATTGTGTTTTCTGACCAGCTCTATTTTTAGTTCACCTCAAAATCAAAACTAGAAATTTCCTAGCACATCATTTTTAAAACAGCACGTTAGTACCTTTAAAAAAAAAAAAAAAAAGGGAGCAGAGATAAAAAAGTAAGAAAGAACGAGATGAAAAGCAGTGAAAGCATATTCTTGTTTCATTTCTTTGTGTAAGCAAGGAGGATTTCCAATAAAAGTCCTGAGCAAATGACCTTCAGTAAAACAATCTTGCACAATTAGACAATGTCTCTGTTTTCCGATATAGACTTTGATTTCACCTTCTTTACAGTGAAAACCACACCTTAAAAAAAAAAAAAAAGGGAGAGGGAAGGAAACAACAAACAACAACAAAAAAGCCTGAAATTTTAGTTACACCACATGTGGTTTTCATTTGTAAAAAATGAACAAGCTGTTTGTGGTTAAACTGTCTAATCTGCTGTTATCAATCTAGCGCTGCATTCAAGATTTACAGGATACATCAGCTTCTGTGCCACATTAGCTGTAAAAGGGAGAAGGGTGGGAGGAAAAAGGAGGAGGAGAGAGTTTATCCTGAGGAATAATATTTCCAATGCAGCCACACTCACACTACATCTGGTTGTGCTGGTAGCGGCAGTTAAATTGAAATATTTCACAGCGTGTGTCAGAAACATGCAGAATGGTAATTATGACAGATCTGATTAAGCCTGAGTGCCACTAGCTCCCTGGCCAGCTCCGGTTGTGCAGGTGTGACCTTGTGCGTGCCTGCGTGTGTAAATAAAATTAATTACAAGCGAGAGGGCGAAGGCTTCAGTGACATCACAAAGCGGAGAAACTCCCAAGGGGGAGACCTAATGGAATATTTTCCCTCAGTCTAATAATACAGTTCATATTGACTTGAGGTAATTAGTGGGATCATTAAAGCAGTTTTCCCGGCGTATTTGGCTGCCTGATCAGATTAGTGAAAATGTTCTTCAGAACAAGCCCTGTGTGGTCTGCCAAAGGAGGAGGAAATAAAAAGCAACAAAGCATATTTTAGAATGATAAGCAGTGCTGGACTTTCAGTCCTGCAAAATGCTGTACTGATCTCTGGAGTCTAGAAATCCTACTGTCTTGACCCTTTCAATTCTTCCATACAACTTGCACATGCTCCTGCTTCGTACGGGCTAATTTCCACGAACACCTTCACTATTTAAAACTGGATAAAAGGCATCTTCACTGATCGTTTTAAAATGACTAGGTTCAATAATTGGAGGGGAACCACGAAAAACAAATATAAACAGAGCTTGATAAAAAATAGATTACATTGGTTTCAAAATTGGTAATATTTTGAGGTCATAATAGGCTTAGCATAGCAAAAAAAGTTTTAAAAAAATAGGTCTTCCATTTTAACAGAACATAGAGCCCCGAACAAGAAATGGACCATTTGTTTAAAAACACTCTATTGAGCATGCTCTATCTTGCAAATGGAATATGCCAAGCTCTGTCACAGATGGCAGGCTTTGACAGTTCCCATCCGTAGCGTCGATACTCGACAGTTCAGCACAAGATCAGTGACATTCTGTCTCATTAGAGCCACGCTAATTATCACAGCTAGTTTCAGGGGAAACCATGTGTTGCAATGGTCAATTTGAAGGAGTCTGTGCATCAACAAACTGGTAATAAGGATCAGACACCTTATTATATGACAGCATGCCGCCTATGATCTGATTTACTGAATCAGAGGTAGTGAGGCAACAGTGAAGCCTGATGGGTTGTGGAACAGCGTGTACACAATGCATGTCTAAAACATGCTTCTAAAAAAGGAATTACACAAATATTATACATAAAGATTCCAAAACTGTGAAGTCATAATAATTAAGACTTTTTTCCTTTATCATGAAACCCTACTGAGATGGTTAAAATACCGTCAATTGACCCGATTGTCTGTAGTCAAATAAAATCAATTACTAAAAATGAGAACAGTAAAATTATGGACTATGCTAAACTATATTTCATCTGATACTTTGTTTTTTTCAATTGCAATAATGATGAACATTTCAGTGTCAGGAAACACTGCTCAATTTTTGGATAGGACTTTAGATCCTGCAAAATGTTGTCCACACATGACAATTTCTCTGTATACATCCACAGACCTAAATTCTAATTTTCAGACAAGGATTCCCTCCCCCCAGTACAGAGTCATTCAACTAGCCATTGTGCTTTGCTGCTGTTATTTTCATGCCAGTCTGAAAAAGGCTAATGGAGGGTTTTATCCTGTCAGGTGTGGCATGCCCTCAACTCCCACAGATCTCTATGGATCTATTGCAGGACCTGGCTATGAAGGTGTTAAAGATTAACTCAGGAATAATGTATGACAGGTGTGCAACCCATTCCTCTAGAGAAGCTCTTCTTAGATCTTGTACCTAATGTTTTCTGAAACGGGTGTAGATACTTAAAATTGGTTCAGGCTAATGTATTTGGATATGCGGTGGGATAGCTATTTTATAACACTATTTAAAATGCTTATTGCCTCATCCACACTGGACAGAGTCTTTTCATCTTCTTTATTTGTTGAAGGTATTGAGTGGTCCTAAAGAGCTATGGGGTGGTTAATCTAGTCCTTGTACATCATATTGAAATGCTTTCCATTCTCACATTATACATTTTCTTTGACATGAAAAAAATCAGTGTTGTTTGGTTCATTTTATTTATAAAGCTTTTCTAGGGCAACCAGCACCGCAGTATCAGAGCACCTCAAACATTAAGGAGTTTATCCTCACAATATCCCTGTGCTGCGAGGACTATTATTATCCCCATTTTACAGATGGGAATCGAAGCACTGAAACATCAAATGACTTGCCCAAGGTCACAAAAACATCCTGTGCTACAGCCAGGAACAGAACCAAAAACCCAGTTTAAAAGACAGTCAAGTTATTGCCCCATTTTGCTATTGCCTGCAGTCTCTCCAGAATGTTTTTTTTTAAAGACCAGTCATTTCATGAAGTGCTTACTCTTACTTCTAAGAGGAAAGGTAGTGAAAGTTAGAGAATATGGGCAGAGGTAAAGTCCTGGGGACGTTTAGTACTATCTTTTGCTTCTGCTGTCAAACATAGAAATTTCACTCTCCATGACTCCATTTAGAAAGAACCCTACGACTTGCAATGTGATATTTTGTGAAAAACAAATTGGCATTATCTGCCAAGTTTCACAGTTTCACTGAATGACACACGGTGTTATAGAGCAATTCTTCATCCCAGACAGAAGCCAATCACTCTTTCCCAGTTTGCACTTTTCCCCCTCCATTCCTGTTGACACCTGATCCTGTCCTGACTCCTGCAGCTCATGGCAAGACTACAACTGTCAGAGAAACCACACTGGGGCAGTCCAAAAAAGGAGACATGTTATATGAGGTGTTTATACTGCTAATATTTTCTACCTATAGAAGCAAAGATTTGAATGGAAACTTGAAATGAAGAAAGATGTAACAGTACATTTTATTTTTATCTAGTGTCTTTTATATGCAGTATCCCTACACACATCATCGAGAATCCATTGTAAGCTTAAGAAAAAAAGTTCTTAAGCCAAGATTTAAAAACAGGAAATGGCAGTCACTCTGAAGGAGACAAAGAAGAGAATAAATTCCAGATAGATGGGATATGATAATTAAAAGATCAAATCCCACTCTGGAGACTCATTGTCTGCCCAAATCAGAGACCAAGGTTTAGCTGGGCAGAATGTGAATGGTGAAGGGATGGTGTCTTTTAATATATACTCAAAGAGCCCCCTCCTCCCCTTGGTCCCATACTATAACAGGGATGTCTCCGGATAATAAAAGGTTACCTTCCTATTAGAAAGTATTTGTGTGGGGAAAAGAACAGATCAAACATACAGCATTTATAAAACTGCTGGTTAAAAAGATAAAAGTGAGATAACAAACATCAATGTTTCACTATAAATCACTAGGTTTACAACAACATTAAAATTTCCAGTAAAAGCAAGGTTTTATATATACCTGAACTCTAATGGCCTATTCTGAAAATATTTGTGTCAGGAAAAGCATGGTATTTCCATGCCAAAAGCAATTTTAGTGCCATTGTTTAGCATTCCCTTCCCAAATTAACTCTTTCCAAATCCATGTGACAAAACCTAAAATTCAGTGTCTATTTCTATTTTTACCCTATACCATGTTCTTTGTTATGCATAGGTTAAAAACTGAGGGAGCTCTGAGTTGTCAAACGGAA
Organism: Caretta caretta; assembly: GCF_965140235.1. NCBI lineage: Eukaryota > Metazoa > Chordata > Testudines > Cheloniidae > Caretta > Caretta caretta. Next base: position 203,424,291 of record NC_134207.1, on the reverse strand, counting down.
GAAGTTGGACACTTCTGAAGAAATGCCACAGCACAAAATCACATTAGCAGGCAAGAATAGAATTTATAGTGTGTCCTTAACCACTGATTCACCTCAACGCTTATGCATGCAAACCGATCAATTTCAAAGGGGCTAACTGCCTAACCAACTGGAATGACAAACATAGACGGACAGGAAATTAGGCAACACAGTATAACATACTGCAAAAGAAATTGGTCAAAATGATATCTGACTATATCTGATTTTCAGAAGTACATACAGTACTCTTACTTCCATTCCAAAATTAAATCTCTGAAATTAGAGCTCAACTCCCACCAATTTCAAGAGCAAGGTATTATTATTCAGTGGGAGCTTCTCAAAAGGAATGCCCAGAACCCTGCAGGATTGAGCCCACAGAACATTATCTCCCCCTTTATATTTATTCTTCCAGTAGTAAGGCATCAGATTTAGGAAGAACTAGGCAGACTAACAGCATTAAATTATGATATATTAGGCATTTACAGTAACTGAAAGCAATACTCAAAATAAAGTACTCATGTTACTCAGGTTTTCATAGTGTGTTTCCTGAATGCAAAAACCCCCTCTGAAAGTGAACTGATTTTCACCAGACTGTTTTCCTCCCCATTTGACTTCAACATGTGCAGGTTACACCTTTTTAGGCAAGCCCATGTAACACCTCAAAATACAACAAACATCATGGAGGGTTATTAATGTCTCTTTGCTGGACATACAGCTTAAGTCTCAGAGTTCTCGAGGGGGTCTGTGTGGAATAAAATTAGATTTCAACATCTGCCACCATAAGAAAAAAATTCATCTCTGGCTCCCATATGAAAACATTGTAACCAACGAACAGTTACTGAACCATGTTACCTTAATGATTATTACCCAAATCAACATTTTTTGAAACAATGAAATTAAAATTGTGCTTTCATAATTATTTGAATCAGATTATCATATTACAATTTTAATAAAATCTCAAAATGATTAAATCGGAAAAGTACTGTGTAGAGTGAAAATATATATGCAGAGGTTTCTTTTGTGTTTTGTTCTGACCTATTTTGGAGCTGGTCTGTTTAAATTTTAGCAAACAACGTGGTTAACCTCGCAAAAAGAACACAAATAGGCATATATCGTGTGTTCAAAATGTTTCTTATATTTGCATAGTGTTTTCTAAAGCTCTGCTTTTAGATCAGATATTATTGGGTAGTCTACTTAAAGTTTATTAGCCAGTCCAAACAATATAAAAAATTAACAGTTTTTGACTTTGAAATGATATGCTTTTTTCAGTTGGTTACAATTCAAAGAAATACAGGAAAGTTGCTATGACAGTTACAAAATTCTAAACCATTTAGATCCTCAGTATAAATGCACTGAATTTTTTTTTAAAATAGTGTACATTTTTAATCTAATATTCACTGTTTAGATAATGCATTGATGGGTGCTAGAGAAAATTCTAAGATAAATAGAAGATATTGAAGTAAAACCTCAAAAATAAGAAAAAAAGACAGACAACCCTCTCTACCTCCCTCCCAAATGTCTGATCATTTAATCTTACAAGCCAGATCGACCCATTTCTTCCAGGAGGCTTACGGACAGTCAAAAAAAAAAATCATCACCAAAATATCACTGTTAAGAAATGAATATCACTCCCCTAAGCAACAGCAATATCACTATTATCACTCTAATCTCTCCCCCTCTCCCTTACTTTCTTGCCTTAGTTTGTATTGTAAATTCTGCTGAACTGGGATTCAGTCTTCATCTGTTTTGTAAACTGGCAGGCCCATGTATGGTCCTATATTTCCAGATTCCCTAATACAATACACTAGATATTCAGTTTTTACTTTAACCCTGCCTAAATATAGACTTCCTTAGTTTCTCTTTTAATAGGCACTTTGTTCTCCTGTGCTCTATTCAGCAGAAATATATCTGCAGTCTTCTAGGCCATGCAAGCCCCACAGCCTTGTGGATACCTGCTACTCAACAACCTAAGCTCATGAGGAGAAAAATTAGCTTGTTGCAAAAGGTCTCTCCACTAAAGATTTGTCTTTACCTTTTTGTGGAACTGCTTGGAGAAGGAGAGGTCATGTAAATGAGATCCTCACCCCGTGTACTGAGCGTCCCTATCTTATACAGTGAAGTTACTCCAGCTTGTGTACAGCATCAAGAGGTCAGAGAAAAGAACAAGTTCTGACCTTTGGCCATTTATCATCCCCCAACTAAACAAATATGTAATTTGCAAGAAGGATGGGAGAAGGAAAGAGTGTTCCTGCCCAATCCAGTCCACTGGAGAGTGATGGTTAAGTGGTATCCTGCCCTAGCTCTAAAGAAAAGAATGGAACCCAATATTCTTGGTGATGCTGGAGCAATGGAGCTCCAGTCACTTTTTGCTTACCGCTGAGGGAGGATTTCAGTCTCAATAAATCCCTCTCCTTTGCGTAGTGGTCAAGCTTCATAATACAACTATAAGCTTAAAAGCTGCAGGCTTAATACACATAACTCCATTAAAATGTGTTAACAGGATGACTAACAGTCAACCACCTATGGAAGACCCACCTTTCAAGCTTCCTCAGTGCATCTCTGGATATTATTGCCATGATCCAATGTTTTACCATATTGGCAGTCCAGCTAGATAGAGCCTGTGACTCTGTCGCTGGAAGGGAATTATCTTGAGAGGCTGTTTTATATCTAAATTAACTTTATGCAGTCTGAAACAGGTGGGAAGTAACCTCCACAGTGGAAGGGGAAGAAGGTCAGGGCCACTATCTCTGGTATATTTTGTACAAGTCAATTTTAAAGTAATGCAAATAAAAATAATACTGACTTTTTTGGTATCTACTGTTATTTCCTCTGGCCATCTGTGCATTTTTAAAAGCAAACATTGGAAGGGCTATCCTTCCTGAGTAGTTTGGAATATACAGATTTAAGCAAAAATACATGTAAATGTGAAAAGGTAAAAAAACCAAAAAAAAAAAAACAAACAAAAACCACACGGACTTGTATAGGAGAATCACACCATAATTCTGCTTAAAATGCCAAAGAAGGCAGAGAGGTGAACAAAATGGACATTTCTCTTTAACACATAGTTTTGACATGTAAATAAAGACATCTGAAGAAGCACACAGGTTTGAAGCTGCTGTAACATTCTATCATAATTAGAAACGTTTCAAGAGCCCTGTAATTTCCAATAAAAAATTACAGTTATTTCCGATATACCAGCCATGATTCATGACAGAATTTTACATTCCATGGGAGATTATAGTGGCCTGATGTATGACATACTGAGTACAGTGCTAACATAAACAATTCAATTTAATGTTTAAACAGCACTTGGTGTTTAGAATCCCTCAATAAAAGAAATATTGTAGAAATTATCACTTTGACAGTGATTTGAAGGGTAGGCAGGCATCTATATCTATATATTTTTTTTTTTTTTACAGTCCACAGCTTGAGTTTAATCATTTTGATATAACATTTCCAAAATATCCCTTGAAGTAATTCTTTACAACATATAACTTAGAAAAGAACATCCATTCTCTACAATGAAATGGAACAAGTCCAAAAGGCAAATATTTCCAAAGTCAAAGTTTAAAAATTCTGAAAGAAAAAAACACTGAAGGTCCACATAAACATTCATAAACCTGATCACATTTTATCAGCAGCTTAATGGGCACTGAAAGACAGCAACTTTCTCTCAGAACCAGTTTTGGGCAGCTAAGAGAATACTTAATAATTTAGCAGACTTAAATACATTGGCAACCAGTGGTGCCTCTATTTCTTCTGTCAATGTTTTTTCTAGTGTTGGTGTTAATACGGTCTTCTTTCCCATTTTACGTCTGACCGCCCTGAACTCTACTTGAGACTTGAGCACATTCTCACTTGAGTCTTGCTTTTGAGCACACTAATGAGCTTTCTTAAGACAAGTTACTTAGAATCATCATGCAGCAATCGTCTGAGACAAACATACTGACAAGAGTATCTTATTCGCTGGTCTTCCTTCCGTTGCATAAAAGTAACAGTTCTCTTGCACTAAACTTGATATTTTATTCAATTTTTAAGAACTTGTTATAAAAACACCTAATAGCAGAGGGTTAAAATTGAACACACATTTTTGTGTGTGTAAGTACTGTGTTTCATGAAGGTTATAATTTATGTCTATCCAGGATTAATTTACATGGCTAGATATGTTACCCTTATTTCTTTTAAATTTGTAAATAATATTTCATAAAATAATTTGCCTTTTAGTTTGGAATTGTGGACTTCTGAAGCTCTAGGGTGACCATATGTCCCATTTTGGGTCGGGACAGTCTCTTTTTTAAGCCTTGTCCCGGCCATCCCGACTTTTTTTCTGCAAAAGTTGGCAAGAGCAAACTGGACAAATGCCCACTTTTGTCAAAAAAGGTGGGGTGTGGAAGAACATGAGGGGGAGGGCGCAAGTGGAGATGCCAGCCCCGTGCAGGGGGGCAGGCAGGGCTCAGGGGAGCAGCGACGCCAGCCCCGGATGGGGAAGGGAGGCCAGGCTCAGGTCAGTGGTGCGGGTCAGCCCTATGCAGAGAGAGGGGCTCAGGCAAGCAGCTCGGGCCAGCCACATTCGGTGTCCCGTTTTCTCTTTGGGAAATATGGTCACCCTATTGTTTTGCTATTTTTGCATAACAAGCAAAACGTATCTACATCCATACAGCTCCATTGTGTCCCTATTTCCTCAAAGCTCACTTCTGACACTTCTCTAGCTGATCCAATAGCTGCACTAACCACCCCCACAAAATCAAAACATCAACCTCTCTAGTTAAAACACCTGTTATTGCCAAAACTAGTCACCTGATCAACACTGCAGCAGTATAGCGCATAGAGCATTTACTCATTCACAGTCACCATGAATTTAAGAAGTTGACAATTTTGGCCCTCCAGGATCTAACCTTTGGGCAGACAACAAACCTATCTTATTGTTAGGGACAACGTCTTCGTCTTCTTTTTTCAATTCTGGCAAACAAAAGGTATCCTTTAGTTACCTTAGGACTCGGCAATAAATGTAAGTAGCTGTACTACTACATGTTGCTAACCCAACAAATAATTTAATTCATATAGAAAACCAATCACAAAGACTGTAAAAATCATATATAAAATGTAAGTTGTTGATAACTGGTGAGTCCCTACCTGGCTTTTGGTTGCTGCAACCTTTGCAAATAGTGCTTGAGACACTTTAGCTCTCTTCATTTCCTGCTGAATCTCATCATATATGGAAGCATTAATGTTCATGGTATTATTTTCTGGTTTTCCATTCCTCTCCGTTGCAACAGTAGCTGTTTTTACCTAGAAAATATTTTATGAGATTGTCATTTTTCATTATGAATGAGTGACTTTTCTCCTCAAGTAGTGTCTCTCTCCCTTGTATGCTTTTACTCAGTCCTACTCAGATTTCCTTTCATGATTCTCTTTCTTTTCAACCTTTCAGTATTTTAACATTATGAATTATCCATGGTTCAGGAAAATGGGCATTAAGAAAATCCTGCACACTGGTACAGGTGAACGTACCCAAAATAAAATGGTCAGTCAGCTGACCATTATAAATTACATCAAACAAGTTAGGTGGAAACAGCCTCACAGAGACTTTTAAATCCTGAAATGAGTCTTTCCCCCACCCCCAAACAATTAAAGTAAAAATTATAACTGCAGTGTAAAAGGATCACCAATGAAATCAAAATGCAGACAGATGTATCTTGATTGGTGACCAGTACAGTCAGTTGCATCATACAAATGTAATACAGTTGTCACTTTAGATTTAATCTTTTTATGTTTTTTCTTATGTTTATTTTTGTATCTTCTATGAAAAATCAGTTTACAACGCTGCACATTGAAATTCTCTACTCATCCATGAAATGGGAATAGGGAGGGCCTTCTCTAACTACCATAATGGCTAGTTAGTTGTACTTTACTTATGTACACCTAAACTGTTTTTCACACCACACCACACCCCATCAAGGATACAGCACAGTGTGCACCACCCCTCCGCAGAACAGGCAATGGCATTTCTCACCTGCAGATGTTCGGAGAAATGTGGGGGAAATCTGGCCTCGCTACCTCAGGACAGCATAGTTCCCTGAAGAGGTATGATGGTAATGCTTTTCTCCCCGTTGGCAGCCATAGCATAATGGGGTCACGGGCATTCAACTGAGGCCCTGAACCTGCCAGGTGATACATGCAGGCAAGGTGGACCTTTAGACCCCATAAAATCCCACTGAGGGTCAACGTAGCCACAAGGGGTCTGCTCAGATGAATCAACTTGCAGGGTCAGGACCAGAGTCTATATTATCTTGGGCTTTAAATTCCCCAAGGATGTGAAGGGAGATGATGATAGCATGATGAATAACTATAGCTCTAACCCCACTTTGCATGAGCTCTAAACTGCAGAGCCCCAAAAGGATGAGTCAAAGGGTTGGGGTAAGAGGGGGAATGCAATTTAGGTAACCCCCTTGCCCTCTGAACAAAAAAAGGACCAATTTTGTGGGTAATCCATACTATACACCTTCCAGAATAGTCTGAGTATGTTCAAATATGGTCCATAAATTAAGAGTGCACATCAGCGCCGAGGATATGCCTATGAGGCTTCTCAGCAGCAGTGCAGGTATGCGCACATTAGTTGCAACAAGAGATGCCATTGCTAAACATCATGAGCCTTCATAACAGAAAAGCATGAATGTGGTTGTATTTGCCTTCTACTGTGAGGCATGAGTGCCTCCCAGTATGAACAGTGTCTGATATTAGTATGGATGCACAACTGAAAAAAAAATGCTAAAAATGCAACTACCCCCCAGCTCTTTACAGTATATTGTGCACATTTTTATCACTAGAATTTAACTTGCACCTACAGGGTGACAGACTGAGATGCTAAGTGAGACACCAAGCTTGTGCTGACCTCACGTACAGTGATCATTTTCACCTATTGACTTTAAAGCAACTGCTGATCAGGCTGTGCTAATAACTGCTAAGAAAAACACTTGAGATGCCTGGCAATGGGCAGCATAAGCAGTAGCATTAACATTTATGCCTCATACTGCAGCATGAGAAAACCCATACCTTGTTCTCCCTGGGAGACATTCCCACTGAACTCGAACTGGGCAGAAAGAGTATAGGTATGTTCTGAGTAGCATGCAGCAAAGTTATGTGCGCACTATGGACTCTCTAACCTTTATAATTTTGAAATGTACTGAAAGGTTATCTACAACTGTGATCATGTTAAATGCATTATTGTAAGCAGCTGTCAAACTCATGCAAAAATCAGACTGAACTTTGAGACGAGAAAGCTAAAAGTGGACGGCTTTGTAGTCTAAGCATCTACACTGAAATACTGGGATTCCCTGGGACCATCAGTTCAAATCTTATCAAGGTTGTCATCATACTTCTGAGGCATGCAAAAATTCATGGGAGCAGTTGTGGAACAAAATAAAGAAGTCCTGTCTACTCTGCACGGTCATTAATGCTTCCATGACAGGTTTTTGTATGAGGACCAATTTGCCTCTGTGGCCTTGATCACAATTTCCACTGTTCTGCAGCGTGCTGGCTGGCTGCCACTCTAAAGGTGGCTACATAGTGCATTGGTGCTTTAGGATATTACCGCAGACACTACTCAATCAGTGCAGCGTACTGAAAGAACCCTCAGCAAAATCTGAGGGAAATATAGGATGTAGAGGGATACATGAATTAGTAAGGGTAAATGCTTAATACTACAGTGACAGGAGCTACTGAAAACCCTAATGCTAACAGATAGACTGTGCCTATCTTTATGTTGGTGCAGCACAATACTGACTATGGGCCTGATCCAAAGCCCACTGAAGTCCACGGAAAGACTTCTGTTGACTCCAGTGGACTTTATTCTCTATTATTCAGCACTTGATCCACTGACAGCTAAGTAAAATATTATATGAGCCCAAATTAATGTTCGGAGAAAGCAAACACGACACTTCTGGGTATAAAATGATCGATCTTTGGGGCTGGAGGGAAATTTTATCCCCCAACAACCCTCACCCCTCCAAACTTGGATAATGAGTCAAGTGCAAAAAATGTTCCCCTGGCTCCTTAACAATTTCTCTTGAAACATCAGATGTAGACTATGGCTGGATTAGATGGACCACTGGTTTGTCGAATACTAAGTAACACTGCCAATTAACCTTTTGGAAGATATTCATTTAGAAAAATTATTTCATAATGTATATAGCAACCTTCTAGTCTAATCTTGAAGTGTGACATTCTATAAATCTATTCAGAAGAGAAAGGTTTCATTAGATTCAGCTCTTTTTTGAGATAAGCTTTTGTGCTGGAGTTGGACCTGAACTCAAGGCACAAACATTTTCATTCTGGGGGGGAAAATGTGATGTGTTGGGGAAGGGAAAGAGCATCTCCTTTGGAATAAGCTTTTATAAATTAACCACAACTTCCACTTAAAAAAAAAAATCAAGATCAATTTAATGTCGCTAAATATCAGCTAATCATTTTAAAATGGTAACCAAGTTATGCTTACACTTGAGGGTGAAAAATATTTTACCACAATGTTTAATATCACAAGACTATTCTCCTTCTCCCCCCACATTAGTCATTTCAAAAATATTTGGAAAAAAACTTCATCCTTCCCAACTAGTCTGCCCAGATAGATATCTCATCACATGAGATTGATTACAGTCATGAGAAGTTCTGGAATCATTCACTTTTCCCAAACAAAGCACAAGGTGTTGATGGAGTAACCACTCTGAACAGGTTTTCACAAATTATGAAGTCTTCCCCCCCCTCCCCCTCTTAGGCAAAAATCGAAACAAAAATCTTTTATGACACATTCTCATAAGTACTGTTTTAGCTTAGGGAGAAAACCCTTCTTTAATCCTGGTTTAGCTTTTAATATTACATCGTACATTAAAATTCATGAAGTAGTTCATTCCAGGCAAAACAAACTACTTTTCAGGTCTGCTCTGGAAATAGCACAGGAGGTATAATAAATGCAGTTGCTTTCAGAACTGCTTTTATCAGGACAAGGTTTACTACATCATTATTATAGTGGCGCCTGGAAGCAGAGCCCTAGTTAAGTGTCAGTGTTCCCATTAATTCTCTTCCATGGTGGTTTTCGTAGGGGTAGAGGGTTTCCTTTAATATTTTGTTCATTTTGATTTTAAGAAAAATGAAACTTGGCACAAAGATTATCAATGTAAATCAGATCATTTTTATTTAAAGATGGGCCAAAAAGTGTAAGTTTCACCAGTCGTTAAATGTGGCCTGATGTTTTTCTGGCATGCTTAGCACCCACAGGATGCACTGAAGTTAATGGAAGTAGAAAGTATCCCGTGCCTCCTGAAATGCAGGTCCAGCTTTCTCTAAACCAGAAAACCTGAGTCCTGTTCAGCCTTTCAAGTTTAAAGAGTGGGCTCAGAGAGACAAGGTGGGTGAGGTAATATCTTTTATTGGACCACCTTCTGCTGGTGGAAGAGACAAGCTTTAGAGCCTCACAGAGCTCTTCTTCAGGTCTGGAGAAGGAAACCAGAGTGTTCAAGGTAAGTATGAAGTGGGACAGATTAAGTGTAAAACAACAGATGGCTAGTAGGTAGCAGGGGGTGTCACAAGTTGCTGTAATGGACCATAAACCCAGTGTCCCTGTTAAGTCCATGGTTTTTAGTGTGTAGTAGAGTTGTGAATTTAAGTTCTTCGGCTGGTCTTTTGAAGGCCCTGCAGGTTTTCCTTAAGGACAAGTTCTGTGAGAGGTCAGAGATTGACTGATCACTTCGTGAAAAGTGTTGGTTAACCTGTCAGAGCGTTTTAGTCTTTTTTGTGCGAGTTCATTAAAGAGCATAGTGATTGTCTGGTTTCACCCCACAGGGCTTGTCTTCACTGGCAATTAACAGCGCTGCAACTTTCTCGCTCAGCGGGTGACAAAACACCCCCCTGAGCGCAGCAAGTTGCAGCGCTGTAAAGTGCTCGTGTAAACAATGCCTCAGCGCTGGGAGCTACGCCCCTCATGGAGGTAGTCTTTTTAAAGTGTTGTGAGAGCTCTCTTCCAGCGCTGTGCCGCAGCCACACAAGGCACGTTAAAGTGCTGTCGCGGTTGCCAGTGTAGACTAGTCCATAGTGGTTATTGGGGCATTTGATGCAAGCCTGGGAACTTAAATTCACAACTCGGTTGGACACTAAACACCATGGATTTAACAGAGACACTGGTTTTATGAAAAGGAGTACTTGTGGCACCTTAGAGACTAACCAATTTATTTGAGCATGAGCTTTCGTGAGCTACAGCTCACTTCATCTCATGCTCAAATAAATTGGTTAGTCTCTAAGGTGCCACAAGTACTCCTTTTCTTTTTGCGAATACAGACTAACACGGCTGTTCCTCTGAAAACTGGTTTTATGGCCCATTGCAACAACTTGTAACACACCCTTCTGCCTACTAACTCTCCATTCTCTTACCACTGCAGAGGTGTTAACTGCCCACTTCTTTTTAAATTGTCTCCTACAATGTGTGAACCCCTTATGCTTAATCTGTCCCATCTTGTATTTAGTTTGAACACAGTTTTCCTTCTCCAGACATGAAGAGCTCTGTGAATCTGGAAAGCTTGCCTCTTTCAACAAGAGAAGTTGTTCCATTAAAAAAAAATTACCTCATCAACTGTCTCTCTCTCATATCCTGAGACCAAAACAGCTACAACAATATTACAAACAAGAGTGGCCTTAGATTTTTGGTGCTCAAATTGAGACAGCTTGTGACCTGATTTTCACAAGTATGAAGGAATCGTAACTTCAGCTGAAATCCATAGGAGCTGGGAGTGCTCATCACATTCGGGGGGGGGGGGGGGGGGGGGAAGAGGGGGTGAATTAAATACAAAGGTTTCTCAAGTTAAGCACCCAAAACATTGAGTCACATAAAATCTGTGGGCGCGTTTGAAAATGCTGGCCTTGTAGATTATACTTTGTCCTTGATCTGTACACCCTCAGTTTCACATATGCTGATGGGAGGGCAGTGTCTGACCAAAAAGGATCCCACCTGATTGACTGGAGGTTTTTCAGGCTCCCTTCTGCAATAGAGATTATTCAGTTTTGAGAGAGAAGTACCCACTCCCTAATGACTGCAGAGTGGCTCAAACAAACATTCTGCAAAAGAAAACCTGCAGCTCAGAACAGCCAGGCATATAGACACATCACAGTCAGCTGGGGTAGAAACTTATAGGGACTCTGGCCTGAAATTATCATGCTCCCACTCTCTCAGGCTGGCTCCCATTTGGAAGCCAGCCTGTAAGAGGTAACAAAAAGGTCCTGAATCCTAGAGATCATTCTTTTAGGGGCACTAGGGAACAGGAATGAGGCAGCCACTCAAGATGCTCCAGTCCAAGGAAGGAACATGCCCCTACACACCATGACACTGATCAGGATGGAGAGTTCCACCCCAGAAAATCAGCAGCGAATGAAGTATATCTACTGAAAATAATTAACAATGGCTGTTTCTTGCCACCCTTCCATGCCCCCATTTCCTGGCAACTTATTTCTTATTAGATGCTTATCCCTTAGGCTTGGATTAGAACTGCCCATCCCCCACATCTGAGATGGTGCAGGGTTGTTTCTTCCACTGCTACTTTACAGCATTGCAACTGTCTCGCTCAGGGGTGTGAAAAAACACCCCCCTGAGCGCTGCAAGTTTCAGCACTTTGCCCAATGGGGTTGCACTCTCAGTAGGGCTTACTAGGTGACACTGTTATAGGAGAATATTAATTAATATCACCACCTGTATGAGCACAAGGTTCAACTTGCCACATCCTGGGGTGGAAGAACTCTCCAGTGCAAGCTCATACATGTGGTTTGCCTCCTTTGGTTCAGTCAGTCTACATGGTAGATAGCATCTGTAGCTTAAGACCCAGGTAATCTGCACGACTCTGATGCTGAGTATTGGGGGATTTATTGATTGGAGGAGGAAGAGCAGGGGTAAGGGGCAGAAGAGCGCCTTACAGGTTTTCAAGGAAGAGGTGGAAACAATCCAGATACATTAGCTCAGTAGTAACTAGTGAGCATGCTATTTGAGTGAGAAACTCAGCACAGCTCTTCCTAGCTCAGGGTTTGAACTTGGTCAGCTGTTGCATTACCATTAGAACACCAGGGTCCCGACTGGATTTTTGCATGCAATTTTGTGCACGATTCACACACCCAATGAGGCTGGCCACTAATGTTTAAGTCTGCTCTACTGTCTGCCTGCCAGTTGGCAACACAAGAGATCCTTTTCAGGATGTTTATTTTCACATCCGTCCCAAACAGATAAACTTTCAATTGCAAAATAAGCCTTCCTGTGTGGCATATTAGATCCCAATTTCATGGTTTCATATCTTAATTGTTCCAAATCTTACTGGTCTTAAAATTTAGTATCAAAATATGTTTGCTGTTGTGTAAGTATGTTGTCATGCTAAATGGTCTCTTTTGTCTTTAAACAATAATCCAAGACACCCATTGCTGAATGAGCAAAATATTGATTTTCTCATTGTATAGTGAACTTTGTTTTGTTAGACTATAACTTCTTATAAATATGCAATAGGTAGGATGTTATTAACTTCAGTGGGTTTTATTTAGTGACAAATAAAAACTTGACAAAAATTCTTCTGATGATAAATATTGAGGCCACTGCTATGATCCATCTAATAGAGGCATCATAATTCAAGCATTTACACTACTATGAACTATTTCCCCTACAATTTATAGGATTTATACTATTTTCCAGTGTAACTAACAAAGAGGAAATATATATACTGATTATTTAGGACTTTTCATTTTTGAATTTAGGATTCAGGACATCCCCATATGGCTATGTATACTTACAGATGGGCAAACTGAGGCAGAGAATGAAAGTTACCCAAGAGGGAGTCAGTAGCAGCCAAAATCATAACTCAGACATTTCTGTCTTAATCACTAGACTATGTGTGTGTGTGTCTCAGGTAAAATCCTAGCATATTTTGTAGTACAACAAACAAAAATACTGCATTTAGGAAACAGTCTTCTTATCAGTTTTACAGGACACAAATATTAATCTGGGGGAGCCGCCTTACATTTATTTTTATTTTTTTTAAACTGTGTGCTACTTCTACTTTGAACTGGCTGTTTTTAAATGACTTTTTTTTCCAGTAGGAATCAATGATGCACATCATGCTAGTATACTCAGTAACTAACTAAGCAAAGATAGATACTGAATATGGTTATAAGAATAACTTGGTCATTAATAGTACATGGTGTCTTCACAGAACCATATCTATTAACTTTTTGAAAGATAAAAAAATGCAAAAGAACGGCTTTAGAATACATTAGGTTGCTTATTTAGTTTAAATCAGAAAGCAAATTCAGAGTTAAGGCTGACCCTTTCTTTGACTCAACATTCTGCCTGTAGGTATTGCACTGAACCTGATTTCTTAGATCACCAAATGGTCCAAGACCATGGGAGACAGTGTGACATGACCTTGGTATAAGGGGATAAGTTAAGAAGGAAGAGCCTGCCTTAACTGTTAATTAATTGGCTTCTGGGGGCAGGCAGGACTATTAAACCAAACTCAGATGTTATTTTAACAGTTATCTGTATTGAACTATTCTTCCACTAAAACATTACTATATAAATAGTGACCCTCATCCTTTATCTTTAATGGTATCTATAGGGGCCTTCACAGACTAAACTTCATTAATGACAACAAAAATAAACCATATGCACAGTCTGTTTTGTTCCGGTACAGAAATTTCCCTTTTTCATGCAATGCAGTACAGCAGATCAGAAGCTACCTCCGTTCCATCCTTTTCTACAAATAATTTGTTATTAATCAGGATTTTTAGTATTCATTAGCTAAAGTTTTTACAAAAATATTCTTCATTAAGTGTACTATATTCAAAATGCGTACAGCACACAGCAATCAGTTGTGTATGATCCTGATCAGTATTGTTACCCTTCAACAGTCATTTACTCAAACAGAATTCCCAGGACCCAAAGCCCTATTCAATACAATTATTTTGTTTTATGTATACAGCATAATGTTTCCCACAGATGCTTGTACAGTAGTGCACATTTTTGTGTGTGTGGCTATTCTAGCAGTGGTACAACTTTGAGCCAGAGCAACACAAAACCTTTCAGCAGGGATGCAATATTTTGTAATAATCTTTCAACAAAGACAGTTTTTCTTTTGCAGAGAAACCAGCACATTCCTATGGCCCAATCCTGTACTCCCCAAAACTACCATCAATTCCGTTCGACAGTTGCTGAGAATTCAAAATTAGGTCTCTGTTGCCTAATCTGACAGACCCTCACATGAGGAGTACTTATTTGAGCAGGTGGGTCCCACTGGATTTCAGAGAAGTGAACAGCAGTTTTACTTGACTGAGGGTTGAGTAAAGACTTACGGATGTTGCCCTAGGGCCCCAATCTTTCAAAAAGATCCATGGAGGAAAGACACTTATGTCTACCTGGGAGTCACTGAAGGGACTCCATGTGGACATAAAGGTTAAGAGTGGTACAAATCACTGGAAAACTAGAAAAAATGTAAAAATGTTGATGTGAAGAGAAAATTTCAGGAATGTTTTAAGGAAATTTCCCCCCATTTTTTCAGCTACTTGAACCGATCTCTGTGTTAAGGACATCTGATCAGGTTCTTAATGAGGCAACACTACCTGCTCAGTGGTAGCACAGGAACCATGGGTCTGCTCCTGCTCCCACTGAAGTCAGTAGGACCAGGAGCGGACCCTAAATCATTATAGTACCTATTTAAGCGGTTACATTTAATGCAGACCAATAATTACAAAAGAAATAGACAGCTGCAGCAGCACAGGAGCCAGCAAACAGAGCTGTAAACAGGGGAGTTTGAGTGGGAGTTCTGTTGGAGGAGAAGGACTTAAGTGAGAAGTCTATGACTGATACAGAGGCAGCAGTGGTAGCGACCCAAGCACTGGAAGACACAGTGAAGAGGACTGGATGTGGAAGCTGCGGCATGTACATGATCCTGGAGGGGGTACCTGAAAAGAGTTTCGTCTGCATGAAGTGCTGCCTGATGGATCTTTTCTTCCATCAGCTCTAAGGACTGGAGATGCAGGTGGAAACTCTGGTTGAGTTTAGAAGGGGGTTCAAGCAGATGATGGAGCAAAGACATGAGGAGGCTGAAGGAAAAAGTTCAGATTTGCAGATGGAAGCAGGGCCAAAGAACTCTAAGAGGATACTGCTGGGGGAGGAAAGTGGACATGTGACTAAGAGAACTAGGCAGAGGAAAAGATGGGCTAGTGAAGGAGAAACAGAGCTCAGGAACAGGTTTTCGGAGTTGGAAAATGAAGAAGGGTCACTGAAAGTGAGAGGGCAAGGCAGAAGAGAAGAGCAGCTAGTCCTCTAGGAAGAGGGGAAGAGTCAATGGAGATAACACCACCAAATGTGAGCCCCAGGAGGATACGGGATGGGTTGAAGAGGATTGCAAGGGACAATAGGAATCAAGAGGACTTGCAGCCAGAGGGAACAGGGGATAGACCAGAGAATTGCACCATCACAGGTCTACGTGATTGGGGACTCCTTACTGAGAAGAATAGACAGGCCTGTAACCAGAGCTGATCCAGAGAACAGAAGGGTGTGCTGTCTGCCGGGTGCTAAGATACGGGATATGGACCTGAGGCTAAAGAGTATCCTAACAGGAGCAGGAGAGAATCCGTCGATTATCCTTCACCTGGGAACAAATGATATGGCTAGATTCTTGCTGGAACATATCAAGGGACACTATGCCAGGCTGGGGAAGATGCTTAAGGAAATCAAGGCTCAGGTGATCTTCAGTGGGATTCTGGTCCTAGAGAAGGGCAAGAAAGGTGTGACAAGATTATGATGATCAACAGATGGCTCAGGCAGTGGTGCTAAAGGAGGGCTTTGGAATGTATGGCCACTGGGAAGCACTCATGGACAGAGGACTGTTCTTCTCGGGACGGACTTCACCTGAGTAGGGAGGGAAATAGACTTCTAGGATGGAGGCTGGCACAACTGATCCAGAGAGCTTTAAATTAGGAATTTGGGGGAGATGATTGGGAGATGTCCAGGTAATCTCCACGCTGGATTTTAACATTGAGAGGGAAGAAAACCAAGAAAGAAAGGATACAGCCGTAGGTAGTAGAATGGACATAAGGAGGAAGGGTAGTGTACATACCAATCTAATAGGTGATACTGGCGGTAGAATGCCTGTGCCTAATCGGGTAAAGAATGTGAGAGAAGTCAAACGGCAAAAATTAAGATGTTTGTACACTAATGCGAGGAGCCTAGGTAACAAAATGGAGGAACTTGAGCTATTGGTGCCGGAAGTGAAACCAGATATTATAGGGATAACAGAAACATGGTGGAAAAGTAGTCATGACTGAAGTACAGCTATTGAAGGGTAGGTGCTGTTTAGGAAAGACAGAAATAAAGGCAAAGGTGGTGTAGCAGCATTGTATAATCAATGATGAGGTAGACTGTAAAGAAATAATAAGTGATGGAATGGATAAGACAGAGTCTGTCTGGGCAAAAATCACATTGGGGAAAAAAGCTACTAGAGCCTGTCCTGGGATAGTGCTTGGGGTGTACTATAGACTGCCGCGATCAGATTTGGGTAAGCATAGAGACCTCTTTAATGTTTTCAATGAAGTAAATACTAATGGGAACTGCGTGATCATGGTAGACTAACTTCCCAGATATAGACTGGAGGACAAGTGCTAGTACTAATAACAGGGCTCAGATTTTCCTGGATGCGATAGCTGATGGGTTCCTTCACCAAGTAGTTGCTGAACCAACAAGAGGGGATGCCATTTTAGATTTGGTTTTGGTGAGTAGTGAGGACCTCATAGAAGAAATGGTTGTAAGGGGCAACCTTGGTTCGAGCCATCATGAGCTAATTCAGTTCAAACTAAATGGAATGATAAACAAAAATAGATCTGTGACTAGGGTTTTTGAAATCAAAAACCCTAAACTTTAAAACATTAAGAAAATTAGTTAGGGTAGTGGATTGGACTGAAGAACTTGTGGATCTAAAGGCGGAGGAGGCTTGGAATTACTTCAAGTCAAGGTTGCAGAACCTATCAGAAGCCTGCATCCCAAGAAAGGGTAAAAAAACCTCACAGGCAGGGGTTGTAGACCAAGCTGGATGAGCAAACATCTCAGAGAGGTGATTAAGAAAAAGCAGAAAGCCTACAAGGAGTGGAAGATGGGAGGGATCAGCAAGGAAAGCTACCTTATTGAGATCAGAACATGTACAGATAAAGTGAGAAAGGCCAAAAGCCATGAAGAGTTGGACCTTGCAAAGGGAATTAAAACCAATAGTAAAAGGTTCTATAGCCATATAAATAGGAAGAAAACAAAGAAAGAAGAAGTGGGACAGCTAAACACTGACGATGGAGTGGAGGTTAAGGATAATCTAGGCATGGGCCAATATCTAAACAAATACTTTGCCTCAGTCTTTAATGAGGAGTTTTGGGATAATGGTAGGATGACAAATGGGAATGAGGATATGGAGGTAGATATTACCACATCCGAGGTAGAAGCCAAACTCGAACAGCTTAACATAGTTACTATTTTTAAGAAAGGGAAAAAAAATGTGATCTGGGTAACTACAGGCCTGTTGGTTTGACATCTGTAGTATGCAAGGTCTTGCAAAAAATTTTGCAGGAGAAAGTAGTTAAGGACATTGAGGTCAATGGTAATTGGAACAAACTACAACATCGTTTTACTAAAGGTATATCGTGCCAAACCAACCTGATCTCCTTCTTTGAGAAGGTAACAGATTTTTTAAACAAAGAAAATGCAGTGGATTTAATTTACCTTGATTTCAGTAAGGCATCTGATACGGTTCCACATGGGGAATTATTAGCTAAATTGGAAAAGATGGGGGTTAACATGAAAATTGAAAGGTGGATAAGGAACTGGTTAAAGGGGAGACTACAACAGGTCATACTGAAAGGAGGTTACTAGTGGAGTTCCGCAGGGACTGGTTTTGGGACCAATCTTATTTAATCTTTTTATTACTGACCTTGGCACAAAAAGTGGGAATGTGCTAATAAAGTTTGTGGATGAAACGAAGCTGGGAGGTATGGCCAATACAGAGAGGGACCGGGATATCATACAGGAAGATCTGGGTGACCTTGTAAACTGGAGTAATAGGATGAAATTTAATAGTGAAAAGTGCAAGGTCATGCATTTAGGGATTAACAACAAGAATTTTTGTTATAAACCAGGAACAGAGGAGGAGAAGGACCTCAGGAGTATTGGTTGATCACAGCATGACTATGAGCCGCCAATGTGATATGGCTGTGAAAAAAGCTAATGCGGTCTTGCGATGCATCAGGCGAGGTATTTCCCGTAGAGATAAGGAGGTGTTAGTACAGTTATACAAGGCACTGGTGAGACCTCATTTGGAATAGTGTGCGCAGTTCTGGTCTCCCATATTTAAGAAGGATGAATTCAAACTGGAACAGGTACAGAGAAGGGCTACTAGGATGATCCAAGGAATGGAAAACCTGTCTTATGAAAGGAGACTCAAAGAGCTGGACTTATTTACCCTAACCAAAAGAAGGCTGAGGGGAGATAAGATTGCTCTCTATAAATATAATCAGAGGGATAAATACCAGGGAGGGAGAGGAATTATTTAAGCTCAGTACCAATGTGGACACAAGAACAAATGGACATAAACTGGCCATCAGGAAGTTTAGACTTGAAATTAGACAAAGTTTCTAACCATCAGAGGAGTGAAGTTCTGGAATAGCCTTCCAAGGGGAGCAGCGGGGGCAAAAGACATATCTGGCTTCAAGACTAAGCTTGATAAATTTATGGAGGGGATGGTATGATGGGATAGCCTAAATTAATTGCCAAAATGATCTTTGACTATTAGCGGTAAATATGCCCAAAGGCCTGTGATGGGATGTTAGATGGGGTGGGATCTGAGTTACTACAGAGAATTCTTTCCTGGGTGTCTGGCTGGTGAATCTTGCCCACATGCTCAGGGATTAGCTGATCGCCATATTTGGGGTCGGGAAGGAATTTTCCTCCAGGGCAGATTGGCAGAGGCCCTGGGGGTTTTTCACCTTCCACTGCAGCGTGGGGCACGGGTCACTTGCTGGAAGATTCTCTGCACCTTGAAGTCTTTAAACCACAAGCTGAGGACTTCAATAGCTCACACATAGATCAGGGGTTTGTTACAGGAGTGGATAGGTGAGATTCTGTGGCCTGCGCTGTGCAGGAGGTCAGACTAGATGATCATAATGGTTCCTTCTGACCTTAAAGTCTATGAGTCTGAGTCTAAATGGACCAAATCAAATCCATGATTCACAACTGGTACCACAAAAGTTACTCTTTGACTATGAATATATTACTAACACTACATTATTTTAAAGTTAGAGGAAAATATACTATTTCTGCTGTGATGTTAAGTAAAGATTTTTAACAAATAGAGTTTATTGTATTTTTCCTAAATTTAATTTGTGGTGTGCACTGAAGTTAATGATTTGACTAGGATTTTAACATAATTGTATTGAGAAGGCTTTTCTTTAAAAATAGAAGTTGTCAGGGGGACATTAAGGCGGCACAACGAGCAGATCTGAAAGACTGAGAAAGTAGTTTACCTGTGGAGGACGGCTAGGCGGTGTGCTTATTAGAGGTGCTGGGCCCATAGCAGAGGCTGCATTCAAGCTCCTTTCCCTTTCGTCCTGGTAAATTCGATCTCGTTCGGCTTCTGGCAGCTGCAAGAAGTTCTGCATAGCCCGAAGGTTTACCAGTAAAGACTGTGAGGCGGTCTTGGGGTCCTCTTCCTTTCGGAGGATTTCTGAGAGCAAGCCCTGTAGCAAAAAAGAATGCTGAAGAGTTAGGTTGTGCAATCTTTTATAAAACATGCTCTGCAAATCCTTTGCTAATCATTCCTTTTTCTTCTCCACTATGTTTAGAACACGAAGAGTCAAAGACATTCACACTGCATAGGAATATATTAATGACAATGTAGGTAGTGGAGAAGAGAGCCTCAATTGTATTCTTAATTTTATTAAGCATCTGCTTTATATACAACATAAACTGAATCTGCCTAATTGGTCTCCTTCCTTTTACAGGCTTAACTCACCATGAAATCTTTCACAGTCAGACAATTGCAAGAAGTTAAGAATAAATGAAATCCACATAGTACAGCAGCACTAGAGACTGTGTAGTTCTTATGCCAGGTAGACAAAGACTGCAGCGAAGCATCAGTTCAATCTGTAGTAATGGAAAGCCATTTCTAGAAACTCAAGCAGCACTTTGAAAATAAGTGATATTTGAAAACTAATCTGAGTGGATTAACAGATAACACTCCTAAAGCGCTACTTAATTGATTAAGGCCCATATTTATTACATGTCAGCATTCGCTACCCCCGTCCCCCAAATACCTGAAGGAATAATCATAATCAATACTAAATGGAATATGAAGGCAATTACGCTGACAAAATGCACATTTTGGGGTGGGAAAAGAGGGTGTGTAGAAACAGTCTGGCACAGAGAATGTCTGTGCGCCTCTATAATTGCCTGACCCTTGGTTGCATCCTCCATTATTCACAGGAACTGGTACTCAACCCCCCAATTATCTGGGATGGGGAAAGAGGCAAATGCAAACCTACA
Organism: Caretta caretta; assembly: GCF_965140235.1. Classification (NCBI taxonomy): domain Eukaryota; kingdom Metazoa; phylum Chordata; order Testudines; family Cheloniidae; genus Caretta; species Caretta caretta. The sequence goes on along the minus strand of NC_134207.1, from coordinate 203,403,683 downwards.
CTTAGAGCCCCAACCCCAAGGAATAATTTGGAGGACAAACCTCATGGAAATTTTCTTCATCTCTACCCCACTTCTCCTGTGGGCTTTCTTGCAAATGGCGATGATCCAGTGCATAATTTTGTAGTTTCTACTCAAGAAGTGAACCAGTATAAAATAGCCGAGTTATAGGCAGAGGTCTTACGGGGAGGGTTGGAAATTAGTCTTTTTTAAAAATGGTTGGAGTCAAAATACACTTACTGTTGGCAATAATTTTCAACAATCATACTTATCTACCTATTTACTAGATCTCTGGATGCTAGAAAAATGACCCAGTGCTAAGAATACTAGTTAGCAATGGGCCCCTCTAATTTTCCAGTAACTGTTCAGAAAGGTTTAACTGCTATTTGTAGGGTAGACAAAGCCATTTTCAGCACAGTTATAGAAAGTGTGTTTGAGATGTGCTTTCTGTAGCAGTGCTGAAAGGAGTATACACAGGATAAAAAGCAACGCATTTATAACACCAGTTAATTAGCCGGGGGGCCGGAAGAGAGAGCCACTGCTGACAATCATTATCAACAAGGGGTCATTTGACTGGAGAAGATGAATTTATGAAGAGATATGGATGACAAAATAGCAAGTCTTAGACTTGGTCTATAATAGGAAAGGTTTCTCAGTCTAGCTACAATCAAACTCTCCCAATGAAGACCACTTAAAATGGCAAAAAAAGAATGATTTTGTTAGTATAACTTATACCAGTTTCCCTGAACGAAATAAACTATAAACTGGTTAAAAAAAAAAAAAAAAAAAAAAGGAATACTTGTGGCACCTTAGATAAATTTGTTAGTCTCTAAGGCGCCACAAGTACGCCTCGGTTTTTTTTGCTGATACAGACTAACATGGCTACCACTCAGACCTATAAGCTGGGATAAACTCTAGGGCTTTTGTTGGTTAGAAATGTTATTTAAAAACCACACCCCAAAATCACATTATTATATTCACGAAAGTTTTAAGCGTATAACTGGCCTTCACCATAAACTGTGAAAACACTGAGTTGACATGAGAGGGGGGTTCTAACGAATTGAGCTGAAAGTTCTAGTACATACTGGAATACAGGTGACTACACAAGGTGCATTGACCGAATTGGGAAGTACTATAGCAGTACCTGCCTGCAATACATTGCTTTAGCTGGTACTGCTAGTCCTTCACTTTTCTAAGCACTAAAATTCAGCTAAAAATTGTATGACAAAATATAAACAGGTAAATCCCAATGAGCATACTGTACATCAAACCTAGCACCCTGTCGAACACTGACACTGACAGATTTACCATCCACTTATAACCAGATTTAAAGTGATTTGCCAAGATACAATTTGTAGTGTGCTCTCCTGATATTATACTTCAGGCTGCAAGAAGACTGAAGCTGAACATGCAAAACTGCATTTAATCTGTCAGCCTGAAAGTCCCATTTCCCCCTCCAGTGGAAATGAATTTTCTTAAGACACCACCAAGCCTCATTTTAAAAAAAAGTTTACAAGTCATCACAAGTATAATTCATTAGTAATTGCACAAAAATGTTCCATAAATATTATCAGTGCTTTCAAAAGCTAATTATGAATTCTTTAAAATGGGAGATAAATGAAAGTGTCTGCCAATATGAACAAAAACACTGCCTGTCTGGCCCCCAGTTTGTCTCCTCTTTGAACGTAATCACTGATTCAAATAGATTTTATCAGCCTTGTGGAACTTCAAAGCTCCCAGAAGAAAAATGTGATTTGTTGAAACCTCCCCAAAATATGCAGAACATCCTTGAGTGCTGTTTCCATTACACTGTGCTTAAATCACATGTCCAGGTGGAAGATTATTTGCAAGCTCCACCCACAAGTTTGGATTCCTGCCAAGTAAGTTACAAGCAGACACATTTATCTATGTCGCTCAGTAGCGAGAGGAGAGCTGTCATGATAGCGTAATAGCACCTTTTTACCTTTTACTCAGTAGCGATATGGATAGTGGGCTTTTTCCTTAAATTACACGATGAAGAATTATACGAACATAGTGGCAATTTCGGTTATACTTAAGCAGGCAAATTTTCCTCCACCACATAATTTACAGAACTCAAATTCAATAAAACATTACATGATGGTCCATTACTGTTATCAATTTTGAATAATCCATCTTCATTCTTCATTTTACTGGAAAATAAAGTGTGCCAAAGACCAAATGAAAAAAGGAAAAAAAGCCTAGCAAGGTGATTGGTATAAACTTCAGGTTTTAAAATAACAGTTTGCACTTTGCTGCACCCAAATGGTTTCCCTTTAAAACAGTAATTGCCCAGAATTAGTAGGTGCATAGTCTTAAATATCCAGAAGCTTTCACATATTTTTGGTTGTACTCTACCATTTAAAAACTAAAAAGGCATAAACGAATGAATGGCACAAGAAAAGCTGATATTTTAAACAAAATATACATGGATTGAACGGAGGGGAGGAAGAGAAGGTATCCATCAAAAACATTCAGATATGTTCAGAAATCAAAAAATATTTTCTTTTTCTGAACAGAAAGTGACAATCTACATTCAGACATAGCAAAAGCAGCCAATCAAGCCTCTCTTTAGGCAAAGAGCTTTTGTAGGTGAGAACAATGTGCTTTGCAGTCACCTTGGTACAACAAAACCAGAGTTTAGGCAAGGTATGTTATGGTCAAGTGTAAACAAACAAAAAGGCAATCCAAAGTTATGGTTTGAACCATAAGCATGACTAACAGCTTCTTGCTTGAAATGTACGAAGTACTCATTGCTGTTATATACACATGGTTCAACCTATGCCTTAAAGCGAAATATGTCAGGCTTGTTTATGGGAACCTAACCTTTGACTTGAACGACTTGTGTGTGTACAGCACTGCAAATCTACTGCATTTTTTGCAATATTTTTAAAATAAGACTATTGAAATGATTGTGCACTACTCTTCACATTGACTACATGTGATTGGCTCTGGGTGGATACACTTTTCAAAAGGAAAAAAGCAGGGCAGACAGCCTCCCATCCATATACACATGGTGTAACGTCTGTGCAGCTACCCTATCCCATTCCCTCTCCTTGCCCCCCAACATAAAGGGTATGGCCAAAGTGCATTGCACTCCAGCAACCCCTAGCAAGTAGGCAGCCCCTTCTGTTATAGACCCGAGACTTCTCTAAAGTACTCCACCCCTGCAAGGTTCAAGGAACAACAACTGGCTGGCTCCTCTTCATCTCACCCTCCTCATCTGCGCCCAGTGAGGGATTGGGCTCAGCCTATGTATTTCAATGGGACATTCTCACTATACAAATGTGTGTTATCTGCATGATGCATTGAATTTAGATGAAAAAAAGTCTGAATACAATCTATTCATTCATTTACAGCTCGTAACTGAAACACAGCTTGGTTTATTTTAGTGTGGCTATCCATTTGCATATATCTGGATAGCCACACTTGGGGTGAAATTCACACAAATTTTGGCTAAATGAACTTCGCATGGGGCACCACAAAGAGGGGCCAAGGGGATGTAATCTACGTCTCTCTCAGCCACTGGGCTAGAATGGCAACTGCTTCTTTTCACATTCCCTTCACAGGGGTTCCTAGCAGCAAAATCACTAGAACCTTAGGCTCACTGTGCACTGAAGCCCACCTTACAGGACAATTGGGAATGTTCAGCGACAGACTGGGGGTTCCACTCTCCTACGCTTCTTTAAATCAGAAAGGCAAATGATGTACTGCATATGTAAAGTATGCTAATTTTCACTCCATTATAGCTTTCTCAACTATTCTCTTTTTACACTTGGCCAAACGTATTCTTAACTGAGAACTACATATGTACCAACACTGAAGTTTGAAAAAGAAGTTGTTTGATTATCCAAGAGAAAATTAAAAGCATCTGGTCAATTTCTGTATGTAAAAAAACCGCAACACTATCTTCTAAAAATAATGTTTAGATAGTTTAAAAAAACCCTAGGAGAGGTAATTTTACCAAATTCCTGTCTCCTATGGACTGGGACCTAGCACAAGCAGTTCTAATCTAAGAAGAATTTTTTCCTGAAAGAAAAATCCCCAGAAAAATGGAGCCAAGTGTTGACCAACCATTCAAGTAATTAGGAATTTCTTCTTTCCTAAGGCATATTTATACCCGTATCACAACGTAATACTGACAGAATTAAAGGCTGTAAGATAAGAAGTGCTGACACGTACACCAGCACGTTTAACCAAAACCAAAGCCCATCTTGAACGCCAGACTGTTATGCTGCATTACTCTCAGCGTATAAGTCATTTCCTTTTTTAACTTCTATACTGAAAATCAAGTTTCTTCTCTCATCTGGGGCCATATCAGACCATCCGTTTTTACACAGAACTCCTAACTGATTTTGGTGAAGTCTTCTGCTTAAAAACTGATGGCATAATATGGTCCCTGGACTGTTTCAGAGAAAGGCTCAAAATATACCTATGACAGTTTTTAAACATGTCACAGTTAAGCCTGAGTTAGTTTTTAACTCAGAATTTAGTAGCTGGATTTAAACAAACATTTTCACTTTGCACTATTGAAAAATAAAAATAACTATTACATGTACATACACTGTATTCAGAAATAACCTCTGAAAGATGTAATGAATCAAAGTTCTTCCCCTAAGTCCAGTTAAAGGAGATATATTCTGAATACACTGATTAAAAATAAATATGCTTATCTATAAAATATGGGTTTATATACACAATGTAGACATTAAATGCAGCAGCAACCCTTAAACTTGTCTTTTTTACCTAAGATAACTAGCTAAGGCCCCAGTCTTGCAAACTGTGTGTATGTGTGAAGAACCATTGACTTCAATTGGGCTTTGCAGGGGCACAAGGTAAGGCTTGCATATCTCTCTGCAATATTCGGGTTTAAGAAAGAAATAATGCAGATGCTGAGGGAACCTATCTTGTTCCCTACCTTTTCTATATCCAATACCATGCAATATTGTAAATACACAGATAACTTAACGGCAAGTATTTAATTAATTAGCTAAGGCAATTTGTAAGATTCCAAGGGCAACTACTGTTTGTTCACTCAAGCAAAGCTGGATGAATGTTTTGGGTTTTTTTTTGGGGGGGGGGGGGGGGAGGGGAGGGCGGAAGGGGGAGAAAGATTCCACCTCTTCTCATTTGACTTTTTAAAACAAGTTCACTTTGATGGTGTTTTCTCCCATTTTGGACCATTTGAGTATATCCTAATGAGTTTATTGGCAACAATATTCCTGGAAACAGTAAATTTTAAACAAATTCCTAATTTGTGTGAGTATTTGCATTGGAAACCTAATTCTAAGATTACACAAATCCAATCACAAAACAAAAATATACTGTACTATATGAGCTAGGTGTTCAATCAAAATTAACCAATTCCAACTTGAATTTCAAATATCAAATACTAAGAATGCATTCGTATACAATTTACAGACTAAAAATTGTGTGCAAAAATTAGCTAGCAAATTTTGGAAACACAAATAAACTATTTTTGAAGGGTGGAGGTCTCAAGCTGCTCATGCACGATTCAAACAGAAAGAGGCAAAAACTACTAAATAAATTGTTCTCTGAATTATTTGCTCAGCTTTACCCGAAGGCAAGATGGCAGCCCCAGACATCATAACTCGAAGCTATTATTTATTTCAATTGGAAATAGTGCCAATAATCAGAAATGTTAAATACTGCAAGTGTGTTAAGTAAAAGCACAACCAAAACCCACACATGCATATTTATTCACACACCTCAACTGACATAGCCTTATCCTACTCAGATACACTCGTCCCACTGAAATAATGTGTAAAAGACCCAATCCTAAAAACCTCAACTACTGCTAAGGATCTAAGGATTCATGTTTAAGAAAAACTACAACTTTATACAGAAATCACAACATACAACACAGAAGCTATATTTTATCTCAGCTAAAGGAGTTCCTTTTCCTAATTTATAATGGTGGGAAATGGTGCATTGATATAAACCCAATATTAGTGAATTTAAAGTATACTCTCTTTTTCTTTCTTAAATTATACAAGGAAAGTTAAATCAAAAAAGTTTCACAAAATGTACTTTACTCAGAACATAATTGTTAAATTACACACTGGTCAGATACCTTCCCACTAAGTTTTAAATTTTCAGAATTCCAAGCCAGTTTTTTTCATATTTCATATTAAGAATATTTTAGCCTGTTAAAATTATAATTTGTTTTGTTATGCTTATTAGATATATTGTCATTTCTTTCATAGTGTGTCTTCATTAAATTTCATGTGGCATGGCATTAAGTTAAAATCCTATAGAAGTTATAGCAGCATTAGCTTCTAAAACAAGTGTAAAAAGCTAACACATTAGTGTTGTATCAGCTTTGCTAGAGCTAAAGTTTTTACTGCATTTGACACCTGCAGTATACACTTTGGTCTGAACACTGGTACTCAGAAAAATTAAATGTTTTAATATGAAATTTAATTTTAAAAAGTAGACACATGGGAAGTGTGGGAGATCTAAAAATTAAAATCCAAATTGATATATAATAAAAAACAATTCTATACCTTTTAGTCGAGGTATGTTTAAAAATTTGGTAGTAGTTACAGAACAAATCTTATCAGGAAAAGAAAATAGTAACAGCCAGTTGGGTGCTGTGGAGGCTGAGTATAGCTAATGACAAAACAGAGAGTTTGAGAATACATTTGGGCTACGGAGCAGCAGAGTCTGCAGTGTGTTGCAGTTAGTTTGTTCAGCATACACATATGCATGATGCGAGACAGAGACAGTGTTAATTGCACAGCTGCATCTTTACAACATAGAAAGGGATTCGGTGAGTGGCTTTGAGCTTGGCTCTGGGTAGAGCTGTTAGGTTTCTCTCCTTTTGGAAATTACTACACATCCAAGAATAGCATCTAGAACAAGAGAGGAACAATAAAAGCTGTTTAAGAATGGTGAGAATTTCCACACACTGTGGATAACTTAACGTTTAGACACAGATGTACTAGCACATGCCAGTACTGATGGCTCCTTCATAGGAGGAAAGTGGGGAGGAAATGAACAAGGTGCGAGATGGAAATGGTGGCAAATACTGAAAAGAACAGAATCTTGCATTAAAAAAAAAACAAAACAAAAAAAAGTCTGACCTGAGTTCTGTTAAAAGCCACACGTGCAAATACTGCCTGTGAAATTCCTGCTCGTTTCAATTCATCACGCACCCACTGGTAGATTTCGGAAGACACCTCTGTGTTGGTTGACACCTGCTGCTCCAACGGCTTGTTCATGGATCTACTGACGGGAGGAGGGTGGTTCAAGTACTGTTGGTTTAAGGACTGCTGGGCTAGAAGTCTGTTCACTGCATACTGCTGGTTCAGCAACTGGGCCATTACCAGCTGCTGATTTACCAACTGAGGGCTAATAGGAGTTGATACAAGTCCAGGGTGCAGGTTTGGGAGTGGGGTCCGAACAGATGGCTGACTGCTATGAGAAAGCTGAACAGGGGATGGAGGCTGTTCAGCTGTGTTCCCTGGGACTGGTTGCTGACCAAAGTTGACATGGTTGGCACCTTGTTGGGATAGTTCAGAAAGACTATCCATTTCAACTAGAGTGAAAAAGAAACATTTAGTTAGACAAAATACCAGTATAGATTAACTGAAAATAGTATTGCTCCTCTCTTTAGAAGAAGGCCTCTTAATTTAGGTTCTGGCTTACTGTATTGTAAGTCCCATAAGAAGTTTAATAGCAACACCATTCCTGTGTAACCTTACATTTCTGGCCTTCAAAGGATGGTGCAGTGAATTAAAAAGAAGAACAAACACACATGCATGGCACACCAGAAGTAGTGTCTAGGATGAACTAGTGGGGATTCAGTAAAACCCTGTCTCATCTGGTCTAAGTATGGCGAGGGAGGATCCTTTTCTGAAGGCATGGACAAGGGGAATGTAAAAGCCACTAAATTAAAAAACAAACAACAAAAAGCATGTTTGCAGTGAGGATGCACAGTCATATAGGTCTAAAGCAGGGGTGGGGAACCTATGGCCGGCTCATCCCGCCCCGCCCCACCGCAGGGCGGGAAGCGCGGCTCACCCCGCCCCGCCCCGCCCCGCGGCGGGAAGCGCCGAGCCTCTGTGCCTCCAGGGACAGAGGAGTTGAACATTTTACAGTTCTCTAAAATAACCCTGTAAATTAAAAAGAAAAGGAGTACTTGTGGTACCTAAGAGACTAACAAATTTATTTGAGCATAAGCTTTCGTGAGCTACAGCTCACTTCATCGGATGCGACTCCGAAACCTGTAAATTAAGTTGCTTTTTACTTGTGTGTGCCCCACAATTGATTTTTTCTGTGGGTCAATGGCCCGCGATAGAAAATAAGGTTCCCCACTCCTGGTCTAATACGTTGTCAATAACCAAGGGCCCAAAAATCAGGAAGCAAAAACTAGATAAAGGGAAGAGATGGAGTACAGGAGAGGGAATGGTGAGCAGTGCTACCCACCTCTAAAGGAATTCAGGGAGGCCCCTCCGTAAGCATGAGCGTGCACAACTCTCGGTGCAGACATGCAAAGCCTAATCATGGTTGTTACTGGGGAGCAGCCTCACTCTGGCATATGGACCCACTGACTGCTTGTGTTGCACCCATGAACTTTAACTCCTGCAGAATCTTCCCTACTATATCTACAGTTCCCAGATGGGACGGAGAAGGACAAACAATCTAGACATCCCTGTACCCTGCTGCTAATTCCTCGTTGCTGTATCAATCCTATGGCCTGTTAGAAACCAGAATAATTTATGTTAAATTATGCTGTTGGATTGTACTGGCACGCAGCATCAGGAGTGGACAAAGGCCACCTTTACCTTCCTCATTCCTGAGCTACTCTTCAGCCACGCTCAAGGATCCGGATGTGAGAGAGACTGGGGTAGGGAAGGAGGACAGGCTGCTTTATCTTACAGCCTCCCATGTATCATTGTTTCGTGCTTGAAGCACAGCTAAACTTTTTTTTACTGGCACCTTCCCCAGACACTCCCTCTGAGCTAGCCACACCTTTTATTCTAACTTCCAGTGCCTCTGTGGACAATTTAGACTCCCTTACAGCTGAGCAGAGTGCATACATAGCACTGGAACAGTCCAGGTTATATTAAGACTCCTTTAGATTTTATTAAGAGGCCCCCTGCCCCCATCAAACTTTTGGCCAACTTTGATCTGACAGGGCTCCTTTAAACCAGATTTATTTGGAATAGATCTTTGTTCAAAATTGGTTTCATTTACTGGCAATATTTCTAAAAAGGCAAAAAATAAAAATATCAGTGTAAGGAACAATCCCAGTTTATGAGAAGGGAGAAAAACATATATACGATTTTCACAGTAATTAATATTCCTCATTAACAATTATTCAGCAGATCACCCTCCTGTCAGAGGGGAGTCTACAGGAAGAAATCGGTCCATGGATTCCCTCACACAGATTCCCCTCACACTGTCCTGTAAAGCGCACAGGAAAGACGGGGGTTCTTCTACAAAGAGGCCCCATGCCTCCAAACTCTGGTGAGGACCCACAGCTTACTGTCATCATGGAGCCTCTCTCTAGTTTCACCAGCTACTAAGATTTTTGAGGAGATGTAGTGTGGACTTCGTGGCTGTATTCCCATTACCCCTGGCTTGCGTACTCTGTGAAGATGGCCAAACCCCCTTCTGTGCAGTGGGGAGATTGGCACAAGGATCAGGCCCATTGGCATCAGTATAAGTCTTTCCACAGATCTCAGTGGGCTTTGGATCAAGCCTTAACACAGAGGGGCAATACAGTTTTAGACTCTAAACTTACAGAAAAATCTGACATTGCTGAAGTTAACATTACACAGAAGCTACAAACAAGTTTAAGGAAAGCAGCCTTCTGTTTTCACTAACTGAAAGCAGAGATCAACCCAAGTGTGTCATTCACTTGGAACAGTAATTCAAGCAATTACCACAAAAGTGATGCATTGTCTTCATTACTGCCTTAAGCTATAAAAGGCAAGGAACCCGTTTTGGTAGATGAATGGTTTTGCTTTAAATACTAAAAGCTAGAACATGCTCAAAATTCAAACCAAATTAGACTCCGTTTTCTTCATTCCAAAAACAGTTTGAAAAATATTATGTAGAAGCTGATGTAAAATGCCCACATTTATATTAATTGATTTAAAAAAACAAACTGTGAAAGACATTTATAAACACATTAAAGAATTAATATACCTCACCAACTAATTTATTATAATCCTATAATATACTTGTACACCATAGCCTTACTGTAATCAGAAAAAACTTGTCCCAATAGCTATAACAAGGCGCTTGTCATAATGGACTGAAGTTACATCCCCAGAAGTTACAGCAAGATATAGTTCATTTGTTAATTCATAAGCTTCTTGTAGGAGGAGAGTGATGGAGAGCAGACTAGAATTTGTTACAGTAACTACAGACTTGTTACTTTAAAATATAAATTTACCATTTTAGAAAAAAAATCCACAAATTCATAATCTTTCACAGTTCTACATAAAGCTTTTTAAAAAAATAAAAATAAATAAATTATTCTAGGCCGTGGTAGGTTTCAGATTTACAAAATGACAACTTTATATCTTATTCCAATTTCCTGCATGTCAGACAAGCCAAGTCAGTTTGGCTGGTTTAATAACAAATATTTATTGAAATTAATTCTCTCATTATATACATATTCCCCGCACCCTCATTAAAAAAAAAGCATGCTACATTCATCTTGAAGAGCTCTAGCTTCTTATAGGACTGTGACAAACCTTGACACATGTGTAATGGTATATAGCCACCACCACTGCAACTTTTTTGCTTACCCATCATATCTTTTGCCTTCTTGAAATGTTTATACCACCTTCCAAATTCCTGACATTTTGCTGCTGAGACATTTGCATAGTAAGTGCTGTTCACAATGGAAGAAATCATACTCTGCATGAAAAGGGGGGGGGAAAAATCATCTGTAACACATAGCAGCACAAATTGAGAAAGAGAAATTATTTCAATTGTTGAAACCATAATATTTTTAGAGTCTGAGCACCATACTGCATTTTTAATCCTTTTGCCCAGAGCTTTAAATTTCTTTAAATCCATTAATCAAGCTTAAAATCATATACCAAATACATTGTAAATGAGAACAAAAAACAAATCCACTGAGAAAATACTAAAGTTATCAACTCTAAGAATCTTAGACTACTATAGATGAGGTGTGGTTTCAACAGATTAAGAATTAAAATCCTAAATTCAGAAAGTGTCATTTATTAGTACTTCTACTGCTTTCAATTGAAATTGACCCATCCTAGGTCCACACAACACTGCTAAGGATATGCCCATTCCCTTCATGTCACCTGTGTGCAGCACAGAACCCAGAGAATCGTGGGGGGGAATTTTAATCCAGAATGAGGTCTTCTGGGCTGCAGAAGAGTGGTTTAAAGCAATGCTGCACAAAAGAGTGGACACACTCTTCTTAACCAAACAAACTGTTCATAGGGAACAACTTTGAGAAACGCTCTCATTGTCAGCTTCAACTCTAGGTACTGTGCCATTAAGTGCTTAATTGTAGGACTGCACATTAATCATAAAATATACTAAAGAATTTCAGACATTTTAAAATTATTAAACTTAAGGATATATTTAGAAAGAAGTTGGTTAGATAGAAGGAGGTGCCAAATTTTAACCAAATAACCTTTCAATAAAGTGCTGTCTCACAAATCAATCAAGATTGTTTTGCACACTGATGCACTGTTGCAAGTTAAAAATTACACTCAATATAGGCAATATATTTTTGTGATAGGATGTGTGATCAACAAAAAAATCAGTGAGTACAATTCCAATAGACTGATGAATTTCAATAGTATTTAATGCGGAAAATAACTACTATTAGCATAACTAAAGGAATTGTCCAGCATATTTAGAACACAATGACTCTCTAGAAGACAAAGCCCTGATTATTAAGTTTCCTTTGCTAGCCTGCATAACACATTTCATTATATTTGTGCTATGGTGAAATCAACGTACAGCATGGGGCCTTTGTTATATGAATTGTAATAACCACTAGCAAAGCCAGTTTGGGGACAAAGGCAGTAAATATTCCTCTAAGTCTGTCTATTACAAACTATTCCTGATCTAACACACACTGGTTATCTTGATTATTGATTCTACTGGAGTCCATTATAAGCATTCATTTTATAACATGCTGTTCAGTAATATGTGAATTTCTTAGATCCCAAAACAGTTATGCTGACATGTTAATAAGGCAAAATATGGAAACCCTTCTACAGAAGTCCTGTAATGAATGTATCAGACAATTACTACTGTATAGCCATCTTCACGTTTTTCCATAAACCACCACAAATATATAGTCTTTAAGTGCTTACTATTCCTTTACATTAACCCAGTGTTTTTCAGGTGAACTAGAAATCTATTAAACAGTATAAGGAAATCTTGACAGATCACTATCTACAGCCTGAATCATCTAAAACTAACCTTAACTGAATCCAATTTCTATTTCCAGCACAATGACAATATCATTGATGTCGGATACTACTAAAATTGTGGTTTTAGGTTCCCTTACAGATCTGGCCACTCCCCATGAGGACAGCTGGTGCACATGACAACATAAAAAAAAAATCATGAGTCGCATCTGCAATACATATGAATAAATGAACTGGTTATTGTGCATGTAAAACCTGCCTCTGTACATGCAACATCAGCAACTTCACAGCCCACTTTGTGTGTGTACACGTGCATATTTTGCAGGTGAAATTTAGGTTTTAATTGTTGAAAATCTGGCTCATCTCTAATCTCGTCTCATCTCTCTTTTGCTATGATACAAAAAATGTAATAATACTTTCAGTGTGCCTCCTGCTATTAAAGATGTCTGCCTAAGACTTGCTGTCCTCATCTCCACTTAAATGTCATTCAACTTCATCTCACAATGAAGTTATAATCCTGTGTTTATGACATCACAGTCTGTTACCAAAGAAATAGGATATCATCAGTTCAGCACTGTGACCTCACTGTAGGACCAAACAGAAGGAACTGATAGGCTGAGTGAAAACTCTTGTGTAAACAACATGGGTAAAATTCTGGTCCTTTTGAAGTTAATGGTAAAACTCCCATTGACTTCAATGAGACCACAATTTCACCTCACAATCTAAGAATTAGCAAGATTGGCAAGGGAAACCGTGAAAGACACGAACAATGTAGTTGTATCTAAAGTATTGCCAGTCTGAAAGTCCCTCTTTAACAGTGGGCTCTTCGAGAACATTTCACACAAATATGCAAACTACTGTGGTTCATTTGCTAATTCACTTAAGGCAACAGTTTTACAAATCTAGTAAAAATGTTCATATCTTGTTAATCCATCAAGTACCTTCACCAAACCTTTTCTTCACTGTTTCCATTCTTGATCTGCCTGTACCATTGTTTTCAGAAGCTCATGGTGTGTCTCTCTGTCTTAGAAGATATTCCCAACATTCTTGAGGGAACCAGAATCTTGATCTTAGGCATACTGAGGTTTCTCTCTCTCAACCACAGGCTACACTACATGCAAAAAGCCCTCAAATTTTGTTAGTGCCTTGTATTCCTCCATGACCAAACAGTCCACAAGTATTAAACTAGATTGTCTCATGGTCCATGACTGGACCATTTAAAATTCCTTATCCAGATATATCCTATGTACAGCCTATAGCTGTAGATGCTTCCCAAGAATATGGAAGATGAGCCAGCACAACGTGCAGCCTGAATAAATCTCAGACATATTCAAATGCATCACAGTACTCACCCATGATCTGGCCACAGCTTTCACACTTTCTGTGAAAGAAAATTGATAAACCGTATAAGTTGGCCATAGATCTCAAAGTCTTAGAGAACCTCCCACAACCTTATCCTTCGGACCAAGTTGCTTTAGGATCCAAAGTGTCACACACACAAATACACCACACACACACACCCTACAAGTACATGTACAGTACTTGCAGTTCTGTTTTGAGAGTCTGATGAAGAGCCGATCTGAAATGGTGCCACCTTGACAGAATCATAGAATATCAAGGTGGGAAGGGACCTCAGGAGGTCATCTAGTCCAAACCCCTGCTCAAAGCAGGACCATTCCCCAATTTTTGCCCCATATCCCTAAATGGCCCCCTTAAGGATTGAACTGACAACCTGGGTTTAGCAGGCCAAAGCTCAAACACTGAGCTATCCCTCCCCCGCCAAGCCCCCACTACTCTGGAAGGATATCATCTGTTGCAGCCTGAGTTTTCTTTTTCAGCCAGATACATGGTTTACAGTTAGGTCTTCCGTAATTGTGGTGGAATAGGGCTAGAATTGGTTCTCAAGTTCAGCTTAGGTTTCCTTAGAACATAGTTTTAAAAACTGAATCTCATCCCCTCAAAAGGTTAAGTATCATAGATATGATAAATAGGCATGAGGTGCTCTCCAAGAAGTTTCAAGCACTCTCTAGAAAGTAAGTTTTTTATATGTCCATTGCTTTAAAAAAAAAAAAAAAAAGCCAGTGTCAGCCACCTTTTACATTATGATGTTGGAAGCCAATATATGATGTGTTTCACTAGGCAAGAGAAGGAATTTTATGTTTGATTCTCTCCGGTCATTTCATCTGCCACAGTAGGTACTTTCTGTGAAGTATTCCTTCACTGTTTCCTGTAAGACTGCTCACCAACCAGGTAAAAAACTGGTCAGTTATGACTAAAAATGTATTGTTCTTTTTGCAAAACAACAAAAACAATGTTAATCAGGTTAATTCAATCATCCAAACCAAAACTGTTCATGCTTTCCTGCCAAATCAACCAACCACAGCAAAATCTGTTATCAGTGATTGCTCAGCTTCCAGTCAAAAACACTTAAGCCCCACAGTCCCAAAACTTCCCCAATAATAACCTTAAAATTACTCTTACATAACAAGACTGAAGCACAGAAAACAACCTCATCAAAGGGTATTTGGGATGCAGTATTTGCACAGAACAAATACATGCTAACAGACTTAGTAGACGGTTCCAGAGACAACAGTCCCCTTACAGCACTCTGAGCTAGATATTAAGGATTTTTTGGTATGAAATTTCCCCCTCAAAGTGGTATCATAACCAAAACTTATTTAGGCCTTTCTGATTGTTTAACTGAAGAGGGGTTTGGGGGGAAAGAAGCATTTATGAAACTGGTTCATCGGTGTTTAAAGCTTTCAAGCTCTATCAGTGGAGGGGGCAAGGGCTGCAACAACTTATTTACACAATTATCTAAATACGATTAAACAGCTGATGGACAAATATTAAACTGGAAAATGTATAGTCATTTCAGCTTAATGTAATCCTCTTTCTGTAAACACCCAAGATGATTTTTTTCCCAACCAGAACAGTCCTGACATCTCATAAGCCTAAGGGTGAATAGCAAGAGATTGTTTTTGATAGTTATAAATATTCAAAAGACATGCAGACCATCTGCTTTCATAATACAGGTAAAGCAAGACTGAAATGGTGACTGCTGTATAAAAATGGTTCTTTTAACAAAGTCTTCCTCTCCTCGCAAACTATAAAGACAGATGTCAAAAACTGTTTATATAGGGTAATCAGGAGCGTGCAAAATGTAATATTCCTTTTACACACACTGCTTGCTAAAGAGATTTTTTTTCTTTTTCTTCCCATCTGTGTGTTGCAACACATTTTTACAAGTTAAAAACATTTTTTCAAACAGAGATCCCATGAATACCCAAAAACATGCTATCTGGTTTCTGAATGCTAATTAATTTCAACTAAGGAATCTGCATTTTTTCTGTAGGAAGGAATGTATGCTTTTGAAATGGAGTACTGTAGCGATAGCAGACATTGCAGACTGAACACTAAACAACTTCAATTCTGCACAGTTTTGACACTGGCTATTTTGACAACCTTGTCTTGCATGTAATCCGCATCTGTTAAATTTGGTTTACCATAAATGGAGAACATATAATTCTCTCCCTTTTCAATGGAGTTTTATTTATGTTTTGCCATTTATCAAGCTCTTCAATATAAAGCCTTATAACAATGTAATGATTTTGTCAAGTGGAAAGTAAGAGGTCTTATCTTCCAAGCAGAATATGAAGAGAGCTGCCCATAAACCCCTACAGTCAATTTTCAGAATTGAAACACTAATCTTGACAGTAACCTTTTAATGTATTATATTAATGGCACAGAAGCATTAAGCACCTTTTTTATAATTCTCAATAAAACGAACATTTACTGAACAATCTGTCAAAGGACTGGCTCCAATTTTTTTTTAAACCAAACTTTTAGAGTTCTATCTATTTTCACTTCCATAAATTCATCACTTTAGATACCTAGATATTTGGCAAGGCAGGATACTTTGCTACCACCACTATAATCTTCCTAACAAATATCCAAACTGTGAATCTCTGTTTCAGTCCCTAGATAAAGTTTAAATGGTGCTTAATTTAAGAACAGAGTACAGCTCTAGATTGGGGGCGGGGGGAATTAGAAGAGGAGGAACCATGCATATCTCAATGTAGAACTTTACCCAAAGGAACTTTATCATAAATAAAACTCACCAACAGTGGAGGACAGTAAGGAAGCTGCTTGGATTAATAAAATAATAGTGGTAGAAATCTCAAACAACATAGTCTGAGTGCAGACTGAGATCTCAGAAGTTACTTTAAGTTCCTGTTTAAATATTATTTAATTAAAACTACAGTTGTGCATATAGGCCCCAATCAGGTAAATACATAGTCAGAGACAGTCCATGGCCCCAAGAGTTTACACATCATTGGAGATTATGCCATTCCACACACTTGGAAGATGCAATCTGGTACCTGATCTACTGACATACAGATAATAATTCTCCGACACTTAAACTAAAACCAGAATTACAAATGCAAAATATCTAGACACCATGAGTTGTTTTTAGGACATGGAATGTTAAAATGGGCTGGTTAACACACACACATACACACCCCTTTAAGACTCTTTATTACCTTGAAATATGAGTGACATAGGAATTTGCTTTGTCATGCCCACTATAAATATGTTGAAGAAAAAAATCAGATGGACAGAGATACATTTCTGATGGTGAGAAGACTGTCTGTGCCTTTGTCAGTGCATATGGATGAAGATTTGACCCCGTACTGTTGCCAAGGTCATGAGAGCTATGATGATCTGTAAAGCAAGTGCTGGTCATATAAATTAAAATTGCATAAAGGCGGTCCTAAAATTGATTAAAATGAGGCTTTCCAAAAACTAAAATACCATCCTTGCCCTTCACACACCTTCTACATCATAGAAGTAATTTAATTTAGACTAGCTCCTCCCCCTTTCCCACTGCTTCTAAAGGCTTTGTCTTCATACAGAGAGAACTGAAAATTGCCTCTATTATAATGAGGACTGCCACAACCTCTTATTTTGGTAAAAAAAAGAATCTGAAGTGTAGAATGAAAAATAAGAATGAACTACAGATTCTTGCATTGCTCTGTCATGTTGTAATGTGAAGATTGGAAATTTACATGACAGAGAAGCAATCTCCCACTCTCCTGATGGATATAAATAAAGCAGAAAAAAAAAAAGAGTCTGCTTTCCAAGATACCAGTCTCATATCCACAGTCGAAAGGCTCAACAATAAAATAAATCATTAAAAAATAAAAGGGTAGGTGGGAAATGCTAATTCACACATACCAATTCACAAGAAGTGGGGAAACTGGAAATGGCAGAAATCCAAAGGACACTCACAGCCATTTTTGTGATTTTTGAGTCTTAGTTTTTAGGTGCCTAACTTGAGTCCCCTTAAAGGGAGCTGATTTTCAAAAAGTGGTGAGCACCCACCCTTTGAAAGTCACCCCTTCCCTTTTAAAATGTCTCAAGCTGAGCATCCATAAATGGAGACACCAAAAGATCAGGAGTCAATCTTGAAATTATTGTCCACTACCTAAAGTCTGTACAAGGGCTTCCAGCAGCAAAGGCTTGAGATTTAAGTGTGCTGCTGACTAGACCCTTCCTGAAATCAACGTGGATAAAATCTGAAAATTACTAAAATAGTAGCAATAGGTTCCTAGCTTTCTCTCATTGAATGAAAATGGCCTTGTGTTTTCAGAAGTAGAGTCTACATTACTTCATCTGAGAATACTTGACTAACTTAAACTTTTGAGTCTCTGGGCTGAGTCTTCCAGCAGGGCAACCCACAAAAAAGGAGGATATGGATAGTGAAAGGTGCTTGAGCTACTATCCATTTCAGATCAGCAACCCTGGCTCTCAAAGGCAACTTGGTTAAGCAATTAAGATTAAATTTGCTGTTTGCCTGCAGGGTGCTCTCAAGTCTTCAGGAATAAGAGGAAAAGAAGGGAACATAAACAGAAAACTGCAGGTGAAGGGTACTGAGAACATATCTATTGCTAGAGCTAGCAAACACTTGTACAAGCAGAAGACATGGGACACCGGATGTCAAAGTCTGGAGTCTCCACAGACTGTTCTGTTAAGACATTGAAAAACTGAGCATTCCTTATCTTTATCTTTGCCTTATCCAATTCTCTTTTCCATTCAATCTTCTTGCTAGATGAACCGCATCCTCCTGTGACAGTTCTGTTCTTAGGAGGATAGGATACCTCTGACTTCCTAATTGACTTTTGAATTCCTGGTTCCATCTTTTTTTTCCTTCTTCTTCCAGGTATGACATGACTAAGGTTTTATTGGTACAAATGATTAGTCAGAAAGGAGAGTCCTTTTGCAATTAGTTAATTAAAGACTGCTTTGAGTATCCAAAAACTGTATATTCCTTCCTGCAGAAAGACTTACTTTTCTCTCTACAGATTGAGAGCACATGAGCCCTGACCATCTGCTGTGGTAATTCTCCAGTTTGGTTCCAGTAAAGAGGCTCCTGAAAGTTGCACAATATTGTCCACCAAATTAAGAAAGATTTCCTTGCTAGGGATTATGACACGCTTTTTCAGCAAGTCCCTTCTCTGGTTCCACTGTTCTGCTAGGCAAAGCACCAGTTGTTTGGCATGAAGCTGAGCCCTAAGGCACAATGTCCAGACAAGAAGTCATCATACTCAGTATCATTAATGATGGTCTTGCAAAATTTATTTTGGTGTTCAGGATCAAATCTTTCTTTGATCTACTCTCCTATGTAAATAGAATAGATTTTTAAAGCCAGAAGGGGCCATTATGATCATCTAATCTGGCTTCCAACATAAAGCTGTTCATAGAATTTCACTCAGCAATTTCTGAATCTATCCCAACAACTTGTGGTTAAACTACAGCATATTTCTTTCTAACTTTCAGAAAGACCTCCAATTTTAATTTTAAGACTTCAAGACATGGAAAATGTATAACATCTCTTGATAATCTGATCCACTGGTTAGCTACCTTCCTGTTAAAAATCTGTCTGATTTCCCAGTTTGAACTTTGCTGACTTCAATTTTCAGCCACTGGATATTGTTATGTCTTTGATGGCCAGAAAAAAAAGCCTTCTAGCATCTTATCTTCTCCCTGTGAAGTTACAGAGACTAAGTCACCTCTTAATCTTCTCTTCAAAAGTCTAAACAGATGCAATAAGAGACTAAAGGAGCTCATCCAAGAAATGTTTACCAGACCACCAATCCATTTTGCAGCTCTTCTCTCAACTATTTCCAATTTTTCACATCCTTTTAAAAGTATGCACACCAGAAGTAGACACAATATTCCAGTAGTGGTCTAACGGATACCGTATAAAAAGGTAACTTCACCTCCTTACTCCTGTAAGTAACTTGCTTGTTGATACATCCAAGCAGTCAAAGCAGGGACTGCTGCACTGGGTGTGTGTGTGTGTGTGTGTGTGTATAAAATGGGACCCCCTTTCCCTTCAGCACCTTTTTGGACCCAGAACGGTGAGGGGGAGACCCTCCCCCATCCTCTGGGGGCACTCAGACCCAACTGGTTGCTTCTCCCAGTCACATGGCCTTGCAGAAAATCTGTGGGGAGGAACCAGCCAGACTCTAGCCCATAGGAACAGTTGTAGAAGCAGCTGCAGAAGCAGGGACCTTTGGACATCCAGAGAAGTTTCTACAGAACTTTCTCTGCCCTGCCCTGATGGGCTATTTCCCACAACTCTCCCTCTCTGTCTCTTCATCTCAATTTCACTCCTCATCTGCCCCTCAGACTCTCTTCCCCACTGCCCTGTCACCTGCCCACCCTTCCCTTCCATGTCCCCTCTCCTTTCAGCTTTCTTTCCATTTAGCTTAGCCCCTCTTAACTAAACCCACCTAGAAAAAAAAAAGGTGGAACATGCCACTTACCACCATCACACAGCTGATTCTGCTTGTGGCTTACACTCTTTCCATTCTCCACCCTGCGTGTCTGTCTTGTCTATTTAGAGTGTAAGCTCTGGGAAGGTAGGGATCATCTGCTATTCTGTGTTGGTACAGCTCCTAGCAAAATACAGGCCCCACTCGTGGCTGGATTTTCTTTTTTGGCGCTACCCACAATAAACCTGATTATTAATCATGTTAGAGAGATAAGGTGTGTCAGATAATATCTTTGGCTGGTGAGAAGGACAAGCTTCCAATGTTACCCAGAGCTCTTCTTCAAGTCTCTTCTCTGGGCAAGCTTGAAAGTTTGTTGCTCTCACCAACAGAAGTAGGTCCAATAAAAGATACTACCTCACTCACCTGGTCTCTGTACTGTCCTGGAACCAACACGGCTACAACAGTACTGCATACAATAATCATATTAGGCTTTTTTCCACAGCACCACATAAGGTGTTAGTGTTCAGTTTATCTAAAGTGACCCTAAATCAGACAATGCCCCATTCATCTAGTATATTTAGCTCTATTGAGGAAGAATGGGATGAATGACTCTGTCCTTTCCGCCAAAATGGACTCTAAAGTACACTAGGGTCTGAACAAGAGGAATCAAGCCCTTTTTGAAGTTTTCAATGAATCTGAGACTAAAATGTTTAAAGCTCATTATCAAGTGCTAACTGATTTTGATGGATAAAATGAAGATTTCATTAAGCAGTTCTTTAGTAGAGCAAGTTACACATGATCTCTCCCCATGATGTTAGCTTTAGCAATGAGAGTTTTTTAAAAAAAAAAAAAAAGTCCAGCTACACTGGAAAGATCCAATATCCTGTCCAGTTTTGTAAACATTAAGACAAATCTCATTGATTTTTGATAACTGCTTATCATAGTGATATGCATATTGATCTGTTGATTCAAAGAAATCCCTTGGCTCTGCTGCAACAATTACTTCCTGGAGAAAATCTACACTTTTAATTCCTTGTATACCATTAACTGATGGTTTGGGTTTCACCACACATGTGGCTCCTTTTGTTTTTGTTGAACAAGAAATGGGGAATATACCCCTGAAAACTTCTGGAGTTCCTGGTTCTGGAAAAGACATTTGAATTCACTGTAAGGTACATTCAGAAAACACACCTGAGAACAGAACTGTGTTTGGCCCATCTACTTTTAGAAGATATTTTGACACATGGGAACACACAGTTTTGGGAGAGGGATATAGTATTTTAAAAAATGTATCTTAAAAAGACATACTTTTCCATGGCAAGCACTAGCCAGGTTGAGAGAGAGATTTATTCCTCCTCGCCCCAGAACAGATGTTAGTAGTGAGGGTCTCAGCAGAAGTTTCACTGTCCTTTCTCATCATTGAGTCCATTTTTTCTATTGATAATCTCCTTCAGAGCCACAAAATCTTTTAAAGAGATGGATCCTTTTTGGCAAACTAGGCCACATCAAGATCACACAAAAGCACATAACTCTTCTCAAGCTTGTAATGTTTTGAGACTCTGGATATATTATGTTTAGAGTTAGGGAACTTGTCAGAATTAAGTATTCTCTAGACTCCTATATATGAGGAGAGCCTTTTATGTCTTCTCACCCTTGGGGAAGACAGATTTCTTTAGCTTGTTTATTCCAAGATTTGGAGGGAGACAGGTCTCAAGCTGCTGCCAAGTGTTTGAGGTTTACTTACTGTGCTCAGGACTGAAAAACCTGTCCTCCGATAAATGCTGCAAGGCATCAAAGGAATTTGATACTTATTTTTTCATTGAGAAGTCATCCAAGGAAGTAGACAGACCTCACCCTTCCCCTAGCATTTATTTTGAGGAGACAAGGTGGGAAGTGAAGAGGAAACTATACATCACTTTTTTTTTTTTTTTAAATGAAGCTTTGTAAGAGTTTGCTTGCAGGTTTCAGAACCTTTAAAAAAATCCCCCCTCATCCTCTCAAATAATCCTCAGTGAGCATTCAAGTCAGAGTTGAGATCAATCTGACAAGGAAGGAAGTATTCGGTCTGTCAAAGCCAGAAGTGCTTATCTCTCTGTGTAGCCACTCAAGAAGTGGGTCTCACTGTGCTTTCATTCCTGTCAGGTGTAAAGGATTATTACGAGTCCAATTCCTTTTCTTCAAACAAGACTGTCACAACTTAGACCACCATCACAGAACTCTGCATAAAGGGCAGAGGATGCAGTTAATACACTTGGGTTAGTTGGGCACCTTTCTTCTATATGCTGGTAGCATTTCATAGGGGTGAAAAAAAAATCAGAAAAATGTGTCAAACTGAGAAAAAACAGCCATGTCTATTTAAAGTCAGGGCAAAATGGACACCGTTAGTGCAGCAAAGACAAGAAACATCTGATGAATCAGATTCATCTGTCCACTTGCCTTTTAAAGAGGACTTAGGTTGGCTGTCCAGATAAGAGCTCTTTAATGGACAGAAGTGAACTTCATTTTAATTCCTAAACTGACACTTCACAATACACAAGTTTACCACATAATTTGGAAAAATTCTTTGCCACTGGCAACTTCCTGAGAAAAAGCAACACGAGGACCAGAAAGGCATTAGTGCGGCAGATGTAACTGACCTGCACAGGCAAAGAGAACGAGCAAGTCACACTGCTTGGCTCTAATCAGTGCTAGAATGATTTTATATAAATTTTTTTTGAAGAGACATATACATAAGTGACATAAATGAATCAGAGACCATATATTTCTTCATTGTTAATGAAAGTCAGTTAAAAGTGTAGGAAGTGATAAAAAAATACTGTTAGTAATGTGTTTTACATAAGAACACAATATAGAAAGGGAAGTGCAATTAAATCTTAATGTGGACATTTTTTATTTTTAGTTTATCATCTGGTTTACATTTTGAGTGCCTTCACAGACAGTAAATTATGCTGGCATTTCTTAGGGAATAACTGCCATGTTAATTTAGTTTAATAAAATAACTGACATAGAAAAGGGGGGAAAACAAGCAAGAAGAGAGTCCCAACCCCCACTCCTTATCTTTAGTTAAGTATTCAACTGCTTTCTATATGAATTGTCCGTGGTCCAACTCCAGCGCCATGTAATAATACAATACATTACAACACAATACAATACAATCTTGGATTTCTGTAGCGCCCTTCATGCGAGCATCCCAGGGTGCTTTACAATCATTACGAGTTAAAATTAAAACTGAAGCACATACAATTCCTAATAGAATCATTTTAAGAATGCTAAACAGAACAAATAACTTTTAAGTCTAGATTTAAAAGTCCCAACTGTCAGAGCGTTCCTTACTTCAATTGGCAATGAGTTCCAAAGCTAGAGAGCAAAGCGACTAAAGGCTCTCTTATGTTATGTTAAAGGATCTCTTATGTTGTTTATACTCTTATAGTACTCTACAATCAACCAGTTTCCAATACAATTTTTCTTTTATGTGTTATTTGCAAATCTTGTTTTAAAAGAAAACTGGGGAGTAGCTGGGGAATAACCCCCTAGCGTAAGTTAGAGAAAATCAGGGTTCACACTCAGACACATCTATACACATAAAATGTCTTAAGTGGTGCATTAAGAAATGATATAAGAAAGCATTTATAATAAATGTGCAATTCCTGAGCAGTGTATTATTTACTGGCACTAAATATGCTGCAAAGATATATATAAAGGACACTTTAAACACTAGTTATTGTATATGGCTTCTGTCAAGATCATCATTGCAGTGAAAGTGAAATAAAACAGAGTTCAGTTTTATAATGTATACAAGGCATCTTTTCTCTGAAATTAGTACCGTGTTCCTTATTTTACTCCTGCCACTTCCCTAAAACTTCAAGGCCATATTATGCAGACACCCTTCACGTGAGTACAGACTGAAAACCACAAAAGTACAGACCAGAATTGGCCAGTACCCGGAGAATCGGAAGAAGCACAGAAACATCATCATCTGCCTGCAATCCACGGAACCTCCTCCTCTGAGTTTAGGGCTCTGCAGTGTCTGGGCCAGAGGTGAATAAAAGGCTGCTGCCTAGAATCTCAGCATTTATCTTCTGAGAGTCGGTTGCGCAAAGTATCATGCATTAGCTTGCACAAAAACATCCTTCCAAGATAGGAATCCCTAGCCCGAGCTGGAAGCAGATGCACGTGGGGGCCCCATGACAGTAGGTCCCTTCATTGCTGTACTAGCAGGGCCCTCTGAGGTCAGAGCCTATATTGATTTGGTAAGGAACACATGCCATCCCCAATCAGTCAGTGAGTAAACCCAGGAAAAGAAAGAAACTGATTCTTCTAGTCCAGTTCATGAATTTCCCTCCTGGAGAGAATGTTTTGAGCCTTAGTTATAATGTTTCAGGTATAAATATCTTTCTACCTCTTCACAGTAATCCTATTTTCCTTCTATTAAATGTTCAGGTCAGGAAATTGTTTTATATTATGTACAGAAACATCTAGACAGGTTTTAAATATTCAAAAAATAATATCTAAACAATGTTGAGAGTCTGATTTAAACTGGGGTGGGGGGGTAGAAAAACCCTTAGAAATTCTAATTAGAGAGGAGACTCTTTGTTCTCTACTTAAGTTGGGAAAGAGGCACCATAGCAGCAAAAGTTAAGGATGAAGTTAGTCTTAACACTGGAATTTTCTGGCATTTCTTAGTGAATGGTTTTCCCCTTCCCCCCCCCCCTTTTTTCCCTCCTGTGTGCCAATACTCATAGAAGATGCCAGATTGAAAGTACCAGAGACTGAAGATTATTTAAATGTACCCACAGAAAAGGTATAGCAGCATAGGGAATAGCAAGAAAAGCCTCATGCCATATCATGGATATTCTTAACTAATTACTTGTAAGAGTCACCTTGAGGAAAGTTCAGCCTCCATCCCCATCCAGTCCAGAGATGCCAACCTTGGTCTGAGGCTTTTCGTGATGTTTATCAAAAAAACATTAGGGAGGTTGCTTGGACTTCTCCCCTGAACCCAGAAACTGGGACCTCTCCCTCCCTTCGAGGGACCTCTCCTCTAACCATACCGAACAGTACCTCTCCTCCCCACCTTTCTCATCTTTAGCCAAGGGAGAGAGAAGCCTGGGTCCTCAGGCTCCCATCCCTCATTGCACCACTGACTCCCACCCCCAAACAGGGAGAAGGGGAGGACTGTCCCCAGGGAAATGCCCTCGAGGACTGCAAAGCAGTATAAAATTACCTTGGCCAGTTCCAGGCCTGGACCTCCTTCCCAAGATGATCCTTCTGTTGCATCCACTCAACTGACGCTGCCTCCCCCGCAGACTTCAAAGTGAGGGTCTAATACGAGGCAAGCTGGGGTGATTGGCAGTAGGGCTTAGGATGCTGGATTCATTGCCTAAACCGGAGGCTGTGTGTTGGTGTTTTAATAGTCCCTTGCGGACCCTCCTGGCATGCTCTAAGTACCTCCAGCACATTAACGTAGTCCAGCAGGGTATCCGCAGGGCAGCTACAGCGCAACACGCAGCCTGTGATTTAGGTGGTTAATTCAGCAGTGCCCCAACCCATTCAAATTTGTCACAGCTTGCCTCCTCTCAGACCATCACTGTGCTGTCTGGGCACGTGCTGCAGGGATGGTGAAGAACATACCGTCTCTCTCACTCTCACCCCATGGCATTATTTGCTGTTTGTTGAACCCAAGTGGTTGTGAGTGACGCATACATTTTATATAAGTGTGTGTGTATGCTTGGAAAATTAGTAGATTTAAGCCTAGATAATGTAAAAATCAGGGGGGGGGTTATGAAAAATTAGGGATGGTCAGCATCTCTGCCAGGCCCTCGCCCCTCTGCAAAGGTTGTCACAGGAGTGCCATTCATGATGATGGCTTCTGTCACTGACACCTGTCCACTAAGAACTAGACTAAGAGCAGTACTCATTTCACCTAAACTACTGTATGCTGGTGTGCTGGTATTTGCAGTGTTGTTGTAGCTGTGTTGGTCCCAGGATATTAGAGAAGAGGTAGGTGAGATAATAGCTTTTATTGGACCAACTTCTGTTGGTGAAAGAGGCAAGCTTTTGAGCTACACAGAGCTGCTCTTCTAACTTTCAGGCATTATTGTCCTTGAAGCAAAAGGCTCTGTATCCCATTAAAAATACCTGAGCCATATAGATCAGTGTTTTTCAAACCGTGGGTCACGACCCAGTACTGGGTAGTGGCATGTAAAGTCGTGGGGTGCCTTGCTCTAGTCAGCACTGCAGACCGGGACGTTAAAAGCCCCGTCGGCGGTATTGCCCAGCTAAGACAGGCTACTGCCTACCTGTTCCGACACCACGCTGCGCCCTGGAAGTGGCCAGCAGCGGGTCCGGTTACTAGGCAGGGAGATCACAGGGGTACGCGTGCTACCCCTGCCCCGAGCACTGGCTCTGCACTCACGCTGGCCGGAGACTGGCCAATGGGAACTGGAGGGGACAGTGCCTGTGGTGCTGACCAGGAGCTGCCGGAGGAAAGTCCGTGCTCCAATCCCCTGCCCCAGCCCTGAGCCCCCCCAAAACCTGGAACCCCTTCCTGGACCCCAAACCCCTCAGCCCCAGCCGAGCCTTCACCCCCAGTCCAGAGCCCTCATTCCAACCCCCTGCCCCAGCCCAGAGCCCCCTCCCTGAACACCCTGAACCCCACAGCCCTCACCCCTGCATCCCAGCCCTCCGCCCTGAGGCCCTCACACACCCCAGACCCTCATCCCCAGCTCCGTTGGGTCGCAGGCAAACAATTTCCTTCAACTGGATCCCCAGAAAAAAAAGGTTTGAAAACCATTGATATAGATGACAGAAAAGGTTATATCAATTAAAAAAAAACCAACAACATTTATCAATATTAACTTTCAAGGTAAAATGAAAGTTAAACACTTTAAAATTTTTTAACAAAAAAAACCAAACACAGATACCAAGTCAACATGTATAAATACACTTAAATTGTTCTAAAAGTCAGTTTTTCCCTCACTAACCTGCCAAAACCTGTGTCCAGGCCCTCAAGGTTCTGTGTTTCCCCTACAATAATCGAGGGCATCTTTAAAAAAAAAAATCTAGAGCAATGTAAAGAATGCGGCTCCCTGTTCTACTTTAGATATTAGTGATACCATTAACTGTTGCAAAAGAAATAGAAATCTTTAGGTCTAGCAGGTAAAATTAAAAGAGGGGGAAAACCCACCTTTTAGTTCATTATTAAAAATAATTTTAGTGTACACAAACACGCATTATGGTAAACCCAAATCCTGGTCCCATTGAAGTCAAAAGCAAAACTTTACAATTGTTCAGTGGCCCAGAATATAGTGGTTAATTATTTACAAAAAGTTTTTCAACTGGGGAAAAAAAAAAAAATGTTCTGTGTTCACTTTTAGTTTCATACAAAAGGGACCTTTTTAATATGGACTATTGTTTACCAAGATGGCCAGAACGTCTACCAGTTTAAGATACTCAATTCCTGTCCCTACTGAACAGAATATATTCGTAGCTATACAATAATTTGGCATTTAGGTAGCTGAATATTGTTGGGCAGCGTTCTGCTGCCAGGTATTTGAGTAAAAGAACTCTTAAGGAAGAGCTGCTTAGCTCTCTTGGTCTTCCTAAGGGAAGGAAGAAAAGAAGTTGCTTTCTTTCTTCCTCTGCCCCCCAGCCTCGGAAGCAGCTGGATTCCACTGCTCCAACCCCTTCAATGGAGAGGGGGATAGGAACCTGCAGCTCTGCCCCCTCTCGCCTTGTCTACTGCAGGGCAGGAGAGAGACAAGATCCCTGGTGAATTTGGAGGCAGGCCTATTGGATATCCCTCTGAAGGCTGGAGATAGAAGGGAGAGGATCAGCTAGCCACAACCTGAAATTGTCAGGCATTGAGATTGAGGGTGAAGTCATCCAAAAAACCACAAAAGAACGCTGACCAGAGAACTTCTAAGGTCTGATTACAACTCAATGCAATCATTTCTCCCCAAAAGTAACAAACTGTAAACATTTTGCCATACTATATATATTTGGGTTGAGAACAACATGAAGGAGGCAGCACAATAATACACTGATACTTCGTGGAAAATCAGAGTTCTGAAGTGGGCAAGATGTGAGGCATTTGCTAATCTAAGAAAAGACTATTTAATGCATTTCCTAGTCATTGCAGTCCCAGATCCTGCAAAATGATCTGGGTAAGCAGAGCTTGGCACCTGTGCCAAGCCCTGCTAACCCTGCATGGACACAGGGGTCTGCCCACGTGGAACAGTTTGCAGGTACTGGGCCTGATATTTGAACAAAAGGGAAATGTGTTTTTATATACACATATTATGTTTGTGTAAAGTATATACAATATGTATAGGCACAATACAGGACAGTGATATAGTAGAAAGGTTTGATCAAAATGCATTTGGGACAACTGCATTAATCCCAGTAGTGAAGCTATTAAAACCCTTTGTACCATTCTGCATATGCCACATATTTTACAAAAATACAACTTTGGAAATGCTTCCAAATTTGTGTGGGTTTGTTTTTCCTTTTTGTTTGTTTTTGTTTCCTTGCACCTAAAAAGTCAGTCAGTCTCAGTTCCAGGAGAGAAACTAGAAAGGTTTCTGTGAAAAAAAGAAAAAGAAAAAAAAAAAAACCCATGTAAACAATACATGTCCTAAATAATATTACCATGTATAAAAATATCATGACACATGAAGAGATCCCAGATGCTTCCAAAGCTAGAAGCAAGTGCAGCTTGTTCACTGCAAAACTGGTAATTCCCTTTTTCTAATGATATAAAGCTCCTTTATTAAAAACCTGAAAGGCTGTGAGATATCAGGCCTTAAATCTAACATGGATACCAGGACTGGATATTGCCTATCCTGATCTGTAGGCCCGTGTAATCTGAAGGTCTGGGAAACAGAGAAGACAATTCCATGTTTGGAAAAAACAGAAGCACTCTCTCTTTTCCCTAACTATTTCTATAGCTGGTTGATATAACAACATAATTCAAAAGGGCAACGGTTGGTGACTGTTTGAATAGTTTCAGAGGTTTAAAATGCTAGTAGTAGTCCCAGAGGAAACTGATTAGTTGGCAGGGCTCAGGTAAGGTGATTGGGGTGCATGACAAAATGTCCTTTGTCACATAGCCATTGCTGCTATGGGTGGGTGCTTTGTACAGAAACATTTTCAAAGTCATGTTCAAATACTAATCGCTGTAAACACCTCTATTGGGTAGGAAATTAATTATCCCCATCACACAAAAGGAAAACTAAACTAAATGTAAGTGACATGCTCAAATACCCAACACCACACAATGAGAGTCGCAAAACTATTGAGAGAACTCAGGAGTTCCTGTTTCCCAGATCTAGACTCAGGCCACTAGCCCATGTCACCACTCTAATATATCAGCTTATATGAGAAAGAAAACGGGGGTGGCGAGTGAAAAAGTTATGAAAGCCTGGTAAGTCAAACATGAAAAGTTTCTTGCATAGCATCTACATATTCTGCTAGTCTGTGGTAATTAGAGAGATGAGGTGACTGAGCTAACATCTTTAACTGGACCAGCCTTTGTTGGTGAAAGACTCTTCAAGCTTGTCTGTCTCACCAACAAAAGCTGGTCCCCCAAAAAAAAAAAAAAAAAAAAAAAAAAAAGTTCTCATCCACCTTGCCTTTTTAACATCTTGGGATCAACACAGCTACAACTCTGGATAGTCTAGGATAGTGACATTCACTAACCTAGGGAACAGCACGCAAACATCCAGTGGCTTGCAATTCACCATCTGAAATTAGTAGCTATTCTTTCCGCTTGCCTGCTTGAGGCCAGAATTTGAGAACAATCTCTGAACTCTTACGTTTTTAATTGAATGGTAATTTAGGCTCACATACTAGCTCCAAACCACCCACAGGACGTGATTTATGTCAATGAAAATTCCTTACAATCAAGGCCAGCATAGTAAGTGAAACTTGGCCTTAGGGAAGTGGGGAAAAACAGGAGTAAGGCACAACATTCTCAAAAACAAGACAGTTACAGTAACCTTGGAAGAGAGATGCATTCCACCCTTTTCACTAAAACAGCAGTGTTACAATGGCGTTTTGCTAGAGAAATGCAGGAGGAAGGTATGAAGAAGCAAGAAGACAACACGTTATACCTAGATGCCCTGAGACACCAATTGTAGCAAATGATCAAGAAAATCAATGGCAAAATAGAAAAAAAAGATAGTAAAAGGAGGAGGAAGAGAGTCAAGAAATAGAGCCTAATAATTTAGGGTCAAACTGCTTCACAAATACAGTTTACATTTGCCTACAGATCATCAACAGTCCATAACTACATCAACATTTTCCTACAAAATATAGTTGGTTTGCTTTTGCAGCAGAGAACTGTTAGTATTCTGAATGAAATTATATGCAAACACTCATGATCAACTGACTGAAGTAAACAAGTTTTAGTTAGGGACATCACTCTTTCTAGCTTTCCACTCAAACGATACATTGGCAATGCTGCACATACACAAAACCACTTTACATACCGTATGAAAAACTCTTCCATACCGATGCAAAAAGGGTATTGGTAAGGATAGTTTGACAGACAAAAATCTGACTATCCTTGGGTTATTTTTCTGTTTTTAATAAACTAGATGACTGTGTTAAGAAGTTATAGTTAGGTGTCTATATCTAGCTGATCCCAGGAGAGAGGATGTCTCTAAGCTTTTTAACGCACTCTTATTTCTGATCTCTAGACTGCAAATGCATCTGTTTCAGAGCACTCCCAATTAATTTAAGAAACACAGTTAATGTCCCAATATTGCTCATAAACCAGTGTCTCCCACATGAGAGTAATATACAATTAATTATATCTGTCTGAACATTTAAACCATTTTTTGATAATTTAAGGAGAGATGGGCAGGTCAAAGTTTTTAGATACCATGATCCAAAGAGAAAAGGAGTACTTGTGGCACCTTAGAGACTAACCAATTTATTTGAGCATTATGCTCAAATAAATTGGTTAGTCTCTAAGGTGCCACAAGTACTCCTTTTCTTTTTGCGAATACAGACTAACACGGCTGTTCCTCTGAAACATGATCCAAAGCTTACTCAAAGGAATGGAAAGATTCACATGGAATTTTAAAAGCGCAGATCCGAACTCCATTAAAGCTGATTTTTTTCCAGATTCATATTTTTTAAACTTTATAATGGAATAAAAAAAACGGATTGTTTTCAATCTTTGCAACCCAAACATTGCACCACTGAGCTAGAGCAAGAGGTAATGAAATAAAATCTGCTATAAAACAAAACTAGCAGACATCTCTTACCCCAAGCTGAAAGAAACGCAAACATTAAAAGATCATAAGGAAAGTTAAGGTTTTGCAATTCTTTGTTTTAATAATTCCAACTGTTATTGTTGTGGACTTATATTTTAAATAGGATTTGTTTTACATGGCATTATCCCTTTAAATCACTGTTACTCAGGGACACTGAATTTGCTACATTATTTAGTTGAAGGAAGTATTTCTATACAGTTTTCCACCAAAATGTTAATGTTGAATCTAAAGATATTCCTTTCTAAGTCTGCTTTACTCTACATTATATTGTTGCATCATATGTACATATGTGGACAAGTTGCAACAAGACAATATGCCAAAATATGCCAATTTAAATTAAATCTTGTCTCCAGACAATTTACTTGCTTTCTATCGGTATCAAATAAAAAAATAAAGCTGGTGAACCAAAGTGGAGCGAATCCTAAATTATCTGCAGTCTCCATGACCCGTCAGTGCAAGAACGCGCATGCTTGTACAGTAGGTATGAACAAGATAATTTTGCAAACATATTACTAGAATGGTTTGCAACCAGTGAAGATAATTTTGATTATTTCCACTCTGAAAATTCCTGTATCAGAACCATATCATTGAAGACAATCTAACCACAGGAAAAATAGTGATGGGAAAACAGTCTTAGCTAATATGTATATCTAGCAGATATATAATATCCTGTCTAAATAAACTAAGGGCCCTGCTTCTGAAAGACTCCAGTATTGTGAGAAAGGGAAGTAAATACTTTTTAAAATAATCTGACTTCCTTTCTCCCCCACCATGACCAGTATCACTGATTTATAAACAGAATTTCTGTCTGAAGTCAACTTCAGCACAGCAAAATACATTTGAAAAATCTGAAGGGAGAAATAAATCCGTTGTTCCTACCTCATCATCACTGGGCACAATACAGTAAAGAAAAATAAATTCTCCTTCAAGACAATTTAAATCAATGACAAAAGAACAACGTAAAGCAGCCTCATGGTAAGAAGCAGTTCAGTGTTTAGCAATGGGTAATATACGATTTCATCCTTGTTAGATGTATTTTGGTTAGTTCTAATAAAGGACTGATTTTCTTTTGGTTGTTTGTAATGACAACACATCATCTAAGGAGCTTCATTCTTTTTTTCCCCTCCACTCATTCAGTACGGTAAATAGACTGTCTAGTTTTATGAATTAGCATTTAAAACTGGTGTGGGTTATGCAACAAGCATTCAATTTCCGTAGTACTTTTGACAGCAGTAAGTAAAGAGCCTTTTAATAACTTCAACACGTGCTTGAAAAAAGTAGTTACATGAAAGCAGTTCAAAGCCTGAAGACAAAAACCAGTAAAAATCCAGTTTGGTATGAGACAGTTCTAGTGCACCTAGTGCAGTGTAAACTGCCTTTCACATTTTCCCCAAGGGCAAATACTGTAAGACTATATCTGAAATGAATCAAGCATATTTAAAAAGATCACAAATTGGTGAAATGAATGTGTATTTTTGGCAGATTCACTTCAGATACTACTTGCTACAGTCTATAGAAATCTCTAATCTCACATCAGTGTCGCCTACAGTGCTTCATTATTTGTTACATGTTATGCTAAGTACCTGTGAAAGGGGACATTCCTTGGCCAATGAACTCTGGTTCATATCCTTCAGTAAGTCCTTGAGAGCATTTCTTACTGTTGTGTGAGACCACTGTTCAGGAGGCAAGTCTTCTAGTTTAGGGCAACTATTTGAGACATAGATTAGAAAAGGGATTATTACAAGATTGCATCCTGCTGCAGAACATTCCTTTAAGACAGACAGATTTCATTTTGCGCATCAAGCAGATGCATCTGGAGATTGCTCTCGGTCTCCTGATTGTTCCGATTAGTTAATTACTTTATACAACACATCTGCTGTATTGATGCATGAATTATACATCAGCTGCATGTGGCGACTATTTTTTCATGTTACTTCTACCTTCCTGCTCTGATGCGCTTGGTAAAACAATTTAAGGTGTAATGCTTTCTCACAACTGATCATGAAAAGCATTAATATATTAACCAACCATTTTTTTCTTTTTTTGTTACTGTGAAATTTAAGAACCTAGACAGCAACAATAAGTGTGAGCAAGTCATTCTTTTACAAAATGCACACAGATGGTACTGTTCATGATATGCAAAAATATTTTTCTCTTAAGTAAACTTTATGTAAAATGCCTTCTTGTAATGCATCATTTAATTGACTAAAATGCAATATACTTTTAATGAGATATCCAGAGAAATGTGTATCAGAGCTATACGCATGAAAGTTTTCTACAACAGCATGCTGTAACTTAAAATTATAACCACCAAAAAGGAATGCAGATAAGCTTTTAAACTTTGAGCACACAGCACAGTGGGAATCAAATACAAGCTATATTAACCCTAACAGTGGACAAATAGCAGTCCATGTCCTAGGACTGGTATGTGTGACTCACCTGTGTAACTGGATTTTCAGTGTGACCACATGATACACATCTTGCAGCATGTCTGCTACTGTAGCATCAGGGGCATCTGTCACATAGGAGAGTGGAACTGGATTCCACTTCCCAACCTGGATTAGCCCTGTGCCAGACAGAGAAATTATTTAATAAATGCACCTTACAAGGCTTTGAAAAATACCTGTGATTTTAAGCAGTGCCACTGTCCTGGATTCCATGCTCATTTATTTGAAGACCAGCACAAAAAAACCCTGCAAGTTAGCTCTCCATGCTATGAAATTATGTAAATGCATTACAGTAAATGATTAAAAATACCTTCCGAATATACTCTCAAGTTTCTCAGAGTTCAATAAGACAATCAATCATTCATACACATTATATAGGATTTTATAATGCAAGACCTCAGTACTAAAAATACTTCACAATCCACAAAACCCATCAGTAACAGAATAAAAGAAACAGAGCTAGATATTTAGTCATAAACGCAAGTTGACTCTCAACAGTCCATCTGCTCAAATATGCTTTACACTTCCTTGTGGATCCTCAGTGGAGCAGATTATTAAGGTCAATAAGCATACTAATGATTCAGTTGAAGTCATTTTTTTAAAATTATAATCTACCTCAACATTCCATGAGCAAAGCATATGCTAACTAAATAAAAATACATTAAGCAAAAATTTAAAAAGAAACAATAATAATTGCACTGCATTCCTGAAAAATTTTCTACAGTTTCCCCCATAAAGTAAACAGTACAGTTTAGCAATCATATTTACCTTTCGCTTGGGCAGCAGAGCTATGAGAATATCCAAGTGATAGCAATGCCATTTCAATCAGTTGGTTGAATAGCATGTCCTTCCTTACCAACACAAATTCTGCATGCTCCTCCTTACAGTCATACTCAATGGAATTTTCATAATGTTCTACTACACAAAAAACTGGAAGCATAGTTCCTATTAAAAAAAGTAAAATATACAGTATTAACTGGTGTTATTGTAGGGATAAGGAAGAAATCTACAGCGTTACATGGCTAAAAGCCTTATAAACTGGCAGATGAATATCTAGGGGTATTCTGTATTTATGAAAAACACCACTCCCTCCCCACACAAAAAAAGAGTTATTTAAAATAAATATTTCCATAAAAGGTATGAATGCAAATATAACCCTACTACTACTTCATCTGCTACAGAACAGAGAATTACCTGCCTGCAGAAATAAATAATAAGGCTGACAGGAGAGAAGTAAGTTGGTTGTCTCTGTCCTGTCTGAAATGTTGTGAGTAGCATGCAGCGTGAGAACCTAAATACATACTGCAGATGTCTTCAGAGTAAGCCATTTTAATGGCATCTACATAATGTTGTTCATTAACGTTAAAACTTTCCTAATTGTGCCAAAAATATTCAACTACCTTTGATTTAAAAATTTCACCTTTGGTCTTTTGTTAAACCTCCATGCTAATAAACTGTACAAGAAAACAAAGCAAAACTTACTGCTAACTGATGCTGTATTCATTTTCTGGATGTAACCAGACCACTACTAAACTGCAATTCCAAGACTTGTATCTTTAAGAAACAGTAATAATAATTTTAATCCAGTTTTAAATTTACCTGCAGTTGACACATTTTTTGTCATATGTATTTTGCTACTTCACACCATATATTTCTACACTTACTGTAGATATCATTTGTATGCCCAAAAGTCATTTTCTTGTTTTTGTTACTAATTTTTTTTTTGGGGGGGAGGGGGGTTTGAAGACAAAATGTTTCCCCACATCTTTTGCTTAATTCAGTGCAATCTACTAGACCATGACCAGAAGATTAACAGAGAGCCCAGCAACACTTACTGCTGGGAAGAAGCATTCTTCTGGAAGTCAGAATTGTGGATTTCTTTAAAACTGTATTTATTTTATACAAAATAGCAGGGTACTACAAAAAGACCTTGGAACTGCAGCCCCAATCCTGTTCTTAGTGAAGTCAATAGCAAAATTCCCATTGGCTTGAGACGTGCAGAATCAGGCTCCTTAATGACAGGAAGCAAAAGGGTTAAAAAGCAGATGCACAAGAACTGGCTTATGGCAGATTGCCAGCAGGGTATCATTTTTAGTATAAATGATGACAAGGGTTACTTTAACAGGGCACCCAGGATCTCCAATTAGTCCTGCAATGTTAATGCCTCTGTGAGCACTGCCCTCTAGACTTATAGGGTATGTCTACACTGCAATTAAACAACCACGGCTGGCCCATGTCAGCTGGCTTTCTAACCTGCAAAGGTGTATAAAAGATACTATAATTGAAAAAATAATGTATTGCTGATGATATATGCTTTAAAACCCCTTTGTTCATTTGTACTCCTCTCTGTAACAAAAGATTATAATAAAAAGATAATATGCTTAAAAGGTATTACACACACACACACACACACATCTGCAATAAGCTGTTCACCAGAGAGTCAGTCTCTGGGAAACAAATCCCTTCAGGCTCATTTGGAAAAGCTCACAAACTCAGTCCGGTTTGCCCAATAGGCTCAGCATGAAAGACAAGACAAAATGCTTGCCAATATTTATGTAGTTGGGGGAGGGGAGGAGGGGTTCTGTTCTTGTTTTTAAATCACAGAATAGGACAAGTCAGGAAGACCAGAGCAAAAATAGCATATGTAAACTGGCAATTTCTTCACTGGTTTTAATTGCACTTTGGAGAGAGAGAGAGAGATTTCCAAAAACAGAAAAACCCCACACAAACTTCACTTGGGAGTGGGTTTTCCCCAGCTCTCACAGTTCAAGTTTGACCTGATAGAAAGTTTCACTGTTAAATATCTGAAGGCAAAATCTACATCAAGCTTTATTTTCATGTGAAATACATAACTCTGTTTCAAAAACAACAAAGGCAGGGAGTGAAATACTGCATTTGGTTTCTTAATTTCCCCCCTCCCCCCTACCTCCAGTAGGCTACAAAAATTAGACTATAAACACACATGCACTGATATTTCATTTTATGTACAAATGTCCCATAAGTTACAGCACTCCTAAAAATGTGCTACTTGAAACAAAACAGTAGGACCTCTTGACCAGATTTCGATGCAAGTTGTAGATATCAAAGGTGTATCCTGGTAGTGTGACACAGGTATCATCTGAATACAAATCAAGCTGCTAAACCTTCTAGCGACTGTCACTTATGTCCTTCTGCTAATTGAAAAACATTATGCAGAAGAGCACAATCTTAGCTGGCTGATCACTCTTGCTAGTATTTGGCAAGAAATTCAAGTGCAGCAACTTTATAACCTTCTAATATTAAAGGGGAGAGCACTGGTCAGTGCTAAAAAAACAACATGATTTAGACCTGAAGGCAGCGTTAGAGCTTTTGCTGAAGGTTTATGAGTCTATGTAAACAGCACGTCTGCCATAAGGAGCAGTGAAGTCTGTAGAATCCTTGTCTAAAACTGTCCTGGCATTAAAGTTTGCTGTGCAAATATCACATAATACCAGAGACAGCTGAAATCTCCTATTTAGGAATTTATGGAACTTATATGTTTGCAGGCGTCAGAAAGTCCTTTTTATATAGCCCCAGTGCTTCACAGTACAATATTAATGCACTCTGTTTGAAAAGCCATAATAAATTATATTTTTAATGCTCTTACCCTGGCTTTCTTAAGATGCATACATTCTTGGCAAACAATCAATAAATAGGGTAATCATGAGCAGAGGCCAAAGAATTTGCTGAAGTGCTGTTTTTCCATTTTAATAGATAAAGATCTAACAATACGGACTGCTGTGTCTGTTCATTTCAGGATCAATATATTCTTTGTTTTCGCCAAACCGAGGAAAAAATAAATGATTGTATGATAAATGTTACGCATCAGACACAATGAAATTCCACTGCCTTCTAACATTACGTGTTTAATGGTGTTGGCTGCATTTTACACTTTGCTTAGCAAATGCAGGAAAAATCTGAATTATAAACATATAGCAATTATACTGAGAAAAAGTAGAGGTAATTTTAAAACAAATGCCAAACACATACAGCATGTTTTGATTTAAATTAGCAAGTCTGTAGTACACAGTCAAAAAGATATATTTTGATATACAAGATTAATATATTATGGTGAATTTTGAAGTATTTTAATACAAACAAAAGCCACACACCCCCCAATCAAGGATTCTAAATGTGCCTTTTCCTTGTGAGAATGCCTAATTACAGCAAACCAGCCACTAAAAAAATATGATGCCCAAGATGTTCATTGTTCAATAATGAATTGTACTTAAGAAAATAAACTGTAAAGATTGACATCATAAATGACTTTTCCAGTGTGATACCTAAAGATTTAAAAACTTTCTTCAAACAACTTGCAACTGTTAATGAAATCCTGTTGACTTTTCCAAGCTTGGATTATCACTAAGAGCAAAGGCAAGAATTAGGTTTTTAGGATTTTGTGTACCTTTCTACATATTTCAGTGCTGCTTCGCAAAACAAACTAATCAGAGAGTTTATTACATTAACTGTCTTTCAGTGAAGAATCTGGTCTAATGAGGACAACTAAAATTAAGACAGTCTTTACCTTAACAAAAATAAGACTCCACCCTGGAAAGCAAGATGCTCCACCCAAACATGAAGCATACATTTCCCAAATGTGATGTACATCAGAAATGGGAATAAAATATTTTTAGAATGGTGATTCAGCACTGAAATATAAATGAAGTCTGTGAAAAGTATGTTTCCCGACCTAAATGGCAATGCATATATTAATATAATTAATATTTCTCCGATGCAGAATTATTAAAAGTGTTACCTTTTCTAATATTTGTTTTCATCAGGTGTCCAGAGTGTTTTAAAGGCACTCCTTGCATTTTAGTTCCTGTACTTCCAAGTCTTCCTCTTCCTAATGGGCTCCCATTCTGTTCCAAGCGCGCAATTTTGGCTGGTGGACCCTTCGGATCGCTTACATTGTTAGACATTTCTGAATGTTCTTTCCCCTGAGTTGCCTCGTTCAAATGATCCATACTCAGTCCCGCCTCTAAAGATCACCTGCCATGATTTAAAAAAATATATATATGTTGTACAAGTGTGCGTATGTGTATGTAGACAGTTAACACATGTACAGGGATACATATGTATTGTAAGCTCGCAATTAATAAGTAAATGAATATTTTAAAATAAGAGAAGATGGCTTAAAAACAGTAATACATTTATCCTCAGAATATGTTCCCATTCTCCAAAGATTGAACGATTTGGTGAAAAAAATGCCACCTACAGAACACAAACAATGATGTGCAGCCTAGGTAGTCATATTCTATCTTGAATTCTTAAGAATGAGAATTAAATAGGTGAAGGTGATTACTAAGTTACATACTCCAATCTATCCAATGCTACAAACCTCACAAGTGTTTGTTGTAAATTATGAATGCTTTTATTTAAACACAACCACCATGAAAGTGCTTTCTCTCTCCTAGTTAATAAATGCAACTACAACAATGAAACTTTAGGTAAACATGCAACAGATTTATTAGCAACACGAAATATTGTGCATTTAGATCTTTTTCCTAGAAATATGAACCTCAATTGCCTTGTAATTTCTGATCAGGTGGGGTTTTGTTTGTTGGTTTTGCATTCTTCCAGGCTGTTTTATATTACAAATTATCAACTTTTGAAAACTTAAAATATACATATGAAAATTAAGATGTAATCAAGTTTTAAATGTTAGGTCAAATATGGGATCTTTTAAAAAGTCAAAACAAACTAAAAGAAGATTGAAACATCTCTAAATATCACAAGGGTCTCATGTTGAAAAACCACAATTCCTGTGGAACTTCAGAAACCCTCCAACACAGAGACACCCCTGCCAGTGTAAAATTGTGTTGATACAGGTATCTGAAGTAAAAAAATAGAAGTAAATTTCAACAATATCAAATTAAGAAAATGGGTATTTTAGCACGTTTGTATTTCTTTTCAAAAACTTGTTTTTTAAAAACAAACACATTCCAGCTAAATGACTGGATCATTAAAATCCCTAGACTAAAACACAGAGTAAGTTTGTGATTTTAGTTAAATACATACATACGTACACACACACACACATACAGAGAGAAACCTATTTTATCAACTATAAAATAATCAGTTACTGAAAATAGATACTTATCTGGTAGTGGTTTTATTCTGGATTACCATTCTAGTTATATTAGGGTCTACCACCTTTTTCTGAGTGAGAAAGGTATGGTCACGCTGTCAATTATATTATGTATATAATATAATCACAAAGAACAGGTGACTAGACATTCATTTATGAACTAGTATTTACATTACTGAGTACAAACACTAACACTAGGGGAGTCATATTTAGAAAGACTTGCATGAATCTGATAATTGCTACTTTCTTTCAGTTACCTAGTAATTCAACGCATTTTGTACATTTTTCATTGCAAAGCTATTTAGGTCTGGATTTCTTGGGAGATATCATATATTACAAAGATAATTCTGTAAACAATTTATCCTGTTTGAACACAGGCTGCTTCATCCTACATAGCCAAGAAAAAGAATCTGTGTTAATCTGGATGTTTACTAGCAACCTAAAGAATGCAGACTGAATAACTGTAAAGTTTAGAAAATAATGGTTATTTATCCTTAAGCTGTAGGGTGACATGCTGAGAACCGATGGTTTACCATTGATCGTGGTCCCATCTGTTTTTGGTTATGAGTCTCATTAAACAATAAATGTGACTATTTTAACCACTTTTTTTTTTTAAAAATCAAGGTTACTTTATCATTACATTAACTGCAGTCTAACCAAAAACTGCAGACTCAAATCATTGATATCTACCAATGTTTCCTTACAACGCTGCTTTATTATAAAGCTGCTATTCTGAAACTAAATTCTTGAGAATAAGAGGATTCACTTAAAAAAAGGCTTACAGAAGAAAATCCCTGTCACTTCTGGCACAACTTAAAAAGTACATTACAACTCCAAGATTATTGCTACAAAAAAGTATCCAGTCATCATGAATAGAATAGTACATCATATACAATGATAGATCATAATCTAGTTAGTGTACGGATTGCTACCAAAACACCAAATAGGTCATTCTAATTTGGCCTTAGAATACCCACCCATAGGCATCCTTTAATCACTTAGTCATCTTGTAAAAAGCTTTACATTACAAAGCAAAATTACATGCACATAAAACACCTAATTTACTCATTTCAACTCCATGCCCAAGGCTAAAGTTCACTGAAACCTCAGTTTGGAATAGCGATGAGCAAGGATCAGCATGGCCTGCCCAGAATGACAGCACTTTGGAGTAACTATTATCTCTACAGATGCAGGCAGAGAGTTGATTCGGGTTTCATATTTAGACCTCCTTTACACTAGCTACAAGTTTCCATCCTAGACATTATATAAGGTCTCAGTTTCAACGTACCGTTTCAAAAAGATCACACATGGACACACCAACTAATTTCTTAATTAATTCATTGTAATAGTCCCTGTAATCAGTATTATTTTATTTCTTTAACTCCTCATGAATTAGCCCCCTCCCCTTTTCATCTTCCCTCCTCTTCCCGCTCCCCAATAAAACCCCATAATCACATTTGAAACGGGCGCTGCTCTTATCCATTCCATATGGCTGTCAGAATCCAGGCCAAGCTTTCACTGTGACCTTTTAAAGAGACAAAGAAGCAAAGTACTATCTAGAAACAGAAACACTGCAGTTTTCTGAGTGAAATTAGCAAAACCGACCCGAAACTCACCACTTCAAAACTTGACAGCATATAAATAACAAAAACAAAGGAGGTTTCCTTTGCAGCCCGAGCTCTTGAAGAGGAAGAAGTTCAAGACTGATGTTGTCTAAGTCCTTAAAAAAAAAAAAACAAAAAAAAAACCTAACCCCCCCCAAAAAAACAAAACAAAAACCACCCTACACTCCCCCCCTCCAAAAGCCAGCAGTCCTGAAGGCTACTTCCCCTGAAATTCTATTATTTTCCTTTTTTTTGTTTTGTTTTGTTATTTTCCTCTATGCAGGGGAGGGGCAAAAATAAATGGCGAGAAACAGAGTAGCCATGAGCAAAAACGGCAA
This sequence comes from Caretta caretta, assembly GCF_965140235.1. Lineage (NCBI taxonomy): Eukaryota > Metazoa > Chordata > Testudines > Cheloniidae > Caretta > Caretta caretta. The sequence goes on along the minus strand of NC_134207.1, from coordinate 203,361,706 downwards.
TGGACAAAAATATTAAATATCTTTTAGGAAAGCAGTTTTCAAGGTTTTGAAAGGGAAGAAGGAAGTGAATCTCAAAATTGAACAGATAAGTGTAATGCTAAAAATAAATTTGAAAAACGAAAGTAGTAGATTTAAATGGAGGGGGTGACTTGAGTCTAGCTATTCTTTCAAAAATAATATCAATGCGGACAAGAGCAAGTGGGGGGTGGAAAGAGAGGAAGCTTTTCTATCCAGGGTGAAGAGCAGAAAGTCTACTTCTAGGCTGTCACTTATACTATTATTCTCCAACAAGCATACAGAAGAACAGCGCGCACACAAAAATCAATCTGCTCCTCTCCCCCCAAAACCACTAACAGCCCCCAAACTTTCTGCATGAATTTGTAGTGGGGGTGGGGGGGGTGTAGAGAAAACAGCAGGAAAAGGCACTAAAATGCCACTTTTAATTTCGCCTTCCCGGTCCGTTCAAAGAAAACACACAACAAAATAAAGAGAGGACCTGTCTCTTCTCATTTACCCGGGGCTGTTGCGAGAGCGAGAGAGGAGGAGGAGGAAGGAAACGCACACACAACAAGACACTACCACCACCAAAAGTAGAGAGATTTCACTCCCACCGAGTCCACCAACGAGTGTGTGTGATTATTTCAAAATAAAAATGAACAAAAGAGTGATTAAAAAAAAAAAAACCCGGACAACTCCACGGAGAGTTACTGCAAATGGCAAAGGAAAAACTGGAAAAACAAAGGTTGCAAAGAATAAAAAAAATAAAAAATCCTGGCTTTGATGCTTGTTTCCCCCTGGCTCGCTATTTATTTAGGCCGGTTTGGTGGCTGTGGCTGGATGTTACATGTGTGTGTGTGTGTGTGTGTGTGTGTGTGTGTGTGTGTGTGTGTGTGTGTGTGTGTGTGTGTGTGTGTGTGTGTGTGTGTGTGTGTGTGTGTGTGTGTGTGTGTGTGTGTGTGTGTGTGTGTGTGTGTGTGTGTGTGTGTGTGTGTGTGTGTGTGTGTGTGTGTGTCCCCGGACGAAGCTGCTTCGCTTTGCTCCCCCCCCAACCCCCTCTGTGTTTCTGTCCCCATTAAATTATTAGTTGACTCATCACTCCTCCTCCTCCTCCTGCTGCTGCCGCCGCCGCCGTCCCCTGCTCAGAGCCTCCTCTCCTCCAGCGCTTTCTGCTGCTGCCGCCGCCGCGGCGGCGGCGGCTTCTTCTTCCTCCTCCTCATTTTAATACAACAACAACCACCGAGGCCAGCCGGCTTTTTTCAGCCCGAGACAAGGGGGGACGCAGCCTCCCTGCTGCTGCCCGGAGCCCTTCCCCGGCGGCCCCGGATCATCCGACGCGTCCTGAGAGAGAGAGAGAGAAAGTGGCAGAGGCGGAGGAGGAGGAGGAGGAGGAGGCGGCGGCAGTAGACGGAGGGAGGGAGGGAGGATGAGCGGAGGAGGAGGACAGCGAGCAGGGGTGGAAATGGGAACCGGAGCGAGAAGCGGGATGGGGGGGGGGGTTTGGAAACCAGAGACCCAAAGAGGTGAGTGGGGGAGAGGGTTGGGGAAGGGGGGGGGGGGGGAGAAGAGAGGGAAAGTGGTGCGATTTCCGGCCTAGGGCGCGCAGGAATTTGTAATCAGCTTGATTAGGGTGAGACGGCTCTGCGTTGATTAGACACAATAGCCAGAATAAGAGGGGGCCGCGCGCGGCGCAGGCAGAGCGGAGCGGGCGCGCCTGCGAACCACCTTCCTTGCGCAGCAGGAAGGACGCGGAGCGGGGGGAGGCAACCAGATCGGGGGCCGGGGGGGGGGGATTTGAGCAATATCCAGGCAACCTGCCAAGATGTGCGTAATAATGAGCACCCTCCCTCCCCTGCCCTGGTGCCAAGTAGCCAACCCGGGGCGAGGGACGGGACTCCGGGGGATTGCGCACCGGAACCCCGGGGAGAGGGGACGGGGTGGTGCAGGTGAGGCTGCGCCGGCTGCCAAGCCGGTCAGCCGCAGGGGCACCCGCCAGCGGGCGGAGGCTTCGCCAGGGGAAGCGTGCGTAGGGTTGGAGCGTTGAGCAGACCTCGCGAGGGGCGGTAAAGAGGCAGGGTGGAGAGCTGCAGCCTGGAAAGCAGGTGCATGGTGCACACAAGGAGCAGGCAGATAACAAATCAGGCTGGACAGAGTCCAGCGTAGGTGACCCCCTGGGGGGGGGGGGGGACAGGGGACCCTTATTTCTCTGCTACCTCGAGTGAAAAAGCTTTTGTTCCTAACAAGAGCCATGGAACAAATTGTAAATAATAATTAATGAAGTTACTGGCTATATAGTTACTTAAGTTACCAGGCGAGTAAAGGGGAATGCTCTGTCTCTGACTTCTAATATTGCTTCACTTTACTCAAGGTTTTCCCAACCCCTGGAAAAGTGAACAAGAAATATGCTCTTCCCAGAAGTAGTTGCAGTTGGAAGCATACCACAGAAGAAACAGAACTCACCTACCAAGACACCTAACAATGCAAATGGAAAGAAAGATTCTCTTTTATATTATGCGAGATAGAAGAGATGGACAAGCCACACTTTAAAAGACCACAGTACAGAGACAGGAGGTGGGACTAAACAGAGTACCTATTCAAGTTGTACATAGAACCATAGTCACTTGCATGAGAATCTACTACTGTACACTTTTACAGCAAGGATGATGGTGATGGACATATGTAACAAAATAAGAAATAGACATAATTAAACAACCCTGTATCACAGATATTATAATAAAATTACAATACATTGAAATAATATAACCCTCATCAAAAAGCAATGCAATACAGTTGTAGCTATCTAAAGTCTATAAAATAGGGTCCAAAGCCCACCCAGTGAAATGCAAAGAATAGCAAACTACTGAAACTGTTAAAGTATTCACAAAATAAATGGGTATATGTAAAGCTAAATAGATAATTTTCCCATGATTCATTGGGGGAAGACCATACTGACTTGATAGACTTGAAAGCAACAAGTTTGCACAAGCTATGAGAGAACAGGAAAATTAAGCTCATTTATTGATAAAGTGCACAAGTTTAGACACACTGTAAAAGAAAGAAAAGCTATATTAGAAGCAGAAGAAAAAGTTTAATTGATGCATGAAAATATGTACCCAAATTGGAGAAACAGTACTTCAGGATAACAACTTGGGGGGAAAAAATGTATTAAAAAAGAGGCAGAGAAGCTGTAATAACTCTAAGTTTACTTTTTAAAGTAGGCAACAGGGAGTTAATAACATAAAATGCAAACTACAATAATATAATTTCTGAACAAAGAAAATACAAATCGATAAATGCTGTGAAGAGTAAAAGGTATCACCACATATACGTTACTATAACAAAAGCAAAGCATGAAACGTAGGTAAGCTGACATCTACTGAAATAAGTGCAAGCAACATACAGGGCATGCAGGAAAAGAAAATGATAATAGGATGAAATACATAAAATATTTATCATATTCAGCAATGCACAAAATAGATTATAATCACAGAAGCAGAGAAATGCAATGCTTGAAAATGAATGTATTATATAATATTCAAAGATGTGAAAGTGGAATACTTGTGAAACACAAAGTTGTACACATTGTATGTGTTTCATAAGGTTATTAAAATTATTACTGAGTGCATACTGGAAAAAAAAGGAAAACAACAAGAATCATGCTTTACAAAGAAAAAAGAGAAAATGCAGATGATACTTTCTGTAATAGATGATCAAGGGATAACTATCTTTTCCCACCAGATAGAATGTTTTGGGTAAAGATTTCATCTTTGAATGACTAAATAAAATTCAAACTAACACTTTAAAAATCTAATTTAAATAGTTGAACCTAAACTTTGAGGAAATAGTGGAGAACATCTACACTGGATTAGTTCTCACCTTTTCAAAATAGCCTTTGTGGCACTAAAGTTTAGGAGATGAAAAAAGACTGACCACTGGAGTAGACTAAAGAAAAGAGTAAGATGCTGAAAAATGAGATAACTTCAAGTGACATCACATGTATCTGTTGCTTGCATATGATCAAGAATAAGGAAAGTGCAGAACTTAGGGAAAGAGAGGTGTAGTTTAATACATAGCTATTAAAAATTCTTGGAACAAGGATTATGGCTATAACACCTTGTAAATTGATCACCAGATAATATTAAGACAAAATTAAAATCTGTTTTACATTTGCCTCAGTATTACAATACATATATGAAAAAGAACTTAAAATGCTCAAGTTAAAAAAATAAAAAGTGATTCATCCTAAAGCACCAAGAGTAAATTAAAAGATTGGGGAGATAAAAATCTGATAATATTTGAGCACAGAGGCCTAAATGATATTGTTATGGACACTTACAAACACTGACAAATACTCTGTTAATTATATGATCATGCATATGCGTCTTGGGCTTGAGATAAATTGTTATGAAAAATAACTGCTGTGAAATTGCATATATGTACATATACCCTATAAACGCCACACCACACTAATAAATTTCATTATTGTATATCACCTACCCCTGTTAACGCACTTATTGCGTATGATGGGATAACATGGTTTTGGTAATTAAATATTCATGGTAAATAGGCCCAATGGCCTGTGATGGGTTTTTAGATGGGGTAAGATCCAAGTTACCCGGGAAGGAATTTTCTGTAGTATCTGGCTGATGAATCTTGCCCATATGCTCAGGGTTTAGCTGATCGCCATATTTGGGGTCGGGAAGGAATTTTCCTCCAGGGCAGATTGGAAGGCCCTGGAGGTTTTTCGCCTTCCTCTGTAGCATGGGGCACGGGTCACTTGCTGGAGGATTCTCTGCTCCTTGAGGTCTTCAAACTACAATTTGGGGACTTCAATAGCACAGATATAGATGTGAGGTCTTTTTTAGGAGTGGTGGGTGAAGTTCTGTGGCCTGCATTGTGCAGGAGGTCAGACTAGATGATCATAATGGTCCCTTCTGGCCTAAATATCTATGAATCTATGAATTGCAGGCTCTGAACATTGACTAATGTAAAACTTTGCTTAGAATGGAAAGCAAAAATTGATAGTTATTCCTATATTTGCATATCTGAATAATTAAATTTCTCATCAATAATAGCAAACTCAGTTGAAATTTTATTTCACTGGTTTATGATACTGATATCAGATTTTTGTAGTGAAAGGCAAAAAATGCTAACATTTTGTAAAAATGTGTAATTGTAGACTGACCATTATGCCAATAGATGCTCAAGTATATCAACTTTTTAATATTATAATGTCCCAGTGGAGGATGTTATTTTTATTTATTAAAAGGAAAGAGATAAATAGATAAAGAAACAGAAGATATGTAAATACCCTGGAATGTATGCAGTCAATAGTTTAAATATCTGATAATGGCACTTTTCCAAATTAGTTGCATGTCAAGTGAAGCCAAATACTTATATTAAAGCTGCCTCATTATAGTAATCAGAAGTAAATATTTTGAATTAGACTGTGTCTTCCCAAAACTGTATATGGACACAAAGAAAGTTTGTATCCAGTTTTTGAACTCGGGGAGGAGGTGACTCGCTAGGTATCAGTCAGTGCCTCTGTCAGTATCTGGGTTACAGAACGAATGCCTGTAGGGTGGAGCGTTGCCACAGTGCTTTCTAAGGACTCTGTTCTGATCTTCTCGTGTTCAGAGTAAGTTTGTATATCTCTGGACATTGTGGGTCAAAGCTGGGAAGTTGGTAGGATGGCTGGTGTTTAAAGCAAACAGGAGAAGACCTGGAAGCATCTCAAAACTGGCACTAGAGACTAGAGACTGCACATTTAGTTTCATCAGATTTTTGTCCAGATCTGGATGTGGTTGGATTTTCCACCTTTGCATTTCTGACAACTATCAGGCTACTAGTGTGACTCAAGTAATGGCCTGTGTTGGAAGTGGTGCAGAGAGGCTGCACTGCAGCAGGCATCTGTAGGGAAATTCTGGCTGGTTCCCAGAGTGTTACATCAGAATGGCAGCTCCTCTGTTTCAAGAGGTGAAGTGTCCACTCTTCCATGCTTGGTCAGTTCTGCTGCTCAGTGTGGGGAGAGAGAATACTAAGTCCTGGCTTTCAGGAAGCTAGCATCCATGGTCACTAGAAGGGAGCAGTGGCTCCCCTCTTGCAGAAGCTTGTACTTAATGCTGCTCAGAGGTAAAGGGAGCATGGGGTGGGAAGGTCCTTGCACTTCCCTTCACACTGCCCCTTGTGCCCCTGTGCAGAGCTGGGCAACAGTCAAGTCGAGGCATATTTTATACCTTTATTTAACACGTGCCCAAGTCTGGCGGTTTAATGCAGAGTGGACTTTCTAGTTACTTCTCCACTGGACGTAACCCTGAATTGCATATTAGAAATGATCACTCACTGTCTGAAACTACAGTCCAAATAGCGTACCTAACCTGACTGTCACAAGCACAGATTACATATCATACGTGTGATCAATACATATGGCAACATTTTGGAGTTAGAGTTGCAGCATTTGGTGACATCTCTCTCAATGAAGTGAAAAGTGTATACTAAACTTGCATTTTGATCAAAATCTGTCCCAGTCTGGGCAGTGTGTCTGTCAAAAAGTAAGAGCGCTATGGGTTTCGTTTCACCGAGAAGCATACCACAAAATGCTGCTGTCCCGTCTCATTTTTATGTGTTCTTTCACATGATGGTCTGAAAGTTACATAAAATGAATATTTAACTTAACTACAGTTTAATACAGACTAATGTAATTGCTTATTAATTGAAGTAAATTATCCTTACCATATCTGTCAGAGGTAAAACTACATATGATGCACTCATTAGTTTATGGACTCAGAATCCCCAAGAAAATATCAGGTATCTACATAATGTCCCACAGTGCTGTATTTTACATTTGGATGTCTCAGTTAGCTTACAGTGTAGAAAATCACATACAGGCAGACATCTCCCTATCGACTACATATCTAAGGAGGCTTGTGTTTATTCCTGCAAATGTTTTCTGCAATATATTTCATTCAAGAAATGTTCTTTTGATAAAATGGATAAGATTATGCAAATGCAGTTTAGGGCTAAAACAAGCTCTTTTTAGCCATACCATCATCCCTTTCCAAATATGCACTAGATAGGTATGTTTCTGTTTTAACTGTGATAATTGTATGATTGGGGAAAACACATACTTTAGTTGATATGACCTGGCTGATCATTTAGGTTTTCCTCTAGCTGCCACGAGTCACACCGAGGCAAATTACTGGGAGAAAATTATGGTATAAGTACAACAAAAATATTACATGTTGATAATATTAAGAGTAGGGATTGAATGGCTAAAGAGATTGATAATATAGAGTCTTTCACCTTTAGGTTGCCAATCCAAATCCAACTTGGTTGCAATGTTAATGGACAGGTGTCCACATCACAAAAACCATCACAACAGTTAGTACTAATTGCCAGTCTTGTTGGCAGTCTCAAGCAGAGAAATCTTGGACTGAATGGGGACATGGAAACTACACACCTTAAAAGTGGTCCCACGAGGAGATGATGCTCTTTGTTGGAGCAGTGTGGGAAAGCTTACCTTGCTGCTGCCCAATCTGTACCCGTTGTGTAGACAAACAGAGTTCATTCCCTAAGTCAGTATAGCTACTTTCACAAACACTAATATATATATAAGAATGTTTTTATGGCATTGGGTTTGCAAAGGGTGAACCACATTTTAAAAGACAGCCCCATAGATTATCTCTTCTCTCATTCATGATTGCACAGACCACCTTCCCACCAATTCACACTCATAACTTCCCTGTGGCAACTACAGTAATTGCTTACATGGAAATCTGTAATAAGAAATTATTTAATATATTCTTTTAATGCAATTTAGAAGCTGGAAGCAAAGAGGAAAGCCAACATTATATGATCTGCCAATTCTTCTAGCTCGCAAACAAGTGTTCCACAGATCACCAGTAGCCCTCAGGTCACAGTTTGAAAGGCTCTGGTTTAAGGTAGCATTTTCAAAATACATCTGTGGGAAAAATACTTAATGTTGAGGGGTGCTCTCTGTTAAAACTCTGATTTTCCCAGACACTAGATAATTAGTAGGCAAGGGATGGGGGCAGAGGGTTGGAATTGCAAACAATTATGTCAAAGGACTTGGCTAATAAGCAGTGTTATTATAGGGACATGTTCAAGAGGCACCTGTATTCATTTTTGGAGCTTGTTGGGATGCTGAAAACATTGTACTGAATATTATAGAAGAGCTTAATATTACAGATGTAAGTGACTAACGGCAAACAAAAAAATTCTAAGATCTTTTTATTTACTGAAGTCAGAGTTAAACTGATATTTCCAAACTACTTTGCAACACAGTCGAGTGTTGTTTTTTCAGACAAACTACTGAATTTCTTTCTTGATCTTAAGTAAACATTGAGCTAATAAAGAAAGAGGCTTCCAAGCAACACAGAAGTTTAATCCAACACTTTTGAGTAGAAATGAGATTTTCACACAGTCCAAGCAAAGCTGCATATTACAATGCAAAACAGCCCCTGCCATTGCAGTTATCACTACACAAGGACCATTCAAGTACTATTAGCAAGACTTTTGATGCTTACTCTGATGAGTTCCAACAGCAGAAATTTGGTATGCAATAGCCTGCTTCATCAGCAGGACAAAACAATCATTCTTTTTTCAGCTCTTACAGTACTAATAATTCACTTCCTCAAAAATCTACTGATAATTCTTGTGGGCTGGAAACAGGGAAGAGTTTAGGTTTAAGAAAATGGTTAGAACTGATTGATGACTTGAACTATGTCAAACTTTCATTATGAAACCCAAAACCACATGCAATGTCCTGGTTTCAAATTTCGTTAACTCACAACTCTGCCCAGGTTCTGCCACACTTTTTCTAAGGTTCAAAAAGGTTAAGTGAAACAGCATACCTAATTTTGACCCAAATGTGGACAGGGGTCAATACTGGATTGGATCTAAAAACCCTGCAAAATATGTGGTTTTGGGACAAACAAAGTGAAACTTGGGGGGTTGTGCTGAATTTGCTTTGAATTTTGGAGTTTGCTCCAATCCAGAGCTCAGAAGATCCCACAAAAACAAAATTTGAAGAAAAAAAGTTCACAGAAAATGAAATAGTTTTGCAAAGCTCCACTGGCAAACTAACAATGACCACACACCATACCTAGCAATATGGATGTGCTAAAATAAAGGGTATTCTAGCATATCCAGTGCCACTATAATACATTTCATTTGTAGAAGCACACAGGAACATGATACAAAAGCAATCAAGCAACTTAACACTAAAGCAAACAACCTCAAAATGTTACTTTCTATCCCTGTTAACTTCCAGAACACACTGGAATATTTGACTTAGTTGAATAAAAACCAGAAAGAATAACTATAATAATGGAATCAGAATACTAGGTCAATAATCAAAGAAACAAGGTTTTAGAATACTTTTAATGTTCTACCTCACCAATTTAGTGCTTCCTAGTTCCTGGTAACAATTATAGCATAGCCTTTGTTGAGTAATTAATTCAGGTAATGAATACCTGACCTGAACAGAAATTCATCTGAGTGAGTAATTAGAGATGGGATCCCACCAAAAAATGGGTAATTTTTAGGATCCTTGGTTAGAAGTCAGGTATAGATGGGACATTTATATGTACTTAAGGCCTCAGCACAAGAAAAGATATGAATAAAACATATTCCCCTAAGTGTAGTACAATACAATACAGTAATATAATATTTTGGGGAAATGAATTTATATTTTAGTTGATATCTTTACAGTTCTTTGAAGAAATGGGGGGTAAACTGCTGTGTGTGCATGAACTTTCGCCATCAAGCATCATTGTTATAAAATTAATATTCATTTGATTATTTCTTTTCAGTGTCAATGTTCAATTCCTTCTATAGTACACAGTGATATATAGCATTTGTTTTCTGTTCAGCTTTTTAAAATCTTCATGATTTTTCCCACTTATAAAGATAGTTAGCACCTTCATTAGAAGTTGTGAAATATGTTACTCAAGAAAGATACAGAGGGTACTTTTTGTGTTATCTTCCAGTTCATTATAATTTTTTAAGTATATAGATGCGGAATTTCCCTGTGCCATACCTGAGAGATGTGCAGTTTCAAATGTGGGTGGAACCAGGTAAGGAAAGATGCTTTTTCATTTGGACATAACCTTTCAAACAATATAAGATTGGTGTAAATTACTGCAGGCACAGAGAAATAACTTCAGTACCAAGTTACCCCTGTTTTACATAGCTTTTTATTAGGATGTGGGAGGAATATGGATATGGGAGGAATATGACTTCTGTGTCACCCAGTACATTGCACAGTGTAGAATATAGAATATTTGTTTCTGAAATACAGATCATCTTCATATACAAGCACACACCAATGTACTACCATCAGTAAACTGTGCTTTAAAACAATAGTCACTCAACACCAAAATTTAAGTTTCCTTTTATATCATTTTTTGTTAAAAATAGCTTTTAGGGGAAAAGCACACAATATTTTTCCATTCTTTCAATTGCTACCATTTTGTTGCCATTGTCAGAATGCAGTAAAGGGTTATGTCTTTTCTGTTTTATTTAGATGTGTGTAAATCTTTCCATGCACAAGAGGAATGTTACCTGCAGTCCATATTGGACTTTTCAAAATAAGGAATAAAAAGAATCTGCTGTACTATCAAATGAGTGAAAGAAATTTAATTAACACCTCTGAACTGTATGCCTATTTAACTATCATAACAATATGCGTGTTTGTGTATGTATATATACATACACAAACACTGCTAGATTCTGTCCTTTTGAACCTATGTCACCTTACTGAAGGCCATGGGTATAGATGAAGGCAGAATTTGGCTTATTCAATTTAACATATCATCTTGACACACAATTTTAAGATTAAATGACAGTGTGTAATTTATTACTATTTAAAATGCTAGTTTCATGAGAGGATAATTTAACCCCAGAGTCAGTGCAGAAACCCCTGCAGTCAAACAAATTAAGAACAATAAGTTAAGAACAGGAAAAAATGAGTTTATGCTAAGAAAAAATACAAAGATGCATGAAAAGCAGTATGCTATGTTTAACTATACATAAGAGACAGGTGTCACAAAAACAAACAAAAAAAATCATGAAGTCAAAGAGAAACTTTAACTCACCAATTTCCATCTGTTAAATCTGAATCTATGCATAATTGATTATCCATGACTGGTAAGTTCTTCTTTTCCTAGCCTAACATTCCACTAAAGTAAACAGTTTTTGAAAAACAGTAAGGACAGAATAAAGATTTTTTTTAAATGAAAAATTACATATCAGTTAATGATATAGCTGACCTGTGTTTGAGAATTTTAATCACGTGAATATTAAATATTAATAACCTAATATGTTATTGTTACAGTATGGTTACAAGCTTCTCCATGCTTAAGGAAAGAGGAAAAAGTAGGAATATATAACGGGGAGGGGGGAAGAGAGAAGATACAGAAAGATGAGAAGCAGAGTCATAAGGAAAATGTGTCAACAATAAACAAGAGGAAATGAGAAAGAAGGAAAAGATGAAGGTGGAAACTAATCTCTGTGTGTCATTATGACTGCCAGAGTACTGGCAAAGCAGCAGCATCCTTTTATTTCAATTTTAATCATTTCTGAATTTTAATACCCTGTTCCTTTTGTAATTCTCCTGGCATTCCCCATATGCATCCATCCCAGCCAAAACACCAGTGTAAATTAAATGGCACACAACCACACTACTCATGTAGCTTTCCAAAAAGAACCAATCTGGTGACCAAAAGCAGAAAAGGTATGTCTACCTTGTGTCCCTGTGGATGGGTAGCCAATTAACTGACTTAATGTTCCCCACTTTCTTTAATTTTGAAAAGAAATGCAGTGGTTAAGTAACCTAGTAATACAGAATCATTGAATAAATAAATAAATAAAGCAAGCCAGTAGTAATACAATAATCAGTGACCATCAGGGCCTGGAAAAATGAGTTTGCTCTCACTGGCACTAAGGAGCATCACATGATTATTTAATTACAGCTCTAATTTTTGTCTCGTGGATGGCAACATATCAACAATTAATAGGGCAAATAGAGGAGACTGCATTTTTAAAGAGACAGAACCTATAAAATACTGCTTGGAAATTCAGTATGTCAAACAGTAAAATGCTGCTTGAGGAATGTCTTTGTGTCACACAAATAGCTGTTTAACTATGTAACACATATATTAAAAATATCAACTCTGCTAGTATAACTTTATTAGGTGGTATCTGAAAGCATTTTTCAGAATAGTCAAAAATAATAAGCCTGTTTCTCACAGGATAAATCACCCAAAAGCAGCATTTAATGGAATCACAAGTCCAATAAATGAAAATATTGTTATAAAATGAACACATCCTTTATTTTAAAAAAGTACTACAGTATTCTGCAGTAATTATAGTCAGGATTATAGTCTTCTGTAAGCCAAATTAAATATTACATCTGCAGTGGGACAGAATGACTTCAATAGGAGAATTTCTTTCATAGAGTACTGAATTAGGTTCAATAGCAATACTGCCATGGCTGGGTCTATTCATGAAAAATGCTGTACCGTTGGTCTTGTTTTTAATCATAAAAAACATATCTGTTATCTAAGCACCCACTTTTGCTCTCAGTTACACATGTACAGTTCCCATTATGCCTGATCCTGTAAGTAATCTCAGTGCAAAACAACCATTGGCAACTATGCTGAGTTCTGTATATGGAACACTTACATTATTATGATCACAGTAATCAGTGTAACCTGGACACACACTGGAGGGGGAAAACTAGCACTAGGTAAATATATTATTTTGCTTATGATGGTCATTTTCTATAGCATCTGGCAGTCCAAATCACTGGTCACAAATATTTATTATATAGAATGTATTTCAGACAATAATAGTAGTTAAGAGCTAATGCTGGAAAAGAAGATTCTAAATGTCATGTCATATACGTTAAAAAAAACAAAAAAACACCTACCGTACTAGAATTAAATTATTTTTATAGTCTGGCTACTCAATATGCAATGAAGATATATATATTTTTTAAGTTCTAAAAAAATGCCTGTAAGGATATTTGATTTGAATGGGCAAAGATATATATGAATTGTTTCCATGTACAAGACTGGGAAAGAAAATAAAACTGGTAAAAAACAATTTTTAAGTATTACTTAAATAAAAGAAAGTGTTCATAAAAAGAAATGAAATGACCTGTTCCTACAGAAAAATTTGTGAAGTTGAGTTGTTTTGACTGAAGTCTTGAAAATTCTGGATTGAAGATCTGAATCTATAATCTTAAAAGAAGGTTGGCAAGCAAGAGCCTGCATTTAAGAGTATCTATCATTCTCTTTATGCGATATGTAATGTACAGATAACATGTCTCACAAAGACTGTAATTAAATGTCTAGTGCACTAGTAATGCTAATAAGCATACAGTATTTATATTACAATGAATCCTTAAACTAAAACTGTCATTTTAAAACTTTTAAGATATTTTTAATTGTTCTTGGAACCTTTTATACCAATCAAGAAAAACCCACCTATGAACAAAAACATTCATAGTTAAAATAAACTTTCCACTATTATTCCCCATATACAAATCTATTGGTTTAAATTTTAATTACAAACCTTTTAAACTCAAGTTGAAATTTCACTTGTTTTTGTTTGCTGTTGCTATTTGCTGCATACATGTGTGTATATATACATACACTAGTACTGCATGAAATACTATATATAGAGAATTTGAAATATTGAAATGTATTCTGTTCAAAACTTATTTTTCATTGTAAGTGGTTTCATTTATCTGGCCATCAAGAACAGACAAATTCAATATACACTAGTTACTGATGGGCATATGAAAGATACTCTAAACTGTAAGTAAAATCTTTCAGTCTGGGTCCCAGAACAACATCACTGCTTTGCACTTATACAGTCTAATGTTTTTCATCCAAATATACCAGAGTGCTATGCAAATAGAAACAACGTAACTAAGTAAGCCTTACAACACCCGTCGGACAGGTAGGGAAAATAAGGCAGATGATGCGCAGTAAGAACCTTATTTGGAAAAATGCTGAGCACCTATAATTTCCAGTGATTTCAGCTGAAGTTGTGAGCGCTCAGTTCATGTGAAAATCAGGCCCTAATAGTGGCATTTTCAAAAGCACCTAGGTACGTAACTCCCATTGTCTAGGCACTGTAAGTGATTTGTCCAAGGACACACTTTGAGTCAGTAGCAGAGATGTGAACAGAACCCAGGAATCTTGACATCCATTCTGCCACTCTGTCTACCAGGAAAGGATTAAGGGGTAATCCTTAAAATATGGTCCCCATAGCCAGATATGTCCCCACTGCTGCAGTGACACAATACACAAATGATTGCTGATAGTCAGCTACTTGTTGCCAAAGCAAGAGCCTGAGTGAAGCAGATGTACTTTGGGTTTAAAGGCCCTCCCTGAGTGCCTCAGGTCATGTCAAAATATGAGCAAAGGGGAAAGTCCAACTCAGCTGGTGTAAGGTACATACTGCTGTCTGTCTGAGAGGAACAATTTTTGTGGATTTATGGCCACATAATCTTAATCCACCTATGCATTTAATGAAAGAATCATTGACACAGATGAAGAGGGCTTATTTCATGAACCAGTGTTATCAAAGCAGAGTTGCTGCAAAACAACTGAAAGGGTATAAATAGGCCAATATAAAAAAGAAATGTTACACTATCATATCTCACCCTGAATATTTATATGTAGACAGACAATCTGTATCAGAATAACTGATCTCAGAAAAAGTATTTTTAAAACAAACAGTAAAGGGTACAGTTGCCATATATTCTATAATACTAAACAATGTGTGTTAATATTTTGTTCACACCGTATACATTAGACCTGATAGTGATCTCTTACCAGTTATATACAAATGTAGCGCCATACAGAGTTACTCCTGATTTTCAACAGAGTTACTCCTGATTTTCATCAACGTGAGTGAGAGGAGAATTAAGCCCAGCAAGTTTAAAGAGAGATATTTACTATTCAGAACAGCATTTAAGAAAGAGAGGTATGTTATCATACCAGACTAATTTTAAGGGGAATCACTTGTATAACTTATCTGATTCATATGCTATATATGGCCATAACCTACCCTTAAATCTTTGTTCAGAACTTCATCTAATGTTACGGAGATCTGTACACCCTGACGGAGGGCTTGTAGAACCATTAAAAAGTCAACATTTGCCAACCAGTAAACGGATGTTACTTATATCCGATATGAAAGGACAGTAACTGTGGGTAAACACCTACTTTTTAAAAGGCTTGCATCCTTTATGTTGTAACAGTTACAAACTGTGGTACAATGGTGAGAATTAGAGTTGTTAGTACCATACATATGGAAGAGGACATATACCTTTAATTTAATATTAAATGTAGTAAATTTCTAACTTATTTTGAACAAAGGGGGCCTTGGTGGCAAAGATTAGATGCAGAACCTCCTGATAGTTAATTTAATGTATTCTCTTCAAGGTGTAAGCTGTTTTTACTAACTTTATCTACAGGTTAGCAGTCAGGTAATGAAACAAAGATTAAAAATAACATAATGGGATTCTCTCAGGTAGGAAACAGACTTTTTAAGAAGTTGCAAAATTTAAGTAGAAGTACTACAAGCTCTTATTTTACAATCAAACTGGAATATAGGTTGTTTTGATTTTTTTTAAATAACGTACAGCAACTTTGTAACAACTAAACTTTAAAAATGCATTAGATTGCATAGTGAAAGAGCTGCAGAACATTTTTCATCATACACACATCCGTGCTTTCAGTTACTAATAAAATGCTTCTGCCCTTATTTGCAGTTGCCTGAATATACAATCTAAGTGGCTCGGTACGCATATATTCTTAAGGAATGATGTTTTCACTGTTTGAAACACAACCCAAGAACGCTAGGCAAAACTGAATACTGTGTCTTTAAAACTGGCTTCTGCATGCCACAGAAAGCAAGATGGAATCATCTTTCTTTAAAGTTCCTTGTGGTGTGGAATGATAACAAAACTTTTCTTTTTCAAACAAGGAAGAGTCAGCTGCCATGGATAACACCGCAGGTAGATATTAAAATGGAGACAGAGCCATTATTTAGTAGCGACAGGAATATAAATACATGCACTAACCTATAAACTGGTATTTACTTCAGGAAAGTAAGTAATATTTTCCCTCTGATTGCAGTGCTGTCAGTTTAATGCAGCGTAAATAAACAGTAGGTGCATGATAGCTTTAAGTAGAAAGTGTTCACTCCACAAGAGGAGCAGATTACTAAAGCCTGATGCCCATAATTGCAAAAACAGAACTTCCATTTAACCAGAAAAATATGTTCTCTCATACTAAATGATTAGTAGCGTTCCTATTAAATCAGGTTTCAGAGTAGCAGCCGTGTTAGTCTGTATCCGCAAAAAGAAAAGGAGTACTTGTGGCACCTTAGAGATTAACAAATTTATTTGAGCATAAGCTTTCGTGAGCTACAGCTCACTTTTTGTCAAAATTCTATGAAAAATGCCATGCAAACAACTTTACCAAAAACATTCATTTTAGGAGCCCTAAATTGGAATAATTAAAAAAGTAAAAAACGCTTTCCTGTAATTTTATCATCCCACTCTAAATGACAACTTCGTATCATCATCCTAGTATAACAAAAAAAAAAATTAAAATGATGTATGGAACTGTCTATACTTTCAGTTTTTTTCTCCTTGTATTCCGTGACTGAAAAATCAAAGTTTCCTCTTTGGAAAAGCAATGATTTCTAAGGAGATTGTACATACACTCTACATCTATTAACATAAATTAAAAGGAACTAAAATGTTCCACTTATATTTATAACTGTTCTAAAAGGAAAGTTTGTGGGTTTACTAGATACTTAATAAATATATCTAGAGAAAGTAATGGCAGGTATGCATAAAAGGGTTATAAAACTCTGCAGTAGTATCTATGCTAAAATAGAATAGACCTTAGAAACATGACTGAAATATTTTTTTTAAAAAAAAAATCACATTTCCCCCATTTTTAATAGAGAGATTTAAGTAGTCCGGAATATTGTGTTATCTTGAATAACAATTTCTCTGTAGTCCAGATGCAAAATGTTAATATATTTATCAATCTGTTAAGAAGATTACTAAATTTTATTAATTTGTCTCCCTTCCGCAATACAACTAGAAAGCATAACAAGGATTTCAAATTAATTTTATGGTATTCAGTTAAAAAAAATCTGGCAAACAGCTGTATTTCAACAAATGAATTCCTTGACTGTAATAAAATTTTCCTCTAATTTAAAACATCAAATTAGATTTTTAAAAAAAATAATGCAGAACTTTAATTGAAGACTGCAAAAATTGAAGTCATATGCATTTAATCCCTTCTCCAACCAAAAATATTAATGTAATATAAGTTGTAGTTATCCATGACTTGACTACATGAAAGAGAGACACTTCTGTGATTTGAAAGGGCACACCTGCCTACATCCCTTTGGGATTTTATATTAGAGAATTACTATTGAACTTTGAAGACAGTACACTGTATTTAGTTTAGTACTATCTGTAACCAAAGGATCTCTATAATAATAAGGGACAGGTGCTTATCAGCTGACCTTATGGGCCTACATTGCAAACCATAACCTGTTAAGATAAAAATGATTACTACAAGCTTTGGCTAAATTGGGAGATTCTCTCTTTCTTCCTATTCTGCAAATCAACATGTACCATTAATGAATCACAGGCTGACTTTACCTGCTTTATATTTCTTTCTCAGAAATAAGCAGTATCTAAGGACTTATCCTTAGATAAGTCTTGTTGAAAGAACAGGAGAAGAGAAGGAGGAACTCTTTTGGTAGTTACTTTGCTATTTAATGATTCAAGAGCAAAGAAACTAACTTTTAAAAAATGCATGAACAAAAAGCATTCCACTTAAATATTTTTGTCCCAGTAAACTCATTTTGCATACAAAGAACTATTATTTATTACACATTTGCACTTGTAGGGAAAAGGAGGAATGCACTGATTCGAGAAAAAAAAAAAAAACAACTATACAGGCTTTTTGGAGACTTCCCTCTTGTTTTTCCCTTGTTTTTCTTAGATTACTGTTTTTTCCTGGGGAAAGAGGAATTCCTTGGAGTCAGTTGTTTCTTTTTCATTGCTGTTTGTACTGAAGAGTGGGTACAACTGTAGACAATGATTTTATTTTTGTTATAGAGCTTTATAATGTATGTGGGCTATCCATTTACATGTATATACACAAACATGTATGCATACATATGCGGTCTTTTTATGTTCACTTTTTACTATACATGATTACATATTTTTGTGTATCATATTATTTCCACTTGATAAGTGAGATATTAATAAAATCTGAAACAGGAAATGTGTATATATAAAGTGTATAAATAATATACACACTGCAAGTGTATATGATACAAATTATAGATACTGTGCTGTATTCAAGCCTTTACACAGTACACAGTTTCAACTTTCTTTTTTAAATAATGCACCAGAGTTAATGTCTTTATATCTGATGACTGCTTTAAACTTGGAGATAGGGAAATATCCAATCCTTGTATTAACTAACGTTGCAATTTTACACTATTTGTAACCTTTTCTAACAATGTGAGAAAAACAGAGTAAATATATTAAATTTGTTTCACAACAGATGCTTAGGTTGTTAATATTTAAGATGCTTATTCATGCTATTCCTGTCTGCACATTTGTCAAAAACGTAAGCTCGAATGCTAATGTTTGCCAGCAGACTGGAGCAGACAGATATATACCAAATGATATACCAATGTACTATACCAAAATGATATAAAGTAGAAATAAAGGACTGCTGCTAAATCATAAACCTCTGTTACTAGATCACATGCCTTAACCTTAAGAGTTCTTGAATCTGAAATTATGAATTATTTTCATAGGAAAATTACACTAGGTTTGTCTGAATAAAACTGATTGTTGGTGTTTGCCGATATTTTTTACCCATTTTGGGTAAAAAGATGGTGTAAAATATTTTAGCAAAGTTTTCAATGCTCTAAGGGTTTCTCCCTCAGTAACACAAGCACTTTAAATTTCTGGGACTGGCAGAGCAAAACTTGGAAACTTGTAGGTGTCTGTCAGTAGTTCTTCTCACTGGAACTAATAAAAGATTTCGACAAAATTATGATTTTCTGTTTGTCTTTTTTTTAAAAAATATCCAAGGCATATATTTGTACTTGAATTATTTTCCCTTGAACTAAATGCCCCTCGTACATATTGTAAAATGACGTTTGAAAGGCGGCTCGGGGGCTTTTAAACAGTGGCACTAGCTTGGTGGGACGCTTTGGTTAATGTACTTAAAACTATCAACTTATGAGGATTTTCCAATGTATGTTTGGATCGCTGCTTGGAATTAAATATTCTGTTTCCTTTTGGATCCTTCGCTGCTGCTTCAAGGGCCCAACCAGTTCTAAAGTGGAAAACGCCAGGGGAGGGACCTCCAGCGGAGAGGAGATAGCGTACCTGTGCTTACAGTGCCTCCTCACCCCTAAGGTCACAGGCACGCCAGCTGCCACGGTGCGTGCTGCGAGAAACGTTTCCCTCTCAGAGATCACTGCCAAAGTTGATCTCCTTCGCGTTTCTCTTCCTCCCCCCTTGCAGCCTCGCAAGACGATCCTCAGCAACTTTGCGTTTCAGGTTAAACACGTCGGCCAAGTACCCCCCCCAGCCCAGCCCAAACACGTTTATCAAACGCATCTTTTACAGCGCTCCCAATCCAGGCAACCTGTCGCCAAGGCGGCTGGCCGGTGTTACACCGGCACCCTCCCGGGCTGAGCACGCTGGGGGTGGGGGGAGAAGTTTCCCAAACTTTCCGGGAACTTGCCTTTGTCAAGCGGCTGCTGCAGGGCCAGCGGCTCCGGCTCTGCCCCTCGGCAGGGGTTCAGCAGCAGCCGGAGCCCAGGCGGGACAACCCCCCAGGGTTTATGGCATGCAGCCCTGCCAAGGCGGCAGGTGTGTGGAGCGCCGGCGCTGCTCGGGGAAGGGGTTTCCCCCTCCTGGCCTCCCCCCACTTTTCCAACCCCACAATGTGATTATTAATACGAGAACCGGGGCGCGCTAGAGACTGGGGGGGGGGGGGCGGAGAAGGAGGAAAAAGAGACCGACTCACTCACGAGAGCGCAGCGGGCGACACCTTCAGCTTCCCAGGCGGCGGCGAAGTTAATCGCGCTGAAGTTCAAGTTGTCTGTTCACCCATCGGGAGCGGGCGTCTAGAGGAAGGAGACGCGGAGTCGGCAGCGGGGGGGAGCAGGCTGCTCAGGAGGAGCCCGGGCTGGCAGCAGGGCAGCAAGGTACCAACGCGGGGGACCGGCGTGTGCCCGGCTCCCTCTCTGTGGCGGAGCCCTTGGGCGGGGAAGGACGCCGGGCGCAGGCTCCAGCGGGCGAGCCTCGGCCGGGGGTGGCTCTGCTGCACCCGTGCGCCGTGTCTCGCCGCCTCTCTCCCCCTGGCGGACGCTGCTTCGCGCCTGTGCCGGAGCCGAGCCGCCGCCGCCGCGGCTGCTGCCCTCCCCGGGTGCGCGGCGGCAGCAGCAGCAGCAAGCGGCAGCAGAGCCGGGCTAGGGAGGGGGAGGCTGAGCGCCGGCGTAGAGCGGAGCCGGGAGCCGCCGCCGCCGCCGGAGCCGGGTGTGCGTCTGGCGCTCGCTCTTTCCCCCCTTCTGCTTGCCCTTGTTTTTGGGGCTGAGTTGGGGAGAGTGGTTTGTGTGCGCGCGTGTCTCTGCCCCCTCACCCCGGCTCGCGGTGGAGGAGGAAGTCAGGTGAGAGACACAAATCCCCTCCCAGCCCTTGTGCGATGGGTAGGAGCTAATCACTGTTGTTGTTGGGCTGCTGCTGCTGGTGGTGGTGGTTTTTAATGCTATTATCTTTCCTCCCCTCCCCTCCACTCCCGGAGAGCAGCGCCCCTCGCAGGAGCACCGGGCTGATAACCCCCCCCCCCCCCCCCCCCCGCACGCAACTCTTGAACCTCCCCCGCTCTTTCCTCCCTCCCACCTCCACTTTCTCCCTCCCGCTCGTTTATTTCAATATTTATACCCCACATGCTTGGCTGTCAGCTGCTGCCCGCTTCAAGCGAGTGAAAGGATGAGCGAGCAGGCCAGTTTCCGAAAGGGATCTGACAAAGGTGATCAATATTTTAAGGGTCAGATCGTCAAGTGGGACCGGAGAAGAGGGAAAGGCACGGGGCTCCCTCTCTCTTTCCAGATGGGCCGTGTATGCGCGCCTGTGCCCCGGCCGCTGAGACCCTTGGGTGGGGAGAGAACAAGCTGGCGCAGATAAAGTTAATGGAAAGTGTGTGCATGGGGAAGTGGCTCTGAAATCTGTATTGAGTATGACAGCAGGCAGCCCGTATTTGCTTTAGATAAGGGGAGCAGGGATGTGCTGGATTTTTTTGTTTGTTTTTTTGCAAGCATTCCACTTCTCAGGCTCATGCCGTGAACTGCACGGTGTCAGTTTGCAACTAGCCACGCTGGAGTTACTCAGTGTGTGTTTTTTAGACGCTGCCCTTAATTCTGTGGTCCTTTCATACGATGTTTTATGTCGCACAAAGTGCCTTTAAATAATTATATTTCTGATTTTTCTTCATTAGTGTTAACTGCCGCTTGGAGAGACTTTTTAGATCTTCAGTCCTTCCTTAGCTGATGCACAGTTTGTAAGTAAAGTTCCTGGAAAGTGAATCTGGCAGTGAATTCAATTTTTCCTGAAAGCTGAGATTGTTTCTTTTCCTCTAGGAGCTTGTGAAGAGAGAACACTGGGGATTCTGAATGCCAATCCAGTCACAATCTGTATTTTCAGTCTGTGGCAGATTTGATCTCTCAGCTCCTGGAACAAATAAACAAAACTCCTCTAGACAACTTTATATGTTTTTGAAATAAGAGCTCTTGACATTGTTAAGCTGATACACCTTTCTTTAATAAGCCAGTGCTATACTATTGTATTTATTGGCATAAAGCTGCCACTTTGTAACACCATTTTTGAATAATCATTAATCCACAGGGAATCCATGAAGCCCAAAGGTTACATTATAGTAATAATATAATAATTAATAATATTGATCTTGCCAGCAGGGAGAACTCTTTTAGGTAGTTACTACCAGACACTCCCATTCATACAAGACATAATGGGGCAAATTCATCCCTGGCGTAACTTCATTTGACTTCAGTGGAGTTGCGACAGGGATGAATTTGCCCTACTATCTCAACCTTGAAATAATGTCCCTCCCTTTCCCAAGAGTATCTAATGCTGAAGTCTCTGACCAGTTCTGGCCTTTCCATCTGAGAATAATATCTAGTTTTATTAGAAAAATTCAAACTTCTCTACCTGTGACTATGCTACCCGAACAGTTTTAGACCTGTTAACAATTTCTTGGAGTGGCAGTTCATTTTCTGATCTTTAGGAATTACAGGGAAATATAATGAGCATCAAAGCGAAGAGCACTTCACACATGCCCATTCAAACACTTCTTGGAGATGCCTACCGGATGAGCTCCTCGCATTCAGTGTGTGGCACATTTCCTTTTGTCAAATAAATGTCTTCTTTGCATACATCAACCACTTTTGACTCAATGGTCAGTGGTTATTAATAATAATACAGTATTTCACTTCTTCAAAGTAGTGATAAATAATTAATCCTTGACTCCCCAGTAAAGTATTTCAGTAAGTGATATTATCCCCAATTTACAGGTAGGAAAATTAAAAAGAAAAAAAAAAGAAAAAGAAAGATTAAGCGATTTGCCTGAGGCCACACATTGAATCAGATGTAGAGACAGTAGTTAGTGGTTCCTAATCCTGTATTTAGACAACACTGCCTCCTAAAGACCCAAAAATGCCTCATGGAAAACATTGCTCTAAGAGAGAGTTCTAGAATTATATGTATATAATCTTTTTTGTTGTTTTAGAAATAGAGGTATTTGCATAAAAACAAAAGGATTTTATTCCACACATGATAAGTACTTAGCTTTTCAATAAACACGGTGATATCTGATTTTTGGAACAGGCCCCAAATTCCGTAACGAGATAATTATCTCTGGAAACAAGAAAATGCTTGACGACAAAAATACAGAAATGGGCGCTAAAAAGGGAACAGAATTGCTGCCAGAGCCTCCACTTTTGTGAACATGGATCTCAAAGTTCAGTTTGGTCATGTGTGGATGTGAAAAGGGCTTGCAGATTAGTACTTCAGTAGCTCATAGTCAGTGGTTAACAAACAGGCTGCCCGTTGTGTGAGACTGTATATTTTTGAGGGGGGTTAGTCAACCTGGATTCAAAATACAGAAAGAGCTCCCTAGTGATCCTGTTACCCAAAAAGAGAAAACCTAAGTGGGGAAAACAAAACCCAAACTACACTTGATTTGGTTCTGAAAGAAAGGGTTGAAATGCAATGGAAGATTACTCCATGTTGGATTATTTTCAACAATATAATGGCTGTTGATTGCAGTACAATATTATGACTAGCATGATGTTGCTAACCTGTAGGCCATAAGAGGCATGTACTGACTTTAACTATATAATAGGTTAGTGCTCCTTCAATATTTTCAACATCAAATGATTAGGATGTTTCAGAACACTGAAAAACATACAAGTTACCACTATTACGTACTTGAATGTTATGCTTTGTAACATTATGCAGTGAGTTTCACAGAGCTTTCATTCACGTCAATGAAACAAGAACATATCACATGCTTTTTGGCTGTGCCATGTTGCCGAGACTGTGGCATCACACTGCTATCTTACGGTATGACAGAGCACAGATGGCATGCCTGAAAAGCAGGTGTACAATATAACTTTCTTTTCACTGACAAACTGAAATTTCCTCTCACAGTATGTATAAGCAGTGTCCATCCTTGTGTTTGCTTGCTCTTATGATACAAGAACGAACAGAAAGTTCTACTCATTTTGCTCATCCCTGAAATCTGGAGTTTCAAAGGACACTGCAAATGAGTGTTCATATATATATTTATCAGTTTATTAATGTTGAGAGCTATGTTTTATCTTTTGAAATGTCAGAGTGATGATTTGAGGGAAATGGGAGCAGTTCTGTTTTAAGTAACATGAATGGTATTGGAATAAGATTCTCTGTTACAGATTAAAATGGCATATGAATCATATAGTAATCCATTCATTAGTTTATGGATTCAGAGTCTTCCAGGGAGTGTCACAAATCCATATGATACCCCTGAGTATTAGATTTTTTCATATAGTTTTGAAAGATGTGTAAAAATATATATATTCAGAGAGCTTCCTATTGACCATCCATCTGAAGGGAATTGTGGATATAAATTATTCAAGCTAATGTTGGCATTAACTTAACAAAAAATACTGCTGTCTAGATCTTAATGTGTCAGACAATGTAATGCAAAGCACTGTTTTTGCCAACTGCACCCATTTTTGGTCAAACCACGCCCCTTCTTGGGTGCTGATATGACAAATCTGGAGGACACACTCATCCAGAGACTTCTTTTTGTGTAACAGAAACCACCAGGTCCTCAGTGAAGAGGCTGTTGTTAGGTGCTTAAAGGAACATATAAATAAAACAAGTGTTGATCTGACAGTAGTATCTGGTCATAAGTATCCACATAGACTTTAGGAGCAGTAAAATATTTTTTTCACTGTCAGGAAACTGAAATGAGACAATCAAAAGCAGAAGAAATATTTCACTAATGTGTAAATATACTCAAGATACATGCTGAATGCTGGATGATAAAGAAGGCTAAATTGTGCCCAGCGCTACAGCTGTTCAATGAAGTGTAACTCGGGTCCAAGTGCTGCCCTACAGTATTGCTAAGCAAATATCTCTCAATGACAAAACCTTTCAGTAATGTACAAGCTGATCCTGAATCTGATTAATTCTTTGAATCATTCCCAAGCAATTTGGGCCTAATACAAATATGGTTCTTTTCACAGCTCCTAGCATGTGAGTAAGGCAATAGCAGTGAAATACTTGCTCAAGAAATCTAACACTTTTTGATTCCTTGCTTTCACTGTGATTTGATCTAAACTCAGCACACCAAAAACTGAAAATAACATATTTGAGCTTTTTCCCTGGCATCTAAAAATAAATGGCTGCTCTTGTTGTTTTGGACATGTTTTAGGGCTGCTGAAATAGTGCAAAAATATTATTCAATACCAACGCTCCCCCGTACCTGTTTTGGTAGCTTAATGAAGTGGTAAGACCATAACCACTCCCAATAGCTCAAAGTATTGAACAGATACAGAGCACACTGGAATTGATCCTACAGGTACAGTTCAAAGGACCACTATCTATTTTAGCGTAACCTTCTTTGACAGGTCTATATGATCTAATAAATATTAGAATTTCTGCATTCTTTCTTCCTATTAGAGCATTAGTAGAAGGGAATTCAGGGACTCCTCCTGAATGAGATTACAGCTTTCACTGTTGTCTTCTTACTATACTGCAATCTCCTGGAGTGATCACGCTGGCCTGTTATCTTCTGAAGTGGGGATGATGGATGCTAACTGCAGCTGGAATTATGTCTTTCTGGAAAAAGAACAGGAGTACTTGTGGCACTTTAGAGACTAACAAATTTATTTGAGCATAAACTTTCGTGGACTACAGCCCACTTCATCTGATGCATGCAGTGGAAAATACAGTAGGACACAGTTGGCAACGGGCTTTGTTGCAAGGATAGGTTCCTGGGTAGTGTTTTTGTTGTGTGGTTGCTTGTGAGTATTTGCTTCAGGTGGGGGAGCTGTCTGTAAGCAAGGACTGGCCTGTCTCCCAAGATCTGTGATAGTGATGGGTCATCCTTCAGGATAGGTTGTAGAGTACCCAGTAGTCACCTACTACAGGACAGGCCCAACAGAGAAAGTAACAGAATGCCACTAGCCGTCACCTTTAGCCCCCAACTAAAACCTCTCCAGCACATCATCAAGGATCTATAACCTATCCTTGCAACAAAGCCCATTGCCAACTGTGTCCACATATCTATTTAGGGGACACCAGCATAGGGCCTCATCACATCAGCCACACTATCAGAGGCTAGTTCACCTGCACATCTATCAATGTGATATATGCCATCATGAGCCAGCAATGCCCCTCTGCCATGTATATTGGCCAAACTGGACAGTCTCTACGTAAAAGAATAAATGGACACAAATCAGACGTCAAGAATTATAACATTCAAAAACCAATCAGAGAACACTTCAATCTCTCTGGTCACTCGATTACAGACCTAAAAGTCGCAATATTACAACAAAAAAAACTTCAGAAACAGACTCCAACGAGAGACTGCTGAATTGGAATTAATTTGCAAACTGGACACCATTAACTTAGGCTTGAATAAAGACTGGGAGTGTATGTGTCATTACACAAAGTAAAACGATTTCTCCATGTTTATTTTTCCCCCTATTGTTTCTCACACGTTCTTGTCAACTGCTGGAAATGACCCATATTGATTATCACTACAAAAGGTTTTTTTTCCTTTCCTGCTGGTAATAGCTCACCTTAACTGATCACTCTCGTTATAGTGTGCATGGTAACACCCATTGTTTCATGTTCTCTGTGTATATAAAATCGTCCTACTGTATTTTCCACTGTATGCATCCGATGAAGTGATGTAGCCCATGAAAGCTTATGCTCAAATAAATTTGTTAGTCTCTAAGGTGCCACAAGTACTCCTGTTCGTTTTGCAGATACAGACTAATATGGCTGCTACTCTGAAACCTGTCTTTCTGGAAGACATTCAGTGAGATCTCTAACATTTTCCAGTAAGAAGGTCAATTATCCTCCTTCCAAATGGACTGAGTTTCCACTAATCATTCTTTTCTGAGAAAACCACATTTCCTTTCCTTGATTCTGTACGTCGCCTTTGTCCATTCAACAGCCCTAAACAATAACCTTCTTCTGGTCAACATCTCCACTACAGAAGATGCTTTTGATTCTCTTAGAAAGACAGTCACATCAAATAGACTGCCTCCTAAATCTTCTGCTGTATCGAAAAGAGGATAGATCCACCTGCTGCAGATGCATAAGCAAAGAGCATTGAACTCCTATTCTCTTTTCCTGACTGCCTCCTCAGTCTGCTATCAGTTTGAATCTTTTGTGAAGGCTATGGGTTAAGAAGTTGTGCTGATGTGTTTGTGTAATCTTCCTTCCCTCTCTCCTCTTGGTGTCTGATCTGTCTTAGCTGCTTTTGTTAAGATGTTCTATCACCTCTAGCGATAGACTGCCAGATTAAATCAGTAGAGGAGAAACTAAATGACTGGGTTCCCTTTACAAACTTACGTCATGTAGAATAAATACAGGTTTTACATTTATGCAAATTAAATAAATCACATGATTCTACTAAAACAAATAAAATAAATCACATTTCCACTTTTTGTTGAAATATTTATATATTTCTCATCTGATGCTTAACTCATATAGATAATGCTAGTCTGAATATGTAACTAGAAGGCACAAGGTGTGTCACTAGAATTTCATAACTGGGTTTGGAAGAGGAGAAGAAATACTGGAAAATCAGCTTCTCTCTCACTTACATGCTAAGTCCTGAGCACATGAATGGCTCTCCACCCAATAAGGGGTGACATCTTAAACACTGTAACAGTACTGGGAGTTGGCTAGAGAACCCTCATTAGGGGTTACTTGAGGTCACACACCTAATCACTGGCAGAGTTCGACTAAAACCCAAGACTCAACTGCCCAGGGGACCATACTGCCTCCGACTGAGTCATAAATCACTGATTGATGGCATTTAAACTGTATTATGGCAGCTTAAATATTCATATGAATTTAGAAAAATGGTGGTTAATAAAAGGATGTAAACCTACATTATTTAGGGGTTTTTTTAAAGTATAAAACCTCTGCATACAGAAATACAAGACACTTTATTGAGAAGAATAAAAACAGACAGCTTGAGCTGTAAACAGAAATTTCATCAACAAAGATTTACTTTTCTTTGTTCCTGGACTCTGCTAGATAGAGCATTAGAAGAGAGAAGAAACTGGTGCAAGATATACATTCCCCATTAGAAGGTTTAAAGCAAACATATCTGAGCCTAGAAAATGTAGTCAGCAAGACCTTTCTGTAGATTTTCAGTCAGGCAGTGGGAAGAAATTAATCACAATGTCAAAATAAACATTTTACTCATCAATATTGTGAAGTGATAATAGGGGATTTAACACCATTTTTCATATAATGGCATACATTAATTGTCGGCATTTTTAATGTGGGGGCCCTTAGCTCCACAACTTGCTTCCCAGCCATTGGTCTACCACATCTTGAGTTTATTGACCCATAAGATGAGCTAGGCATATGTCATAAATATAAAGGGAAGGGTAAACACGATTAAATCCCTTCTGGCCAGAGGAAAAACCCTTTCACCTGTAAAGGGTTAAGAAGCTAAGGTAACCTTGCTGGAACCTGACCAAAATGACCAATGAGGAGACAAGATACTTTCAAAGCTGGGGGGGGCCGGGGGGGAACAAAGGGTCCTGTCTGTCTGTGTGATGCTTTTGCCGGGACCAGAGCAGGAATGCAGGTCAGAACTCCTGTAAAGAGTTAGCCCTGGTCTACACTAGGACTTTAGGTCGAATTTAGCAGCGTTAAATCGATGTAAACCTGCACCCGTCCACACAATGAAGCCCTTTATTTCGACTTAAAGGGCTCTTAAAATCGATTTCCTTACTCCACCCCTGACAAGTGGATTAGCGCTTAAATCGACGTTGCCGGCTCGAATTTGGAGTACTGTGGACACAATTCGATGGTATTGGCCTCCGGGAGCTATCCCAGAGTGCTCCATTGTGACCGCTCTGGACAGCACTCTCAACTCAGATGCACTGGCCAGGTAGACAGGAAAAGAACCGCGAACTTTTGAATCTCATTTCCTGTGTGGCCAGCGTGGCAAGCTGCAGGTGACCATGCAGAGCTCATCAGCACAGGTGACCATGATGGAGTCCCAGAATCGCAAAAGAGCTCCAGCATGGACCGAACGGGAGGTACGGGATCTGATCGCTGTTTGGGGAGAGGAATCCGTGCTATCAGAACTCCGTTCCAGTTTTCGAAATGCCAAAACCTTTGTCAAAATCTCCCAGGGCATGAAGGACAGAGGCCATAACAGGGACCCGAAGCAGTGCCGCGTGAAACTGAAGGAGCTGAGGCAAGCCTACCAGAAAACCAGAGAGGCGAACAGCCGCTCTGGGTCAGAGCCCCAAACATGCCGCTTCTATGATGAGCTGCATGCCATTTTCGGGGGTTCAGCCACCACTACCCCAGCCGTGTTGTTTGACTCCTTCAATGGAGATGGAGGCAATACGGAAGCAGGTTTTGGGGACGAAGAAGATGATGATGAGGAGGAGGTTGTAGATAGCTCACAGCAAGCAAGCGGAGAAACCGGTTTTCCCGACAGCCAGGAACTGTTTCTCACCCTAGACCTGGAGCCAGTACCCCCCGAACCCACCCAAGGCTGCCTCCTGGACCCAGCAGGCGGAGAAGGGACCTCTGGTGAGTGTACCTTTTAAAATACTATACATGGTTTAAAAGCAAGCATGTGAAAGGATTACTTTGCCCTGGCATTTGCGGTTCTCCTAGATGTAGTCCTAAAGCCTTTGCAAAAGGTTTCTGGGGAGGGCAGCCTTATTGCGTCCTTCATGGTAGGACACTTTACCACTCCAGGCCAGTAACATGTACTCGGGAATCATTGTAGAACAAAGCATTGCAGTGTATATTTGCTGGCATTCAAACAACATCCATTCTTTATCTCTCTGTGTTATCCTCAGGAGAGTGAGATCTAATTCATGGTCACCTGGTTGAAATAGAGTGGTTTTCTTCAGGGGACACTCAGAGGAGCCCATTCCTGCTGGGCTGTTTGCCTGTGGCTAAACAGAAATGTTCCCCGCTGTTAGCCACAGGGAGGGGGGAAGGTTGAGGGGGTAGTCACGCGGTGGGAGGAGGCAAAATGCGACCTTGTAACGAAAGCACGTGTGCTATGTATGTAATGTTAACAGCAAGGTTTACCCTGAAAGAGTGTAGCCACCGTTTTATAAAATGTGTCTTTTTAAATACCGCTGTCCCTTTTTTTTTCTCCACCAGCTGCATGTGTTTCAATGATCACAGGATCTTCTCCTTCCCAGAGGCTAGTGAAGCTTAGAAAGAAAAAAAACCGCACTCGCGATGAAATGTTCTCCGAGCTCATGCTGTCCTCCCACACTGACAGAGCACAGACGAATGCGTGGAGGCAAATAATGTCAGAGTGCAGGAAAGCACAAAATGACCGGGACGAGGGGTGGCGGGCTGAAGAGAGTAAGTGGCGGGCTGAAGACAGGGCTGAAGCTCAAATGTGGCGGCAGCGTGATGAGAGGAGGCAGGATTCAATGCTGAGGCTGCTGCAGGACCAAACCAGTATGCTCCAGTGTATGGTTGAGCTGCAGCAAAGGCAGCTGGAGCACAGACTGCCACTGCAGCCCCTCTGTAACCAACCGCCCTCCTCCCCAAGTTCCATAGCCTCCACACCCAGACGCCCAAGAACGCGGTGGGGGGGCCTCCGGCCAACCAGCCACTGCACCACAGAGGATTGCCCAAAAAAAAAGAAGGCTGTCATTCAATAAATTTTAAAGTTGTAAACTTTTAAAGTGCTGTGCTTAAAGTGCTGTGTGGCATTTTCCTTCCCTCCTCCACCACCCCTCCTGGGCTACCTTGGTAGTCATCCCCCTATTTGTGTGATGAATGAATAAAGAATGCATGAATGTGAAGCAACAATGACTTTATTGCCTCTGCAAGCGGTGACTGAAGGGAGGAGGGGCGGGTGGTTAGCTTACAGGGAAGTAGAGTGAACCAAGGGGCGAGGGGTTTCATCAAGGAGAAACAAACAGAACTTTCACACCGTAGCCTGGCCAGTCATGAAACTGGTTTTCAAAGCTTCTCTGATGCGTACCGCGCCCTCCTGTGCTCTTCTAACCGCCCTGGTGTCTGGCTGCGCGTAACCAGCAGCCAGGCGATTTGCCTCAACCTCCCACCCTGCCATAAACGTCTCCCCCTTACTCTCACAGATATTGTGGAGCACACAGCAAGCAGTAATAACAGTGGGAATATTGGTTTCGCTGAGGTCTAAGCGAGTCAGTAAACTGCGCCAGCGCGCCTTTAAACGTCCAAATGCACATTCTACCACCATTCTGCCCTTGCTCAGCCTGTAGTTGAACAGCTCCTGACTACTGTCCAGGCTGCCTGTGTACGGCTTCATGAGCCATGGCATTAAGGGGTAGGCTGGGTCCCCAAGGATACATATAGACATTTCAACATCCCCAACAGTTATTTTCTGGTCTGGGAATAAAGTCCCTTCCTGCAGCTTTTGAAACAGACCAGAGTTCCTGAAGATGCGAGCATCATGCACCTTTCCCGGCCATCCCACATTGATGTTGGTGAAACGTCCCTTGTGATCCACCAGAGCTTGCAGCACTATCGAAAAGTACCCCTTGCGGTTTATGTACTCGGCGGCTTGGTGCTCCGGTGCCAAGATAGAGATATGGGTTCCGTCTATAGCCCCACCACAGTTAGGGAATCCCATTGCAGCAAAGCCATCCACTATGACCTGCACATTTCCCAGGGTCACTACCCTTGATATCAGCAGATCTTTGATTGCGTGGGCTACTTGCATCACAGCAGCCCCCACAGTAGATTTGCCCACTCCAAATTGATTCCCAACTGACTGGTAGCTGTCTGGCGTTGCAAGCTTCCACAGGGCTATCGCCACTCGCTTCTCAACTGTGAGGGCTGCTCTCATCTTGGTATTCATGCGCCTCAGGGCAGGGGAAAGCAAGTCACAAAGTTCCATGAAAGTGCCCTTACGCATGCGAAAGTTTCGCAGCCACTGGGAATCGTCCCAGACCTGCAACACTATGCGGTCCCACCAGTCTGTGCTTGTTTCCCGAGCCCAGAATCGGCGTTCCACAGCATGAACCTGCCCCATTAGCACCATGATGCATGCATTGGCAGGGCCCATGCTTTCAGAGAAATATGTGTCCATGTCCTGATCACTCACGTGACCGCGCTGACGTCGCCTCCTCGCCCGGTATCGCTTTGACAGGGGAGGAGGCAAATGAGTACAAAACAAATCTGGTCTATTTCTTGTTTTGACCCACTCCATCTATCTTTTACATCTTTGGCTGGCAGCAGACGGTGCAGAAGGACTGCATGCCATCCACATCTCATGGCTGCTCGGCAGAAGATGGTACAGTACGACTGCTAGCCATCCTCATCTCTTGCCTGCCTGGCAGAAGATGGTACAGTACGACTGCTAGCAGTCCGTATCGCCTGCCCGCTCACCATAAGACGGTTCAATAGGACTGACTGCAGGACTAAAGAGAATGACCTGGTCAAGTCACTCCAAATTTAGTCCCTGCGCCCATGTCTGCCCAGGCGCTCCCAGCTGACGTGGCCAGGAGCACCTCGGACATGACGATGACGGCTACCAGTCGTACTGTACCGTCTGCTGCCACAAGGCAAGGGGTTGCTGCTACTGTGTAGCGATGCCGTACCGCGTCTGCCAGCACCCAGGAGACATAGGGTGACGGTTACCTGAGCGGGCTCCATGCTTGCAGTGGTATGGCGTCTGCACAGGTAACTCAGGAAAAAAGGCGCAAAATGATTGTCTGCCCTTGCTTTCACGGAGGGAGGGAGGGAACGGGGGCCTGACGATATGTACCCAGAACCACCTGCGAGAATGTTTTAGCCCCATCAGGCATTGGGATCTCAACCCAGAATTCCAATGGGCAGCAGAGACTGCAGGAACTGTGGGATAGCTACCCACAGTGCAACGCTCCGGAAGTCGACTCTAGCCTCGGTACTGTGGAAGCGCTCCGCCGAGTTAATGCACTTAATGCACTTAGAGCATTTTCTGTGGGGACACACACACTCGAATATATAAAACCGATTTCTAAAAAACCGACTTCTATAAATTCGACCTTATTCCGTAGTGTAGACATACCCTTAGTAAGCAATCTAGTTAGATATGCGTTAGATTCTGTTTTGTTTAAATGGCTGATCAAATAAGTTGTGCTGAATGGGATGTATATTCCTCTTTTTGTGTCTTTTTGTAACTTAAGGTTTTGCCGAGAGGGATTCTCTATGTTTTGAATCTGACGACTCTGTAAGGTATTTACCATCCTGATTTTACAGAGGTGATTCTTTTACTTTTTCTTTAATTAGAATTCTTTTTCATTGTTCTTAAGATCCAAGGGTTTGGGTCTGTGTTCACCTATGCAAATTGGTGAGGATTTTTATCAAGCCTTCCCCAGGAAAGGGGTGTAGTGCTTGTGGGGATATTTCGGGGGGAGGGGCGGGAGATGTTTCCAAATGGGCACTTCCCCTGTTATTTTTGTTAGACACTTTGGTGATGGCAGCATAAGGTCCAAGGACAAAAGGTAAAACAGTTTGTACCTTGGGGAAGTTTTAACCTAAGCTGGTAAAAATAAGCTTAGGGGGTCTTTCATGCAGGTCCCCACATCTGTACCCTAGAGTTCAGAGTGGGGAAGGAAACTTGACAGCATATAATTATGGTATGGCATGTGTAGTGTAATGATTAATGATAAATGAGTCTTTCAATATCGACATTGATCAAATTTATGTATATACATTTTAAATGTTCAGCATGCAAAGACTACATGATGGGTACATTCCTAAATTAATGAAATGAAGGGAGAGAGATTGATTAATGCAAAGATGCCTCAGTCAATATTTACATCTGTCAATAAATCTTAAAAGTCAAGATTTGTTTATTCATATAACAATTACATACTATTTTATTTAATACTTGCTAGTAACAGTTCTGTTTTTCTATAGAGTTTCTGAAACTTAACAATATCATTCACATGAAGCTCTCCAAAGCCATTTTTGAGCCATCTACCCACCCTTCCAACTAGTTTCTTTCTGTCCCAAGAGTTGGGCTCCATGAGTCCTGAATTCTCTGAGCTGACCATTCATGCAGTAGGTATCACTTAAGGGGCAGGAGGTATCACTCCAGATTTCCCATAAAATGTAGGGGGTGTGTGTGTGTTAAGAATAAACATATTTTACCTGGCCAATGTAACTGTTTGGGTGTCGTGTGCATTTATTTATTTATTTTATTTTATTTACTTTATCACAGTTTGAACAGGTGGAACAACTTGCGTTTAACTAAATGGGGCTTACCTGTAGGCTTTTTATTTATTGGTTCTTCAAAGAACCTCCCATGTTTTCCTGCTAAAATTAAATAAAATAAATATTTGTTTAAAAATTGTCAAACTGTTCTTTACAAAGTTAAGTGTGACTTTGTAAGACGCTGCAGAGTCAAAAGACAGTCGTGTATCCTGCCCAAGTATGCCCCATGATTTTTGTGTTTCTTTCATATATGAAAATCAAAACAATTGACTTGATTTTGACTATATGTGTTATGCCATCAATTGTTTAATTTTATTTGGGGTATCCCAAGAACAGCACCAGAGAACGGGTCAAACTGTGAAATGTTTAAAATGAAAATTCTTGATTTGCTGACATTTTATATTGTGATGAGCTAGCAAGGCAAGACCCTCATCTTGATTTAGGTACAGGTGGATAGCATGCCTAGAATTCTGGTTCAATAAAAAATAAAGTTAAAGATATATAGCTATATATAAGCCTATAAACTGCAAAGTTGATAAGGCTTTATTGAAATTTAAAATTCGTAAGATTCCAAACATGGCAGTTCTTTTAAAATGCACCTACCCCACTCTATGGGTACAGATTTGTCCTGTCCACAGTGCATCTGGTCAGTTCTGCTGCACAGGGGCAGGGACGGAAGAATACATAGATCCTGTGGAGGGTGACTACAGTGCTTTGCAGCAGCTCTCTACACTATATCAGTGAGAGAAAGAGCAAGCTGGGGGAAGGGTAGGGCTGGTTTATTATGGACTCATCTTACTTCCATCCCCAACCCCAAGTGACAGGGCAGGAGAGGAGGTTAGTGTAGCCATTCCCCTTCCGCTTTGCATCCTGCAGTTGAGAACATTCTAAATCCCGTGGACTCTCACCAGCAAACTAGCTGATTATCCCAGCTATGAACTGGAATACAGATTTTGTCCGTAATTAGCACCTGTAGTATAATCAACTCCATATGATTCTGGGAAATCTGAACTCCAGATTTTCTGGTTTCTCTAAAGACAACTACTCTAAACAAAGGGAATGAAAATAAGGGTTTAGAACAGACTCTTTCTTAGCCTTGTTCATGGCAGCTGTGACATCCCTCATTTGCCGACAAACTGGGAAGACCTGAAGCTCAGATTTCTCAGGATCTTAAGATTTTTTAATGTAACGAGTTTTAAAACAATGGCGATCTATGTAAACTTTTGGGCTCTTTGTTCTACTTCACAGACTATAATCTTTTCTGATGAGAAATATTGTAGCAAAAGAGTACAAAGTTCCAGTAGATACATTTCTTGCAATGCTTACTTAAAACTCAAGTTTCTGTCTTACAATCACTGCCATGATTATAGTAATCAGAGGCTTCATCTGTGCATTTCAGTGTCAGTACCATTCAGACTTTTATATTCATTAAAAATGGTACAATTACAACATTGGGTTTCATTTGCTTTAAAAAAGTAAGGTTAAGCAATATTTGTTTTGTTGCAGTAAATTCTCTGACTCGGGAAAGTACTTTTACAAAAAATATATTTTCTTAGGTGCATTTGTAGCAATCATGGCATGTGTTAAACTACATAATGATGAGGCTTTAGAAGAGTAAAGTTAAGAAAAACAGTGTTCAATAATTGTTTCTCCAGCCATGTGGTGCATAGCTTTGGCCATTATTACTGTATGTGTAGAGTCATTGGAAGTTCAGCAGAAACAAGCTGACTGGATATGAACTTATTTTTAATATAATCTCACCTCTGGTGAGGTAAACGCAGTTGTCAGTATTTCTGCATATTCTAGGTTGTTGAATTAGTTCTCTAGAAAGAGACTGGCTGTTGTAATAGTTGCATCAAAGTCATCAGATAATTAGGAGCAAACCATATACAGTGAACCATGATGTAATTCGCAAAAAGAAAAGGAGTACTTGTGGCACCGTAGAGACTAACCAATTTATTTGAGCATGAGCTTTTGTGAGCTACAGCTCACTTCATCGGATGCTCAAATAAAGGTCATGCTCAAATAAATTGGTTAGTCTCTAAGATGCCACAAGTACTCCTTTTCTTTTTGCGAATACAGACTAACACGGCTGTTACTCTGAAACCTGTCATGATGTAATTGAAACCTGAAATCTACAAATTTATTTTTTAGTTTGATCAGATACTCACTGGTTCTGTAGATCTAAACAGCTAGGTTTATTTCATACTTCAGAACCAGAATTCAGCAGTCCCAGCTCCTCAACGCATATATTTGCTTTGTACTGTTCTGCAGTGGCATTTAGGGCTTTCACAATTCAACACAGAGAGTCAGGTACATTTCTAAAATAATTAAAATCTTCTACAGAGTTTCATTCTTTTAAAAATATTTAAGTTTTCTTTTAAGTCTAGGGTTTTTTGAAAGTCAGATTGCTATCACAGAAGACAGGTGTCTTCAATTTATCCCCAGGAAAGGTACTGCACAGAAAACAGCAGGGCACGCTTTCCCATACTGACCTGCCTTTAAGCCCTACTCTAGAAGAACCAACTCTAGGGGGTTAGACTTTTCAATCTCTATGCCCATTCAACCCTTGGCTTCTTTGGGTAGACCTTGAACAAGAGTCCCAGTTGCTTCTAAAAGTGGTATTGGATTTATATATGAATATTTGTCCAGTAGTAACTGGACTACGACCACCAACTCACTTCATGTCTGCCTGTGAGCAGTAATCAGATGGTAATAACTATTAATCACCAATGATTTTTGCCTTATTTGAACTGGTGAAATATTCCACACTCCATTATCTACCCCTATGAGCCACTGAGTCTCACAGAATGCCTTAGCTTTAGTTTGGACTATCAGCCAATAGTATCAAAAGCCAACAGATGTTGAATGATTTTTAGACTTGACATATTTATATCCTTTAGCTTTCCAAAGTACAAGGTTATCAAAAGAAGTCAGCATAACCACTGACTAGACTAACCCAATACCACCAATGTATCTGATAAAAAATGAAGTAGCAAATGTGAATATGGCAATGGAAGAAATGTTAAAAACTAGATAATTAAACCATTGCACTGGTAATCATATAATCATAAAAATGGTGGCCTGGAAGGGACCTCAAAAAAGTCATCAAGTCCAACCCTCTGTACTGAAGCAGGACCAAGTCAACCTAGACCATCCCTGACAGGTGTTTGTCCAATGTGTTCTTAAAAACCTAATGGAGATTTCACAACCTCCCTTGGAAGCTTATTCCAGAGTTTAACTATCCTTATAGTTAGAAAGTTTTTTTCCTAATCTCTGACCTAAATCTCCCTTGCTCCAGATTAAGCCAGTTGTTCCTGTCCTACCTTCAGTGGACATGGAGGACAATTGATCACTATCCTCTTTATAACTTGCCTTAACGTATTTGAAGACTGTTATCAGGTCCAATCTCAGTCTTCTTTTCTCATAGGTCAGGTTTTCTAAACCTTGTATCATTTTTGTTGCTTTCTTCTGGACTCTCCACAACTTGCCCACAACTTTCCTAAAGTATAGAGTCCAGAACTGGACACAGTGTTCTGGCCTCATCAGTGCTGAGTAGAGTGGGGCAAATCTCCCATGTCTTACAAACAACACTGCTGTTAATACAGAGCAGAAAGATATTAGTCTGTTTTGCAACTGCATCAAATTAATTTATATTCAATTTGTGATCCACTATAACCCCCAGATCCCTTTGAGCAGTACTACCACCTAGCCAGTAATTCCCCATTTTGTAGTTGTGCATTGGATTTTTCCTTCCTAAATTAACTCCTTTGCTCTTATCTTTATTAAATTTTATTTTGTTGAATGCAGACCAATTCTCCAATTTGTCAAGGTCATTTTGAATTCTAATCCTGTCCTCCAAAGTGTTTGCAACCCTTCCATCTTAGTATCATCTGCAGATTTTATAAGCATTCTCTCCACTTCATTATCAAAGTCATTAATAAAAATATTGACTAATACTGACCTCAGGACTGACTCCTACAGAAGCTCACTAGATTTGCCCTCCCAGATTTACAGCAAACCATTGGCTACTGTTTGAGTACAGTCTTTCAGCCAGTTGTGCGCTCACCTTATAGTAATGTAATCAAGACCACATTTCCCTAGTTCGCTTATGAGAATGTCACTACATTAAAATCCTTACTAAAATCAAGACATATCACTTCTACTGCTTCGCCCCCATCCACTAAACCAGTAACCCTGTCAAAGAAGGACATTAGGTTGGTTTGGCATGATTTGTTCTTCACAAATCCATGCTGGCTATTCTTTAAAATCCTATTATCCTCCAATTTGTGCTTACAAATTGATAGTTTAATAATTTGTCCCTGTATCTCTCCAGGTATCAAAGATTAGGCTGACTGGTCTATAATTCTCTGGGACCTCTTTTTCCTCCTTTTTAAAGATAGTTACTATGTTTTCCCTTCTCCGGTCTTCTGGGACTTCACCCATCCTACAGGAATTCTCAGAGATAATCACTAATGATTTCAAGATTGCTTCAGCTAGCTCCTTCAATACCCAAGGATGAATTTCATCAGGTCCTGCTGACTGGAATATGTCTAACTTATCTAAATATTCTTTAACCTGTTCTTTCCTTGTTTTGGCTTGCATTCCTTCCCACTTGCTATTAATATTAATTGTGTTGAGTATCTGGTCATCATTAACATTTTTAGTGAAGACTGTAGCAAAATAGGCATTAAACACCTCAACCTTCTTGATGTCATCTGTTGTTAGCTCTCCTTCCCTGCTAAGTAGTGGACCTACATATTCCTTTTTCTTTCTCTTGCTCCTAATGTATTTGAAGAAAGTCTCCTTATTGTCTTTTATGTTCCTTGCTAATGTAACTGATTTTGTGCCTTCGCCTTTCTGATTTTGTTCCTACGTGATTATGCTGGTTTTTTGTACTCCTCCTTATCAATCTGTTCATGTTTCTCATTTTTTGTAGGATTCCTTTTTTATTTTCAGGTCATTAAAAAGCTCTTGATGAAGCCATATTGGCCTCCTACTATTCTTCCTATCTTTCCTTCACATCAGGAGAGTTTGCAGTTGTGCCTTTCATATTGTCTCCTTGAGAAACTGCTGGTGCTCCTGAACTCCTTTTGTCCTCAGACTTTTTTTCCCTGTGGGACTTTATATACCAGTTCTCTGAGTTTGTTAAGGCCTGGTTTTTTGAAGTCCATTGTCCTTACTCTGCTGCTCTCACTCCTTTCTTTTCTTAGAATCATGAACCATTTCATGATCCCTTTCAAGCAAATTGCCTTCCACCTTTGGATTCAGTACCAATTCCTCCCTGTTGGTCAGGATCAAGTCTAAAATAGCTGTCCCCCTGATTACTTCCACTTTCTGGAATAAAAAGTTGTCTCTGTAGCAGGCTGGTTGCCTGCTCCGGCCCTGAAGGGGTTAAAATAGCCCTGGGAAAGGGCTGCCCTAGGGGCCAATTGGCTAGGCTGATTGGGGTAGCAGCCACAGATGGGGCCATGCCCCAATCAGGCCGTAGCTGGCCCTATAAAGGGGCTCCTAGGCAGGAGCTAAGTAAGTCTCTCTCCAGCCTTGGAGGGAGATGGACCTGGCTGCCAGGGAGTTCAGGGAACAGAGCAGTGCTGGGAAAGGGACAGGCTGAGCTGGGGAGCTCAGGTCTGGTGACTTACCAGGCTGCGCCAAAGCAGGTACTGGGCTGCAGGGAAAGGCAGCAGGTCCAAACCCTCCTTGTCGATGATTAGTGGTTTACAGACTGCAGTCTGCCCCAGTGAGTGGGGGGCTAGATGGTGACTGGCAGTAGTCACTGAGGCAAAGTGGGGATAGAGGGTTAGGGATTCCCTCTGGAGGAGAGACCCAGAGACTGTGAGGGTACTGCAGAGGGAAGAACCCCAGGGTAAGGGGCACTGGGGTCCGGGAGGGATCTCAGGCAAGCAGGACACCAGCCTGAAGAGGATGCTTTGGAGGCTGGAGAGCTAATTCCCAGGATGGCCAGCAGGAGGTTGCCATGCTGGTGAGTCATCGTATCACTACAGTCACCAGTACATTCCAAGAAGTTATTGGAAATCTTGTGTTTTGCATATTACTTTTCTAACAGATGTCTAGGTAGTTAAAGTCCTCCATTATTGCCGGGTCTTGTGTTTTGGATATTTCTGTTTGTTCTAGAAATGCCTCATCCACCTCCTCTTCCTGATTTGGTCTACAGTGAATCTCTACCATGACATCCCTATTTTTACCCCTTTACCCAGAGACTCCCACCTCTTTCTGGATGTATAGTGCAACACCAATATATTCTTCATGTTTAATGCAACATCTCCTCCCTTTTTACTCTGTCTGTCCTTCTGAACGAGCTATATCCCTCTTATTCCAATCATGAGATGTATCCCACCAGGTCTCTGTAATGCTAATTAAGTCTTAATTTAACTTATGTACCAATACTTCTAGTTCTTTGTATTTATTCCCCATACTCCTTACATTTGTGTGTAGACTTCTAAGATACTGAGCAGATTCCCCCACTGATTTTTCCTCTTGTTGCTCCTTGGACCCTTTTGTAATTTGCCATGTCCCTGCATCAAAATCTAACCCTCTGTTAAGGTTGCCATTTTTTACACTTACCCATAGGTCTTTTGTCACCTGCCCCTTTGAACCTACCTTAAAGATTCAGTGTGCGAAGATGATCTTCTGCTTCTTGGTGGTCAGGTGGACCCCAATTCTTCCTAGCAGTCTTCTTTCCCATAACAGCATCCCATGGTTCAGGAAGCTGAAGCTCTCCCATACTATGTGCACAGCCATGCATTCATCTCTAGGATGCACATATCCCTGCCTGGACCATTATCCTCAATTGGGAGGATGGATGGGAACACCCTGAACCTCTGACCCCCTTCTCCCTAGCTCCTAGAGCCCTGTAGTCACTGCCGATATGCTCAGGGTCATACCTGGTACTATCATGTATGAGCAGGATGGATGAGCCTCGGCAACCTTTCCATAATGTCTCAGATGTAGGCTCCAGGCTAGCAACACACCTCCCAGGACATCAGGTCAGCAGATGGATGTCTCCATTCCCCTCAGAAGGGAGTCTTAGATCACCAGCTCCCTACATCTCCTCCTCTCAGGTGCAGTGGCCATGAGCCTCTCAGCCTTGTGGGGTAAATGACTCCTCTTCCTCAGCCATTGGGGGCTGCTTCTCATCTCCTGTTGCCAGTATGGCTTATTGGTTCTTCACCTCAATGGGTGGGGAACCTGGCTGGGGGGTGGAGCATTGTCTACTGCCTGAGGTAGCTAGCAGTCAGGCGCCTCCTTGCAGAAAAGCCGGTTCTTCCTCCTCCTCTGGCACTGCTGCAGCAGTTGGTTAACATCCTCCATCCCAGATGTTTCCATGTGTGTCCTGTTGACGAAGTCATAGAATCATAGGGTTAGAAGGGACCACAAGGGTCATCTAGTCTAACCCCCTGTCAAGATTCAGGATTTATTGAGTCTAAACCATCCAAGACAGATGGCTATCCAGCCTCCTTTTGAAAACCTTCAGTGAAGGAGCTTCCATGACATCCCTAGGCAGTCTGTTCCATTGTCCTACTGCTTTTACAGTTAGGAAGTTTTTCTTGAGATTTAATATAAATCTGCTTTGCTGTATTTTGAACCCATTGTCTCTTGTCCTACCTTCTATGGCAAGAGAGAACAACTTTGCTCCATCTTTTTTATGGCAGCCTTTCAAGTATTTGAAGACCACTCTCGTGTCCCCTCCCCCTTAATCTTTTCCAAACTAAACATAACCAGTTCTTTCAGCCTTTGCTCATATGGCTTGCATTCCATCTCTTTGATCATCTTTGTCACTTGCCTCTGGAGCCTTTCCAGTTTCTCTACATCCTTTCTATACATTGGTGACCAAAATTGACGACAGTACTCCAGCTGAGGCCTAACCAGCACCAAATAGAGTGGTACTATCACCTCTTGTGACTTGCATGCTATTCCTCTGTTAATGCAACCTAAAATTACATTTGCTTTTTCTGTAACAGCATTCCATTGCTGACTCATGTTGAGGTTGTGATCCACCACAGCTCCCAGATCCTTCTCAGCAGTGCTACTGCCAAGGCATTTATCCCCTGTTCTATATTTGTG
This sequence comes from Caretta caretta, assembly GCF_965140235.1. Classification (NCBI taxonomy): domain Eukaryota; kingdom Metazoa; phylum Chordata; order Testudines; family Cheloniidae; genus Caretta; species Caretta caretta. Next base: position 203,319,525 of record NC_134207.1, on the reverse strand, counting down.
CATGTTATTTTTCTTCCCTAAGTGTAGTACCTTACATTTGTGTTTGATGAATTTCATTTTGTTGTCTATAGCCCATTTCTCAAATTCATCAAGATCCCTTTGAATTTTAGCTCTATCCTCCAAAGTGTTTGCAACACCCCCCACAGCTCATTCTCCCATCTGCTCTGCAGATGAATCATGTCCTCCTGCAGCTCTCTTAACCTGTTTCCTGAGGCACTCCACCAACACAGACCTCTCACCTAGTGGTTCCCCCTTGCCTGGCTTTCCTCAGTGGGGATAGATGCAGGTCACATTTCCAGCAAGTGCAGATCAGTGCCTGGGTGGAAGCCTCCATGATCAGGATGTGTACCTGGCGGAGGTGCCCACACGTGCAGGCAGAGGAAGAGCTAGCAGTGGTTTTAGTGACATGCCATTTTCCTCCCATGGTGGGCTCTTCCTTCTAGAGTACCTGCAAGTTAAGGAAACAAAAACCAACACATAACCATACCTCCCTGTCTCCCTCCACTAGCAAACTCAGCTGCCCAAAGGCACCCTTTTCTGCTTTCTCTGGGGGTGCTTCCCCTCCTACTCTGGCTCTTCCTGCCCCCACTCTTCCCCCTCCCCCAAGGCTTTGCCCCCACCCCACCTTTTCCCACCCCTGCTCCGCCCCTCCTCTGAGCACATCCCGCCCTCACTCTGCCTCTTTCCTCCTCCTCCCTCTCAGCAGCTGCTGCCAAACAGCTGATCGGAGGCAGGTGGGAGGCACTGGGGGAGAAGGGAAGAAGCTGATTGGTGGGGCCCGCCAAACAGGTGATTGGCTGGTGGCTGTTGAGTACCCTCTTTTTTTTTTTCTTTTTCCCCTGTTGGGTGCTCCAGGGCTTACCATCTTCAATATAATCAATCGTATTTGCTGGTGGTATTTATAAACTCGGTCCATTGTACAAGGGTCTCACAGAGCATGGAACTAAAATCATAATGGAAAATCTATAGATCCCTCTCTTTTTATGCAGAAAGATATCACAACATTTTGTAACAGTAATTTTATTTATCTTTGCTAAACCACATGTGTGTGAGTGATATTGTTACATACATGAAAAAAAAAACATTGGTTCTTTATTACCTGAAAAGATTTTATGTCATGAGGCAGGACAATACTGAGGTTGAGAACAATATAAACCAGTTGGATTGCATATGCAAATGATTCATCCTGGTTGAACCCTTAATAGTTCAGAGATTTCCCTGAAATCTTGCAACATGCATTCTGATGGCATCTGCTAATCTTTGATTCTTGATTGTGTAGGGAAAATAGGGTGGTGTTTTAAGTAATTCAAATATAGGATGGGCTCACATATGATTTTTAATTATTTCACTTTTTTTCCCTCCCAAAGTAGTTTTTTTCCCCCCAAAGTAGATTACTTTGTTTTAGTTGAAGTTTTGAGAGAGATACTGCATTGGTCTATCGTTTATACATTTATTAAAAGATTAAGCAAGCAGTTATAGAACAAATACGAGTTTAAGCAAAATGTCACTAGCTAATTTAATGTATAGGTTTCCTAACCTAATTTACAATAATACAGTGCAATAGTCAAATCAAGGTTATAACTGAAATATAATCAAAAATCAACAGTTAAGTTTATCTAGTCACCAATTACTACAATAAGTAATTAAATCAAATGGTAATGAATGAGTTAAGGAAAACAGTTCTCTAAGGTCTTACAGAAAGGTTAAGAGAAGAAGCCTTTCCCTTTGATTTAAGCCATTTAGCTAAGAGTCTGTTTAAGGCAGAGGTTACTTCTTTGTCTTGGTTTTAAGGAAGTACTGATCTTAAAATGATTTTGTGGTAACTTTCTTCTTTAGCTGCTCTCTCCCATTACACTTCACTGTTCACAGAAGTTGCCCACCTTTTGTTTATGTAGTCTATTTTACCCCTTTAACACAATGGCTGCATCTTTCTGGCAGTCTTGCACAGCTTTAGGATGACACTCACCCTTACTTTTTATATAATAGATTTAGGGATTTATTGTCTACTTTAGGAAACTGTTAGACACGCACAGATGGGTGTTGGAACAATTTAAGCATCCTCAAATTACTCTAGAGAAGGATCTTCATGCCTTCTTCACTTTAAATCTTTAAGTTATATAATTGGTCTTAGTTTAGCATTAAGTTGATATTTACCAGTATTTCTATCAATGATAGTATGGACTTAAAGCTTTTGAAATGCAGGAGTTGGTCTGGTCTCTTCTCTCAGTTGTAGACTTCAGGCTTGGCTTAGCCAATAGTTAGAGTCTTTCACCTCCTTCTTTGGATGGCCAGTCCAGGGAAGAGAACAAGATAGAACTTCAGGTGGCGTTATTGCTGCAAGAGAGCCCTCCCACCCCCACTTCCTTCTGCATGGTTAGGATGTTTTTGCAGGGATCAGTGTGCCCTTACTCTGCCTCAGGGGTCACCTCAATATCTTCACAGGCCAATAAGGTGTTGCAGCCTGGGAGATGTAATTTGACATGAATGAATGGCCTGACATCTTGATGTTACATAGAAGATTCCAGGTTTGTATGTACATATCTTGCAACAATTCGTTAACCACAGAGAAACGTCTCTCGGAAAGAGGACACAAGAAGGAGCCACGTGATAAGGGACTGGTAGGCAAGCTTCTGCGTAGGCCCAAGACATAAATGTCTTAATAATTTAAATATAATTAATGACTCATCAGCATTTGCATGTCCATGTAGTCTCTCACATCCTTGTGACAATGAGTTAGTTATGCCACTGGGAAAGCAATGCTGAGAGGTGGGGACAGAGTCTAGGGCAAGTGAATGACCTTACTTTAATAACCTTCTGCTTGCAAGCCAGAAAGAGGCTTCAGACATCTTCAAGTAATGCCAATTTTCATTAAACATTTGGCCAACTAAAGTTACTCAGCCCTAAATCCAAATGTGGTCTATGTTACCTGCAACTGACTCATGGGACATAAATTATAGTTTTATCTGAATTTACACATTCCTCTCGAATATAATTTTTAAAAAAATACACAGAAGACATCCATAAGACAGATTTCTGATGAAGAAGCTCAGAACCCAAATTCTGCTCTCATTCATGCTGATGTAAATATGGGATAATTCTACTGAAGTTGATGGTTGTTATTCTTATGTATGCAAAGGCCCCTTTACATGGCCAGAGTGATGTAAAGGGGCCTGAGTGAATGACAATCAAGCCATAGAACTTGTTCCATTTTACACTGGTGTAACTGAGAAGAAATTGGTGCTTAGACTGTATTGAAAGTAGCATTATGCATTTTAGGCCACATATTCCATAATGTGTAGTAAAGAAGTGAATGTGCACCCAATGTATGTCCTCCCTCGCCCGGCTGTCACTCCTGTATTTGTCACCTCCACCTGTGGAGCAGCAAACTTCACTGGTTCTACTGAACAAGGTCCTTTACAGCAGGGAAGAAAAGGGCTGGATTTACTCCTTACGAAACTAAGATTTTTTTGAAACAAGGCCCTGGCATATTGCATAGGTTATGACTGAAGGCAAAACTGGGTTCTTATCTCTTATGCTAAATATTGATCCTATCCAATAAACATTTATGATTCTACTAAATCTGTTATATTATGAATAAATCTAGAATAAAAACGCTCCTCAGTTTGTATTTTTTTTTTTTGGCAAGGCTCCTCGTAATTAAAACTTAAATGGGATCTTGCTTTTTACCTCACACTATGGGTTTTTTGTTTTTTTGCTGGGCTAAGGTATGCTAGTCCAATCAGGATCTTCCTACTATTGCAGCTTTCACCACCCATAACCTTGTTTTATAATCAAAGGGGAGGTAAAGGGAAAGCAGCAATGTTAATAGGCTTTCCCATGCAGTCTCTCTGGGAATAGTCTTTTTATAAAGTCTTGAACTTGACCTCTTTGAAAGGCACAAAGGTCCAACACACATTTTTTAAAGTTATATATTTTTTAATTCTGTGAAGACGTTTGAAACCTGGCCCTCAACACACACAGCATAAATCTTTCAGGATAGTCATACAGTAAAAGTGATGCATGAAGCAGATAATTTTAGGAAAACCCCTAAAACCGTTCTGTTGCTTTGCTTTTCACGCCATTTTATAGATAACCTCTCTGCAACACTACCAAAATAATTAAAATCCAATGAATACTATTATGATTTCATCGCCTTGGCATTTGAACTTGCAAATACAATTTAGTAATGAATTAGGAGGGAGAAGTTTTGCCTGCCGCACCCTCATTATAAAAACGTTCTTGGGAGCCAAGCATTTTGGGCATCAGAAAGATTTACAATAACAGTATAAATAGCTACAGTGAATTTGGGAGCAAGAGTGTTTTAACAGATTTTCACTAGGAAATAGGTTTTATAAGTAATTTTACCAAGACATAATAAATACTTAGAGATATAATTTTCCCTCAGTGAATCTGTAAGCTAACTAATGGTAAAGTTGATAGGAATTCCATTGAGATGGGAGTATACACACATCTTAGTTCTTGCAGCTTGTCTGGTTTGCATGTGTTCTCATTGAAGGTGTTGGCTTGACAGTCCTGGATGCTGAAGTCCTCTGTCCACAAAATGGGTACAGTCCTGGCAGCAGCCGTGCAAGCTTCCCATGCTGCCCCTCATTTCAGATTAGGGGAATAATTCTCTGGGTCCATTCAGTGCTTAGCCTCTTTTTCTGAGACTGCCAACAACAGCGTATGTGGCAGTGAAATTTTGTAGTGTGGATGTCTACTTGGAATTGAACAGTTAGGTGGTAGCTACTGTCAGTCACTTAGAGCTACTAACCTGGGCGGAACTTGAACTAATGACCTAGAGGTGAGGGACCCTATAGACCATCATCAATATAATATCTTGCTGTCTTATGTGCTTTCAGCCAGTTATATTGGCACACAAGGTTTATTCATATTTTCTCTTAACCTTCATTTTTTCTAACTGTATTCAACTGGGCAACTGTTCTTAGATCCAGGTCCTGAGCCAGGCCGGAGCTCTGTTCTATGTAGCTGAGGATGGGAGAAGGCATGGGGCAGTTAAGTTATCTTTGCTCTTCACCTCTAATCTCTAAAGCTGCTCTAAATTTCCCCAAGCTTCAGTACGCCCTCCTCCACAGCTGGGTTTGCTGAAGTGCCATGTCGCCTCCCTCTCCTGATGTGTAGGGCTCCCCTATGCTGGGGGAACTGGGAAAGGGAACATAGTAGCAGGGAGTCCTCAATTGCTCAGCTGAGGCCTGATCTAAATCCCACTGAAATCAATGGGAGAACTCTCTGAGTGAGTTAGTGAGTTTTGGGCCAGGCCTTTGGGGCAGCCGCTGGAGCAGCACAAAGACTAGAATTGGATTTGTCACTAGGGTGCAGTGTTCCTGAACATACTTCTAGAAACCACACCAAGGAGAATGTGTACTCAGACATATCAAGAGTCAGATTCTGATCTCTGTTACACCAGTGTCCATTGACTGGCTCAGGCAAGTAGAATTTACAGGAGTAATTCTGAAGACTTTAAAACAAAAGTCATAGGGGAGCATGAAAGAAGGGTGGGGGTATGAAGCTGCTGGAACATCTTAAGAGACAGACCTGGCAGCAACTGGCTGAGACAGGCCTGTCATCCTGCTTAATCAGTAGTTTCTATAACTAAGCTCAGAAGGTGCTCAACACAATTTGCTGCCTTTAGTAGCTAATGGCTACAGATTTCGCCAGTGTGAGCAGAAACCAGGGGAAACTATAATGCAGTATATTGCTTCCCTGAGGAGTCTGATTGTAATTTGTGACTTTGGGAATATGGCAGATGAGATGATCAGAGACCAGCTCATTGAGAAAACAACCATGCTTCATGTAAGAGAACGCTTACTTCTAGAACCACAACTTACACTAGAAAAAGAGAATAACCATTGCTACTCAGATTGAGTCAGCTACAGCTAAAGCCAAAATAATGAGCATGGATACAGGAGGCACAGTCCAGGCTGTGACTCCTTTGCAGAAAAGTTCACTACCACTGCCGACACACAACTGCAAGAGGAAAACTAATGAAAAACCACTGAATCAGCAAATTCAAAATAAAATAAAAGCATGCTTTCGCTGTGGATCCCCACAACACCTTGCAAGCTACACAGGATGTCCAGCAAAAGTAGCTCAGTGCAATCACTGCAAAAAGATTAGACATTTTGCTAAAGTATGTCTCAGTAGCCAGTTCAATCAACAGGTGCATGCAGTTACAATACCAGATGTTACTGTGCTGAGCATGGACAAAATCACTACTGCACTACCAGAATAGATAAAGTTCACTGTAAACGTTTCCGCCGTACCCTCAGGCAAACCACACTCTATTCAGCTAATGTTGGACACTGGCTCAGCAGTATCTATACTACCTGATTCCATCTATCTGCATTACTTTAAAGATGTACCTCTTACTGAACCCAAACTTCACTTGGTGTGCTATTTGAAAAACCATATTCCAGTACATGGCTGCCTGCCAGTAATAGTTACTTTTGGTGATTGCTGTGTAACTGCAGAGTTCTACATTGTCTACAAAAAGAAAAGGAGTACTTGTGGCACCTTAGAGACTAACCAATTTATTTGAGCATGAGCTTTCGTGAGCTACAGCTCACTTCATCGGATGCATACCGTGGAAACTGCAGCAGACTTTATATACACACAGAGAATATGAAACAATACCTCCTCCCACCCCACTGTCCTGCTGGTAATAGCTTATCTAAAGTGATCATCAAGTTGGGCCATTTCCAGCACAAATCCAGGTTTTCTCACCCTCCACCCCCCCACACACAAATTCACTCTCCTGCTGGTGATAGCCCATCCAAAGTGACAACTCTCTACACAATGTGCATGATAATCAAGTTGGGCCATTTCCTGCACAAATCCAGGTTCTCTCACCCCCTCACCCCCCTCCCAAAAACCACACACACAAACTCACTCTCCTGCTGGTAATAGCTCATCCAAAGTGACCACTCTCCCTACAATGTGCAAGATAATCAAGGTGGGCCATTTCCAGCACAAATCCAGGTTTTCTCACCCCCCACCCCCATACACACACAAACTCACTCTCCTGCTGGTTGTCACTTTGGATGGGCTATCACCAGCAGGAGAGTGAATTTGTGTGGGGGGATGGAGGTGAGAAAACCTGGATTTGTGCTGGAAATGGCCCAACTTGATGATCACTTTAGATAAGCTATTACCAGCAGGACAGTGGGGTGGGAGGAGGTATTGTTTCATATTCTCTGTGTGTATATAAAGTCTGCTGCAGTTTCCATGGTATGCATCCGATGAAGTGAGCTGTAGCTCACGAAAACTCATGCTCAAATAAATTGGTTAGTCTCTAAGGTGCCACAAGTACTCCTTTTCTTTTTGCGAATACAGACTAACACGGCTGTTACTCTGAAAATTGTCTACAAAGGCACTCCTATCTTTGGCAGAGATTTATTGGCTGCTTTAAATCTCAGAGTAGTGTGACAAAGTTCTGTCCTTGCCTCTGTGGGTCCTGTGTTTCCTGGCAGATTTCGCTAGCCTCAGAGGCTCACTGTGACCCTCCATGTACCCCTTCTCTCTCTAGAGACAAGGGTCACAGTCTACTGAGCCATTTTCATCATAAGCCAGCGAGGGAGGTGAGTAGAAGTTATTCTTCCTTGCACAGTCTCTGTTGTCTCCCAGTCTCAGTGATTAATCAGGGGGCAAAGGGCAGGGAAGCCCAAGCCCACCCTCTACTCTGGGCTCCAGCCCAGGGACCCTAATAGTATCAGCTATGGTAGCTGACCTTTTAGAAACATAACATGTACAATTCCCTGGGCTACTTCCCCCACAGCAGCCCTCACTTCCTCAAGCTCCACTTCACCCTTACCTCAGGGCCTCCTTCCTTGTGCCTGTTATGGTGTGTAATACTCAGTCTCTCCAACAGCACAACTTCCTCCCACAACTCCTGACATTCACACCCACCTGACTAACTGGGAGGCTTTTAACTAGTTTCAGCCAGCCCCTGATTGGCTTCAGGTGTCCCAATCAACCTAGCATTCTCCCTGCCTTCTGGAAAGTTCTTAATTGGCCCCAGGTGTCTTAATTGACTTGGAGCAGCTGCCATTTCACTTATCCTGGTACCAGGGATTTGTTTAGCCTGGAGCTAATATATCTATCTCCCACTACTTTTTTATAGCCATCTGGCCTTGCCCCATCACAGTAGTTAATGGACGAATTGATCTTCCTCAGCAAAGCACTCTTGCGCTACACACACCAGTTTCAGCTGGGACCCAACACCAGGTTGAGGAGAAACTCATCTGTGCTTATGGGTTTCTGCAGAAAGTTAAAATATGGAATAATGTGATGCCTGTACGACAGAAGTTACGGTGCTTACCATTTTCAGTCAGGGAAGCTGTTTCAGAGGAACTTAGAAAACTTGTTCAAAAGGACATTACTGAAGAGATCAACTCCTTGGAATAGGTTTCACCTATAGTAGTGACGCAGAAGAAGGGTGGAGGCATTCGCCTTTGTGTGGACTTAAGGGAGCCAAATAAATCTATTGTGATTGACAGACATCCTCTTCCTCACATAGAAGAAGTATTTGCAGAACTCCGTGGAGCAAAGATGTTTTCTACTCTTGATTTGCAGACTGCATACTACCAGTTTATGTTGCATGAAGATAGCAGAGACCTTACAGCATTTATTACACATGAGGGACTATTTCATTTTAAACATGTTCCATACAGTCTCACATCTGCCCCAACTGCCTTTCAAAAAATGATGTCATTGATTCTGAAGAATCAACATGGAGTTCAGTGCTATCTGGATGATATTATCATGTTTGGAAATACTTCTGAGGAGCATGACAATAACCTGCAGTCTGTACTAAACTGCATCAGCACAGCAGGCCTCCAGCTCAATAGTTCCAAATGCAAATTTAGACAAACTGAACTCTCATTTTTGGGGCATACAATTTCACAGGTTGGACTAAAACCTGATCCAAATCATATCCTGGCAATTTCAAATGCTCCTCCTCCAATAGATTTGCAAACCGTACGTTCCTTCTTGGGTCTTACCTCCTGGTATGCAAAATTCATTCCTAATTATGCTTCTGTCATTGAACCATTTCGGGAATTACTACGGGGAAGTTCAACCTTAGTGTGGACAATGGATGCACAAGCTAGTTTCGAAATGGTGAAAGACTTGATTGTACATAGTCCAGTACTTGCACTATTCAGTCCTGCATTGCCCACAATTGTAACTACTGATGCTTGTGTTTATGGACTTGGAGCTGTTCTCACACAACTGCATGAGGACAACACAGAGAGGACTGTTGCATTTGCTTCAAGGACACTAAGTAATGCTGAGAGAAAATATTCTACAGTTGAAAAAGAAGCACTTGCTTGTGTCTGGGCTAGTGAAAAATGGAGAACACACCTGTGGGGTCGCACGTTCAAGTTGCGCACAGACTACAGCCCTTTGACAACGTTGCTACCACGAAAGGACTGGGAAGAGCAGGATACCGTATTGCTCGATGGTCTGCAAGACTACTCTCTTTCAATTAGGAATTGGAATATAAGCCTGGAAACCAAAATGTGGTTGCTGATTGCCTTTCTCACCTGCCTTTGCCTTCACCAGATGGTCCACCGGAGAATGAGGATGTAGATGTAGTGGTTGCACTTATTACAAGCGCTTTCACTGCAGTTACAAGAAAACAATTTCCAGCTGCTTGTTCAGCATGTCCAATTCAACAAAAACTACAGGAATTTCTGACAAAAAGATGGCCCAGTCACCCTAAAAACCTTGACCCAGTTTTGCTGCCTTATTTTAGAGTTTGGGATGAACTTTCTTTGTTTGATGGCTGTGTGCTATGAGGTACACACCGGCTCCTTGTGCCAGAAGAATTACAGTCAAAACTCATACACCTGGCACACGATACTCATCAAGGAATTGTCCAAACCAAACAACTACTACGGGATCTGTATTGGTGTCCAGGGATGGACTCTCAAACTGAAGCACTCATAAAATCCTGTGTCACTTGCCAAATGCATGATAAGACAGCAGTGATATGTACCCCTCCATTACAGCCTGTTCCTCTTCCTGAATCTGCATGGGAAAAAATGGTGATTGACATTGTAGGACCCTTCGATACTGCTCCGATTGACTGCCGTTATGCCATCACTTTAATAGACTATTTCAGTAAATGGCCTGAGGTAGCGTTTACATCACAAATCTCTTCTGCTACAGTAATTAAGTTCCTCTCTTCAGTTTTTAGCAGGAAAGGTAACCCCAAAGAACTGGTTTCAGATAATGGTAGTCAATTTACTTCCCTGGAGTTTGAAACTTTTCTAACACAGAGTAACATTTTACACAGAAGGTCATCCCTATATTACCCTCAAGCCAATGGGGAAATTGAACAGTTTAACAGAAGTTTGAAAGAGAGTTTTCAAATGACTAAACTGGAAGGGCTATTGTGGATACCCTTCACTCCTGATTTCTTGCAAGCATACTGGGCTACACGACATGCCACAACACAAAGATCGCCCGCAGAGTTACTGCATGGGAAACAGATGAATACTAAACTGAACATTGCTGGATTGTTAAAGGCACGACCTGATGCCCCAAATGAGGATGATGTGAGAAAAACAGTTGAACAGAACCAAGCAAAGTCTAAGGCTTTCACAGACAAGCGGCGGGGTGCTGAGGAGCCAAAGTTTGAGTGTGGTTCCTTTTTTAGAATACAAAAACCTGGAATTTTACGCAAAGGGGACCATAAATTCACAGCTCCTCTTAAAATCATAGAGAAGAAGGGACCTTACACCTATTGACTTTCTGATGGGCAGGTATGGAATGTTTCTTATCTTGCACCTGCCTATGCACCAAGAGGAGATTATGCCAACACCCAGTCTGCATTGGATGACTTCACCATAGTACCAACACAAGACATTGCACTGGAACCGGGGCTTGAAAGATGGCCTGTCAGACCCAGATGACCACCTGTCTGGACTAGAGACTGTTATGTAGTATCTACAGTGTTTTCAGTGTAATATTTCTGCCAACAGTATAGTGTCTTGTTTCATATTTGTTCCTGTGGTTAGAACAATAATGTTTATTTTATTTGGGAGAGTTTCTTAAGAGAGGAGGGAATGTGGTGTTTAGATGTTGCTTGTAATTATTAGAATTGGGAGCACTGGCTGTTGGGAGTCTGAAAGGACATGAAACAGGAAGGAGGGGCGAGGAGTTGAGAGGCTGGGAGAAAGCTACAGGGGTACAGCAGCAGCTTGGTAAAGGGGTTTCCACTTTGAAAATAAAGTCCTGTTGAAGCTTGTTAGTACCTTACCTGATTGATACAACACTGCCCTAGGCAAAACTTCAGAGTGGTGCCCTCCTCCTGCCCACTACATCAGAGGTTCTCAAGCAGGGGGAATATATCAGACTTTCTGGGGGAGGGAGGCGCGGAGAGCCTTCTGAGGGTTTATGGTTGTGACAGAAGTGGGGAGGGCACAAGCTCCAGGCTGCAGCACCACTCAAGTTTGGCCTGGCCAAACTGCCACCTCAGGCAGCTGCTTAATTTGCCTATAGCTAGAGCAGTCCCTGACTAAGTAAGCTTCGAGCCCACCTCGCTACACACTTCATTATGCTTTAGTCTAGCTCTGTTTGGATTTTATCACATGCTCAGTGTGTTCTCCCTAAATGTTACTTTTGTTTGTTTTTAGATAAACAGCAGGAGTGTGACTCTTGTTGGGTGCCCCACGGAGATGGAAACTGACTGCCTTGTGACCATAAAGAAGTTAGAATCAGGAGAGAAGGAAAAGATCTGAGCCTCTGGCCCAAGGCACGGGAACTGTGATTCTCCTCCTGAAAAAGTGCTGTAAGATAGCTGGCTGGGGCCAGCTTAAGCAGAGGGAGAGCTGAATAACCTGAGCAGTGCTAGGTGTGGTTTCTTTCTTTCTTTCCACACATTTCCTTGTGTCTGCATACAGTGGTGGAAAAGACAGTACTGTCATCGCTCTCACAGACTCACATCCAGGCAACAACATTAGTTTGATTGAAGTGTGATGCTATGACATGAAAACGAGTCTGTTCCCAATCTAGTTCATTCAACTCATACTTTGAAATATCCATAGAATAAAGATCCCTGTACTGGGCATGAGCGTTTAGTACTTATGTAGGTGCCTATGTAGGCTGAAAACTGCCACTGAAGTCAAAGTCAAGAGGAATTTTTCTGAGTTAGGATTGGCCCTTCTTGTTACCCATTCAAGACTGTGTTCGTTGTTTGCTGATCATTGACTTCCTGTCCTCAAATTAACTTTTCCCTTTTTTTGGTAATGAATATGAGGAGCTTAGAGAAGTCTACACATGGCATCTTTTTTTTTTTTTTATTTTAGCAGATTAAAAGCAAACTCATTTCTTCAATAGCTATTTTGGTGTTGCATATCTCAGTTTGCAGTGGAATAGAATAATACCAAAGAAATAAGAATCTGGGTTTATCTTTTTTTGAAAGTTTTGAACAAGTTAAAACAAATCTAAACTGTATTCACAGTAAATGATACTAATTAAAGTGTTGAGGCTGCATTTAAAAAGAAATGAAAAGGACTATTTAGAGCCTTATCTTTTGCAATTTGAATGTTTTTTCATGCTCAGCTTTACGTATTCATTGAAGTATTATGCCTTGTACTGTTTCCCTGCTAAATGTTGTTGCTATTTGGCATTTTATGGGGTGTGGTTTAAACAACAGATGGAGTTGATAAATATATAAAAGATAATATAGAATGTTCGAAAATCCCCCAGAATGCTGGTATACACAGATTCAATAGCAGCATTTGCAGTTTCCCCTCTATCTTGCCATTTATCTTCACATAAACCTGATTCCCAATGGGGTCAGCTAAATTAAACAAGTTAAGGTTCTCATAATGCACAAGTGCTTCCACTGCAAATTAACCACTGTCTGTACAAAAGACATATTGTGTGTTTGAAACAATATTTGCAACCAGGTTTCTTTTAAAAGTGTTAAAGGGCAGGGGAGTTGGGGGAATAAAGGTCCAGATTGTTAAATGGGGGAGAGAACATGAGGACTGCAGGGGCCAGGCTCCTCACTGCACTGGCCAGTGCTTGGATGAGAGCATACACTGCATCCCTGTAAAAAGTGTAATCTTTGTGCCAGTGTTGAGTCTGCTGTGGAAACCAAGCAGGAGCAAGGCTAGAGTAAGGCAACCAGGTCCCTAGGCACAGCACAACCTGGGGTAGAGGCACAGCCCACACCCTCATTTGGCAAAGCAGTGGCAGGGGAACTCCCAACAGAGGCAGTGGCATGGGGTCACCTCTCCTCTTCTGCCTGGCCAGAAATCCAGGGCTGACAGCACAGTGGGAGCCTGGTACTTACACTCTGACTTCTAGGGCATCTGCTTTGCTTTGGGAAAGCTCACAAAAACAGGGTTTGGGGATTGTTTCTGGTGAGTTTCCCAGTTCTTGTTTCAGAGTAGCAGCCGTGTTAGTCTGTAAGCAAGGACTGGCCTGTCTCCCAAGATCTGTGAGAGTGATGGGTCGTCCTTCAGGATAGGTTGTAGATCCTTGATGGTGCGTTGGAGAGGTTTTAGTTGGGGGCTGAAGGTGATGGCTAGTGGCGTTCTGTTATTTTCTTTGTTGGGTCTGTCCGGTAGTAGGTGACTTCTGGGTACTCTTCTGGCTCTGTCAATCTGTTTCTTCACTTCAGCAGGTGGGTGTTGTAGTTGTAAAAATGCTTGATAGAGATCTTGTAGGTGTTTGTCTCTATCTGAGGGGTTGGATCTCTACCAAGAGTTCTTACAACTATAGGACAGGCCCAGCAAAGAAATAACAGAACGCCACTAGCCATCACCTTCAGCCTCCAACTAAAACTTCTCCAACGCATCATCAAAGATCTGCAACCTATCCTGAAGGACGACCCATCACTCTCACAGATCTTGGGAGACAGGCCAGTCCTTGCTTACAGACAGCCCCCCAACCTGAAGCAAATACTCACGAGCAACCACACACCACACAACAAAAACACTAACCCAGGAATCTATCCTTGCAACAAAGCCCGTTGCCAACTGTGTCCACATATTTATTCAGGGGACACCATCATAGAGCCTCATCACATCAGCCACACTATCAGAGGCTCGTTCACCTGCACATCTATCAATGTGATATATGCCATCATGTGCCAGCAATGCCCCTCTGCCATGTACATTGGCCAAACTGGACAGTCTCTACGTAAAAGAATAAATGGACACAGATCAGACATCAAGAATTATAACATTCAAAAACCAGTCAGAGAACATTTCAAGCTTTTTGGTCACTCGATTACAGACCTAAAAGTGGCAATTCTTCAACAAAAAAACTTCAAAAACAGACTCCAACGAGAGACTGCTGAATTGGAATTAATTTGCAAACTGGATACAATTAACTTAGGCTTGAATAGAGACTGGGAGTGGATGGGTCATTACAAAAAGTAAAACTATTTCCCCATGTTTATTCCCCCCCCCCCACTGTTCCTCAGACGTTCTTTTCAACCACCTTGATTATCACTACAAAAGGTTCCCCTCCTCTCCCCCCCCCGCTCTCCTGCTGGTAATAGCTCACCTTACCTGATCACTCTCATTACACTGTGTATGGTAACACCCATTGTTTCATGTTCTCTGTGTATATAAATCTCCCCACTGTATTTTCCACTGAATGCCTCCAGTGAAGTGAGCTGTAGCTCATGAAAGCTTATGCTCAAATAAATTTGTTAGTCTCTAAGGTGCCAAAAGTCCTCCTTTTCTTTTTCCAGTTCTTGCTGGTTTTCAGTTAGCTCAGCATACCTTTCCCTTGGTATTCCTATTGCTCTCAATTACTTTCAGTCAGGAGAAATAACGTATATGTATGGCAAAACAGTTATATATGAGGTGAAGGAACAGACCCATAATATCCCCTCTGCTGACCTGATCCTTTCTGGGGTGGGTAATGAGCAATTATATGACAATTATACAATTATTTAATAACTACAGAAGAACCCTTGTAATGCATAACCTATGGCACAGCAAATGTATACTTCTAAAAGACTTATATTTTTAAACAGTTATACCTTTTATCTAGTATTTGCTTTAACTGGTTTCACCAGCTGGTCATGATTAGAGGTATGGAACAGCTCTAGGAGGAGAGATTGATTAAGACTGGGAATCTTCAGCTTGAAAAAGGGATGACTAAGGGGCATATGATAAAGGTCTATAAAATCATGACTGGTGTGGAGAAAGTAAATATGGAAGTGTTATTTATTTATGTTGTGAAAGCCAAGACCATAACAGGGTTCCAATAAGAACTAGACAAGTTCATGGAGGATAGGCCCATGAACAGGGCCAGATTATGACATTCTGAGGCCCTAAGCTATGTCAAGTGTAAGGCCCCATACCATAAAAAAATGAATTTATTATTTTCACGGAAAGGACATTGAATATATAAACACAAAAGCTTTATATTTGCATATATACAAAGGTGAAATTGTAAAAATAGAATAATAATCTTTATTTCCAGCAGCCCTCTCTGTCATGATTACATCATGACAGAAATCAATTATAGACAAATTCTTTGAACTAATTTCATATGTAAGTAAAGCAGAAGTAAATGATACAATATAACAAATACAAAATAAAAAAATACAGTTAATATAATTTGCTAGAAGAGTTCTTAGGACATTTTTCTTCTCTGTTGGGGCATCTAAATTGTGGAATTCCTTGTTTTAATACGTAATGAGACTCTTCAAGGATATAAGATGGCAATAGAGGATATAGGATGAGGGTAACCCACAATCTTAAAGCTCAACTATTAGTTATGTTGATATGAATTACACACAGGTAATAAGCAAATCATCAGAAAAGTGTATGCAGGTTGTATTTTTTCAATAAATTGATTTGTTTTGTTTTTATAGAAGGTTATGCTGAATTAGCTAATGGTACTAAAATTAGTAACAAAGTTTTTATTGAAACCAGTAAAAAATTAATTTTATATTATTAATATTGAGGTTTATTTATCTATATAACAACAAATTATATATATATTTAAGTGACAAAAACCTGTGTTATTTCACCAGGATATTTCTGTGAAAGTTAGTGCTATTTTGTCTGTGTTCTCACAGGAAAACAAGAGAGGATATATATATAATTATTTTTTAACACCATGAATAAGGAAAATTATCCTTCTTTTCTTATGAATAAAGGAAAAAACATGTGATTAATTTTGTTAGAGAAATATAAAGTTTATCCAGCCTATATATAAAATATATTTACAAATGTTTATTCCAATTTAATTTTCACTATGAAGCAATGAATTGTTGGGATTTTTCTTTTGCCATACTATAAAATACAATGTATTATACATATGATATGTGATTTATAAGTCTATATAAGAATTTTTACATAGTATACTATCTATAATAAAATATTATCTTGCACGCTCCAAACCCTCCGAGCAGAAAATCTCAGTCTTTTTTTCTAGGCAGGCATCTCTCTTTGTGTTCGCTTCTCTATCCTCTGTCTCCCCCAGGACCACTTATTAATCTTGAGTAAACACCTCGGACACACAGAGTGACAACAAGCTAAATGTGCAAAAGAGAAAGAAAGAATTTGCCAGAAAAAGACTGGTAATCTCTAGACAGGAATTGAGGAAAGTGAGAAAAACTAGCCTATATTAAAGCAAATATAATGAATATTATAGGCTTTAATAGCCTATAATTACATATGCACATAGTGTGAAATAACTTGCTCACCAAGTACACAGAATATTTTGATAAATATGTATATCTTCCTTCACTTCTCTCAAAACTCTCTATTTATCCCTTCAACACTCTATGATATTTACTGTAAAGGTTCCTGAAACTGATGGACGGAAACCAACACAAATTTGTCCTCCTCAGCATCCACTTGACCCGAGTCCATAAGACAATCACCGGCAAACTCAATCATGTGAAGCACAGATAGCACATGAAGCAGAAAGCGGTGTACACTAAAATACACAATCGTACATATGCACAGAACAAAAGAAGTAAGACCACAGTAACATCTGAATATGAGCTTGGCAGGATTGCTTCGCAACATTGCTGTCTCCGACCTCACATTTTTCCCGATTTTATTTGCAGTGAGATTAAATAAAATAAGTTATGAAGGTGCGGTCAGAATTTTACCAGTAGCATCTGGCCAACAAAATGCTCTCTTAGGAGACTGATAGCAGGCTTACTCATAGAAATACTAATTTTACAAGTGCAATTATCGTTTTTTTTCTTAGCTTCCCACCTGTCAATAATGAACTATTAAAAGGGCTGTTGATTAATTGCAGTTAACTCATGTGATTAACTAAAAACTATTAATCATGATTTAAAAAAATTATTTGCGATTAATCGCAGTTTTAACAATTCTGTTAAACAATAGAATACCAATTGAAGTTTATTAAATATTTTTGGATGTTTTTCTAAATTTTCAAACATACTGATTTCAATTACAACACAATACAAAGTGTAGAGTGCTCACTTTATATTATTTTTTATTATCATTTTTATAGTGCAAATATTTGTAACAAAGAAACAATATTTTTCAGTTCACCCAATACAAGTACTGAAGTGCAGTCTCTTTATCGTGAAAGTGCAACCTACATTTATAGATTTATTTTGTTATATAACTGCACTCAAAAAACAAAAGAATGTAAAACTTTAGCACCTACAAGTCCACTCAGTCCTACTTCTTGTCCAGCCAATCACTAAGACAAAGAAGTTTATTTACATTTACGGGACATAATGCTGCCCATTTCTTATTTACAGTGTCACCTGAAACTGAGAACAGGTGTTTGCAAGGCACTTTTGTAGCCGGCATTGCAAGGTATTTACATGCAAGATATGCTAAACATTCGTATTCCCCTTTATTCTTTGGCCACCATTCCAGAGGACATGCTTCCATGCTGATAATGCTCATTAAAAAAAATGCATTAATTAAATTTGTGACTGAACTCCTTGGAGGAGAATTGTATGTCCCCTGCTCTGTTTTACCCACATTCTGCCATATATTTCATGTTATAGCAATCTCAGGTGATGACCCAGCAAGTTGTTTGTTTTAAGAACACTTTCACTGCAGATTTGACAAAACGCAAAGAAGATACCAGTGTGAGATACTAAAGATAGCTACAGCATTCGACCCAAGGTTTAGGAATCTGAAGCGCCATCCAAAATCTGAGAGAGATGAGGTGTGGAGAATGCTTACAGAAGTCTTAAAAGAGCAACACTCTGATGCGGAAATGAAAGAACTGAACCACCAAAAAAGAAAATCAACCTTCTGCTGGTGGCATCTAACTCAGATGATGAAAATGAATATGTGTCCATTCTCACTGCTTTGAATCATTATCAAGCAGAACCCATCATCAGCATGGATGCATGTCCTCTGGAAGGGTGGTTGAAGCATGAAAGGACATATGAATCTTTAGCGCATCTGGCATGTAAATATCTTGCAATGCCAGCTACAACAGTGCCATACAAACACCTATTGTCACTTTCAGATAATGTTGTAAACAAGAAGCAAGCAGTATTATCTCCTGAAAATGTAAACAAACTTGTTTGTCTGAGTGATTCACTGAACAAGAAGTAGGACTGAGTGGACTTGTAAGCTCTAAAGCTTTACATTGTTTTATTTTTGAGTGCAGTTTTTTTTGGTACATAATTCTACATTTGTAAGTTCAACTTTCATGATAAAGAGATTGCACTACAGTACTTGTATGAGGTGAATTGAAAAATACTATTCCTTCTGTTTTTAACTGTGCTAATATTTGTAATAAAAATAATAATATAAAGTGAGCACTGTACACTTTGTATTCTGTGTGGTAACTGAAATAAATACATTTGAAAATGTAGAAAACACTCAAAAATATTTAAATTAATGATATTCTATTATTCTTTAACAGTGCGATTAATCACAATTAATTTTAATCACATGATTAATCGCAATTAATTTTTGTAATCATGCGATTAATCACGATTAATTTTTAATTGCTTGACAGCCCTAGCAATTAGTGAAGGGTAAGGGTAGGGTAAGGGTATTTGTGTAGCCAGATGTGTATTTTTTGGTCATATTTGAATGAAAATGTCTATATTTAGAGAGAATCTTCTTTTTCCCATGTCTTCTTTATTTATCAACTGATTTTGATAAAATTTGAAATGGAGTCAGTTTTTTCTTTTTTAAAGGTCCCGCATATTGTGAGGCCCTAAACTGTAGCTTAGTTATCTTATTCCTTAATCCGGCACTGCCCATGAATGGCTATTAGCCAGGATGGGTGGGGATGATGTCCCTAGCCCCTGTTTGCCAGAAGCTGGGAATGGGCGACAGGGAATGGATCACTTGATGATTACCTGTTCTGTTCATTCCCTCTGGGCACTGGCATTGGCCATTGTCGGAAGACATGATACTGAGCTAGATGGGCCTTCGGTCTGACCCAGTATGGCCATTCTTATGTCAATCATTGATGAGCACAGAACTCAGATCTCCAGACTTCCAGTCACATGTTCTATCCACTGGATCTCTCCCTCCAGAGTAATACCTGCATTATCATACTTTATCATGATGTAGCTGTGCTCATCTTCATGGTACTGTGATTATGAAAAGAGGAATTTAAAATGCACAAGTGAAAACTTGTCTAAATTATTTTCTTTCTTGTCTTTTTCCCCTTTATGCTCTCTCCTCCAGTCTTTGCAAATCTATGTGGTCTGTGAGCATAGAGTAAAACCTTTTTTGTTGTTGCTTGTTATTTATATTCTGCTGTGGGCCAAGGGATGCCAGTCACTTTGTTCCCCTAGATGACTGGACAGTTTCACAACTCAAGTCATCAGAAACCTGATGGCTTTAACTGGCATGTGTTGTCTCCCCTTCAATTCTATGTCCAGTTCAGTTTCTGGATGCAATTTTGCGTCACTATTCAGAGTACATTCACTAACACACTTTCAGAGATGTAGACTGCAGAGTCAGTCTCTGACATCTCTGGGTTCCCTGTTGCATTGATTATGAATTATACACCTGGAGTGATCATAGCCCCTTGGGGGGATTACAAGTGAGGTATCCTGCTATGAAGAGATCTGATTTTCATTCACAGAAGCTATCAAGAATCCCAGATGACTGGAAAAAGGCTAATGTAATGCCAATCTTTAAAAAAGGGAAGAAGGAGGATCCTGGGAACTACAGGCCAGTCAGCCTCACCTCAGTCCCCGGAAAAATCATGGAGCAGGTCCTCAAAGAATCAATCCTGAAGCACTTACATGAGAGGAAAGTGATCAGGAACAGTCAGCATGGATTCACCAAGGGAAGGTCATGCCTG
Source organism: Caretta caretta (assembly GCF_965140235.1). Lineage (NCBI taxonomy): Eukaryota > Metazoa > Chordata > Testudines > Cheloniidae > Caretta > Caretta caretta. The sequence goes on along the minus strand of NC_134207.1, from coordinate 203,299,239 downwards.
ACTAATCTAATCGCCTTCTATGATGAGATTACTGGTTCTGTGGATGAAGGGAAAGCAGTGGATGTATTGTTTCTTGACTTTAGCAAAGCTTTTGACACGGTCTCCCACAGTATTCTTGTCAGCAAGTTAAAGAAGTATGGGCTGGATGAATGCACTATAAGGTGGGTAGAAAGTTGGCTAGATTGTCAGGCTCAACGGGTAGTGATCAATGGCTCCATGTCTAGTTGGCAGCCGGTGTCAAGTGGAGTGCCCCAGGGGTCAGTCCTGGGGCCGTTTTTTTCAATATTTTCATAAATGATCTGCAGGATGGTGTGGATTGCACTCTCAGCAAATTTGTGGATGATACTAAACTGGGAGGAGTGGTAGATACGCTGGAGGGCAGGGATAGGATACAGAGGGACCTAGACAAATTGGAGGATTGGGCCAAAAGAAATCTGATGAGGTTCAATAAGGATAAGTGCAGGGTCCTGCACTTAGGACGGAAGAATCCAATGCACCGCTACAGACTAGGGGCCGAATGGCTAGGCAGCAGTTCTGCGGAAAAGGACCTAGGGGTGACAGTGGATGAGAAGCTGGATATGAGTCAGCAGTGTGCCCTTGTTGCCAAGAAGGCCAATGGCATTTTGGGATGTATAAGTAGGGGCATAGCGAGCAGATCGAGGGACGTGATCGTTCCCCTCTATTCGACATTGGTGAGGCCTCATCTGGAGTACTGTGTCCAGTTTTGGGCCCCACACTACAAGAAGGATGTGGATAAATTGGAGAGAGTCCAGCGAAGGGCAACAAAAATGATTAGGGGTCTGGAACACACGACTTATGAGGAGAGGCTGAGGGAACTGGGATTGTTTAGTCTGCAGAAGAGAAGAATGAGGGGGGATTTGATAGCTGCTTTCAACTACCTAAGAGGTGGTTCCAGAGAGGATGGTTCTAGACTATTCTCAGTGGTAGAAGAGGACAGGACAAGGAGTAATGGTCTCAAGTTGCAGTGGGGGAGGTTTAGGTTGGATATTAGGAAAAACTTTTTCACTAAGAGGGTGGTGAAACATTGGAATGTGTTACCTAGGGAGGTGGTAGAATCTCCTTCCTTAGAAGTTTTTAAGGTCAGGCTTGACAAAGCCCTGGCTGGGATGATTTAATTGGGGATTGGTCCTGCTTTGAGCAGGGGGTTGGACTAGATAACCTCCTTAGGTCCCTTCCAACCCTGATATTCTATGATTCTATGAATCAAAAGTAGTCATCCTGTGTCCATGTCCAAACTGACTGCCTTTATTGATTGAGGTTACTTGGACAGCCCACCCATACCATTTTTTAAAGGTAGGATTTCAGACTGAACCATTGGAATGTGAATGGGCAAGTGTGATATCTCATCTTGTACTGGACCACACAGAAACAGCCACCTCCGTTCTTCGGCTCCATTAACCCCCTTTGTTTTAATAAAGCCTAACTAGTTTTGAATTTTTTTCCCCATCCAAAATGTATATGTAATTCATCTGGCCCAAAGTCTACACTCAGTTACACAGGTTTTGAATCTGGAGTAAATCAATAAAGCTGCTGTGGATTATCAGCCATGTAACTGAAAATGGAATTGGCCCAGTATAGTGCCTGGTGGTGGTTATTTACAAAAGTGTATCTCGCTTGATGGAATGTACACAACTCCTTTTATTCCTAATTACTCTTGACGTTTCACCTCTGATACTGAGGTGTGTCAGAGAATAAAAATAAGCTACCTTTGTGCATACGGTATAAACAGAATCTATTTAAATGTCACTCTGCTCTTACAGCCCAAACAAAAAGTCCCTTAAGGTTTAGTTTTCTCAAAACTCTGTGAACTTTATGCAAGACGCAAGGTGCTGTCATTCCCGTATGATTCATAAGAAATAGTTTCTGTTTACACATGTATATAAACCGCAATAAGTGGAGTTTACAAATAGTTAGAAAGGTAGTAGAGAAATCAAATGTAATAATGAAAGCATTTGGTTTTCCCATAAAAGTACTACAGTGGAACACCTTGGGTATAGAGGGTGTTCGTAACTCTGAAATGTTTGTCACTCTGAACAAAACATTATGGTGGTTCTTTCATAAGTTTACAACTGAACATTGACTTAAACAGCTTTGAAAGTTTACTATGCAGAAGAAAAATGCTGCTTCCCTTTATGTTTTAGTTTACGTTTAACACAGTACTGTACCGTATTTGCTTTTTTTTTTTTTGGTCACTTTTTTTGTCTCTGTGGCTGCCTGATTGTGTACTTCCAGTTCCAAATGAGGTGTGTAGTTGACTGGTCAGTTTGTAACTCTGGTGTTCATAACTCTGAGGTTTTACTGTAGTTACAAAGTCAGCATCTGAAACTGATGAGCACATTATTAGTAGTAGCATTGCTTCAACAGGGCTCCCACTACACAACCCCTTATTAAGGGGTTTGTAATCCAGCAACACAAATGTGTTGTGGCTGTATCTTGGTGCAAAAGATCTCAGCCAAGAAGTGAGACTTTTTTTCTTTTGTAAACTAAATTGTAGTAAAGGAATACAAGAAGAGTTTTACCATCTTAAAATTGTCAGAACTGATACAATGGAAGGTTCCCTTGCATAAGGTCTGTAGGACTGTATCCTATTAATGAAGAAATAAAGTACATAACTTTTGGATACTGTTCTGTGATCATACAAATCAAAAACAAATTTGGATCAAAATAAATTAGTGTGGAGGAAATGGCCTGATTCCAAATGGTTATATTGATGATTTGTCAAAGCAGATTTAAAATAATATTTTCAACAACTTCAAGAAAGAAATACTCCTCTATTCTTGGGGAAAATTGCATGATATTTATAATTGACTCTAACTTCTCAAAAGAATTATCTTCACTGGAAATACTTAAAGAAACAGCACATCCTCATAAGTGTAATTGCATTAGAAATGGGTTCTTTTAAACATTTCTACCCTGTTTTGAAACATGTTAACCCAACAGTGCCTATTGACTTGATGTGAAATCACATGCCTAAAACCTTGTAGAATTCTAATAGTGTAGGGGTTGGTACTTTTGTAAGTCATTCTTTTCTGAGTCAAATGATTTGGGGGTGGAAGAGGTAAGAGAACCTTAAATGATTCCTCCATCTGATCTGAGTGAGGCAATATTTATATCGGATTTTAGCTTATTTTTTTGGTTGTGGGCATGGTGGTTTCTGGAGCTCTTTGAGTTCAGCTGCTATTCCCCCCCCCCATAGCATTTGGTGAAGTTGATGTCCAAATGCTACAGATAATATACAAGAAATGGATCCAGTCCTGCAAACATTTGTATAATTTTTTTGCAGGATTGGGCTTCACCATAGCTACAGCCCTACCAAATTCACTGTCCATTTTGGTCAATTTCATGGTCATAAGATTTTTAAAATAGTTAATTTCATGATTTCAGCTATTTAAATCTGAAATTTCCTGGTGTTGTAATTGTAGGGGTCCTGACCCAAAAAGTTGTGTGTGGGGGCGTTGCAATGCTGCTACCCTTACTTCTGCGCTGTTGCTGCTGGTGGTGCTGCCTTCTGAGCTGGGCAACTGCAGAGCAGCAGCTGCTGGTCGTGAGCCCAGCTCTTCCAGCAGCAGCGCAGAAGTAAGGATGGCGTGGTATGGCGTTGCCACCCTTACTTCTGCGCTGCTGCCCACAGAGCTGGGCCCTTAGTCAGCAGCCGCCACGCTCCAGCCGCCCAGCTCTGCAGGCAGCAGTGCAGAAGTAAGGGTGACATGATGGTATGGTGTTGCCACCTTTACTTCTATGCTGTTGCTGGCGGGGCACTGCCTTCAGAGCTGGGCACCCGGCCAACAGCCGCTGCTTTCTGGCCGCCCACCTCAGAAGGCAGCACAGAAGTAAGGGTGTTAATACCGTGACCCCCCCCCGAAGTAACCTTGTGACCCCCCTACAACTCCCTTTTGGGTCAGAATCCCCAATTTGAGAAATGCTGGTCTCGCCCCGTGAAATCTGGTCTTCAGTGTACTTTTACTTCATACTATCCAGATTTCAGGGGGGGAGACCAGATTTCACGGTCCCTAATGCGTTTTTCATTACGTAATTTGTCAGGGCCCTAACTATAGCTAAAGCCAACAACCACTGCACCATGGCCACTGCAACGCAGATACACAGACATTTAGCTATAACCTGACGCTACAGGGCCAGTTTGGACAAATATTCCAAGGGCAAAACTTTCAGAAGCACCTCAGTGACTTCTCACCTCACGTTGTGATAACAACCACACTCTTTTTTTTTTTACAGTAATTTTGAATGATAGTATGGGGACTTACACCGGAAATCATGGCTTACTTTGAACCTCCTACCCTTTCCTCCTCGATGGCTTAAAATAAGTAGACGCTGTTATCAGACTCTTGTCAGGACTTGTAACTTGTCTGCAATAACAAAGTTAACCAGCAACAGCAGTCAGTGCTCAATGTTTGCATGTGAGTAATGCGCTGACGAATTGAAAACTGTCACGAGAATGAATGAATTATGAATATGCCCAGCACCTTGTCACTTTTACAATAGAAACTGCAGTCATTTTAAGTAGCCTTGTTTTAACCACCCCTTGCCTCTTGAAATAGAGGCCCATTTTAAACCTATCGTGCTGTAATATAGTAATAATAAATTATTCTGTAACCCTGAGGTTCTCAGGACATGAGTTTGATGTGATTTTTGCTGCTTAGTGTATTCCATCTTACTACTTACTAACTTATTACTTAACAGTAAATAAGATTGAAAGTTAATAACAAGTCTGTTTCATAAATGAAAACGTAAACTGTTAAGAGATCGAATAGTAGTTTTAATTTGTGGGCAATCAAATCTTCAAATAGTGGTTGTTCTACTATTTTTGTTGTTTTGGTTGTATTTTAACTTTTACAGTATGTTCATACAATTGTTCACTAATAAAATGCTTGAAAACCATTTTCCAACTATGAACTCTCCTAAAGTAAGCTGTGTGACATAATTCTTTAAATCTTGCCTAGGGTTCCATGAACAGGAGTGTATAGCTTCAAGTTTTTTATTAAAATGTTTTAAGACTAGTAAGGAGTAAAATAGTGGGTCAATGCGTTAACTCTTCACCTGTGGAGCTATAGGTCTAAATCTCACAATTTATATTTTAAAGTGAAGTGAACTTGGTAGTTTTGTTCCACTCCACAGTGTATTTTAGTTCAGAATACAAAACAACACCATATCAGATATTTGGTACAATAGTCAGCCTCTGGCAAACAAAAGCACATCTCTTAGCAAGCAGGTGTGTCAGTTAGGAGTGAAGTTGGTTGGCAATGTTTCATAGGGAGTTTTGCACAGTGATTGCCAGTGCTCTTTAGATATAGTCAGTGTTATTCTTCTGACTTTTCATAAACATTATTAAAAATTATTTTATTTTCTCCATCATTCTGCCAAAAACCAAACTAACCTTGTGCAACTTACTTCTGGACCTCTGGGAGGCACAGCACACAGAGGCACGGCTCAGGCGTAGGAAGGCGAATGTGACTTTAAGCCACCATTAACTTAGGTGTAACTTAGGCAGCCCAGGAAGCTGCTGTATGCCACAGCAGCCCTGTGTGAGCCATCTATGGACGACTCTGCAACCCAGTGGTCCCAGGCAAGGTAATGGAGCAGCTGATATGGGACTGGATTAACAAAGAATTAAAGGAGGGTAATGTAAGTAATGCAAATAAATCTGGGTTTATGGAAAATAGATCCTGTCCAACTAATTTGATATCTTTTAATGATGAGATTACAAGTTTGGTTGTTAAAGGTAATACTGTTGAAGTAATATACTTACCCTTCTGTAAGGTGTTTAACTTGATACCACATGAGATTTTGATTAAAAACTAGAATGATATAAAATTAACATAGCACATCTTAAATGCATTGAAAGTTAGCTAACTGATATGTCTCAAAATGAGAGAGACAAGGCAAGTGAGGTAATAGCTTTTATTGGACCAACTTCTGTTGGTGGAAGAGAGAGAGACAAGCTTCCAAGCTACACAGAGCTCTCTTCAGCTCTGGGAAAAGTGATCAGAGTGTCACAGATAAATACAAGGAGGAACCAATTGTCAAATTTACAAGTTAACACAAGGTGCAAGGGACCATACAAAATGAAGTGGGCCATTAACACCTGCACAGTCATAGGACAAAGGAGAGTTAGTGGGTTACACATTGTTGTAACAAGACATAAAACCAAAATCCCTATTGAGTCCATGATTTGTAGTGTCTAGCAAAATTACAAATTTAAGTTCCCAGGCTCATCTTTTGAAGGTGTTGTGCAGGGTTCCTTTGAGGACCAGGACCAAGAGGACAGATATGGACTCATTGTTTTGTGAAAAGTGTTTGCTCATGGGTAATAGCATGTTTTTGTCTTTTATCATTTTTCTGTGAGAGTTCATTCAAGAGCACAGTGATTATCTGATTTCACCCACATGGCTGTTGTTGGAGCACTTGATGCACGGGATGAGGTACACCATGTGCTGTGATAGGCATGTGTAAGACTCATAGATCTTGAAAGGTGTGCTGTGGAGGGTATTGATCATCGTAGCTGTGGAGATTAGCGGGTTTTGTATCTGTTATTAGGGAAGGGCCTGGTGCCACTTTCAGTTGGTATGACGTGGTCTGTGGGGAGCTTGCTTCTGATGATGAGGTTGGTGAAGTTGTGCTTTTTTATTTTTGAAGGCCAGAACAGGAAGTTTGGGAAATATTTCTTTCAAGATGTCATTGTAATTGTTTGAAGATGTCCTTATAGATTCCAGTGTGGGGTGGTAGGTGACAACTAGGGGTATGTGGTTGGTGTTTCCCTCCCCCGCCCCGTATTGAAGCAGATTCTCTAAGGGTATTTGGGTCAACCACTCCATAATGCACTGTACTTCTCTGGTGGAGTGTCCCTGTTTGATGAAAGCAGTTTTAAGTGTGTAAAGGTGTATATTCTGGACATTTTCATCAGAGCATATTCTGTAGTATCTGAGAGTTTGATTGTAGATAACAGATGTTTTTGGTGTGTCTGGGATGATTACTGGATCTGTGGAGGTAACTGTGATGAGTTTCTTGTGCACTGTTGTCTGTAGGGCTCCATTGCTGAAGCTGATCGTGGTGGCCAGGAGGTTGATGCTGGTATGGGAGTGTTCTAGAGAAAGTTTGATGGATGGGTTGTGGCTTCTGAAGTTGTGATGAAAAACTATGAGGGAGTTTATGTCATCTATCCAGAGGATGAAAATATCATTGATGTATCTCAGATATATCACTGGTTTCATGGCGAATTTGTCCTGAAATTTTTCTTCAAGGTGGCCCATGAAGAGGTTGGCATATTGGGGAGCCACCCTAGTACCCCTGGCTGTTCCCATGGTTTGGACAAAGTGTTTGTTGTTAAATGTAAAATTGTTATGGGTGAGGATGGAATAGATGAGTTTGGCAATGTGTTTGTGGTGGATATCTGGCTGCTGCCCATTGTGTTTTAGATATTTGAGGCAGGCAGCAATGCCAGTGAGGTCAGGGATGTTAGTGTATAGGGAGATATAAGATGGTATTCTGAGAGAGATTGTTAATGTTGCAGAGTTTCTAAAATTAGTCTGTTGTTTCCTGAAAGAAACTGGCCCTTTGTGTGGTGAGTGGTTTGAGGATGATTTCTACGAGTCCTGATATCCCTTCAGTAAGAGTGCCATGGCCACATATGATGGGTCTGCCTGAGTTCTCTCAAAATGTAATTGTAAATGGGGAATCATCATCAAACAGGTGTGTTTCTAGTGGGGTCCTGCAGGGATCAGTTCTTGGCCCTGTACCGTTTAACATTTTTATCAATGACCTGGAAGAAAACATAAAATCATCACTGATAAAGTTTGAAGAAGACACAAAAATTGGGGTAGTGGTAAATAATGAAGAGGACAGGTCACTGATTTGGAGCTGCTATATTGCTTGGTAAACTGGGCGCAAGCAAATGATGTATATTTTAATATAGCTAAATGTATACATCTAGAAACAAAGAACATAGACCATACTTACAGGATCGGGGACGCTATCCTGGGAAGCAGTGACTCTGAAAAGGATTTGGGAGTCATGGTGGATAATCAGCTGAACATGAGCTCCCAATGTGCCGGTGTGGCCAAAACAGCTTATGCAATCCTGGGATACATCAACAGGGGAATCTCAAGAAGGCATAGAGAGATTATTTTACCTCTGTATCTGGCACTAGCATGACTTCTGCTGGAACACTGTGTCCAGCTGTGGTGCCCACAATTCAAGAAAGATGTTAACAAATTGGAGAGGGTTCAGAGAAGAGCCTGATGAATGACTAAAGGTTTAGAAAACATGCCGTCTGGTGATTGGCTCACACAGCTCAAAATATTTAGCTTAACAAAGAAAAAGTTAAGGGGTGACTTGATTAGTCTATAAGTATCTACACAGGTGTAAGCAGGGTCTGAATGAGCTCCCCCCTGACATCTAGGGATGAGCTGGGGGAACAGACTTCAGGAACAGACTGTATTTGCATAAACACACCTACTCTGCCTAGGAATTCAGCAGAGGGGGCTGCTTTGCCAAAGGGCTCAATTTTGGCTGGTGTTGGGTTACAAATCTATTTAGCACAGGAGTAATGAAATGTTGTAACTCTGATGGTGTGAGTAAAAGGCAGCAGAACTGTACTTAGCCTGCCCTCAACTGAACCTCACTTGCTAAGCAGGGGGTGGGGATGCCAATTACCAGTGAAAGAGAGAGAGGATGGGGACAGCTGTTCCTACCTGGTGGTGTGGGCTCTGCCTAAGGAGTCCTAGACACCATTTGATTCTCCCCCTCTCCAGTGTTTAAAGACAGAGCTGATTAGACTCAATGGAGAGCCCTTGTTTTGTTTAGTGATCATTAGAGCCAGGTCTATGTGCTGAGCTTTAGACCTGATGTGGGACAGTGTTTCAGTGAAAGAGGCTGCACCGCCTGCACTAGCATTGAGGCTCCCCGCTAACTGCTGAAATCATTGAGAGCTGAGCTAAGTGGTGGGACCTCGAGATGTGGCATCGCAGAGGCAGGTGGCAGCAGAGAAGTGAGGAGGCAGCAGAGCAAAGGATGGCACAGCAGCCCCTAGTGGCAGTGTGCACAATGGTGCAGCAGCCCATGGTGGCAGCAGTCAGCAGTGACGCAGAGGGAACGGCAGCAACCGTGAGCCAGTTGCAGCGATGGCTGCAGCAGTGAGGCATTGCTCGACGCCTTCCCCCCTTCCCAAGTGGGAGGTGAACTCACATGAATGCACCTCTGAACTCTGAGTCTTCGCTGACCCAGGACAGCAGCTGTGAGTGGGGTGCAGTGAGAGAGAAAGCACTGGCTTATTAAAGGAACATTTGTTTGTTGGGCTTTCACATTGCATGGTGAGAGGCTGAGGCAAAGGACACTGCCCAACATGCTTTGGGATGGGTGTTTAATTCACAGTCATATGCTTTCGAATCATGGTTGTGATGTTTTCCCAAATTAATGCGGGGTTCCTTTCCCCTTTTTATTAACAGTTTTCTTTGCTGGACACAGTCTCAGTGCTTGCGAGAGGGGAAGTATTTCCTTTTAGATGCGCACACGGGTGGTGTTTAATTTTCTGAGATTAGTGGGTTGGGACTTGAGCTGTTTCTGTTTTGTATTGCTAAAAGGAACCCCTTGCTATTGAACCCAGCCCTTGTTGCTGCCAACTCCACCTGGCAGAAGGGTTACATAGGAAACAAATATTTAATAATGGTGTTTCAATCTGGCAGAGAAAGGTATAATATGATCTAGGGATCAAAGCTGGAGCTAGGGAACTTCAGATTGGAAATAAGGTAAATTTTTGACAGTGAAGGTAATTAACCATTGGAATAATTGACTGAGAATCATGTTGGATTCTCCATCATTGACAATTTTAAATCAAGATTGGATGTTTTTCTACAAGATCTGCTCTAGGAATTATTTTGGGGCAGTTCTATGGCCTATGTTATACAGGAGGTCAGACTAGATGACCACAATTGTTCCTTCTGGCCTTGGAATCTATCAAACAGGGTAGGTCTCTTGTGCTCAGGTAACCTGTTATATCTAATAAGTCAATTCAATAATACATCTCTGAAACTGTCCACCAGAGGCCCTGAGCCTGCAACGTGATCCATAGGGGCAGGCCGTCAGCCTGCAGTCAGCTGGGGGTCCACATCAACAGATGGGTCTGTCAACACAGATCAGCTTGCAGGACAGGGGCCAATCTCCACTTTCCTGTTTCATTCTCTACTCTATCCATGGGGAATGATAACCACCATCTTCCATGCTGCTGGGCTCAGGTTCACATTAATTTCCTGGATTACCCTCAAATTTTACTTCTTGAATAGAAATGATACCTTTGCTTCTCTCCTACTCATTAGCCTTAATTCCTTCTTTTTCAGTAGTTAAAGAAGTTGGTGGCATTGGCTTGGCTCCGGAGTCTGGAAAAATATTGAATAAAACAGATGAAGGGGCTGAAGGGACAGCATCAATTTACTCATAACTCCTTCAAAAGATATTACATACGGAAGCTATGCTCAAGAATAATTTTCTCTTTAAAGAACTGTGTAGTGAGGCTGAGTAGCCTCCCTCCAAGCGGGAGAGCAAGGGACCATTACACTCCCCTTGGAGGGTGGAGCCTAGATCGCTCCGCCCCCATCGCCGGAAGTACCAGGGTGTGGCCAGAAGTATAAAAAGCAGACTCTGCAGCACAATTAGGGGAGAACCTGCGGAGGAGAAGGACACTCTGCCTGTTCTGCCATGTCCCTGAGAGGAACCTATGCCTGGCTGTTTCCAATCCCCAGACGCCGATGAGGACTGGCCTGGAGTGCCTGCCGCTGTGTACCCTGAGGAGCCAGGCGAGGCCTGGAGGGCACAGGTACCGAACCCCAAGGAGGCAGGAAGTGGCCCAGGGGCAGCCACAGAGCAGCTGGCTGCAGAGCCAGGAGTGGCTCAGTTGGTGTGTTGCGGCGGGATCCCCGCCGATGCAGGGGCAGCCAATCCTGCCCCTGCCAGGTCCCTGGGCTGGGACGCGGTGGAGTAGGGTGGGTCCGTGTCCCTCTGCCACCCCACACTGGGGTGGTTGGCTCCCTACACTGTTCAGAGAAGCTCTAGCACTGAAGAGGAGTCTTCCTGACCAGCTCCCTGAAAGACAGTTTGTTTGCTGGCTACCTGAGCTCCGCCCAGGCCAAAGCCTGCCCTGAAAGACTGTTTTGTTTGCTGGCTGCCTGAGCTCCGCCCAGGCCAAAGCCAGCTGTGATAGACTGTTTTGTTGCTGGCTGCCTGAGCCTCTGCAAGCTCAGGCCCCAACCCACTGATAGACTGGTTGTTTGCTGGCTGCCTGAGCTCAACCAGGCCAAAGCCAGCCCAGATAGACTCTGTTTGAGGGGCTGACAGCTTGAGCCACCCAAAACCAGGCTAAAGCCTGACTGTAATTGTTGATCGTTCAACCCTATTGTGGGCTCCTGGCTGTCCTGCGGACTCTGATCCTGGCCAGACAGGACCAGTCTGAGTGGCCTCCCTCCGAGCGGGAGAGCGAGGGACCATTACAAGCTGATAGAGCTAGGTACGCATTTCACACAGGAATAACTTTATTAAGAAGAATGAACTTTATTAAAGGTTGTAGCTACTTCCTCTGCCAGGTTACTTACCATATTGACAAGTTCATAGAACCATGGAAGATTAGGGTTGGAAGGGACCTCAGGAGGTCATCTAGTCCAACCCCCTGCTCTAAGCAGGACCAACCCCAACTAAATTATCCAAGTTCAGTACATATTTCTCCTATTCTTTCCCTCATGCTTGGGAGCAGCTTCCAGTAAACATCTGCAAAACTAACTAATTTTTCTCCTTCAAAACCTTCTATAAAATTCAACTTTGCTCTGAGACCTACATAAAACTTGACAACTGTTAAGCTGCTTGTGCGCGGAGACCACTGCTGATTAATATTGTCTCAGCGTTTCCTTGTACTCCTCCATTGGTCAGTCTGTCTGTGTCCATCTATTGGCTCTTGTCTTACACTTTGATCGTAAGCCCTTTGCAATGGGTACTGCCTCTTGTCTTCTGTGTTTGTACAGAGCCTAACACAATGGTGTCCCTATCCATGACTAGGGCTCCTAGGTGCTACAATAATACAAATAATTAATAATAATTATAATACATATTTAATCTTAGTGGGGAGTGAGGGAAAAATCTACATGTCCCTTTGACTTTTTCCTAAACTATATACTAATGATCGAAAAAGCATTTATAGCAAATTAACTGTAGATGCCATAAAATTAAGCATTATTACATACATTTTAAAACAAGACAAGAGCAAACTTAACCTAATGTAAAGTTTACCTTTATTGGAGTTTTCCTTTCTTATGGTTCTTACCATTTTAGCTTTTTGTAAAGACGTTTGAGAGAGGTGGAAAGATACAATGCCATGGTATTTGCCATATAGAGTTTAGAAAAATATAAATACAAAGCTTTGCAGTGCAGACAAGTCCTAAGTCAATGAAAGAAAGACTTAACAGGAATGGCATTGGTGAAGGCTGTGTTTCAACCAGAGCAGAGCAGGGGAAACAAAGAAAACGTGATATGAAGAAGCAGATGAGAAAATTGCCCTCAAGCTTTCTGAGCAGCAAAGATTGAAAAGGTTTTTTGAACAGCTGCTCCACAATTGCATTCTCCTGCACAGGAAGCAATGCTGCAGTCGAAAGCAGAAAGTTGCAGTCTTCAAGAGAGGTCAAAGTCCAATAATCCTGCAGAGACTACCTTGTCTGTCAGGGCACAGATAAGGGCAAACTCCTGGTGATTTATTCCACCAGCTTCTATTCTCCTTTTCTTTCTCAGACATCTCTCTAAGAAACTGTTTGCAGCATAAACAGCATAATATGCATTATTGTGAAAGTGAGAGAATTACAATAGAGTGAATATTATGCAAGCACGTCAGCAACCAAAGTGCCATTGCCCAAATATATTTCATTGAAGGAATAGACCTATTGTTTTTTGGATCACAAGAGAACTGGCTTTAACAGTTCTCCCCACAAAGCATTTAAACAGGCATTTATTGCTAGGTAATCTGCTTCCTTCCCAGTGTTGCTTGTTTCTCTTAAATGATGCACACTTCTGCATTTCTATTATTTAGTGGTTTTTGAATGATCTGTTTAACTACGTCGAGACAGCTTTAGCAAGCAGTATTAGCAGGATAAATATATCTTTCAAAAACGTACATTTGATCTTGCCTGTTTTCTCATTATTAAAGCCATTCTTTCTTTCTCTAAATAAGCAGTCTTGCATTTTTTTGTAGGTATCCTGCCACTATAGTTGTCATTTTAGGGTGACAGTTTTTAGTTTTCACTCAAAATCTGATTCACTTATTCTCCATGAATTTAGAATCATCTTCAGATGGTTCTACTCATTGTAGCCACAGTTTCATGTATCTAATTAAAGGTTACTGTATCCATATAGTACAGAGGGGGGCAAACTACGGTCTGCAGGCCACATCCAGCCCGCAGGACCCTTCCCTCTGGCCCCCGAGCTCCTGCCAAGGAGTGGGGTCAGGACAGGCTTGCAGAGGAGCCAGCCCAACTCCCCAGCAGCGCGGTGAGTGGGGCGGAGCCTAGCTCCTGGCCCCTCCCCTTCTGCTCCCCTTGCTCCCTGCCTCCCTCGCAGTCACAGTTCCCCCAGCGCCTGGGCAGCATGGCTGCAGCTCCAGCTGGGCGGCACAGCTATAGTGCGGCCAGACCTGGTGCTCGAGGGCGGTGCAATCAGGGGGAGTTCTGGGGTGGGGTGGGGTGGGGAGGTAAGGAGCACAGGGGGTTGCAGGGAGGTGGTCAAGGGGCTTGGGCTCTGCTGCCGGGGACAGGGGCAGAGCAAACCAGGGCCCCCCTCTACCTCCAGCATGCTTGGCCCCTGTCCCCAGCAGCCAAGCCCAAACAGGGAGCGAGCCCTGCCCGACCACCAGGGAGAGCAGCCAAATGAGCAGGGGAAATGCACAGGGAAAGGACTGAGCCCCCCGCTTTCCCCCACCCCACAGGTAATGTGGGGCGGGGAGAGCAGGGAGAGTTGGATTGAGGGTGAGGGCCCCCCGAGGGGCGGTCAGGGGGTGGGGAGCAGGGGAAATTGGATGGGGCGGGAGTCCCGGGGGTGGCCAGGGGGTGGGGAGCAGAGGGGATTGGATAGGGGATGGGTGTCCCGGGGGGATGATCAGGGGGCAGAGAGCAGGAGTGTTTCGATAGGATGCAGGAGTCCCAGGGAGCAGTCGGGGTGGGGAGCAGGGGGGGCTGGAATGGGGGTGGGAGTTCCGGGGGGCTGGAATGGGGGTGGGAGTTCTGGGGGGCTGGAATGGGGGTGGGGGCCAGGCTATGCCTCACTCTTTGGGGAGGCATAGCCTCCCCCAACCTTCCCTACCTGGCCCTCCATACAATTTCTGTACCCAATATGGCTCTAGGGCCAAAAAGTTTGCCCACCCGATATAGTAGATCTGTGCAGATGTAGCAGACATGCTTTAGCTCAAGGAGAAATTATGGGCCTGATGCAGGAATGCCTGGGTGAAATTCTATGGCCTATATTATGCTGGAGGTTATTTTAGATGATTATAATGATCCCTATGGCTTTAAAAATCTGTGATCTGAAGGAGCGGGATGCACTGCTCTATTCTGTTTAATTGTTTGGAGTTTCATAAGATGATTAATCACTTTTTGCCATATTTATTTCAAAGACATTGTATGAGGAGGATAAAAAATATTCTACAAAAGCTCCAGAAAGATGATACTTAAGCTTTAGGACAGTCAGAAGGTGAAAGAAAACAGAAATGACATGTGACATAGAAAGACAAACCTAGGTCTATGCAGCTGTATAGGAGCAATTTTTGATCTGTTTAGTAAATTTATCATGAAGGTCTATGGAGATTTTTGTGAAATTCAGGATTCATATGCACATAGTCCCAAGGGAGGCGGAGCTTTGTGAGCTGAGTGCCTTTGAGGTAACTTTATCACTCTTTCCTGATTTTTTCTGCAACAACATAATCCTTTTGTGTGCCTGATAAAAAAATTAAACCAATTCAATGGGCCTCCTCATGGAGTAAGGAGCTACCCATTGTCAGTAGGGATTGCAGATTTGGCCCTAAGTAAATTAGGGATTGTCTACATGGTGCACGGTCTACTCCAGAGGGGTATACATTCAAGTGCACACTAGAATGTCATGAACAAACTCTCTAGTATGGACCATACTGGTGCGCACTAAAAGTTCCTGAGGATGCATTAATGTAGTACTGTTTGAAACAGAACTACATTAACATGCACTAGGGAACTTTTAGTGTGCACTAGCAGGGTCCACACAAACAGTTAGTGCACAAAATGCTAGTGCACACTAGAATTTACACTCCTCTGCTGTGGACTAATGCACCATATAGGCAAGCCCTTACAGAGCAAAATACACAATTAAATACAATCTCGTGTCAGTGCAGGAAGGTTTTACCTTGTACATGGGGATAGATGAACATTTTTAACACTATTCTCCTTGTGATCTGATGCAAATAAAATATTTTGTTTTGCTCATTTAATCTATACACTAAACATACATATCTGCAATTCAAAATCCGTGTAAGACCGTTGTGCTTTTGGAGGTCTTTTATCATTATTTTTTCTGCCTCATCATTAAAAGAGCTGACCTGAAAACAATAAAACTAAACAACTGCTTGTAATTACATTTTTTAAATTGTAAGGGCCAAATTCTGAGACTTATTTACACTGAGGAGTAGTTTACTCCATGAGTAATTTCCAGAGGGACTATTCAAGGAGCAAGTTGTTAGTCGACATAAGTAAAGGTGGCAGTGCAAAAGAAAGGGTATGTCTTCACTGCAGAGTTAAATCAGGCTCTTGCTTGCATTTTGCTCCAATCCTTTCTCCCATCTACACACAATAACCTCTGACCTGGGTTTAGTGATGCTTTCAACCTAGGCTCACATGTGGGTTAGAGCCTGGACTCTGTTTTCACTCAGGCTGCTAACTGTCCACTTCACAGTGAGGACTGTGATGGGGATGTCTACCCCACACAGGTGTAAAAGGGATTAATTCTGGGTGTGAATAGCAGAGGTGAGTCCTCCAAGCAGCCTAGAGTGGCTACGTTGTGTGCAGCCAATCAGGGAGAAGAGGCAGGGAGCAACCAATCAGGGCCAGAGGTGGTCAATTGCTGCAGGGAGCTCAAAGAGTCAGGACAGTGGGGTCTCTAGCAGGCTCAGAGTCCTGTGGCTCCATGGAGAGAGCAGCTGCTGGCAGGGACCAGAGGAGCAAGAGGGAGCTGGCTGGCTACTAGGACTGACATGCTGGGGCGAGGGTAAAGAAGGTGCTGAGGCCATGGGGAAGTGGCCCAGGAAAATGTACTGAGCAGTTGGAGGGGATGCAGCATATGGCTGCTATCTACAGGGTCCCTGTTCTGGGACCCAGAGTAGTGGGCAGGCCTGGGTCCCTCCCCCACTCACCACTGGGGGAGTGGCTGGACTACTAGACTGTGATACTAACCTGTGGAAAGGGGGGAACACAGATGGTGACACAGCCAGAGGGCTGAGTCACAAAGAGGGCGCTGCAGTTCCTGAGGCTGCGAGAGGGGCTACAGGCAGATGTAGTGATGGTGTGCAAGCCATGGACAAGGGGTGCTAGCCTCAAGATAATCCCCAGAGTGACCTGGAGGAGGTGCCAGTCTGGCAGTGAGTGATGCATCCCATGACAAAGACAAAGGCTAAATCACTTAAGTGCTGATAGTCCTCCAATGTCTTCCCACAATTCCTCCTGGTGCACAGGATAGACAACTTCTCTGAAAATTCACTGGAAAAGAATCATAGAGTGGCTCAGCTTACAGCAGCACAAAGAATCATGGGATATGTTTCCAGAAGTCCCAGAGACAACAGGGGGGGAGCCCATCACCAGCAAGGACACAGTAACTCAGGTATGGCTTTGCACTTATAACTGCTCAGATGAGGCTAGGCTAACCTGGCTGCTCAGAACTGGGCTAACTCTGCAGTGAAGACATACCCTAAGAGTACCCTCACTTCCAGGTTTTCAGTTTAACCACTGATTGCCTTTCACAAATATTTAAGGGATGATTTTTTTTCAGTACTGTGAACAAGAATTATTTAGCCAAGCAACACCTATTATAACGATATTGGGAGTCATATAATGGAATCCTTGTAAACCAGCTGAAAATGAGTCTTTGGGGATTCTATTTTTTTAATGTGAAATTGGCATGAAGAGTTGGTTACCACGCTATCTTTCTGAGAAGCTGGTATTTTTATATTCCATGTCATGAACAAACTCTTGTCTATGGTTCGAGATCTCTAGGTACTTTAAGCCTTTTACTGCCTCAATTGAGAAGCAGTCGAAGACAGAAAGAATTAATTTTCTTATAGATTCGGAATGAAATCTATTCCCTCTTAAAGAGATAACAAACTTGTTGACATTTTAATGAAAACTGTTAGATGTCTTTAAATTAGGTGGTAAATGTAGGTGAAATTTTATAATTTTTTGAACTGCTGCTGCCATGCTGGCTTCTCTCTGGAGCAGAAGTGCCTTGGAAATAAGATGACGGAAATAAGAAATAAGATGTTCTCGTTCTCAGTGGTAAAAGGTAGAAATATATATATAATTCATCACCATTAGAAGGTAGGTTTCAGAGCAGCAGCTGTGTTAGTCTGTATTCGCAAAAAGAAAAGGAGTACTTGTGGCACCTTAGAATCATAGAATATCAGGGTTGGAAGGGACCCCAGAAGGTCATCTAGTCCAACCCCCTGCTCGAAGCAGGACCAATTCCCAGTTAAATCATCCCAGCCAGGGCTTTGTCAAGCCTGACCTTAAAAACCTCTAAGGAAGGAGATTCTACCACCTCCCTAGGTAACGCATTCTACTGTATTTTCCACTGAATGCATCCGATGAAGTGAGCTGTAGCTCACGAAAGCTTATGCTCAAATAAATTTGTTAGTTTCTAAGGTGCCACAAGTACTCCTTTTCTTTTTTCATTAGAAGGTAGATTTTCAAGCAAGATTGGGGATCTGATCCTGCAAACACTTATGCACATGCTTAATTTATGGCATGTGTCTCCAGGATTGAGGCCTACATGACCAATAGGTTTTTCCTATGTAATCTTCATAAACTGGTATTATTATTATTTAACATTTATATTGTGTTTATGTATTACCTAGCCCCGCAACCAACTTGGCGTTCCATTGTGCTAGACTCTGCACTCACTACTGGCATTTACTATTAAAAGGGAAAGTAGGGAAATGGATGTGAGTGGGTGCAATGCAAGGAACATGCCTCAACCCCAGAAAGGGATCATCATAAGCAAGCAAAACCCCGCAATTTCTGGATGCAAAGCTTGCACAGCTTGTTATACAAGTTAAAAACAGGTGCAAGCAAAGTTATATAGCATCAATAGCTTGTACTTGTACAGTACCTAACACAATGGTGTCCTGGTTCTGACAGGAGTCTCTGGACACGACCAAAATATTAAAAACAATAATTGAAATCTAATACTTCAAGATAATATTATTTCAGTTCCAGAGACGTAAGGGGATTCCCACAGCAATGATAAAGGATTCTTAAATAGTGAGGTGACGAACATTTAAAAAATATAATTGAACATAAAGTTTTTGCTGAGCAAATGATAAACTTCCATGCTATCGCGGAATGAGTCAGTTCTTGTCTCACAATCTCTGAAAGTGATTAATCTAACTGAACCGCCAGGAATAACTCATTTCAGTAATCATGATCAATGAACTCAGTTGAACCAGCCCAGCTGCCACCTACATCTCCAAACAGCTGCACCATTCATTCCAGACATAGTACCTTCCGTGTTGTCCATTGCACCTCTTCAAAATATGGGGAAAAGAACTGTTACAGCTTCAGAGAAGTTCACAGAAACGTTGACACCAAAGATGTGTTTTTCCTTTCTTGATGTGCTAATTTTCTTTTCACATTTATAAACAGCGGCTGGTATAAATTTTGGCAGGATTGCGCTTCTGGGTTTATTTGCATCGTTAATGACAGTTAGGTAAAGTTTTTCCAAGAAGTTCAGATCATTTGTGGTTAGAGGCCATTGACATAACCGCTTAAAGAGTTTTGTTATTGCAAGATTTCTTTTTCCATCTATAACAATTTTTTATTAAATGAAAATGCCTTTAAATAGACTAAGTCTGCAATAACTGTATGACTAATTCTACCATTTGATTTTTACATGTATATTTCTAGATTTTTAAAGAAATATGCCAAGAAACTAGATTGCAAAACCAACTAGCACTTATTCATAGTGGTCATCCATAAAAAACAAATTGTCAATTGTCTCTGTAACTGAATAATATTACTGCAGTATTTTCATTATTCACTAGGTAATCCGTATACCAACCACAGTGAATACCATGAATACCACAATAATGTTATCAAAGGCAAAACTGGAACATTTTTAAAACAGCGGGCCAAATTTAGAGAACATGCGAGGGGTTAGGAATGTAAATTACAAATTAGTAATGGTTGTGAATCCAAGTGATTCTGGGATAATTAAGGAACTCTAAAGGTGTCTAAGTACATCAAAAGAGAGCCAAAGACAGTGTAACATACTTCTTCAGGGCTGAAAGAAGGTGTAAATTACACCAACTTAGACTTACTTTGGAATTTGACCCAACCATTGCATATCCAGTGCTTTGTAAATTCACAAAGCCAGATATCACAGGCTGTCAGTTTGTTAAATGTTTTAATTAAAGGGATTCTGTCAAGGTATTTCTCATGATTATGAAAATATTATATATAAAACAACTGGGGATGGGTGAGCTCATTTTACCTAATTACAAACCCATTCAGACATCATTTTTGCACATGAAATATTACTGGCTTTTTGTTCTGTTTGGAAAGACTGAAAAAGGAGCAGTCACAATAAAATCCAGTGATAAAGTAAGGTAAAGAACAGAGCAGAGAAAGCAAGCAGTATGGGATACAATATGAAAACTTGTTTGGAGGTAAGGAGAAAGAAATATCAAAACCATAATAA
Organism: Caretta caretta; assembly: GCF_965140235.1. Classification (NCBI taxonomy): domain Eukaryota; kingdom Metazoa; phylum Chordata; order Testudines; family Cheloniidae; genus Caretta; species Caretta caretta. The sequence goes on along the minus strand of NC_134207.1, from coordinate 203,279,256 downwards.
TGATATTATAAGAGGTTCACAAACCCTCAGATTCCCAGTTTGCCCAGCCCTAATGATAATTCCTTGGGAAATGTAAACTGACATTTGTTCAGCAACCAAACGTTTTCCCCCCTCATCCACGGTATGCACTCACATGCTGGTTTGTTATTGTAATGTAACTTATGAGTGCAGGTCTCTCTGACTAGATAAACATCATTACTGAAGAGCTGATTTTATAAAATAGATTTTATATATAAAGATAATGGACTTTGCAAACAGAAATAGGAATTAAATGGAGATCAATTAAAAGGATAGGTCAGCATGGAATGGTGTGCTTTTAAAAGCCTGTCTGTTAATTATCCTATGTCTCTTGATTATCTTCCATTATATCACACATGTTTCTAAATTGGACAGGTCCTATTGGTACAAAATATTGGAATGACATCCAGATTCCAAAAAAATCTCAGCGTGGTATATTTTACCAACACATGAAGAAGTAAATTTCAGGTATAAGTTTGTGGCTCCTAACAACATTTTACCAAGGTTAAAATAACACTGTGATTCTGGTCATACAACTTCTGCAACACAATTACTGGAGTGTGAAGTTTGGCACAGATGTACATAGAGGGTGTTCCTTGCCTCTTCACAATGAGCCTGGAGGGAGAAATCAGGTTGCCTCTTGCTGAGGTAGATTGAAAATAAAAGGACTCCCAGTGAGTGGTTTTACATGTTTAGGCTTAGGGAGGGGTGCACATAGCACTGGGCAATATAATTTTTTTTAGTTCAGGGCACAGATGCAGATGTTGGTACACAGTATGTGCTTGACATCATACAGTTTATAATTTCCTGGGATCAACATTTCTTATGGCAACTGGCAGATTTTTATGTTCTTCATCAGGTCTTTTAATAACAAGCTACTAGATCTTTCAGTCTAACGTTCCCATGTAAATCATCAAACTACAAGGTGTTCTTAACTCTAAGATCTATATATGGGAAAACATGTAACTATGACACCCCAAGAGGAGCCCTGAGAAGGAATTGTGATTCAGAACCAAAATTCTTTCCCAGCTTTCCCCTTGCTTCAGGGGAAGCGTCTATCTGTGGTACTTATATGGCCCCCATTACCACAGTATCTGAGTGCCTCAAAAACTTTAATGTCTCTATCCTCTCAACACTGATGTCAGGTAGGGAAGTACTATTGGCATTGTTTTACAGATGGGGAACTGAGGCACAGGAACACTAAGAGAATTGCCCAAGGTCACAGAGAAAGTTTGTAGTCAAGCAAGGACTTGAACCCAGCTCACCAAGTCACAGACTAGAGCCCTAACTACTGAACCATCCATTCCATTTACCACAGCCTTGAAAAGGCTGTAACTTACTTCACCTCTCCTCCTGCCAGATCAGCTGAGGTGAGGGGGGAAACCACCATTCCAGTCATTCTGTATCCCTCTCCATCCTTTCTCTGCTCACCTGTTTTGGGAGCTGGAGTGTTGGATATGCATCCTCTGCTCCCTCACCACTCCGTGGCTAAGAGCCATGATGTCTGGAACCCTAGCGCAGCTGCACAATGGGGAAAATATGTGGGTCTTTCTCCCCCGCATGTCTGTGTCAGGGCCAGTCACAGTCTGACCCACTGTGTGAAAGGCCACATCTACTGGGGCAAAATTTGGATGTACTGCGTAGTGGGTGGAGGAGGAGGTGGCCAACATGTGCATACGTTTTATTGTACAAATTACAATAAAATTACCAGCTACACACCTACTTCAGTCACTTTCCTTGTATGCTCTGGAGCTGTTGGGTGGAGAATTGTTGTTTTTGTTTTGCTCATTTAGGGAGCCATCTTTCATACTGCAGTGCTGGAAAAACAGATTCCACTGGGTACTTGGAAGTGCAAATTATGTGAATTTCCCATTTCCTTAAGCTCTCAGGTTCTACAAAGAGGGTTGCAAGCTGACTGTGAACATTCTGTTGATGACGTTGGCTGTGGAGGGAACAGGTTGGTTTCTGTTTCCTTTTCCCATGTTTCTTTAATAGAAGGTTTCAGAGTTGCCCTATTGGAAACAGACCTAAAAACAAAAATAGACGAGCTCCAGCCACTACTCTTTTGCTCATGTCCCTCCTACTACATGACCTACATACAATTACCTGTCTTTTTGGATAAAGCAGCCAGAGTCACAGATCCTTCAGCCTCTTCTCAGACAAAACTCCCTTTGACTTTACGTAACATATCTGAATCTAAAGAGTGGGTATTTGCCCATGAATATTTGTCAATATTGTAAGCATTAATCATACATACAAAATATATTGCCTTGTTTATACACTGACACTTCTGAGCATGAAATCACATTTTTCACTTACAAATATCTTTTTCCTCTGGTCAGTACCTACTCAGGCAAACCTCCCACTGGAAAACATGGCACACTGTGAGTGGCCCCATCTGACTATAAAAATGGTAGCTTCCACCCCTCTTATGCAGTATACGCAGTCCAGGAAAAACAGCAGATGCTGTACTCTCAGAAGCACAGTAGAAGGACTTCTACTGACTGGGAGGAGACTAAGGAAATGAGATAGGGAGGAAGTGAGATCAGGTCATGGACTTCTCTCATCCCTCTGAGATGTTCTGTAGAGTTGGGTCAGTATGTAAGGGACAGTAATCCTGTGCACAAGGAGCAGCATTGCAAAAGGCAGTGCTTCTTGTGACAGGTCTGTACTGCCTCTCTTCCCAGGACTTCAGCTAAAAAGCCATACTCTACTAGGCTGTAGTCAGGTATAGAGTGACTTTATCTTACACTATCTGAGCAGTAGCTCTTCCTGCTACAGTACCCAAGTCTGCTCCCCTGTGTTTGAGTTACATAAGCTTACATTAAGTTTCACCACCATTGATATCATCAGTTTGTTGGAAGACATCAACAAAGAAGACAGTCACTACTGACTGGGAGGGGGGAGAGAGAGACAGTTTTGATTATTTCATCTCATCATAAATGAGCTGGAAGGATGTCACAGAAAGGGGTAAATGTAAGGAAAGGAGAGAACTAAAAAGGATGAAGAGTGTGTAGAAGCATAAAAAATACATTGTCATGTGCTGGTTTTTGTCTACTTGTCATTCTCTTCACGTGCCACAAGATGGCTCAGTGCAGAATGGCCTGAGCACAAATTGTGAATTCCCAGAGGCTGCAAGAGGTGAGGAAAACATTGGTGTTTCTAGTTCGATCACATTTCATAGGTGCTTGCTCGTTCCTTCTTACTGAAGAACAGACACACCCCCATGGAAAATTATAAACTGTACTCAGAAAATAGAAAGACTCAACTGAAGCCGTGCTGTGATTTAGGCCTGTGCTCAGACTAAACACCCTGTAGCCTCACAAAGTCAGGAAATTATTGGCAGTTCTGTTTAGGTATATACATTAAACATGGAAATAGCTGATTAGTTTGTAGGCAAATACATGTATGCCTTGGTTTTAAAAATAAACAGTTAGCAGTAGAAAATGGGTGGGGTGACTAAGTAGCTAAATGAAAGCCATTGCAAAAAACTTTATGAGCTTAGAAAGTTAGAATCAAACTTTCTTACCCCTTTGAGACAGAACATTTCTGAAAAGAAAATTCTGCTCGCATTACAGAAGGGGGATGTCATGGGGTTTGACTGTCATTGAGGTTGAAATGAACTTTGTCACCCTGTTTAAATATTTAAAAACTGCAAAATCTCCTGATACAAGCAAATACATCATGAAGTGCTAAAAAAAAAAAAAAAAAAAAGCTGCCTTTGAGATTAAGCATTCATATTCCCACTGTATCAGTTCACTTTGTTCCTGCAACCCATGAATTGGCCAAAGTACATTACAGGGTAAGAAATAGTTCACCAGAGAAGTGTCTCCACTATACTATCAGAACCTGGATCTTTGTGTGTTTGAAGTGGTTCTTGAAGCCAGTTAAAGCTTGTAGTTTCAACTAGTCCATTAGCTTTACTGATTTCCAAGAGGTTGTGTATAGTACTGGTATGTAAGAGTGGCTTTTTGGATGTTACCAATCAGATTAATGTCCCATTCCAACTTGCGGTTATATTTTTGACGAAAGGTTTCACAGATTTTAGAGTTACTTTTAAGGGGACTTTTTTGACCTTCTCTCCCACGCTCTCGCCCATTTTCCTGCACAAATACAGGATTTCCTCTACCACTACTCCCCATCTGTAAAATAATGATTTGTCTTGATTCCACCAAATGTGGGCTCCTTGAGGACTTCTACACATTATTTCACAGCCTGATTTACTTCAAGGTGTAACAGGGGGCTTGGAAGACTGGGCAACCTAGTGTTTGGAGCACTTGATTTCCTGCCCCATGCTTGGTCAAGGTGCCTCAGTCTTTAAGGTGGGAGGAGTTAGGGAGACTTAGGTCCTCCCACTCCATTGGTCCCAGCCCAGGGCCCTGTGTAAGTCAACCACTGAGTAAGGAACCTCCAAGCGGGGAGTCTAAGTAGACTGCCCTGGGCTACTTTCTTCTGCTGTCCCATCTGTTTGGGACATGGCCCTATAATCCAAGTCGCTTGTTTCTAATAATTCTCCCTTGTGGACTTTGGGGGTTGTCCTGCTGCAGTCCCAGATTCCTCCAGACAAGGCAGCTGTAAATTTGGTGGGGTCAGAACCCCACAAGGTCTCCATGTTTCAGCGCCCAGTTTTGTCTTAGGCTGGGTGCTCCTAGGCCTCTTCTTTGGTCTCCTTTGGCCAAGGAGATGGTGCTTGTTCCCTGGTGACCCTTCCCCTCAGGTAGGGGGGCATCTGGCTCCAGCCTCTTCACCAGTCAGCTCTAAATTGAGCCAGGTTCTCTCCTTTTCTCTCCCTTCCAGGCCTGGCAAGTGTAACGGGGAGTGGCTAGCTGTGCCCAAAGGCTCTTTTTAACCCCTTACATGCTGGTGGGCAGTTTCTCTGCTTCATCACATACTCTTAAAATTATTCCTAATATATTATTGCCAACCGCAAATATTCAAAAATCATGAGCCCGGTGCCAAAAAGATCATGAGATTAAATATCTATCTATCTATATTATGTTTCATTGCCATCTAGATTTGGAGCCTTTAGGATGCACTCAGATCATCTTTTTTAAACTACAGAGTTCCTCCATTTTTAGTTGTATTCAAAATACTGATTTAAGTTAGAATACAAGTGTTCTTTAAAACCTGCCCCGTAACATTTTCTTGTTTATGCTGTAGTGCTGCTCAGGAGATTTCACCGACACAGGGTAGAAGAAGGAAGTGGTAAAGAAGGAACAGGATGAACTTTAAAATGAAGGCTCAGCTTTCTAGATGGAGTTTGGTAATGAGGTGTGCTACAGAATCCATTTTTTTCTCAGTCAATTCTGCTAAGTTCTCAAAGACTGTCTCAATAAGAGCAGTGGCCTCTTGAGTGACTGAGAGTGGCAGATTCAGCTGGACAGAGCCCTTGAGTGGAAGCAGGTGAAGAGATCATTTAAAATGTTATCATAGGGCCTAATTGTACTCACAATATGAGTAGCACAGAGGAGATGTTCCATTCAGATTTCCCCCATCACAGGAGGAGGGAGTTGAGGGAGAGGGTGGTCAATTGGCTCCAGGACACCATCTTCTCTCCAGGACCCCACTCGCTGTAGTGTTTGAAACCCATGGCCTGGAAGGGACAGGAGGGGAACAGCTAAGGATGAGCTCATATCATCCCCATGGTCAGTGGTGGAAATGCTACCAGAAAATTATTATAGCCTAATAATAGCAGGAAGCCACAATTATGCCCATCTGCTGACATGGGACCTGACCCTTAATTCACCACAAAGGAAGTGCTGTGCAGCCTCTAAATGCCTGAGACTTCCACAGCTGTGTTCAGATAAGTTCTATTTTCTGTTAGCTTTTAGAATTTTATTTACAAACGTATCAAGTAATTATAGGATTTTCCTTTAGAGAGAGAGGACCTCTCAGGACATGCTCTGTATCTCACAGCACTAAGGCCCTAGGGGCCTAATCCTAAAAAGTACAGAGCCCCCTGCAACTCCTTTTGAAATTAATGGAGGTTGCAGGTGCTCAGGGGTATTAAGAAAATAATAATCACTGTAAATTTCCCTTCTAATGTGCTTGTTTGAGGTCTGAGGCAATATCAAATCATATATCATGTTTTGTCTTTCATGGCTTCCAGCTGTATGACATCACTTATCACTTCACTCAGATTTGTTCAAGCTAAGTCAAAAACCAAAGCAGAGCCTGGGTCTGAAATCTAAACCTCTAATTACAACCAAACATCCTATTTAATGATTGAATCCAATTTTTATTACTCTTATTTTTGTGCTAATGAGAAATGAACAAGAAATCAAGAGTTAAGGCAAAAGCTAAAACATGCGTTAGAGAAAATAGTAACCAAAATGAGCACATATAAACCCACATACTTTGTCTTTTAGTTATATGAGTAGTCCATACTTAAGTAAGTACTCCCAATGGATAGGGTTTTCTTAAATCAATGGGATTATTCATGGGAATAAGGATGATCTGTATAAGGGTTTGCATGATTGAATTCCATTTATTTTGCCTAGAATGACTTGATTTGCATTTGTGGGTAAATGTGGGTTTTGCACATGCTCAGAAAACCAGAGACCTTTTGAAAATCTGGGCAAGTGGTTTAAGTGATCTAACACACTTAATTTTTCCTGCTCATGGATCCATATCTGATATAGCTTTTTTGTTCATGAACGAAGCTATTCACATTATGTGTGTTTTATGCTGTCACTAATCTGTCTGTTTGTCTGAGTGGTATGTAAACACCTCCAAAATGTATAGAGTTTATACATAAAGATATAATTTTCTGCCTCACTTTCCTGTCAACAGGGAGCGGATATTGTTAATTTTGCACTTGTTTTATTTTTAAATGTGTGTTGTTTTTTTTTTTGAAAGCTTCAGTGGAAGAGGTGGGTTTGTATTCTGCTGTGATGGTGCTGCAGTTCATGGTCATTGTGAGTTCTTTTGGAAGTGAGTTTCAGTTATGTGGTCTAGCTCCCATGAAAGCTGTCTCCTGTACTACTGAGTTTCAGTCTTGAGACTGGCAGTTCCCTTGTTCTTGTGGAAACTGGCTGACATGGAAGGTTGTGATCGCAGAGGATGAGGCCATCCCACAAATAACTTGGGCCAGTCCTACATATGGTTTAGAAGATGAGGGCCAAAACTTGAGTTTGACCTAATATTCAATAGGAAGTCACCAAAGGGAGTGGAGCAGTGAAGTGATGTGCAGTTGATGGTGCTCAGCAGATGGGCTGTTATGATCTGAACCAGTATTTTTAAGGTTGGCGGTTTCATACTGAGATACAAGAACTACAGTAATAAAACTTGGAGGTCATGAAGGCATGGATCACTGTGACCAAGTCTAAATATGACAGCATTGATGGAAAAGAGCATTTCTGACAGCTCTGGCTGTTTTGACTTTCAGAATCAGAGAGGAATCAAAGTGAATGCGGAGACTCTTAATGATTTTAGGGCAGGTGCTCTGGATGAAGGGAGATGCTGTTGAGATGGTGAGATCTTCAAAGTGCTTTCTTCTGCTCACCATCTAATGTGGTATACTGTATGTGACTATGTCAGTGCAGTTTAGCTGGCCTGATAGAGAAGGTCAAGGAAGTTGGGGGTATCTGGGAGAGGGAAGAAAAAGAAGAGCTCAGCAAAAAGGGAGGGTGGAAGGAAGGAAGAGAAGAGCAAATAACTAAAAAGAGACAAACAATGGAAAGAAAAATAAAAAAAATGATATGTAGATGGGAGTAAGACAATGATATGGAAGAAGAAAAAGAAAAAAGAAAGGACCGTGTTAGGTGAGATAATTTTGTTTGATTTATTTATATTTTTACATTTTATTATGTATGCTGGCAGACAACGAGAGCTGAAAAGTGGGAGAGTCTACTTTAAGACACTTTAGGCTAATTGCAACATTGGCCTGGAGCAGCGAACCGTGGCCACTGGGAGCTGCGATCGGCTGAACCTGCGGACCGCGGCAGGTAAACAAACTGGCGCGGCCCACCAGGGGCTTTCCCTGCACAAGTGGCAGAACAAGTTTGGGAACCACTGGTCTAGATAATACTTAGTCCTTCTATGAGTGCAGGGAGTGGACTAGAAGTCCCAGTCCTATGATTCTATGATATATCTATGTACCATGAAAAAAAAACTAAGCTAATTTTACATTTTAGTTTGAAACTTTAAAGCACAAAAGTCAGTAATCCCAAGTTATTATTCACAGCAACTTTAAGATGCCTCTTCATGTTCAGACACAATACATGGTTTTGTTGTATATCCTATTAAAATTGGGATCTGTATATAATGCGGCTGGGCTGCATTTGATGTGGGAACTGCCACTATAGATTTCCTAACTTTTGTGCATTTAAAATTTCAATTTTAACACTTTGCATTTTCATATAATTGTATATTTAATTTAGATTTTAATATGGAAAAGGAAAAAAGAAAATAGAAAAAACAAAAAGAAATGGGTAAAGATCTGTATTTGACTGCACAGCAATCAGCACATTCAGATTAAATCACAGCTCCAGAGTGTGGGAAATTTTTCAAAGGAGTTGATATGGGGTGGGGATGAGGGAGAGCAGAGAGTTTATCAGACATGCTGGTCCCTTGCTGATGTTATCTTTCCGGTGGCGGAATTCAAGTAGTTGTGCAAGACAGGGAATGATTGGGTTGATCTGTGGAGAGTTCTAAGGATGAAGGTCTCAGTGGATAACTCAATTTGTATGTATATTTTGTTGTTTCACATATGTATGTGCCTATCTTGAAGTTTTATACCAAACCATTCTGAGTTATCTGAGAACACAGAAAACATCTGAGGAATTGTCCTAAAGTGTAAAACCAATAGTTTTCTCTGTGTTTGGAACACTCACAAAATAGCTGCATGCATTTGCTTTGCCTTGCCATAAAAGTCCTCTCTTCGCAGAGCCTGAGGGCCAAATCTTACCCACCTCAGACTGGTAATTGTAACTGGATCTATTGGCGTAAGTGTAACAAGTACAATGTTGCCATTTGATTTTTGTATTGTTTTATAGAGTGTTCTAATGGTCAGAATACTTAATTTCTTTGTCTATAGTGTAGCTACATTGTGGTGGGGAAAAATGCCGCTCAGTCCTGTTTGGTGGTGGTTTGTGACTGCCAAGTGCCATCTAGTTTCTATTAGAAAACACAGGGTAATTTTAATCAAGATATTGATCTTTCATGAACTGAAATGTCATTAGTCCAGACAAAGGAAGACTTGAAATATTTGAAATGAATTATATTTGATCAAATTACTGTTGTTTAATGAGAGCCAGTACAAGCATCAGAAGGTATGAGAGAGTCTGCATCTGCTGCAGTCTGTGGCAAACCAACACTGACATCAATGGCAGTAGGAGTAGGACCATGGACCTTATTCTGAGGAACCAACTGTCAGACTAGACACAGACAGTACAAATCAGGCATACGTAATACATATGTTTCCTTAGACTCCAATTCAATCAAGCACTTAAGCACATGCTTAACTTTAAGCTTGTGAATAGTCCTGTTGACCTCAATGCGCTTGAAGCTTTACTTGAAGCTAAGCATACAATTATGTGCTGTGTTGGATCAGGGCCTTAGGGACCAAACTTAGTGCAGTTCCTTTAGATTTTAAGGGGGAAAAGTTTTAGATATATGTGTAAGGCAAGAGAAAGGCTGCATAGGGATTTGAATAGGGGAGTCCTGGCATCCATAATCATGGGAGAGGAAGATGGTTTTAGTTTAAATAAATTAATTTTATAATATTAAAGTGCTGCTGTTGTGTTAACAGTAGAGCCGGGGGTAAATTAGATCTTATTCAGATGTGGGGTAGTTGATTAGTCATGTTTTGTGTTCATTGATTCTTTCTGACAGATTTTCCCTTTAAAACATTAAGTAAATGTTACATAAAGAGTGAAGGTTGTACTTTGGCTTTACAAAGTAATAGCACCCAAGCCCTTTTGACGTCATTGGAAGTTTAGCTTGAATAGAGACTTCAGGATGGGGCCCACAGAACCAGGATTTAGCTCTTAGTTTCTATCTAGCTCTGAAGTGCTGTGCTTTCTGGCCTACCCTGGTTATTATTTAGAGATCTGATGAGCCCTACAAGGATCCAGTAACGGGACCTATCCCCAGCAAGACATCCCTCAGCCTTACCAACCCCTCAGCTTGCCTAGGTTCCAGGATTTATGACTTTGGTCCAGTTTCCTCATCTAAAATACTATACATTTAGGCAAAGATCTCTGTCTGACATGGAGATGGAAAGGCATGGGGGGAGAAGGAGGAGAAAAGCATGAATTCAGTCTTGCTGATCGATTGTAATAACTTTTTTTCAATTTAAAATTTAACAAATTGAAACAAAACCACCCTTCCTGGTTCCCTTCTCTCCCTTTGGGTGCTACAGAAGGGTTACAGTACGGACAGACCACAGACAGAGGATGGCTCAAACAGAATGCAGAGGAAAAAGCATCAATGGAGACATACATCCTGTGTGACTGATGCCTGAGGCCCAAAAAGTTTTGGGAAAGGTATAAGTTGGTGTAAATTTAATGAAAAGTGCCTTCCCAAGGATGCAGGTAATAATTGTGCCAGTAGTGTGACTTCATGATGTAAACATGCTGTTCATTGCACAGACACACAAGGAAAATTATCTGTAATATAGTTTAAAAAAAAAAGAGAGCGAGAGACAAAAATCTATTAGTGCACGATAGATAAAATATTTAAATGGCTATAGCTGTACAGGCATGGAAATAGAGATATTAATCTGATGTGCATGCATGCACTGTACATCTTTATACTAGAGTTGCAACATAAATGACCTCATTAAATCCTGTTATTTTCCTAATCCAATAAGCGCTTAATCTCATTGCAAGTGTTGGAAATAATTATTCATTTATACACTTGTTTTTGCCACACATTTGATGTCAACAAGGAGTGTGCCTTTGACTAATCAGTTAAAAGAGCTGGTGGATAAAGTAGTGAATGAGGATCAAGACTATGCTATTCATAGAAAGAAGATTGTTGATAGCCTTCCTTTGGTCTGAGATGTTATTGCATATACAGAAAGAGACATTTTATTACACATAGAGGAAAAACTCTGTGAATCGTATTCTTTCCTCTACTAAGATCCATTCAGGACAAAAGATGGAGAAGGAGGATGTCAGGGAGCCATAACCAGCTGTATGATTCTCAAGCTGCCCCAGCAGGGCCCTCTAGGTTGTTCTAATTTATGACATCTGACAGGTTTCTGAAGAACTGCACAACAGCTGTAGATCACTGTAGCAGAGTTCTGCCCTCTTCCCACCCCCTCCAACATATAACTCATCCTTACACCAGGTTGGGGTGAGGGTAGTTGGTGTAGGAGCCAGCTGTGCATGCACCAGTTGAGAATTCCCCTTCAATTGGGAAATTTTTAGCCTGGCAGCTGCAGTGAGATTTCAGCTGCTTTGCACTGCTCAGACAGCACAAACCAGGATGGAGGAAGAGAATCTGTCCTGGCAATTACCTTTGGCTGCACTGACATTCAGGAATGTATCTTGTTTCTGCCTACAAGTTCTGGACAATGATGTATATTTAGGTGAGTTCAGACCAATTTCACAATTTTCCTGAATCCTCCCTGTCCCCACTTTGGGGTATTTGAATACCTGATGGAGATAGTTGCTGTGCACTTTAGGACCTACTATCCCATCCCTCCAGTCTCTTAGGATCCAGTCCTGTGAGGTGCTGAGTCCTCCTGTGAAGAGCTGAGCACACGCAGTTCCCACTGACTTCACCATTAGCGGGCAACATGATCACACAGTCTTGAGCAGGTCTGGTACCATTTTCAGTAGAGGGCAGTGCCACACGCACACACTGTAGGAAGGCAGACATACTGATGAAGCATGAGATATATGTAGAGATGTTTTCATCCTAATTTGGCCCTCTATTAATTATCCTTACTACAGATGTAGAGACACATACATGTGGATATGTAATTAAGCAGCTGTACTCTATACAAGCTGTACTCTTGTCAGAACTACAGAAAAAATGTAAAAAGAAAAGGGGGACTTCTGGCACCTTAGAGACTAACCAATTTATTTGAGCATAAGCTTTTGTGAGCTACGAAAGCTTATGCTCAAATAAATTTGTTAGTCTCTAAGGTGCCAGAAGTCCTCCTTTTCTTTTTGTGGATACAGACTAACACGGCTGCTACTCTAAAACCAGAAAAAATGTAAGAAGTTTTGCTGCCATTTCTATACAGCAGAGCGAAATGCAGCCATAAAAACCAGCTCCATTTAAGAAATGAAACATTTAAAAGGCTAAGGATCACTTCACAGTGGATCAGCATGCAGCTATTTTTAACACACTTGTTTCTGTAGTGGTGACATATCGTATCAGGAAACTTCACAGTTCTGAATGGCACTCAGGCTCACTATTACACCTGTGCAGAGTGGTTGCATAGTGTTAGTAACTTAGGCTGTAATATAATACATGTAGGAACACTGGCAAGCTCTATTACTGCCACCGATATTTTCCTTTGCACAGCCATGCTTTTTTGTGTTGGAGATTATTTCTGTACGTACTTTGACCCACATTGTTACAAAGGGGTTTAGCTTTGTGAAAATGCTGTATGTGTTGCTGAGATTTTTCTATGCTACATGCAAGCTGTGGATGTACTCTACTCCAAAATTTGACAGTGGGAAAATGAGGGGTGTATTGGTTCAGAGTCTATAATCAGTGTGTTCCAAGGTGTGATTGTTTGGGCAATATCACTCTGAGGTTTCATTTAGTAAGTAGTTTGATCTATGTGTAGCCAGGGCAGCTCAGCTCAAATCAGATGGAACTTAGACAAGCCCAATTTACAACTAGCCAATGAAAACAGGTATATCTTATTGATATTCCATTCTAAGGAGAATGGACAGGACATTCTGCAAGGGACAGAGGGACCAACAGGACAGCTTGCTGCTTCCAGGAGCAAAGACAAGGGTATCACCCAAAGGATGAATACGATTCTGAGGTCAGTAGGAGAGACTCCTTTGTCAGAGATCTACACTGGCACAAATGATGTTGCATCTGGCATGGTCGCAGAGATCCTGGAAGACATAAAGGAAGTGGGAAGGGAGCGGAAGGAGAGGAATATCCAGGCTACCGTCTCAGAAATCCTTCCTTCCCTTGAGTGAGAGAAAGAAAGCAGAAGATACTGGAAGTGAAAACAGAGGCTGCTTTAGCTATATGGCAGCTCCATCATATTTGAGTGGTGCTGCAACCCTGTGCACCGGGTCGCAATGCCACTCACTCAAATATGGCCTGGCCATCCTATGGCATGACATTGTTACCTGCTACAGTGTCATAGACAATTCAGAATCACAGCTTAAAATCATATGAATTAAAGTTCTAACTAAAAGTAAAACTAAAGATGGGCTACTGGCTGGCATCTGTTACAAACTACCAAATTCCACTAGTGAACAGGATGAACTGCTTATTAGCATGTGTCTATAACTGGTAGGAAATAAAACTGTGTTATCAGGGTAACTTCAGACAGGGAGACATTTACTAGTCATCTTATGCAGCCAGTATCAAAATTTCACTGGAGTTTCTAAGAATAATAGATGATGATTTCTTAACACAATTTCCTAACACAGTCAACACGGGGCAGGGGTAGGGGAACTCAATATTTGACCTTATTCAGTGGACCAAAAAGACACAATTGTTGACTTAAAATCACTGGTTACAGTTACTTTGTGCAAAGAGAATATAGCACCAACTAGTGATTGGAACTTCATTAAGGTGAATATTCCAAAGCTTAAAGCAATTGTCAGCATAACTGACTGGAAATGTAAATTTAAATTGGGACATGTTAATAAAAGTTTTTGGAATTGTTCAAAGAATCCTACTGGATGCCCAAACAGCCATGATTCCACACACACAACAAAAAGTTATGATGGGCAAGAAATCATCCAACTTAAAAGCAAATGTGGAAGCAGCAATAAAACATGAAAAATCAATTTGTAAAGGATGGGGAAAAAAGAGAAGTAAATGGCAATGAAGATAAGTCCCAAGTTAAAACATGTAGGTGGCTGATAAGAGAAGCCAAAGGAATCACTGCACTATCAATGGTTAAAGAAGTTATTTTTGAACATATTAGGAACACATAGAAAAAAACCCTAGGTTCAATATAGGTCTGTCAAGGTTCCTCCCCCACTCTGAACTCTAGGGTACAGATGTGGGGACCTGCATGAAAAAACCACCTAAGCTTATCTTTACCAACTTAGGTCAAAACTTCCCCAAGGTACAAAATATTCCCCCCGTTGTCCTTGGACTGGCCGCTACCACCACCAAACTAATACTGGTTACTGGGGAAGAGCTGTTTGGACGCGTCTTTCCCCCCAAAATACTTCCCAAAACCCTGCACCCCACTTCCTGGACAAGGTTTGGTAAAAAGCCTCACCAATTTGCCTAGGTGACTACAGACCCAGACCCTTGGATCTTAAGAACAATGAACAATCCTCCCAACACTTGCACCCCCCCCTTTCCTGGGAAATGTTGGATAAAAAGCCTCACCAATTTGCATAGGTGACCACAGACCCAAACCCTTGGATCTGAGAACAATGAAAAAGCATTCAGTTTTTTACAAGAAGACTTTTAATAAAAAATAGAAGTAAATAGAAATAAAGAAATCCCCCCTGTAAAATCAGGATGGTAGATATCTTACAGGGTAATTAGATTCAAAAACATAGAGAACCCCTCTAGGCAAAACCTTAAGTTACAAAAAAGATACACAGACAGAAATAGTTATTCTATTCAGCACAATGCTTTTCTCAGCCATTTAAAGAAATCATAATCTAACACATCCCTAGCTAGATTACTTACTAAAAGTTCTAAGACTCCATTCCTGGTCTATCCCCGGCCAAGACGACTACAGACAGACACAGACCCTTTGTTTCTCTCCCTCCTCCCAGCTTTTGAAAGTATCTTGTCTCCTCATTGGTCATTTTGGTCAGGTGCCAGCGAGGTTACCTTTAGCTTCTTAACCCTTTACAGGTGACAGGAGCTTTCCCCTGGCCAGGAGGGATTTCAAAGGGGTTTACCCTTCCCTTTATATTTATGACAAGGTCTATTGCTAGATGCAGATGGTAAAATTATAAAAAAGTGATATGTAAAAGGCAAAAATGTTCAATAGATATTTTCTCTGTATTTTGGAACAAAGCACAAGAGTATATTCCATATGATATTGTGGTTGTTTATCATCTGTAATAAATGAGGATGTGAGGACGCATCTGCTAAAGTTAAACATTTTCAAGTCAATATGGCAGACGACTTACACCTTAGAGTCTTAAAGAAACTAGCTGAGGAGCTCTCTGAACCAATAAAGTTAATTTTTAATAAAACTTAGAAAACTGTAAAAATTCCAGTGGACAGGAGGACTGCCAACATAGTTCCAATATTTTAAAAGGGTAAAAAAGGAACTATAGGCTGGTTAGCCTGCTGTCAGTCCCAGATGAAATCCTGGAATGGTTAATTGGGACTCTAGCTATGTTTTAGCTGATAATTAAATACAAATAATAAAAGAAAATATTATAAAGAAAAATAAAAGAGAAAATATAAAAATATAATTATTTCCAGTCAGCATGGTTTCATGAAAGGTAGATCTTGTCAAAAAAACTTTTTTTTTTTAACAAGATTACAGGCCTGATTGATAAAGGTAACAGTGTTGGTATAGTATATTTGGTTTTCTCTGAAGCGTTTGACAACATTATACTTTGATTTAAAAATGTGTGTTATATGGAATTAATAAGGCACACATTAGATAGTTTTAAAACTGGCTTACGGACAGATCAAAATATCAAAAATATATATATCAAAATATAGTTGTCAACTGAGAGGTATCAATCAGTGGGGCAGTTTCTAGCAGGGTTCCCCAGGCATCGGTTCTTGGTCCAACACTATTTAATATTTTTATTAATCTTTTAAACAGTGATCTAAAAACTTTGTGGGTAAAGTGTGCAGGTGACACAAAGATTGGTGGGGTAGTAAATAATGAGGAGGATAGCTTACTGTTACAGAGTGATCTGAATCACCTGATTAAATGGTCACAATCCAACAAAGAGATCGGCCACAGCATACCGATTGGGTTAGATTGGTGTTCTGAGGTGGTACAAAGAATCCTTTGTTATAGATACTTGACTGGTGTGCCTTGTTCACATGCTCAGGATCTACCTGACTGCCAGATTTGGGGATTGGAAGGAATTTCCCCCCAGATCAGATTGGCTGGGACATTGCAGGTTTTTCACCTTCTCCTGCTGCATGGAGTGTGGATAACTTGCTAGGATCATCTGGGCAAATCTCACCTTATCAATTCCCTGGAATTTCAGGGGCTTGGGGCATTGGTGGCACCTTCATCTCTGCTGTTCTCTTTCTGTGCAACAGTTCAGTCTCCGGAGGACTGAAATGCTTTATTTTAACCAAAGTCATTCAGCTCAACATAGGGGTATTTGGGGAGAATTTAATGGCCTATTAAATGAAATGCTCAGGGAGATTAGAGAGGCTATTAAAATAAAAAACTCAGTAATAATGGGGGATTTCCAACATATCCCCCATACATGTCACCTCAGGAAGGGATGCAGAGATAAAGTTTCTTGACACCTTAAATGACTGCTTCTTGGAGCAGCTAGTCCTGGAACACACAAGAGGAGAGGCAATTCTTGATTTAGTCCTAAGTGGAGCACAGGATCTGGTCCAAGAGGTGAATATACTTGGACCACTTGGTAATAGTGACCACAATATAATTAAATTTAACATCCGTGTGTCGGGTAAAACACCACAGCGGCCCAATACAATAGCATTTAATTTCAGGAAGGGGAACTACACAAAAATGAGGAGGTGGGTTAAACAGAAATTAAAAGGTACAGCACCAAAAGTAAAATCCCTGCAAGCCGCATGGAAACTTTTTAAAGACACCATAATAGAGGCTCTACTTAATGTATACCTCAAATTAAAAAACATAGTAAGAGAACCAAAAAAGAGCCACCATGGCTAGACAACAAAGTAAAAGAAGCAGTGAGAGGCAAATAGGCATCCTTTAAAAAGTGGAAGTTGCTAATGAGGAAAATATAAAGGAGCATAAACTTTGGCAAATGAAGTGTAAAAATATAATTAGGAAGGCCAAAAAATAATTTGAAGAACAGATAGCCATAGACTCAAAAAGTAATAGCAACATTTTTTTTAACTACATTAGAATCAGGAAGCCTGCTAAACAACCTGTGGGGTCACTGTACGATCGAGATGCTAAAGGAGCACTCAAGGATGATAAGGCCATTGCGGAGAAACTAAATGAATTCTTTGCATTGATCTTCATGGTTGAGGATGTGAGGGAGATTCCCAAACCTGAGCCATTCTTTTTAGGTGACAAATTTGAGGCACTGTCCCAGATTGAGGTGTCATTAGAGGAGGTTTTGGAACAAACTGATAAACTAAACAGAAATAAGTCACCAGGACCAGATGGTATTCACCCAAGAGTTCTGCTCTTTGCTTGGATGAGTGTAAATATAACATCCTAAAGAGCATGACCATTCACTGGCCACTGATTCTGTTAGGAAGAGTGTTGGAGCAGTTTTTGGGGTAAGGAAGAGTTAGGCTGGCGCTACAGGAAATTTTTTGGATGTTTTAACCCTTTTTTTTTCAAGGCCACTTCAATCAGGGTTCAATATATGACCATATAGTTTCAAGGTTTATCTATTTGCTTCTGTGCCAGAGTCTTGGCCAGGACGATTGTGTGGTACTAGCTGCAAAGAGTGTGATGCTGGTACTTTTAACCGCATTAGTGCACAGGATCTGGCCTTGGATGTTTTAAAACACAGTCCCACTTATGGTGCTGCTGGTGTTAGCTATTACACAGGAATATTTCAGATGCATTTACGGAATTGTAGGGAGCCAGGGTGGCTTCCCTCTGAACCAGAGGGTAAAGAGCCACCCTCTAAGCCTGAGTGGGCGGGGCCAAACCAAGCTTACTCCAATCTATGGAAGGGGAGGGGTGGGACAGGAAGTACAGAGGGAGGTACTTTGCCCAGTGCTTTGCATTCCGCTTAGGACTAAATCAAGAATTGCCTCTCCTCTTGTGTGTTCCAGGACTAGCTGCTCCAAGAAGCCTTTGCCCAGTGAGAGGAGGATCAGGGAGGGAGACAGACACAGGCTGCTGGCTGCTCCCTCCAGACCCTGCTGCCGACCCAGGGGAAGCCCTGGGCCAGGAGGAACCTGACCGGGAGGAAGGCCTGTGGCGACCAGGACTGCCCGCCGCCGAGTACCCGGGGGGCCTGGAGGGGCCAGGCTGTAACCCGGGCCAGCGTGAGCCCGACACGGAGGGGGAGCTGGAGCTGCCAGCAGCGGAATACCCGGACGAGCTGGAGGGTCCGGAGAGGCCCGCTTGAGAGACCGGGTAGGAAGTAGCCCAGGGGCAGAACTGCACCATGGGGTGGGTGTATTTGGTCAGCGGGGCGCGGATGGTTCCCCGCTGACCTAGCGGCGGGACCCTCTCCTCCCGCCACTGTCAGGGCCCTGGGCTGGAACGCAGTGGAGTTGGGTGGGCCTGCGTTCCCCTACCCTGGCCAACCCGCCTTGGGTAGCAGAATCCCGAACACCGCGGTCTCGGGCGGGCG
This sequence comes from Caretta caretta, assembly GCF_965140235.1. Taxonomy (NCBI): domain Eukaryota; kingdom Metazoa; phylum Chordata; order Testudines; family Cheloniidae; genus Caretta; species Caretta caretta. The sequence continues at coordinate 203,260,648 of NC_134207.1, read as the reverse complement.
CTCCCCTGCCTGAGGGGCACGCCACGGCCTCGGGCCGGTCCACCTGCTCCACTAATTCCCCAGTGACCGAAAGGTGTGACTAAGGCCTGCCAGTGGGATAGTAGCTCTCCATCGTCCCCTAGAGGCTTGGTGGACCGATTGAAACCTGTCACAGGAATGTAATAGTGTACCCTTTTTTGTCACCATGGGTCATGAGCATTAACACTTTGGTGCAGGGTGCATATATGGCTGTGGTGCTAGATAGGAAGAGAAAGGCATGACTTTAACTGCATAATAGGTGAGTCAGGGTTCTGGCCAGGATTTATGGAACATTTCAACAATTTATTTGGTTAATTAAGCCTTGGCAGTTATATTTGTATCTGCCTTTACTAGTCATCAACATACACAGAATGATCAAGAGAGATAATTGGCAGGAGAAAGGTCTGGTGGTAAACTATGTTTAGTCCCTGGCAGACACATGAGAAAATACTAACATGAGCAATGTTAGGATGGCTTTGTCTTTACAATCTGAATCTTCTGCTAGTGTCAGACCATCGTGATCTGTAGCAAAGAAACAGAAAGCTTTTCTGGACAAGTATACTCAGAATTATTCACTTTTTAGAAGTCCAGTCAGTACGGTAATAGGTGGGTAGCATTTGTGACCTGCAGAACATGTTTATAATTATTAATGAAATGGTTTGCTTTGTGAAAGGTTAACTATTATTCTGCTACAACTGTTTTTTTTAGAAAATTACGGTTTTACCCGTAGTGATTAAAATGCAGATATTTGGTCAACTGTTTCTTTAAAAATAATTTAGTCATGTCTTGTTTTCCAGCAGGTAGTCAGACAGAGGGATTCTAGTTAGCGGAGACCTTCATATGGCAACTGGATTTATTGTATATGTGTCCTGCATATTGGGACAGCCGAGATTCACGCCAGAATTCTTACACTTTATCAGAAGCTGGTGTACCAAGTGAGTTTTTTAAAGGAGTTGTTTTCCTGTGGCTGAGCTAGTAGGAGCTAGGTGCTAAACTTGTTTCTGCTTGACATTGCTCTATACATATTTGTTAAGGCTGGATGTTTTACCTTTTCACCTCTCCAATAGTGGGTGTGCAACATGAGCCTCTAGGTGTTTCCTGGTTGGCAAGAATTCAACAGTAATAAAATTACTAGTAGAATAAATGTTTTAGCAGCAGAGTTATCTTCTCTTACTGGTTTGTAATTTTTTTATTAATTATTACAAATGTGTTTTAAGTACACTGACTGATTTTAATCAATTGTATTCCCAGAGTTTACGTATAAAGGTTTTTCTCCCACAGAATAATAAATGATAGCCTATCGCAGTGCAGACTGATGAAATACTGAAGACTGATGTTATAACTACTAGCAATAGTTCATCTTGTAAAGTGCTAGATTCTCTAGGTAATTCCTTCTCTATGGCTCTGATCCAAAACTCATTGAAATCAGTCTAAAGATTCCCATTAACTTCAGCAGACTTTGGATTGGGCCCTAAATTGCCTTCTTTGGAAGTAATCATGTTGCTGGTATTAACAATTTATACATCATCATAGGTGTGAATGGCACAGATGTTTTCCCTCTCCCAAGGAGTTTAACATTAAAGTTATTTGATAGGGCCAGATCCTGAAGCTCTTACTCATATTTTCCCCTTCTTTATTCAGGCAAACACCAGTTGGCTTCCATGAGCACTGGAGTCAATGAGGTCATTCAGATGAGTAACTGCTCATCTATGTGAGTAAATGATTCACAAACTGGCCCTTAGGAAATAAGTCAGGATTGGGAAGATGACACTGACAGCTACAAAAAGGTAATTTCATTATATATTACCATATTAACAGGTTCTAATTAAAATAAAAACTGATCCAAAGCAACACCCTAAACTCAGACTGAACTGAGTGGGGCATACCTCTCAGCTGTCCCCCCTTTTAGCCCCAGATGACCTACATCTCACAGGTTGTGGAGTTTCCATTTTGTTCAGCAAAATTCAATATATTCCATTGTTTGCTCTGTTGTTGTAGCCAGGTTGTTACTCTGAGCACCTTGCCCAGACCTGAAGAAGAGCTCTGTGTAGCTTGAAAGCTTGTCTCTTCCACCAACAGAAGTTGGTCCAATAAAAAATATTACCTCACCTGCCTTGTCTCTACATCTCACATAAATTTGGTGCCCCATCACTTGTACTGTTGAAAATTTACATTAAAATAGAGAATCATGAAGGCAAGGGTATAGAGAAAGTCATTTACAAAAGGAATGAAGCCTACAGCATTTTAAATTTCCTGCATGGATAATTTTTTGTGTCCCTCTTTCTGGCTGTGTGTTACACACTGTATCCTACATTTGGGCCTTGGCAGGTTGAAAGGGATGGAAGTGGAATATTTTTGAGGTTAAAAAAGTGGGTTTTGTTTGTTTTGTATCTTGTTTTTTTTTTTTTTTTGGAGGTGAGGGGTTGCAACGTGTACTTCTAAACTCCCTAATTTATTGAGGACTGGAACCAGAGATGCCAAAATACTGTTCTAAGGGTATATAGTATTTGTGAATGACTCAGAATCAGCAAGTAACAAAAATCTTGATACAAATGAAGGACTGGGTTTTTAAAGCAATGCTGATGGACCTCTAACTGTAACCGCACTGCTGGGTGCTACTATTCTATGGGCAAGTGTCAGATAGAATTTCACATCATAACTCAAAAAACACCTAACAGCCTTGTCTAGCAGATAGGATTTATAAATATGAGCAGTTAGTGTTTGAAAGTTCCTTACTCACAAAGACACAGCAACAAAGCTATCCAATAGAGGCCTCTTCTTCTCACTTTCAAACTCAGAAAGTGATTTCTCTGAAGCCAAAGTGACATCAAATGCTTTTTCAGATAAAAGGTTCTACAAACAAGAAAGATCCTCCAAGAGAGACTTTAAAATGTCTTTCAAAATTAGGAAGCACAAAAAGCCTGTAGGTCAAGAATCAAGTCTTAGCCTATAATCCATATTCACACTTTCAGCGTTTCAAACTCATGCTTCTGGAACTGACCTTGAGAAAGTCATTTCTTCAGGAAAGGGGTGTTATGATATCGTCACCATTCATCCACCTCTCTAAACACTTAATATCAGCCAGAGTTCAAAGGAATCAAACAATTGAACTGACCCTTTCAGAAAAAAACAGCAGCATTAGGGCTATAGGGCAGCACTGAATGATGGAGAATGGGCATCAATAGACAGCAAATATGTGAAGCAAAGAGTGTTGAGTGGTGCTTACAGAGGTTAAAATATATTGTTATTATTGTTGCTATAAAAAGTTTACTTATTGTGTATATTCTATTTGTAAATATTGGCTTTTTCCTTTTGCTGGGTTGACGAATTGCCTGGAATTAACTAATATACGAGTCAGGGTGAATTATAGCTGTGCAAATGACAGTGCTTCCTTTAACTTCATACTTGAAAATATCTCAAACATTTGCAAGGCAGAAATACACAATAAATAGAAAGTAATAAAAATGAACAAGTCATAGAGGCACACCAAGATGTTGAATGACGCTGTAGGCTCCTCTTGAGTTTCACTCCAGCTATTTTTGCTATGTGAGGAGTGTAGTTGCTGTTTAACATATTGTTTACTGGTGCAGTACCCTCCAAAACCTAGCTTTGTCTGCTGAAGACTTGACCTTGTTGTCCCAAGATCCCAGAAGCTGGAAAATGGGCTGCCTTCTTTTAATTTCCCATCAATATGATCTGAGCTACCCAACTATATCAGATACAGGTGTTTGGTAGATATTATTGAAACGTGGTTCAGGCTACAGTAGGTGCAGTGTGTGATAGCTTTGTGTCAAGATGGCAAGGGAGATAAGAGAAACATGGAAAACAAAGAGATAACACTTGATGTACACAATACCATTCTATCTGAGACGAATAACTGCAGCAAGCAGTGAGAAATCAGCTTTCTGACCAGGAAAACAATCTCAGATGTCCTGATGGCACAGAGATGACAGAAATCAGGATTTAGTTAAGAGTCTTGAAGTGCTGGGGATCAGTAAGTTTGAATGGATGAGCTGGTGCACTTACACCCAGAGGAACTTGAGGAATGTGCACCTCTTAGAATAGAAAACAAAGAGGTGAAATTAGCTCAACAATTTGAATCTACAGTGGTTTGGGGGGGAATCAAGAACCTCATTCTTTTAGGATTGCAGCCTTGTTCTACTTTGTCATTAGAAGACATTTATGACACTTTAAGTAAGAAAATGTGGAGCTACAGAGACAGACTCTCTATTGAGATCCAGCACCACTGCACCACTCAGGAAATATAAAAGGCCTGGATTCTGGTCCTAAGTGCCCATCAGGGAATATCCCCAGTGTTGGAGAACTGCCTGCTGGTTTAAAGCTAGTAGAAGTGGCTCCTCGTCAGCTGCCCCTTCTACCCACTTCCCCTGCCCTATAAGAGGAGATGTACTGAGTACGGTGAGATCATATCAAGGTGGAGAGAGGGCATGGCATGGCAGAGCAAAGCTCTGTTATACTTACGCTCCACTGATATAGGGTCAATTAGGGACTCTATGCAAGTGATGTAAGTTAAAACAGCCCTTTGCTTTAAATCTTGCCCAGGTTGGCACAGACCGGCCCCAGAATCAGGGCTCCCTAATGCTTTCACACTCTCTTCTATGACTAGCAGACATTGACTGCAAGACTGAATCTAGCCCAGAATATCCAACCAGACTACAGATTGTCTGGCTATCACATTGGCAGGCCTTTCTTCCTCCCCTGAATACTATGGTATTTTTGGATAGGAAAGAAGAAGACTACATCTGAAAAGTGAAAAAGTAGCTTAGAGGATTCTGGGGAAAGGACATTGAAAATGATCTGATATGAGCTTTGTCTTGCTACTCTGTCTTTAGTGAGGTGTATGGGAGGATGTAAAAATGACTGGGCCCTATGACTGTCCTGGTCTTGTTGCAGCTGATGGGAGCTGTAAGTGTTCAGTGCCTTTGAAAGTCAGGCTGCTCACTTGGGGTATGTCGACATTACGCACTAAGCCTTGGCTCTGACTCAAGTTTGAGCCCAGGCTCTCTTCCATCCACACACAAATCAGTCTGACTCAGGTTAGCAAGCGCTCAGAGCCCCGGTTCTAGGATCCTGGTAGGGGATGGGTCAGAGCCCAAGTCCCATTGTAGGCTGAGTACAAACCCTGTCATTTTGCAATGTGGACACAGGTCAAGCTGCAGGCCCAAGTCAGAAGATCTGTGTAGTACAAAATGCGTGTATTAGCATGGCTGTTAGACCCAGGTCCAGCAAATGTAAATTCAGATTTACAATGCACTGTAGACACTCAAGCATGAGCCTGGAAACACCAAGTCCACCAACGTGGCTCCCACAGACCTAGGCTTAGTGTGCAGTGTAGACATACCTTAGGTGTCTCAATAAGGATCTAGGATCCTCTTCAATCGTCTAACTTTAGGCACTCATATTTGAAAATATTGGCCACGTTTTTTACCTTTATCTGATTTATACTAATGCTTTGCTAAAGTGTCTCATTTTGGAGGAATTCTTTTAAAAATATTTATCTTGTTATTGGCTGTATAGTACATTTCTCTTGTATATGGCACAACTAAATACACTGTATGCCAGAGTCCTAGAATCCCAGTAATTTATCAAGAAATTACTCCAAAGTGTCAGTGTAATTCATCTGCCAATATAGATAAAATTATATGAGGACCAATGATTTTATGACAGATTTTAAGACAGACGTGTCTTGTAAAATATGGACTGTACATTAATGTAACACTCGTGGCATGACTCTTTTTAGTTGATTTATTAACAATACTCAAACCATAGCAAAAACAGATATGTTTTAAAAAGCAACCAGATTCTGATCTCAGTAACACTGGTATAAACATGGAGTAAATTCATTGTGTTTGAAGGAGTTGATCCAGATTTACCCTGGTATAACTGAGAACTGAATCTGGCTCTAGGAGTGACTTAATATGACTCAACAAGCTGAATTGTTGCTCCAAATAGTAGCTATCAAATGCATCTTGCCTTTGCGTAAATGACTAATATAATTAGCTTATAACATCACCATAGGCATTGGCAAAAGTAATCATCATTACTATCCATTGTGTTCACAACATCTGAACCATTCATTTGGAAGGCTGCAGAACAGAAAGTTCTCTACATCTCAGGAGAACTTTGTTTCCCTGCCCCCTAACACATTTTCCATGGGGGCCTATTTTCTATGCCTCCCCATCTTCCTGCCCATTCTTAAACTGCAAGCTAACCATAATTATCATTGTTCCTATTTGCTTTGTCCTTTTTTTTTTTTAAAGGAACTGAGGCGGGGCTGAGAAAACATACTTTTACAAGACAAAAAACTCCTTAGTACACAAAATCTAGTCCTGCATGGTTAGCTCAACTGAACACATGCAGAAATAGGCACACAAAAGGTGTCTTGTTTTGCCCTCCGTTTCACTCATGCAACCCTGAGGTTGTATGGGTATAACCAAAGACAGAATTTAGTCGGTGGTGTGACAAAAAGCGTGCATTGGTATAATTTGATTTTTCACTTTTCTTACAGAATTAATGTGGCACATTAGACATGAAAATAGAAAGGCACGATTTTAATGGATCAGCAGTAGCAGAATGTTTGATAACTAATATGGCATTATGACAGGTTTCAGAGTAGCAGCCATGTTAGTCTGTATTCGCAAAAAGAAAAGGAGTACTAGTGGCACCTTAGAGACTAACCAATTTATTTGAGCATAAGCTTTCGTGAGCTACAGCTCACTTCATCGGATGCTGTAGCTCACGAAAGCTTATGCTCAAATAAATTGGTTAGTCTCCAAGGTGCCACTAGTACTCCTTTTCTTAATATGGCATTGGATGCTTTTTAAAGCACTATGACTAATAAGACCATGGCAGCAATATGATCATTTAGTATAGCACTATATAGATGTTAAAAGATGCCAGTTTCCATTGCTTTGTTTTCTTGTAACACACACACCACACACTTTGTAATTAAATAGGAATTTTGCTATGAACTCAGCTTTCAAGTTGGTTCTGTCCATGATGATCAGATCAGGTTTGACCCTCCAAGTTGCTGCTTACTCAGATTCTGATTCTGCAAGACACTTAAGCACACACTTAAGTGCTTTGCCAGATCGGGACCAACATGGTTAGCACTTGCAGCATCAAGCCCATCCACAGTCCTGTGTGGTGTATTGAAAATTGTGATCTATCACTTTACATTCTCTTGGGGTTCTGGTCCTGCTTACAGGCTGGGGGCTCTGTAGGGAAGAGTGTGATCCCAGCAGAGGGTCTAGCAGCAGTCAGTCTACAAACAGCCAGCCTAGAGTGAGGTGGGGTGAGTTGTGTCTCCATACCTCAAGGAACAACTGCTTTGTCTCTCTCTGGCTTGTGTGTTAAGGTTCTTAATTCTAAGAAATAAAGTAGTGGTACATTGCAACCTTCCAGCAAGAGTATTTTTCTCCCTAATTTCTCTGTTTGTATGCCATGAACATAACATCCTGGTCCTTTTTTTTCAGTAAACTATATCCTGTGAACCAGATTCTGATACTTTCCTTATGTTGGATAATACCTTACTCCATGAATAGTCTTATTGAAGTCAGTGTGATTATTAATGGAGTAAGGTGCTATGCAGTGTGAGCAAAGGGACCAGAATCTGTTCCTATATTACTCTTCAAAAAAGTGAATGAGGATGTTTTTGTCCTATCTGCACTGGAAACTTCTCCCAGTGCCAGGACTGCATCCCTTCACTTCTGCTTTGCTCTTCCTTTGATTTTTCTTAGCAGAAGTGCGTGTTGGATTTCTGATATGCAGTATACCCTCTTAGAATATCCCATTCCTATAGAATTCATTATTCAGTCTCAGTAATCATTCAAACAATTTTGCAAATAGTCTCCTGTTCTTCTAGAAGACGTACATGACTGGACAGTTAGACATTAAGCTTCTTTGTATAAGATCAGGAGGTTTCCTCCTTTCCATTATTTATAGTAGGTGTGTTTTGATTAGACAGTCACCAAGGCAAAGCTTTTTTATGAATAACGGAAACACTGTGCAATACTATTGGTTCATTTCTAATTTGTGTAAAAACAAACGTGTAAAAAACAATCACATGGAAAAGACTGGCTTCAGAAGTTTGAACAGGCCATGCAAATAGCAATAAAATAAACCTGTGCTTAAATGTTTTTTTAATAAAAATCTCTGAAGTCATTAAATATTGTTTTTAAAAACCCAAAACAACAACACCAACAACAAACCCAAGGCTCAAGATTTCCATAAATGGGTGCCCAAGGCTGGGTAACAAAATCATTATTCAAATGCCTCAATAAGGATCTGGGGTCTGGTCTTCAAAAAGTTTTCAGCATCCAGATGCTGAAAAGAGCTCAGCAACCTTTTAAGTAAGTGGTCAGATTTTCAAAAGAGCTTAACATCCTGCAGTTCCCATGGCTCAAATCAGTGAGAGCTGCTAGATACTGAAATCTGGAAAATCTACCTCTTGGTTTTTAACTTCAGGCACGCGTTTTCTTTTAAGTCGTGGCCAGGATTTCTAGTGGCTATTTAATTATGCAAAATATGGGCCAAATCCTTGGCCCCATTCTGGCTGTTTTCCACCATTCTAGGAATGCAGAGGTGATTAAGCCACTGCTGGTGTATTGGTTCTATTTAGGGGAATCCCCAGGTGGTGCTGAGCAACCCTAGAAGTTCTGCAGTGAAGGAGGTGTGGGCAGAATATCCCAATGCTCTGGTGATCCCCAGCTGCCAGATGCCCCAAGGAGGCCATTGGTAGCTAGCTCAGTTTCAAATAACCTGATGGAATTTGTGCTGAGAGACTAGACCAGATCTGAGGGAGTGGTCAGGGAGCAGTGGGGGTGGGGTGGGGTGCATGCACAATTTACACTTTTGTACCCCAGTTTTTGAGCTATGCTCAGCATTTTTCAGCCACAGCTCAGGAGCTAGCTTTCTGTCTTATCTATGCTACACAAATGTGATCCAATATCATTAAAAAAATTGCCAGTAAGATATAAATCAAGACACAACAGTCTCTAGAGGTGCTATCGGATGCTTACTACCAATCAGGAACATACCATTTCATATGCATTAATTTACAAATTTACAAGTTGGGATAATTGTATGTAGCTTTAAGACATGCAAGCTTTGTGGCTGTATGTCTGCAGTTTTAGAACCCAAGCAACAACTATTTTCATTGTTTTTCTTTATCCAGGGTCTTCTTTAAAGTGTCACAATAGAAAATTGACTACATTAAAAGCATACCGATTAATCTGCTTTAAAAAAACACATCAAGACCTTCATAACACTATACTCTCTTTATGGCTCTAACAAACAGTGGAAAGATTTGAAACCGGCACAAAACATGTCCAAAGAGCTGCACTGTTGTAGATTAATGCATTTGTAATGTATTTTACTTGGACTTATCTCCGTTCATATAGAATGATGTATTTTTCCCCAAGAACAATACAGATAAAAGCTGAAGATTACGGTTTGTGTTGGAGTGGTTAAGGATAGATAAGGGTATTTCTCTTTGTGAAAGATGAAACAAGTAAAAGAAAAGCCTAAAAACAGCAAAGGTGCTCTTTCACAGTAGGGGATATATTTGATGACCTACAGTAAATGCTTGAAAGTGCTTTTATATACAAGTATTGCTTTGTAGTGTATATTTTTCTATTCTATTCCAACACAAATAAACACACAAGGCAAGCACCAGGCTAGTGGAGTGTTATATAATTGCAAGATTATGCAGATGATGAAAATGCATCATTGCCAGTAATTACTGTCAAATGAGGGAAAGATGTTGGGTACCTTGTAAAGTGACATGACCTCCATATGCCATCATTTGTTATACCTAGGCCTAGTGCTATTGGAAGTACTGTAACAGGCAGGATGGCATGGAGGCCAAATGCTTATTACAGCTGAATCCACCTTAATAAAAGATATGCTGTAGCTCAAACAGAAGTCATGGGTTTGATACACAAAAACTACAGAGTGAACTTCTATGGCTTGTGTTAGGCTTGTGTTACTCAAGAGGTCAGACTAGATGATCATAATGGTCCGTTGGGCCTTATAATCTCTGAATCCAATGTCTTCCACTCTAACGGCTGATTGGTGGCATTTTGCCACTGGCCTGAGTAGGGGGCAGTGCAGCTACACCACCTCAGGGGAGTGCAAGGAGAGATTGGACAATCATTCCCCAAGTGGCTTGGTCAACACTCCAGTCACATGGTGCAGACTGCCAGGGCCGTCCCTACCCATACGCAAAGTACGCAGCTGCGTAGGGCACCAGGAAATTTGGGGCACCACATTTCTTTGTGCCCTGTGCAGCTGTGTGCTGCTTCAGCCCCTGCCCCGCCCCCACTCCACCCCTTCCCCAAAGCCCCCGCCCTGCTCCGCCCCAGCCCCATCCCTTCCTGCCCCTGAGGACTGAAGCAGGGCTGGGCCTGCACTCACCAGCAGCGGGAAGTGCAGTGACCTGGCCCCAGCCGTGCTGCCAATGAGTGCTGGGGGGCAGTTCCCTCCTTCCCCACAAGCCGCCAGCCCCCACCCCCGAGGCCTGGGGACCCACACCCTCTTCCTCCCCCCACAGGGGGCTTTGTAGGGCCCCAGAATAGCTAGGGACGGCCCTGTAGACTGCTTCCCCCATGCGGCTGGTATGCTTGTCAGTCACTGTGGAACAGCAAGGCCACGTCCCCTCCTCCATCCATCTCTCTAGGGCATGATAGACTTCAATCCTGCAACAAGCCAACTTGGTTTCTGAGGTTCATTGGGGATTGAAGTTGAAGCTAATTGAAAAGATTGAACAGGGCAGGATAAGGAGAAAATATCCAGAAAACAAATCTGTTTTTTTTTTTATGGCATTGCACATATCTGCATTCATTGTGCTATTCATTTGGGCATTGATCCTCCAATCTGATCTGTGTGGATGAATCACTGAATCTGCTTGGAGTACCATTGAAATCAGTGGGGCTCCACAAAGGGGTTTGCCAGTACAGAACAGCTGTGGGGGGCGGGGGGGAGAGGAGATCTGGACTGCTGGCCAAACTTTCCAAAAGTGTCCGCTAATTTTGGGGAGCTTCAATTTTAGACACCAATCTTGATACCTAGAGCCTGATTTTTCAGGGGTACAAGCTGTGAGTGCCCAGTACCTGTGAAAATCAGGCTCTAGGTGTCAAGTTGGGCACTCAAAGAGAGTAGATAATTTGGGGAATTTTAGCCTTACTATTTAATTTGATAAACACCAGTTTTATGATAGATCCCCCTGCTTTTCAGGCTGAGATGCAGGTTTCAGTGTGCTCCAGGGTACAGTATTTGTGCTGCAATAATCGGGGGATCTTGCTGCAGAATTTAAATTCAGTACATCATACTTTCCTTGGCTCATGGTTTGTGGTGAAAGGCTGTATTCACTTTCCTTCTCTCTGTTGGGGGATGGTGGGGATAGGAGTAGTTAGCAGTCAGAGGGAAGATGTGGGCTCTGTCCTGCTTGAACAGGACAGGAGGAAGCAGTGAATGGAAAATGGCACTAGGAGTCAGTAGAGTTATGACCCCCTTTGAGCAGGGGGTTAGACTAGACCAGTGGTTCTGAAAGCCGGTCCGCTGCTTGTTCAGGGAAAGCCCCTGGTGGGCCAGGCCAGTTTGTTTACCTGCCGAGTCCACAGGTTCGGCCGATCCCGGCTCCCACTCACCGCTCCAGGCCAATAGGGGCTGCGGGAAGGTGGCCAGCACGTCCCTTGGCCCGCACCACTTCCCGCAGCCCCCATTGGCTTGGAGTGGCAAACCGCAGCCAGTTGGAGCCGCGATCGGCCGAACCTCCGGACACAGCAGGTAAACAAACCAGCCCAGCCCACCAGGGGCTTTCCCTGAACAAGTGGCGGACCGGCTTTCAGAACCACTGGACTAGATGACCTCCTGAGGTCTCTTCCAACCCTAATCTTCTATGATTTTATGACTGTCTACACCAGCAGTGAATATGACCTGCTTGGCCTCTGCTTGGTTTTTTGAAGCAATATTGTAGCTTTTTCTCTGTGTCTTTCTCTGTCATTCCCTTCAGAAGACACTTGGAAGGCAGGAGATGGAACATTCTTCTGATCTGCCATGACTGGCTAGAATTCTAACAGTCAGCATGTTCCAGCCAGTCCGTCTGAGTCAGGAACTTAGACCATGAATTAACAGTGACATTATCAAGAAACTCTCACACTTACTGTAAATATATTAAAAGGATAGATAGGGACTTTTGGTGCCTCCATGGATCATGTAATTTAAATAAGCTTCTCTCACCAGTAGTGATACTTCACTGAAGTCCATAAGTAATACATTGAGATTTTTTATAATCTAATCACATGTCATCAGTGAACATATCCAAGATGGCACAGGCAATTAAGTCAAAGAACTACTTTATTCTGCCTTCTGCAGTTAGCGTTGGCCTAGAGACTATAATCTGTCAGTCCTGTAGAAAAGATTTTAAAAGTATAAATATTTGTAGGATTCAGTATTTGATAAAGGTTGGCTTTATTCATAGAACAACCATAATCTCCATTTGTAATCTGAAAAACACTTCAAATTTATGTTTAAAATTTTAGTCAGATTTAAGCACCAGCCATCGGAAACATCATTCCAATTTTAGAATGTACATTTTCCTTCAGAGCTAGGGCTGGTCAACGATTAGGGTTCTGTTTTTTGGAAAAGGAAAAATATGTTGGGTTTCTTATATTCAAAATGGTTACAATTTTTTAAAAAAACCTTCAGAATAACATGACAATTTCAGTTTTGTTCAAAACTAAAAATTTTCATTTGGTTTATATTTATTTTAAGGGTTTTTTTTTTTTTTTTTTTTAGAGAAAACACACCAAAATTCTCCACTTTCTCTTACTTTCCTGCTTGCACCACCGTCCCTCCATGTGCTATACAAAGCAGGACTGGGTCCTAGCCAGTAAAGTGCTGAGAACCTGTAACTCCAGGGAGAACTGAGGCCAATCAGCAGCAGTAAAGATTGGGTCTTAAACCAAGAACTGCTGTCTTGTACCTAGCAGTCAAATGAGACAAAATGAAGAACTTTAATTAAAACCTGGTAATAATGAAGTCAATGCCAAACCTTCCACTGAGTTCAGTTGGGCTAGGATTTCACCCAATATTGTTAAACATTTATACTAATGGAGAATCATGGAATAAGAGGAATTGATAGTCTGTTGAAGGAACCTACCTGGAGAGATGGGAAGAAGATTGGAAGGTCTGATTATGAGGATGGGAGGTTTGGGGTCTAATGAGGGAACCTCAGAAGCTGCCTAGAACCATTCACTGTCACAGAGCTGGCACAGTCACTGGGTAGCATCAAGTGTGGAACAGCTGCGGGCTATGACAACATATCTTCAGAATTCCTGAAAAGACTTTGCTCCCATGCTCGGCCTTGGCTTGTGAAATTCTTCACCAGGGTCATCAGTGAAAGGAGGCTACCGAAGATATGGCGCACCGCAAAAGTCATTGGCCTCCTAAAGCCTAGAAAGGACCCAAGTCAAGCATCAAGCTATCGTCCCATATCATTATTGTCGGTGTGCTTCAAGGCACTGGAGTGCTTGGTCCTACAGCACATATTACCCAATGTGGAGAGAATTTTGAGCCCTGACCAAGCCGGCTTTCACCAAGGCCGTAGCACGTGCGACCAAATACTTGCGCTGACCACATTTGTTGAAAATGGCTTCCAGAGAAACTTGAAAACGGGCACTGTTTTCGTCGATCTAACAGTGGCGTAGGATACGGTATGGCACAATAGCCTGCTCATCAAGGTATCCTGGGTCATGCTACCTTGGGTCACAGGCGTTGTTGAACTGTTCCTCCGGGATAGGCAGTTCAGAGTCCATATGGGGGAGAAGACGAGTGCTTGGAGATGACAGAGCAATGGGTTACCCCAGGGCTCTGTGCTTTCTCCAACCCTATTCAACCTTTACATCAATGACCTGCCAACAATGGCGTCATGAAAGTTCATTTACGCAGACGACATCTGTTGTAGTACCCAGGCCTGGATGTTTCATGAGCTTGATGCCACCTTAAACTGGAACATGACAAAGTTAGCTGACTACCAGAAGACTTGGCGCCTCCAGCCAAGTGTCATAAAAACAGTCTCCAGTTTGTTCCATTTTCATCACGCCAGCGCAACCTGAGAACTGAATGTTTATCTGAATGGTCAGAAGGTGAAGCATGAAGTAGAACCGGTCTATCGAGGTGTGACCTTAGAACGCACACTGAGTTACCATGTCCACCTGAAGAAGACAGGAGCTAAAGTTAAGATGCACAACAATCTTCTTAGCAAACTGGCAAGTTCGTCATGGGGTGCTTGTGCTACAACTTTGCGGATGTCAGCTCTTGCCACCTCGTATTCAGTGGTGGATTCCTGCGCACCAGTTTGGAGTCGATTGTCACACACCAAACTGGTGGATACACAGTTACATGCCACCTTGCAGATCATATCTGGCATCCTGTGTCCAACTCCACTCCCATGGCTCTCAGTTCTGAGCAACATTGCTCCTCCTCAGATCAGACAAGATGTTGCCACTGGCAAGTTACTGGAGAAAGTATGCGCTAACTCAAGCCTGCCACTGCACATTGACCTTTTTAAACCACCAGCTGCCTCTTTGCCGTCACGTCGCCCGTTATGGTCTCATTCACCATGCCAGGATGTTAGGGTGGAAACGCTTTGGTGAGAGGAATGGATATCTGTTATAATCCCCAACCAGTCCCTCATCGCCGACCCCACAATTTGACCTGCCCCGTCGCCAATGGTCCCTGTTGAACAGGTTTCGGACCGGGCAAGGCCTCTGTGCAGCCAACCAGTATCGCTGGGGCCTTCGTGACAGCCCTTTGTGCAGCTGCAGCGCAACACAGACGATGACGTACACTGTTGATGAATGCCTGCTGACTAGGTTCAGCAGTGGCCCAGAAGAACTGCATCACGCCACTGAAGATGCCAACGCTTGGCTAGACGACTATGCGCCCGCTAAATAAATTGTGGGAACCTGATTGTTAGTGGTGAGTGGGTGAGGGAGAGAAGCTGATTGGAAACTTTTGGGGATAGAGTTTGAGGCTCTATCTGGGAGCCTGAAAGAAGGCTGGGAACATTAAACAGTTGCAAAAAGTGGAAACAGTGTCTTTCACCATTGCACAAGCTCAGCAATCAAGAGTTTTCTAAACTTAATTTTCAGTTCATTAAATGAGATCCTGGATTCAGTGTGGGCTGTTTCAATTAGGCCTGTACACATAGACAAAATTAATGGGTCAAATAAGTAATTAATGATGCTAATATAGCAATCAGATTTCTAATGTATGTGTCTAATCTAAATCAGGGAAAAATAATCTAATAATTAATTGGAAAGCTGCTAAAGCTTTAGTTAATTTGGATCAGAAAAAAAGCAAAGAGAACAGAGAATAATTACCAAGAATTAGAAAACAATATCACTTTTAGCAATCCAATGGAAAGATGAAAGTTAAACAGAAATGTGAATGAAACGCCATTTTTTATCCCTGTGAGAGGATTGGGAAAGTCATATAAACAACAGCCGTCCTTTATCATGAAAGGGAATGCTATCCTGGCCTGTCCTCCTTCACTGTTAGGATATGTCTTCTCTCCTCAGTTAGCTTGGGTGATCAGCATGCTGGCCTCAGCACTCATGCTTCCCTAGCCTGGGCTGCAGAGCTCTACCCAAGTTACTGTGTTCTCATTATTTCTGCACTTGTGAGCTTCTGTCTGGGGGTATATTCTGTGGTTCTTTGTGCTCAGACGCTCTCGGATTCTTCCCAGTCAGTTGTGTCCATCGTGGGAGAATTTGTCGGTCTTTCCGGAGCTTGTGTGGTGGAGGGAATTGTGGGAAGGCACTTAAAAATGATTTTTGCCTGCATCCTCACTGCCAAGCAGGTGGGCTCTAGCCTGAAGTAAATGGTGGCTGGCCACTAACCTATTCAGCGAGGTAAGCCAGCTTGACCTTACAGCACTTTTAAACCTGGGCCAGAGGCTTTTCTGTGTGGGTGGTAACAGGGGTTGTGCTGAAATCCAGGGAAGAGCCAAGGTTAACTGTGGAGTGAAGACATACCCATGGTAAGGTGTAAGATAAGTGGTGGAATAAGATCCTTACTCTTATTGGAAGTCAGTGATGTTACTTGCGGTGGTAAGCCTACGACTGGCCCCTAATATTGCACTTAAACATTCTGAGCACAGTTTCTCCTCAACTTAAAAATTTATTTGCAGATACTAATAATATTGTAGTGAGAACAAAATATCATTTTCTTCTCCTTGTGATGTACAGCTGAAAAAGGAAATATTGGATGCCCATAGTGGCTTTTCTATTAGTTCCTCATTTTACCCATCAGATATTTGTATTTTAACATAAAAGGAAGGTGTCGATCAAAGTGACTGTTAGGGCATACTATGGAGAAGAGGAGAAAGTACAGTTAGGGCAGGAGGCTTTGACTGAGGTTGTTCTGAAGATTTTATGAGGGTCAAGAATGGTTTGGGTTTTTTTTTTTGAGGAAACGTTTTGAGATTTTGTGGCTGTCCTTAGTATTGGATTAAAATGCGGGTTGTTATATAGTCCATGGGGTCGGTGCAAGAGTCGTGAATGAATAACAATAAGCATAAGATATATAATTACTGATAGAACAAATTACAGTGCGAGTTTGGATATTTCAGTCGTGAAAACACAGTTCCTAACTCATAAAGTCAAGTTGGGTTTGTTAACATTGGGCTGGATTCACCTCTATTAGCACAGGGGAGATGCAAATCACATCTCTGATTTATTTGTTCATTTACTGCCTTCAGTCACCCCCTTTGGGAATTATAGCTGTTCACTAATTTCCTCACTATGCTGGCTCTAAAAGTCATAGTTGAGCTCCATCCCTGGGGCTACTCAGCGGGTAAGGTACTACATATTGTGAGAGAGTGGCAGAATCAAGCACAAAGTTACTGGGGATCAAACTCTTCTCACTTATACCCAGGCAGTCTGCAGGGTTGTACAAGAGTAACTTAGAGCAGAATTTGGCTCACTTTGCACATCCAAACCAGAAACTGATTCTCCAAAAACAAACCTGCCAACATAAAAAGGTGTAACCATCCCTAGCTTGCAAAGACAACTAGCAAGTGATGCACATGCACAATCACACAAATAAGGATCACAACAATATCCATAACTGTCAGAGCTAGTGCTTTGCCGGATACTGCTTATTTTAGTTGGGATCCTAAAACTGAAAAATAGGGAATAGCCAGATGGTTTTAAGTGATGAGCAAAAAAAGAATATATCATCTGTGAACAAATTTCAGGTGTCAGAAAATAGGACTCTAAAAGCTTATAAATGGAAGGAATACAGGTAATTTTACAATTATGACTTCAGCATCTACCTCTCACTTCACAAGTGACAGCTTTCATATAGTTATTTTTAAGTTAAAACATGAAATAACTCTTATCACTAGAAGGCAACTAAAGCCAGCTTAACACAAACCCTATAGAAGGGTACATCATGAATGTTAGGAATCAGAGAAGTGTGTTGTTTGTCATTAGCCATTTTGTCCAACAAGCTTCGGTTGGATTAGTATCTCTTCCAGTCCAGCCGGCTTTCTTCTAAGGTCTGACCCAAACTTTTGCACTTGAAAAGGAACAACTTTCTCCTCTGACTATGACAAGATTAACCTGTTTGAACTCCTTTCTTCTCTCTTGTGCAGTTTTCTGGCCTGATGCAAGAGGGACAGATATCTGGTGTCTCTGATCTCTGCTTCACCAGAGTTCCCCTCATCTTTGCTTCAGCCAACTGATGTTGGGTATTTACCTCAGACCACACAGGAGTTGGAGCTTTTCCAATCCAGCAATTGTTGCTAAATAAACAATTATTTTAGCATTCCTGCACTGTTGTAAATTGACACTAAGTAAAGGATTTTTACTTATAGATTATGGCTAAAAGGAGATCCCATAACTATGGGCCAATGAGGAGGAAAACACATTAAGATTGTGTTAAAAGAAATGTGCTAGGAAAGAAAGAGAAAACAGGGCAATATTTCAAATAAAAATACACAATGAGTAGAATCTTACTTAATAATCTATGGCATATTTTTGTTCCATCTATTCCTTATTTTTACTCTTCATTCTGTTTGTCCTATGTGCAAGTAATTCCTGCAAGCTATGTGGTTTTTTTAATAGCCAAAAGAAAAACAATATTTTGTGTTCCCCTTGGTATGTTGCCCACAGCTTGTACTTAACAATCTTCATTCCTAGTTTTGTGCTGACATAGATCGATGCTGGTGAACAAAGAGAAATGTTTTGGCATGATAATGCACTTCACAGGTTGAATTTCTAGTTGTTAAACAAAAATGGCCATGTTAATTTCAACTTCATTTAACACACAGGGGAAAAATCAATGTGGAGAGGAAAAAATCATTTTCAAACCTCTAAAAGGGTGTTATAAACAATGGAGAGGAAGAAAGCTAAAAACCCATAACAAGTCACTTAACAGGGTCCTTTTAAAATAAAGAAAATATTTTCATCTGAGGTTGTCTTCTACTAATTTTAGATTCAATGTTGTTGGTTTTTTCAGTTCAGTGAATTGCTTCAGTTTCAATGGTTCACTAAATTGTAACTACTGTATAAATAATAGCAGATATACTTGAAAAGGTCTTTACTAGGACCTTGGGCAATATATATATTGTTATGATAAAGGAAGAAGCAAAGGGGTAAGATGTGGCCTTTAGCCACTGGCATGAGTAGAGGGATGCATGCATAGGACTGGGGTACAGGGTGAATTCTGTGGCTCTACACTCCGTCCCTTTCCAGACGCCGAGTAGAGGCCCAGGTTTTCTTATCCTTACATTAAATAATACATTTACTCTCTGAGTAGTCACATAAAACCAGTGAAACCATTCATGAAATACAGTGCTACCCATTGTGAATTGGGTGGTCCGGTTGAGCTCACAGTGAATAATCCTGTGCTAGCTGAGTGAAGGGACTGCAACTGTGGAAGGCCCTCATGGGGACTATACAAGGGGAGAGGAAGTTGCCTGTGTGCTGCACCAGTAAGTCCTGGCACAATCTGGCTCTAACAAATGTACTGAAACAAGCCACTTGCCATGGGTTCTCATTGATTGCAGGTGCACCCAACTCTGTATTGTTAACAGGCACTTGGCTCAGTGGTGAGCTGGAGCGGGTTCACACCGGTTCGCTAGAACCCGTTGTTAAATTTAGAAGCCCTTTTAGAACTGGTTGTCCCTCGCTGGACAACCGGTTCTAAAAGGGCTTCTAAATTTAACAACCGGCCAAAAGTGGCGCCTTAGGCGCCGACTCCAAGGGTGCTCTGGGGCTGGAGCACGCACGGGGAAAATTTGGTGGGTGCAGCACCCACTGGCAGCTCCCCTCCCCACGCCCGGCCCCAGCTCACCTCAGCTCTGCCTCCCCCTCCTCCCCTGAACGCGCTGCCCCGCTCTGCTTCTCCATCCTCCTGGCTTCCCGTGAATCAGCTGTTCGTGGAGGAAGCCTGGGAGGGCTGAGAAGCGAGCAGTGGCTTCGCGCTTAGGCCCAGGGAGGCAGAGTAGAGGTGAGCTGGGGCGGGGGGGCACGAGGAGGGCCACCCGCGCCGCAGCAGGTAACCCGGGGGGCACAGAGGAACTGCTCCTCACCCCAGCTCGCCTCCGCCTCTGCCTCCCAGGTTTCCCGCGTGAACAGCTGATTCGCGGGAAGCTGGGGGTGGAGAAGCAGAGCGGGGCGGCGCGTTCAGGGGCAGAGGCAGAGCAGAAGTGAGCTGGGGCCAGGCGCAGGGTGGGGCGGGGAGCTGCCGGTGGGTGCTCTGCACCCACCAAATTTTCCTCGGGGGTGCTCCAGCCCTGGAGCATCCACGGAGTCGGTGCCTAAGGCTCCACTTTTTGATGTGATCAGTGGGGGGAGCGGCTACTCCCTCTGCTCCCCCTCTAGCTATGCTACCCCACTCCTAGGAGCCAGAGGGACCTGCCAGATGCTTCCTGATAGCTGCCCCAGGTAAGCAATGCCAGAACTCCCCACCTCGCCCCCTGGCAGGTCCCTCTGGCTCTTAGGAGCAGGGTGGGCACCCACTACGGTGGCCCACGAGACCCTCCTGCCACATTCTGGGGGCAGTCAGGAGACAGGGGTGGGGGGTGGATGGGGCAGGGGTCCGGGGGGGGGTGCATCAAGGAATGCGGGGGGGTTGGATGGGGCAGGAGTCCTGGGGGGTGGGGGTGAGCCACGACCCCCTCGTGGGGTGAGGAGGGAACCGGTTGTTAAGATTTTTGCAGCTGATCACTGACTTGGCTGAGGTATGTACATACATATTCATTGCCACATTGAAACCTATTTTTTTTAAAGGCAGTGGTCCTCTCCATAGATAGGGGGCAGAAGTGAGTAATCACTTTCTCCGGCAGCAAAATCCAAGACTTCAGGTACATGTTGGTTCTGGCTAAGGGGTGGGTAGTTTTGAGGACCGATCCAAAGCCTCCTGAAGTCAATGGAGGTGTTTCCATTGACCACAATGGGCCCTGAATTGATCCCTACATGACACACATCCCATGGGGGACTGGTCAAGTACATAAAGAATTGTTAATAATGTATTTGGCATGCTATGTAATTTGTAAACAGAATATGGATGGTTGGTATCCTTACTTACATTATAGCCAGTTTTATTCTCTCTTCTTTTAGCATTCTCCTAGCACCTTTGTTTTTCTATTTGCTCCCCTCCTTCTACAGTGGAAACATATTTAACACTTTAATTTAAAGGCACACACACACACAAAATTAATCATTATTACAAGTGACTAATAAAAACTGATCTTTAAAGTGTTTTAATCCTTTGTACAACCATGTCTCGATGATTTCAGAATCCTTAGCCTCTTGATATAACTGGTTCACTGGGCAAAGTGCAATTCCAGCTGTGCCACTGGAGTGGGGAATCATGTGATGCACCCCACAGGTCTTGAATCCAGATCTGCAGAGTTCACAGGAGCAGCTATGCTCCAGCCCTTCACTTAGCAGCATGCTGCCAGCTACTTACCTAGGACCCGGAAGTCAGCCCCACTTTGAACTCTGCCCCTAAGGGCCTGGTGGCAGAGTCCCAGAGAAACTGATTGGCACCCTGGCCCTACTTAAGCCAGCCGCAGGAACAGGAAGCTGTCTGAACAGCTGCGTTCCTTTCTGTCCTGGGCTATGTGCCTCCTGATCCCTGATTTCCTGGCATTCAGACTCAATGTAACTCCTGGCGTCTGATTCATGGTTCTGATATCCAGTTTGTCTCCTGCCTCTGACCCGCTGGTACCTTGACTTGGCCTGACTCTGGTTCCTGACTTGTGTTTCTGACCTCAAATTTGTGTCCTGCTTCTGATCTCCCAGTATCCTGACCCAGCTGACTCTCTTGATTCCTACCTCATGAGTGTGGACTCTGGCTCTCACCACTAGGTTTGGCTGCCCACAACCCAGCCATGACATCATGTTGCCTTTGATTTTATAACATTCCAGTGAGACACTGGCACGGCAAAGAAACACAGCCACATTTTGGCACAGCACAGATGCTACTGTAAGGACTGGTACTAAAAGGCTTTATAAGTGGAATAATGGAGACCTTATAAAGCACTTATGGACTGTAGTATACAGGCCTTCCTGCAACGTTATAATAACCCATTTGATGAAAAAGTAGATTTTAGTAATCATTTAGTATTAATAATAAATGATTTTATTAATAGAGTATTTATAAATGCTACATGTATTTAATATGTTTAATATTTAATATTGAATGGTTTCA
This sequence comes from Caretta caretta, assembly GCF_965140235.1. Classification (NCBI taxonomy): domain Eukaryota; kingdom Metazoa; phylum Chordata; order Testudines; family Cheloniidae; genus Caretta; species Caretta caretta. The sequence goes on along the minus strand of NC_134207.1, from coordinate 203,238,880 downwards.
TTCTTAAGACCTTTTTTTTTGCTGTTGTTTTTATTTTTCTTCTTTGGCTTTACAACATTTACAATGAATTTGGGTTTATGGTGAGTCTTGTGGAATTTTATCAATCACAATACTAATGAGGAAAGTAAGAAAAGTGTGCAAATAAAATTGGACTTTAATGTAAGTCTCTTTCTCCCTTTTTCTGTGGATTGCACATGAGTCCCCTGTCCTGGCACCTGGCTTTCCGGTGTGCTGCTTGTTGGCTGCCATGTACTCTGTAATTATATCAGATCTGCTCTTGGATCCTTTCTTCCCTGGAAAGCGGCATTCCTGTGAATGACATTTCCAGAGCACACCTCAATCTGATGATTTATTAAGGTAATATATCATCTGAGCAAGGTGCTTTAATGATCTTTTCATCAAAAGATGACACCATCCAAAAAGAAGCAAACAGGGGGTGCTCTTTAATTGTGTGATAAAAGGTATGCCAGGAAACAAGATGCTCTGAAACACCAAACCGGTTTGCCTCCAGGTATAACTGGCATTCTAGCACCTTCTTTTCATAAATGTGTTAGTACACTGCGTAGGCCTCCTTACCTGGTCGCTGTGGTCTCAGTCTCCTTGACAACAAAACTTTTCAAAGATGATATGAAAAAATGTTTTCTTCAGCCCTGGAGCTGTTGTAATGTTCTAAAATGTCAAAGAAAAAAATCCTCCAATCCCAAGAGCAGGGATGATGTGGTGATGGAGAGGAAAAAGGATATTTAAGAACATGTTTATAAAATAATTCAGCACCACAGGGCAGCTCAATAGGCATTTCTTAAAAAAGGGGGGGTTCTGAAATTAAACATAGTAGATAGTGACTGAAAAGCTTTTCTACCGCAAAGCTCTTTAGTTGCCAGTGAGAGATGAGTTTGTCTCACTCCAGTTCCCAGTCGATGATTGTCCACTCCAGTTGTCACCTTTCTGGCAATCTTATAAAAAATAAGGGATTGAGTTAGCATGGAGACAGAACCACCCCTCCAGGTCATGTTGAGACAGCAGCTTGTGAATTATAGATACTAGTGAAACTAGATATTAGCTAGGCCACATGTTTCATAGCATTTTTCAAATGTTACCTATTTTCACTTTAAAAATATTTGTACTACTTGGTAATTATGTTGGCACTACTCCCACAATTGTGTGTTTAACAAAGCTCCTGGGGGCAATGCAAAGTTACCCCTAGGCCAGTGCTCAGTCAGAAACTACACAGAAGTGACTCTGTATGCAAGAATGGGTCTACTCTTTCAGAGTGCAGGTGCACTGCTGATGCTCACTGCCTTAACCAACACTTGTCTCTTGTAACTTGTAACAAAAAGCTTGTCTCTCTCATCAATGGAAGTTGGTCCAATAAAAGATATTACCTCATCCACCTTGTCTCTCTAATATCCTGGGACTGACATGGCTACAACAACCCTGCATTAACAAACACTGCCAGCCCAAGCAAAGTATTAGCATATTAGGAAATGTAAGGAAAAACCTGTTCTTCAAGCTGATCTCCCACTCCAGCGCCTCCTGAAATTCTGCCAAAAGGATAAATGGGGAGAAAACAGCACTGTGACAAGAGAACTAGAGAAACAAGAAACTAGACAAGTCCAGAAAGGAATCCCAGAAGAGGGTAGCCTGGCCTGGGAACCCAAATCCTCCTGTCATGAACTCCATGTCCCTCAGCCAGCTGTTCTGTGCACAGACAGCTGAGCTCTGCATCAGTCACCAGCTCCAGCACTTTGCTCAGGGAGGGGAAAGAGACTCTCTCTGCTTGCTTGCATTGGTTCACAGACCGCCACTGCTTTAGGCTAACCAGCTTTGACTCTTTCCAAGTTGAAAAAGAGGAAACAGGGAGCACAGAGACTGCCCCTCTAGGACTCAGACACTTGAAGTCACTCTCTGATGGGGAGCCAAAGAAGCGGCTTGTCTAAAGAGGAAATCACTTTGAAGGATCATTGGGCCCCATAACTTTGTGCTATAGGTGTAACATGACTGGTATGTTCTTGTTCTAGAGATTCTGCTCACCTTGTTCAGAAAGTCTAGTGAGCACCCCTCTTCTCTGTTCTGTACTTGTTCTGTACTCTGCTGATTCTCACCTGTAAATGAGGAATTAGTGAGATTATTGCTGGAGGGAAGTCTAAGACCTAGAACTTTATTTGTGCAGGCCTAAGAGAAGAGCCTAATATATGCAGCCCTAGAAAGCTGATTTGTGGAACTGCTTGTTTGTAACAAGTTCCTGCAGTTCCTGTCTGGACTTCTGACTTGTCTCAGGCTGTCACTGTGATTGTGTATGTGTCTATGCCAATCTGCAAATGCGAGGCCTGAGGAAAAATGGAGCTCCTAGAATCATGATATGTGCATACACTTACTGGTAGGAGCAATAGGATTATGCCTGAGAAGTCTGGGGACTGGGAAGTGAGGCCAGAGATGTGAGATGGATGGAAATACTGTAATTATTGTGTTTGTTAGTCCAGATCTATTCTAATTCTGAACCAGTTCACTGACTCCTTAGCACACAGTATAAATCAAACATAAATAGTAATGCTTCATATTTGTTGGGCAATGCTTATTGTGTAAACACCCTCTGGGAACTGGGCTTATTGCACAAGAGACACCACTGACTGATGACAACTAATTGTGTTACTACCACAGAGATGACCCCAGAGAAGGTCAGTTTCATTCCAAAGGTCAATTTAATTCCACTTCCCTTCTGTACAGTGGTTAGTGCCACCTAGCAGAATAAGGGCTATGTGTTTAAATGGACATAGCATCAGAAAGAACAGCTGATGGTATTTTGTTTATTATTGATTAACCCCTGAATGGACTAGTGGCAGTAGACAAGCACATAATAAACTAGAAGATGTAAATATGGCAATGACCACTGGTGGCCTGATTTTCCACTGCCTTGCACCTTCTGTCATCATTTATACCTGTGCAAAACAAGTGTAAAATGCTTTATATTATTCACTGTTCATGCTGCGTGATTGACCACACGGTATTGCTTCTGTCCCCTGACTGGATGACACCCAAATTCACAGAGATCTTTTAAGATGGACTCGTGAACATTTCTGGTGCAAATACACACCCATATGAATTTTCACACCACTTCAGTTTTCCATGGACATTTGAGGAAACAAAAATTTCCATACAAATATTTGAGGAAAGTATGTAAAGAAAGTCATGATTGCCCTTGAAATGAATCCATGGCTTTTCTTTGTTCACAAATACTTTTTCTGCAGTATTTACCCAGCTCCATTTATGCTGATGCAGAAGAACCATTATAGGAAGTAACAGACCAAGAAAAAATAAAAGAGATGGTGGGAGGGACAGTTCAAGCTTTTAGAGGGGAAGAAAAAATTGACCAAAAGTAGCAGAGAAGCAAACCAGAAGCAGTATGAAAGAACATTATGTTTGCTGGGTAGATGTGGAGCTGTGTTTCTCAGCCTTGAGAGTGAAAGTCCACGGTGGGTTACAGGGGTTGCCTTGTGGTTGCCAGAAAATCTCTACAGTTCAGACTGTTCAATACAAGGCATATGGTAGGACCAGGGTGGCAGTCCTCCTGTTTCCATTATTGCTACCCCACCCTGTCTCACCTCTGCAGTAGGTCCACATTTCTCCCTCCTACTCTTCCCTTTCCCATCACCCGCACAGATCCCATATGGTATGGAGCCAACATTATGGTGTAAGAACTACCATACTGGGTCAAACCATCTAGCCCAGTATCCTGTCTCCAACACTGGCCAGTACCTGAGCTTCAAGTAGGAGTGATCCACCCCTGTCTTCCCCTCCCAGCTTCTGTCAATCAGAGGTTTAGGGTTTCCTGAGGCATGTGATTGCATCCCTGGCTATTTTGGCTAATAGCCATTGATGAACTTATGGCTAATAGCCATTCCATGAACTTATCTAGTTCTTTTTTCAACCCAGTTATAGTGTTGGCCGTTACAATATCCCATGCAAATGAGTTTCTCATGTTAATTGTGTATTGTGTAAAAAAGCACTTCCTCTTGTTTGTATTAAACCTGCTGCTTATTAATTTAATCAGGTGACCCCTGATTTTTGTGTTTTAGGAGATGGTAAATAGGAGTCCTCTATTCACTTTCTCCACAGCAGTCATAATTTTATATACCTCTGTCATATCCTCTGTCTCTTTCAGATGAACAACCCTAATATTGGTAGTCTGTCCTTATATAGAAAGGGTTCCATACTCTTGATCATCTTTGTTGCCCTTCTCTGAACCTTTTCCAGTTCTCCTATATCCTTTTGGAGGTGGGGAAACAAGAACCAGACATAGTATTCAAGGTGTGGGCACACGATGGATTTATATCGTGGTATTATGATATTTTCTGTTTTATTTTCTATCCCTTTCCTAATAATTCCTAACGCATGGTTTGCCTTTATGACCGCTGCTGCATATTGAGCAGAAGTTTTCAGAGAACTATCCGCTGTGACTCCAAGATCTCTTTCTTAAATGGTAATATTTAATTTAGAGCTCATTACAGTGTATGTATAATTGGGATTATTTTTTCCAAGGTGAATTACTTTATCCTTATCAGTGTTGAATAGCATCTGCCATTTTGTTGCCCAGCCACCCAGTTTAATAGATCCTCCTGTAACTCTTCGCAGTCAGCATTGGACTTAACTATCCTGAATAATTTTGTATCAGCTGTGAACTTTGCCACATTATTGTTCATACCCTTTTCTGGATCTTTAATGAATATGTTGAACAGCACAAGTCACAGTACAGCTCCGCTTTTTACTTCTCTCTATTGTGAAAACTGACCATTTATTTCTACCCTTTGTTTCCTATCTTTTAACCTGTTACTGATCCATGAGAAGACCTTGCCTGTTATCCCATGTCCATTTAGTTTTCTTAAGAGCTTTTGGTGAGGGACCTAGTCAAAGTCTTTCTGAAAATCTAAGTGCACTATATCAACTGGATCACCATTATCCATATTTGTTGAGCCCCCAAAACAATTCTAATAGATTGGTGAGGCCTGATTTCTTTTTACAAAGTCATGTTGACTTTTCCCCCAACAAATTGTCTTTACCTATATGTCTGATAATACTGTTCTTTACTATAGTTTCTGCCAATTTACCTGGTACTGAAGTTCACCGGCATCTACATAAGAATGGCCATACTGGGTCAGGCCAATGGTTCATCTAGCCCAGTATCCTGTCTTTTGGTAATGGCCAATGTCAAGTGTTTCAGAGGGAATGAACAAAATAGGGCAATTATTGAGTGATCCATCCCCTGTCATCCATTCCCAACTTCTGGCAATCAGTGGCTTGAGACACCCACAGCATGAGATTGCATCTCTGACCATTTTGGGTAATAGCCATTGATGTACCTATCCTCCAGGAACTTATCTAATTCTTTTTTGAACCTAGTTATACTTTTGGCCTTAACAACATTTCCTGGCAGTGAGTTACAGAGGTTGCTTATGTGTTGCGTGAAGAAGTACTTCCTTTTGTTTGTTTTAAACCTGCTGCCTATTAATTTCATTGGGTGACCCCCTGGTTCTTGTGTTATGAGAAGGAATAAATAACACTTTCTTATTCACTTTCTCAAAATCATTATGTTATAGACCTCTATCATAACCCCCCTTAGTCATCTCTTTTCAAAGCTGAACTGTCCCTGTCTATTTAATCTCTCCTCATATGGAAGCTGTTACATACCCTTCATCATTTCTGTTGCCTTTCTCTGTACTTTTTCCAATATTCTAATGTATCTTTTTGAGATGAGGCAACCAGAACCTCACAGAGTATTCAAGTTGTGGGCATACCATGTATTTTTATAGTGGCATTATGATATTTATGGTCTTATTATCTATCCCTTTCCTAATGGTTCCGAACATTCTGGTAGCTTTTTTTGACTGTCACTGCACATTGAGTGGATGTTTTCAGAGAACTGTCCACAATGAGTCCAAGATCTCTCTCTTAAGTCATAACAGTTAATTTAGATCCCATCATTTTGTAGGTATAGTTGGGATTATGTTTTCCAATGTGCATTACTTTGTATTTATCAACATTGATTTCATCTTCCATTTTGTTGCCCAGTCACCCAGTTTTGTGAAATCCCTTTGTAACACTTCACAGTCTGCTTTGGGCTTAACTATCATAAGCAATTTTGTATTGTCTCCAACTTTTGCAGCCTCACTGTTTACCCCTTTTTCAGATAATTTATGAATATGTTTAACAGTATTTGTCCCTGGATAAATTCCTGAGGAACACCACTGTTTTCCTCTCTTCATTCTGTAACCTGATTTATTCCTACCTTTTGTTTCATATCTTTTAACCAGTAATGATCCATGAGAGGACCTTCCCTCTTATCCCATCACTGCTGAATAGACAGGATCGCCTCAGGAGCCCTTTTTAACAATCAGTGTTACATTAGCTTTCTTCCAGTCACCTGAAACTGAGGCTTGTTTCAGTAACAGGCTACATGCTACAGTTGTGCAATTTCATATTTGAGTTCCTTCAGAAATTTTGGCTGAATTCCATTTGATGACTTATTACTATTTAATTTACCATTTTGTTCTAAAACCTCTTCTATGGGATAGCACTTCAGATTTGTCACCCAAAAAGGTTAGCTTTGATGTGGGTAACTCCCCCACATCCGCTGATGCAAAGAATTCATTTAGCTTCTCTGCAATGGCTTTGTCTTCCTTGAGCACTCCTTTAACATCTTGGTCATCTAATGGCCCCACTGCCTGTTTGGCAGGTTTCTTGCTTCTAATGTACTTTAAAAAAACCTTACTGTTAGTTTTTGTCTCTTTAACAGGCTGCTTGTCAAATTCTTTCCTGGCTGCATTATTATATTTTTATACTTAGCCTGCCGCTGTTTGTGCCTTCTTCTCCGCACTAGGATTTGATCTCCAGTTTTTAAAGGATGCCTTTTGACCTTTAATGGCCTCCATTACTGTGCTGTTTAACATGCTGCCATTCTTCTGGTCCTCTTATTGTCTTTTCTGAATAGGGTTAGACATTTAGTTTGCACGTCTGTTATGGTGTTCTTAAATCGCCCCCATGCTGCTTGTAGGCATTTAACCTTTGTGACGGCTCCTTTTAATTTTAATCTAACAGGCATCCTCATTCTTGTGTAGTTCCCTTTTTTAAAGTTGAATGTTACCAGGGTGAACTTTTTGGTATTATCCCCCCAACAAGGATGTTACGTTTAATTATATGAGGATATTCTGGTCCCCTTTGCTCCACTACCCACAGCTCTCAATGGGGCCTCACTAACTTGGTGCAGTGCCTTTCTTGGAATGGAGGGTTGTGTAGACTGGGGACTGAGGGGAGGAGAACTGAGTACCTTTGAAAAAAAATCACCTGCTACACCTCATCCCCCATTTAGCAGCACCCACCCAGACCCACCACCAGGAAACCCTGCCATTCACTACTCACCATTTTCAGCACATCGCTCCCCCGGTACGCCAGGACCCCTCCAGCTTCCACTGAATTCCCTCACCCCTATTGCCCAGCACCCACCCTCCCAAAACCAGATGTAGTTTCTTGCTGTGACCCCAATTCCTTTTTTGGTCACTGTGGTGTCCTGAGTGGAGAAAGGTAGAGAACACCTGAAGCACAATAAACCTTGCCATGAATGTATCTGAAGCTATGCATGCATCACATAAATTTACATCTGATTTAAAATCTTCTAAAGGGGTATCAGGTTTATCTGATAGAGACAGAGGATAAAAGTCTTCTCCATCTGAAAGCTTGATTGATGACATAAAGTAGGTGCAACAGATAATTCTTATTATGACTCAGTCTTCATCTATGGGGTTTCCCGTGAGGTTTGACAATAGATTTATGTGGGTTGCTTGGCTTTCTTTTTGTCCGTCTTGTTAATGATAGAAAAAAATTTCAGTCTATACTATCATTTTCACAGAGAGATTTCTTGTGTAGAACTACTATTAAAAACACTTTTTTGCTGAAAAGATTTGACTATCTGTAGTTTTGTATTGCTGTGATCTTTAAAGCTATTACCCATGCTTCATCTCCATACCTTGTGCATTTATGGTCCCTACACCTCCTTTGGGAAACTAGTAAAACAAGGCATGTTACTGTTTATCAAAAAGCACTTCATATCCCAATAAAATGCTTGTCTGTCTGATTAGCACCCAAGTATTAACTCCTTCCCTGCTACAGGCACTTACAGCTAACTAACATGGCTGTAGCAATTATGTCATTTTGTGGCTAAGATGTTTCACACCTCAAGCAAGGCATTTTTCTATTTGGAATCCTCTGCATACTAATTTGCTTGACACACCCAGTTCTTTTCATTGGTTTAAAATCTTGTTGATCTCTGGTCAAGGGATAATAAAATTACAGGTGAAATGGTAGCAGAATTACCCAGCTAAAATGTAATTATTTTTGCCTCTGTGCTCTTAATTGACAGGTGCATATCTCTGAAATATAACCATATAACAAGGTATAGTCTTTCGGTGTGCAGGAATAGCTCCCTTTAGTGTCAGTGAGTGTTTTATCAAGGGGACAATAATACACTCCAAAGACTTCTCCAGAATGCCAGGAACACTTAGTCAGTCTAAGTAACCCTTTGTCTGTCTAGCTGTCCATTCACTGAAGGCTGGATTATGCCTGATCAGCAGACCCTCATGTTGGGGGCGTGGTGGAGCTGCAGTGCCCCAGGGAGCTTCAGGAGGCCATTTCCCAGAGCTCCCCGCTTGCACTGAGGAGAGTGCATGCTGCTGAACTCATGTGAGAGTGGTGCAGCATACTCCCTTCACATGTAGGGTTGACAACCCTCCAGGGTTGTCCTGGAGTCTCCAGGAATTAAAGATTATGTCGTGATAAATCTCCAGGAATTCATCCAACCAAAGTTGGCAACCTTACCCTCCTGGCTGGCCGGCTTTGTAAAGGGGATTTGTAAAGGGGATTTGGAGCCATGGCTCTGCGTACTCCCTGTCCCTGTTCTCCTCTTCCTGCCCCTTTTTGAAGGCAAGGGGCTGAAATTGTGGCTGGTCCTTATGTAAGCTATGCAATAGGGAGAGTTTCCCCTCCCCCAACTATTTGTATTGTTGCACAAAGGGCAGCCACTATCTGGCCCTAAATAATTGTCAGCCATAGAGTTCAGAGCTGGAACTATGATTCTCCAACACAGGTACCTAGCTAGATTTAAGCATGTATCAGTGAAAGAAAGGACAGGGCCCCATGCATTCAGTGATGGAAGACTTTGGAATCCAGCGTTACAGCAGAATTGTGCTCCAGAACCCAACTTCCCATTTGAAAACATTGTTTATAGTCCTGAAGGTTGTGAAGCTAACCTTGAAAAGGTGTACTGAGTGGAAATCAGTGCTGCGTTGTCCTCCCCAATCTACAGACAGCTTGAAACAGTATGTCCTGGGAAAAGTTGTTCAGTGTTAAAGGTCTGACTAAAAGCCAGGAAATAAAGATGAAAATGTACAAGTCTGGCCGTGTAGGAATCTATAGATTTGTGCTACTGTAGTTTAAAAAAAAACAGTGCTTCCAATTGATGTTGAAGTGACTGTAAGACAAGTCAGCACTGTAGGTTCCTGTGTTCGTGTCTTTCAGCAGAGCCTATCTTGTGGGTGTTCATATCTACAGTATATAGAATTATCCTTTGTTATTAATGTGTTGTAAAGTGTAGTGCCCAGCATGCTATTAACCTAAACTATACAACGGGGGGGTTTTATGTGAAAGAAACTGGAAGTGTAAAGAAGAAAAATGAAACAGGGTTAAAAATGCATCAATTACAAAAGAAATATAGGGCCATCTTCTATTGATTTCAGTACAGCTAATTTTTTCATGCACCCATTGCATTTACAAAGTGGGTAAATATTATTTATATAATTATTAATTCCTTGCATTTGTATAGCACCAGTTATCCAGGGCCTCAAAACATCTTAGCATAATAGGGATTGTTATTTCCATTAAACAAATGGAGAAAGTTGGCCATATGGAGGTGAAGGACCTGACTCTGTGAGGTACTGAGTGCCTTCCGCTCCCATTGGCACAGTGAGTCAGTGGCATGAGTTTGGAAGAGAACACAAATGTCCCTGGACCCTTAGCTCCTTGATCTAAACAGTACACAATGAATAAATACCTGCAAATGAAAGTAAAGGGAAATGTAGATGTGTAGTATATTGTCTCTGTTCACAAATGTCCGTATTGTGCACAAACCAATGTTATAACTGCAATGTAATGTGACAATTTTGGTATTTTCACCTTAAATATAAAGCAGTTATTAAGATTAAAATATTATTATTTATATTGGGGGAAGGTGAGAGACTGGGGCTAAAATAGGCATTTTTCAAGTTTTTTATTTTTTTAAAGCTTCTTGTCCAGCACCTAATGCAAGTGCCAATGATCTATTTACTTCAGTGGGAGTTGCATGAATTGAGAGTAATGTGGCTGGTAGTGCTTTACATTTGGCTTGTCAAAATAGTGCTGGGCAATTCCCTCAACTGCCTCCAGCTACAGCGATCAGATTTATGGAGACAAGGTTCAGGGGGAGAGATCCAGAGGAAAGATAGCACCGGTGCAATTGATGTATTCTGATCTCCAGCAAAACACCCCTTTATAGCTCAAGCATGAAAAACGAATGCAGCCCCCGATACCTACTGGGCAGTAAAGAGATTAAAGTGATCCTTCATGCTCTGGGTGTGTCATAAATATAAAGGGAAGGATAAACACCTTTAAATCCCTTCTGGCCAGAGAAAAAACCTTTTCACCTGTAAAGGGTTAAGAAGCTAGGATAACCTTGCTGGCACCTGACCAAAATGACCAATGAGGAAACAAGATATTTCAAAGCTGGGGTGGGGGTGGGGGAGAAAAAAAGGTTCTCTCTGTCTGTATGTTGTTTTTGCCGGGACCAGAGCAGGAATGCAGGTTAGAACTCCTGTAAAGGGCTAATAAGCAATCTAGTTAGATATGTGTTAGAGTCTGTTTCGTTTAAATGGCTGATAAAATAAGTTGTGCTGAATGGAATGTATATTCCCGTTTTTATGTCTTTTTGTAACTTAAGGTTTTGCCTAAAGGAATTCTCTGTTTTGAATCTGATTACCCTGTAAGGTATTTACCATCCTGATTACAGAGGTGATTCTTTTACTTTTTCTTCAATTAAAATTCTTCTTTTAAGAACCTGATTGCTTTTTCATTGTTCTTAAGAGCCAAGGGTTTGGGTCTGTGTTCACCTGTGCAAATTAGTGAGGATTTTTATCAAGCCTTCCCCAGGAAAGGGAGTGTAGGGTTTGGGAGGATTTTGGGGGGAAAGACGTTTCCAAGCGGACTCTTTCCCTGTTATATATTTGTTCGACGCTTGGTGGTGGCAGTAAAAAAGTCCAGAGGCAAAAGGTAAAATAGTTTGTACCTTGGGGAAGTTTTAACCTAAGCTGGTAAAAAATAAGCTTTGGGGGTTTTTTATGCAGGTCCCCACATCTGTATCCTAGAGTTCAGAGTGGGGAAGGAACCTTGATATGGTGGCAGAGCCGTGGGATTAACTTGAAATCATTTTGAGTTCAATTTGAGATTTTTTTGAACCAGAAGCACAGATTTTTTTAAAAGGAAATATTTTTTTCCTTTGGGCTGCTGGAAAGCAGGTTTTAAGCTGAAAGCAGTTAGAGGTTTTTTTGTCTTTGCTTGGGGGGTAGAGCAGAGACAAGAGGTGAGCTGGAGTTTTCTGTACCTAAAGACAGGGTAGTTAACCTCCTGCAGGGAAATTCACAAGTCTTCACAGACCTGAAGTTGTTTTTATCTAAGAGCAACTAGAGGGGTTTTCTGTCTATTTGCCTGGAGACAAAGATGTAAGTTTTTGTTGTTGTTTTTTTTTAAGGATTTTTCTGTAAGCTGACAATCACTATCAGAGAACATAGGTATCCGGTTACAGCACAACCTATAGCTATATAGATATATATATTTTTTTGACAAGCCAAGTTTTTTTGTTTGTGTTTTATTTCTAACTCTCGGGTGTAAAGTTAGTTAAAAACAGAGCGGCAAACATGACAGAAACCAAGGAAAAAGCCCAAAAGGTTGCCCACAGGAGAGCTATGGAGACAAAGGAAAAAGAATGGAAGCATGCTGAGGAGGAAAGGGAGGCTGCCCACAGGAGAGCTATGGAGGCAAGGGAAAAAGAAATGGAGGAAAAGGAAAAAGAGAGGAAGTATGCTGAGGCAGAGAAGGAAAAAGAGAGGAAGCATGCACTGGAGAGGGAGAAGGCAAAGGCTGAGCGGAATCTACTGGATAACCCTAACCATCCTTCCCCAGCAATCCACAAATGGGAGCGACTATGTCCACAGTATGATGAATCCAGTGATATTGCTGAATATTTTCTCACCTTTGAGAGACTGTGCACTCTCCATAAAATTCCTGAAGGTCACAAGATGACCACATTGGTCGCAAAATTAACTGAAAGAGCTCTGGACATATTCAATAAGATGCCTATTGATGAGGCTTCTGACTATAATAAGTTCAAAGATTTGGTTTTAAAGCAATTTCAATTTACATCTGAAACGTACAGAGTAAAACTTCGAACCCTTAAGAGAGGGCCTGGACTAAGTAATGTGGCTTATCCAAACCAGATGAAGGATCTGTTAGATAAATGGGTCCAAGGAAGGGGTGTCACTAGCTTTGAAGGAATGTGTGATTTGATAGCTCAGGAGCAATTCCTGACTACGTCCAAGGAGGAAATAAAACAGTGTTTATGGGATAAGGAAATGGACTCAGCAGAAAGTCTTGCTTCTTATACTGATTGATACGAGCAGTCCCAGACCGCCAGAAAGGCGGGGCAAGCTGGAACAAAACGGGTGGAGGGAGGAGAGAGGAACAACCCTGGTCGTAGTTGGAGTGAATACCAGAAGGGACACCCTCAGGCCACACCCTACTACCGGGAGCAGCCCAAGGACCCAACTACACACCAAGGAATACTCCAGACACCTTATCATCCTGCCACACCATTCTCCAGCAACCCACCTCGCCCCAGTGAACCGTCAGCTGGACGATGTTAAATGTAATGAGCCAGGACATGTGACGGCCATCTGACCCAAGAACCCCAACAGATTACAGTTCATTGCACTGGAATCACACCAGAGGTCCTCAGGTCCAGATACCCTTGGAGCGGAGGGAAACTGTGAGTGTGGGTGGGAAGAAAGTCACTGCGTGGAGGGACACCGGAGCACAAGTGTCGGCTATCCATGCTTCCTTAGTGGACCCCAATTTAATTGACCCAGAGATCCAAGTGACGATTCAACCCTTCAAGTCCAACTCTTTCAATTTGCCTACAGCCAAGTTGCCTGTCCAGTACCAGGGCTGGTCAGGAACGTGGACTTTTGCAGTCTATGATGATTATCCCATCCCCATGCTGTTGGGGAAAGACTTGGCCAATCATGTGAAGCAGGCCAAGAGGGTGGGAATGGTCACCCGCAGCCAAGTTAAGCAAGCCGTCACGCCTAGCTCTGTTCCAAAAACTTCTACCAGGACCCGGTCAGAGGTGATGGACCCAGACCCCATGCCAAAGTCTGCAACAGCATTAGTGGATCCAGTCCCAGGGACCCAGACAGAGCCAGTCCCAGAACCGGAACCGGCGGAACAACCAGCACCAGACCCATTGCCAGCACTGAATCCAGTACTTGCAACCCCAAAACCAGAGGGCCCCACAGAACCAGAACCAGCAGCAGCCGATAACCCTACACCAGAGGCTCAGCCGGAGCCTGAACCCCAATGTAGTGCACGAGTGGAGAGCAGTTCACAGTCAACGGAAACAGCCCCATCCCCTACATCGTTTCCAGAGGGACCAAGCCTAGGTCCACAATCCAATGAGGAACTGATAGGAACTGATGAGGAACTTGATGTCTCCAGCATCAAGGGAACAGTTCCAGACCGAACAGGAAGCAGATGGAAGCCTCCAGAGAGCTTGGACGGCGGCCCAGAGCAACCCACCCCCTCTCAGCTCTTCTAATCAATCCAGGTTTGTTGTAGAAAGAGGACTTTTAGACGAGGAAACTCTTTCTAGTGGACACCAGGAACACTGGCATCCTCAGAGACAGTTGGTAGTTCCAATAAAGCTCTTGAGCTTAGCCCACGATCATCCTAGTGGCCATGCTGGGGTGAACAGGACCAAAGACCATTTGGTGAGGTCATTCCACTGGGAGGGAATGGGCAAGAATGTTTCTACCTATGTTCGGTCTTGTGAGGTATGCCAAAGAGTGGGAAAACCCCAAGACCAGGCCAAAGCCCCTCTCTAGCCACTCCCCATCATTGAAGTTCCATTTCAGCGAGTAGCTGTGGATATTCTGAGTCCTTTTCCGAAAAAGACACCCAGAGGAAAGCAGTACATACTGACTTTCATGGATTTTGCCACCCGATGGCCGGAAGCAGTAGCTCTAAGCAACACCAGGGCTAAAAGTGTGTGCCAGGCACGAGGAGACATTTTTGCCAGGGTAGGTTGGCCCTTCCACATCCTCACAGATGCAGGAACTAATTTCCTGGCAGGAACTATGGAAAGGCTTTGGGAAGCTCATGAGGTGAATCACTTGGTTGCCACTCCTTACCATCATCAAACAAATGGCTTGGTGGAGAAATTTAATAGGACTTTGGGGTCCATGATACGTAAATTCATAAATGAGCACTCCAATGATTGGGACCTAGTGTTGCAGCAGTTGCTCTTTGCCTACAGAGCTGTAGCATCCCAGTTTAGAGTTTTCACCATTTGAACTTGTATATGGCCGTAAGGTTAAGGGGCCATTACAGTTGGTGAAGCAGCAATGGGAAGGGTTTACACCTTCTCCAGGAACTAACGTTCTGGACTTTGTAACCAACCTACAAAACACCCTCCGAACCTTTTTAACCGTTGCTAAAGAAAACCTACAGGATGCTCAAAAAGAGCAAAAAGCCTGGTATGATAAACATGCCAGAGAGCGTTCCTTCAAAGTAGGGGACCAGGTTATGGTCTTAAAGGTGCTCCAGGCCCATAAAATGGAAGCATCGTGGGAAGGGCCATTCACAGTCCAGGAGCGCCTGGGAGCTGTTAATTATCTCATAGCATTCCCCACCTCCAACCAAAAGCCTAAGGTGTACCATATTAATTCTCTAAAGCCCTTTTATTCTGGAGAATTAAAGGTTTGTCAGTTTACAGCCCAGGGAGGAGATGACGCTGAGTGGCCTGAAGGCCTGAGTGGCCTACTATGAAGGGAAAAGTGCTGATAGCATGGAAGAGGTGAACCTCTCCATGACCCTTGGGCATATGCAGCGACAGCAGATCAAGGAGCTGTGCACTGCACTACAGTGGCTTCATACCGCCATGGGAAATAACAAAAAACTTATTTGGTGGAGTTTAGCTCTCCAAGATTTTGATTTCGACATCCAACACATCTCAGGAGCTTCTAACAAAGTGGCTGATGCACTCTCCTGTGAAAGTTTCCCAGAATCAACTGGTTAAAATCGTCCTTGAGATGTGGAAAATATTGTTAGTCTTTATGTACTTGGTAGTATATTTAGAGGTGCATGTGTCTTATTAACTCTGTTTTCTCCTAGAGCTCCAGGAAGAAAAAAAGCCAGCGTTTCACCCTATCTGTGATTTGGGGGACGTGTCATAAATTTAAAGGGAAGGATAAACACCTTTAAATCCCTTCTGGCCAGAGAAAAAACCTTTTCACCTGTAAAGGGTTAAGAAGCTAGGATAACCTCGCTGGCACCTGACCAAAATGACCAATGAGGAAACAAGATATTTCAAAGCTGGGGTGGGGGTGGGGGAGAAAAAAAGGTTCTCTCTGTCTGTATGTTGTTTTTGCTGGGACCAGAGCAGGAATGCAGGTTAGAACTCCTGTAAAGGGCTAATAAGCAATCTAGTTAGATATGTGTTAGAGTCTGTTTCGTTTAAATGGCTGATAAAATAAGTTGTGCTGAATGGACTGTATATTCCTGTTTTTGTGTCTTTTTGTAATTTAAGGTTTTGCCTAGAGGGATTCTCTATGTTTTCATAGAGTCATAGAATATCAGAGTTGGGACCTCAGGAGGTCATCTGGTTCAACCCCCTGCTCAAAGCAGGACCAATCCCCAACTAAATCATCCCAGCCAAAGCTTTGTCAAGCCTAATCTTAAAAACCTCAAAGGAAGGAGATTCCACCACCTCCCTAGGTAACGCATTCCAGTGTTTCACCACCCTCCTAGTGAAAAAGTTTTTCCTAATATCCAACCTAAATCTCCCCCACTGCAACTTGAGACTATTACTCCTTGTTCTGTCATCAGCTACCACTGAGAACAGTCTAGATCCATCCTCTTTGGAACCCCCTTTCAGGTAGTTGAAAGCAGCTATCAAATCCCCCCTCATTCTTCTCTTCCACAGACTAAACAATCCCAGTTCCCTCAGCCTCTCCTCATAAGTCATGTGTTCCAGTCCCCTAATCATTTTTGTTGCCCTCCGCTGGACTCCTTCCAATTTTTTCACATTCATCTTGTAGTGTGGGGCCCAAAACTGGACACAGTACTCCAGATGAGGCCTCACCAATGTCGAATAGAGGGGAATGATCATGTCCCTCAATCTGCTGGCAATGCCCCTACTTATACATCCCAAAATGCCATTGGCCTTCTTGGCAACAAGGGCACACTGTTGACTCATATCCAACTTCTCGTCCACTGTCACCCCTAGGTCCTTTTCTGCAGAACTGCTGCCTAGCCATTCGGTCCCTAGTCTGTAGTGGTGCATGGGAGTCTTCAGTCCCAAGTGCAGGACTCTGCACTTGTCCTTGTTGAACCTCATCAGATTTCTTTTGGCCCAATCCTCTAATTTGTCTAGGTCCCTCTGTATCCTATCCCTACCCTCCAGCATATCTACCTCTCCTCCCAGTTTAGTGTCATGTTCAAACTTGCTGAGGGTGCAATCCACACCATCCTCCAGATCATTTATGAAGATATTGAACAAAACCGGCCCCGGACCGACCCTTGGGGCATTCCACTTGATACCGTCTGCCAACTAGACATGGAGCCATTGATCACTACCCGTTGAGCCCGACAATCTAGCCAACTTTCTGTCCACCTTATAGTACATTCATCCAGCCCACACTTCTTTAACTTGCTGGCAAAATACTGTGGGAGACCATGTCAAAAGCTTTGCTAAAGTCAAGGAATAACACGTCCACTGCTTTCCCCTCATCCACAGAGCCAGTTATCTCATCATAGAAGGCAATTAGATTAGTCAGGCATGACTTGCCCTTGGTGAATCCATGCTGATTTCACTGTTAAGCCAAGCTGATCGCCTGCCATATTTACTCTTCTTTCTACACATTGGGATGGTTTGTCCCTGTAACCTCAATAAGAATTCTTTAAAATACAGCCAACTCTCCTGGACTCCTTTCCCCCTCATGTTATTCTCCCAGGGTATCCTGCCCATCAGTTCCCTGAGGGAGTAAAGTCTGCTTTTCTGAAGTCCAGGATCCGTATTCTGCTGCTCTCCTTTCTTCCCTGTGTCAGGATCCTGAACTCAACCATCTCATGGTCACTGCCTCCCAGGTTCCCATGCACTTTTGCTTCCCCTACTAATTCTTCCAGGTTTGTGAGCAGCAGGTCAAGAAGAGCTCTGCCCCTAGTTGGTTCCTCCAGCACTTGCACCAGGAAATTGTCCTGTACACTTTCAAAAAACTTCCTGGATTGTGTGTGCACCGCTGTATTGCTCTCCCAGCAGATATTAGGGTGATTGAAGTCTCCCATGAGAACGAGGGCCTGCGATCTAGTAACTTGCGTGAGTTGCCAGAAGAAAGTCTTGTCCACCTCATCCCCCCTTGTCCAGTGGTCTATAGCAGACTCCCACCACGACATCACCCTTGTTGCTCACACTTCTAAACTTAATCCAGAGACTCTCAGGTTTTTCTGCAGTTTCATGCTTGAGCTCTGAGCAGTCATACTGCTCCCTTACATACAATGCAACTCCCACACCTTTTCTGCCCTGCCTGTCCTTCCTGAACAGATTACCTTTTGAATCTGATTACCCTGTAAGGTATTTACAATCCTGATTAGAGGTGATTCTTTTACTTTTTCTTCAATTAAAATTCTTCTTTTAAGAACCTGATTGCTTTTTCATTGTTCTTAAGAGCCAAGCGTTTGGATCTGTGTTCACCTATGCAAATTGGTGAGGATTTTTATCAAGCCTTCCCCAGGAAAGGGTGTGTAGGGTTTGGGAGGATTTTGGGGGGAAAGATGTTTCCAAGCAGGCTCTTTCCCTGTTTATATTTGTTCGACGCTTGGTGGTGGCAGTAAAAAAAGTCTAGAGGCAAAAGGTAAAATAGTTTGTACCTTGGGGAAGTTTTAACCTAAGCTGGTAAAAAATAAGTTTCGGGGGTTTTTCATGCAGGTCCCCACATCTGTACCCTAGAGTTCAGAGTGGAGAAGGAACCTTTACAGGGAGGGTGTGACCCACATGGTGTCATATATTTATATAGCTAATACCTGTGCATTTATATGAGCGGAACAAGTGAAAACCTGCCTTACAGAAATCAGATTAAACAGTCAAAGGAGACAGTCATTTTAATAGGGAGCTTGAATATAAAAATGCTTGATACTTCATTATCTATTTATTCCTCTCAGTCACTCAGTTTTATTTTATCCTTCATAATTAAAAAGGAGACAAAATCAAGCCTTTAAAAAATGATATGATGCCACCGTTTTGTGTAAACAGTGTTGGCTTAATGTAGAATGTGTTTACGCCTCTGATATTATTTTAGCTTTTTCTTTATTTGACTAAAATATTTGTAAGCTCTCTGTAGAGATGTCTGTTAAACATAGTAACACTGGGATTTCTACGACAAGCAATAAGATTGCATGAGTGTTTGTGTATATGTAAGTGTTCCACAACTATGTTAAAAGAACATCAAGGACCAGATTCTGATCTTCTGACTCATGTTGAGTGGCACCTTACCACACAAGTGGTCTCATTGACTTCAGTTGTGCCATATCACATGAGCAAAGGGATTGGAATCTGACCCAAAGGTAGCAATGTTAAGTAGAGTTGGGTGAAATTTTCCAGACAAATAATTTATTCACTGAAAAATGCAGTTTTGGGTCAGCCTAAACTATTAGCGAATTTGGGTCAAAGTCGATGAAGAGTTTCAGCTGAAAAAAAATTCACAAAAGTAAAAACATTTTGTGTTGACATTTTCAAAATGAAATACTTTGAATTTTCATTTAAAAACATTTTGTTTCAAAATTTAGCTAGATTTTTTTTAAAAAGTATAACTCCCACATAAACTAAAACGAACATTTTTCAGTTTGAACAAAATGTTTTGTTTGATCCAAAATGATTTTTTTAAATTTTTTTTTTTGCTTTTTTTTTGCTTTTTGGCAAGAAAAATAATTTTAAAAAATCCAGTTTGGGTGAACCCGAAATTAGTATTTTTATTACTGTTAGGATTTTTCAGTTTGGCTACTGAGCTGAAAAATCAATTATTTTACTCAGCTCCATTGAAAAGCACTCAAAAGTCAGGAAATAAGAGACGATGGGAAGAGAGACTGATTCTGCATTGCCTTAATCATATCTACTAATTTACACCTGTGCAAAGAGAGTGTGAAATGCTGCTATTGGTACAATCAAGGGGAGAAATCTGATTGCACACATTCCCACCAGTATAAATGTCTACAAAAGGTAGACGCTAGTGAAGAATCAGGCTCAGAGCCCTCACTAGGGCTCACATTTGGATTTTTCACCTGAATAAAAATGGCCTGTCCTGTATGTAATGGCTGCAGCAGGAAATGTGAGCTGGATGGTGAGCGAAGTTCAAAATGACAGGCAGGGAGAGCAGCAATATGACAAGGATGGAGATGAGACAGGGCTTGTTCTCAGAACCACTGTGGTCTGGGTCAGACCTTCAGCTACTGTAAATTGGTGTAGCTATAGAGATGCATTGATTTACACCAGCTGAGGATCTGGCTCCCCAGTGACTATACAAGGTAGGAGTAGAATTCAGATCGGGGATTGCTGCAGACCTCAATTTATGATGCTTATTCTAGGATGTTACCAGCTAGTAATTTGATAATGAACCAAATGCTACACCTTCTGAAACCAGTAAGAATTCTGCTATTGACTTCTGACATCAGGCTCAGGTCAAATATTTCCACATAATTACTACAGCTAAGGCATAAAATATTGACCCTGTATTGCTCCTATTTAGTTCTTTCGGAGCAGGATTGGTCCCATTGTTCTATTTCAGAAACTTAATATTCATCAAATGGTAATGAAAATACATAAAAAATAATTATGACAAACACAGCATCTGATTAAGATGAAAGAGGATGATAAACCTTGTGAATTTTTAATCTGAAAAATAAAGAACATTACATTAATAAGACTTAATTATATCATTAAATATTTAAAATGACTTTCCATAGAATTTATTTTTATTCAATATATTTTGTTTTTAAGTATCTTTAACACTTTTATGAGATGTGTACATAAAACACATGAACTGATGTGGCAAGAAGAATTTTAACTTAATGTATTCATCATACTGATCACAATTTCCATTTTATTTATCTTTAAGAAAAGCTAATAACCCTTTTACACTTTATTATAATTTATAGTTTCTCCATATATAGATAAATATTTAATACCATTAGTAATGCATCATATACACAATATTTATTTATTAGAAAATATGAGTCACTTCTACATTTCACTTTAATAATTTACATTTATAATTAATGTTACATTTTCTTGGGAAATCATGATTAACTTTCAGAATCTGACTTCAGCTGACCAAAACCTGGCAATTAAAAGTGAATGCAGAAAATTTCAGAGGTCTCCA
Organism: Caretta caretta; assembly: GCF_965140235.1. Classification (NCBI taxonomy): domain Eukaryota; kingdom Metazoa; phylum Chordata; order Testudines; family Cheloniidae; genus Caretta; species Caretta caretta. The sequence goes on along the minus strand of NC_134207.1, from coordinate 203,218,106 downwards.
AACAAGGGGCAATATCACACTGTACACGTGTCCTATAATACTTGTGCATAACAAGACTGGAGGGTAGGGAGAAGTAAGGATAAAGTTTCAGCCTTCTCGCTCATTTTCTTGGATTATGCCAGAGCATACATTTAATACAAGTTTGGTACATAGTTTCTATTACTAGTCTGTTGAGAGTAAATCCTACCCTGTCTTGGGTGTGTAGAGGCTCCTCTGGGAGCAGAACATGTCTGGTTCTGCTGAGCAAGATGGAGTCGGTATGATTTTGTGGGGAGTAGGGTGGGTGGTGGACAACCTTTGCGGGCGCAGTGTCTAGTGTTTCAGAGCTCCCTGTGTACCAGTGTTATGGGGTCAGGTTTGGTTTCTCCCTTCCTCTCATCATTTGTGAGGCCATGTAAAGTCCCAGTGAGACCTGCCTCTTCAGCATATATGCTAAGCACCTAGCCTGGCCATTCATGCTGGTTTCTGAGCTGTGAATTTGCCCTTATTTAGAAGTGGAGCTGATCACAATTCTTTCTCTCAAAACTTACTTTCAAGGAATAAAAGATCTTTTCTTCAAACCAGATATTTTTGTGGAAAATTTTCATTTTGTTTGAAATTTTCAGAAATCAACAAAATTTTCAGTTTTCTTTTGTCAAAAAAGTGGAAAATTGCCCCCCCCAATGTTTTTTTTTTGTTTTGTTTTTTGGGGGTGGAAAATTCCACTTTCCAACCAGCACTAATAAGAAGTAAAAACACCTCTCTGAAATAGTTTGCTTGGCAGACATACTGACATGGCCGACTGACCAAATTGGTTCCTTTCAGTTGTAAATTTGTATTTACTGTATTATTTGGCCATGTGAAATATGAATTTGTCATTCAAGGGACCAGATGGAAACCATTTTTTGAATGCCAGAGAAAACTGAATAAATGAGGTTAGAGATAATAATAATACTGTACCTGTATATAATACCTTTCATTGAAGGATATCAAAGTGCTTTGTGATGTTTAAATGTTGGATGTTTGTACACCTTTAGCAAGGGTTGTATTTACTTCATAAAGGATTTAGTAGAAAGAAGGCCAATAAAATATTTTTTCTATGTAAGTGTGTTTGTGTGTGTGTTACATATATGAAAATTTACAGATAGCCTCATGTTGTGCTAAGGCTACACATGATGGATTCAATATAACCTTCCAATAATTCCATAATTACAATAACAGAAGCAAAACAAATTGGTCTTGCCTTGCCAGAAAAACAAATGAGAAAAACCACAGGCTGGGTTACCACCTCAGTCATGTAGTGACTGTGTATTCACACGTACAAGGCGTAAACATGCAGTTTCTGATAAAATGCATTATTTCTTAAAAGAAAAAAGAGGGAGCCTATATGAAACCTCCAAGTTGTCTAGAAATTACACCTATACCTGTTGTCATTTGCAGGAAATCCACGTTGTTTAGTTAATAAACTTGTTTTGACTTTTCAGTGGAAACATTTTGCTGGCACTACTTCCTTAATTGTAGGCCAAATTATGACCTCAGTGGAGGTTGTCTTGGTGTATGTGAGGGCAAAATGAACCCTGTCTGTTTACAATTAAAAACAACATTGAAAGGCAGGATGTTTTGTTGGCATCTGTGTCACTTTTTGAGTAACTAATACTGCATTTAAAGATACCTATTTTAGATAAAGAGTTCAAACCGCACACGTACTTAGCCTGAAATTCTCAGAAATATGGAAGTAGATGTACGGAGAAAAATAGTGCAAGGGGAATTAATTAAAGAAATTTCATTTTAGCTGAATACACTACATGACATCTTGATTTCATACTAATGCCCCAAAGTATTGACATGTAATGATTTTTGTTTAAATCACATACTTGGATGCGCAGAGAAGTTATGGAGCATTTTATATGAAGGAATAATATTAAGTAATTCTATTGAACTAATTACCAGTTAATCTGACGTTTAATGAAATAAGTAACACTAAATATGTCACGAGGGCAGCCTTTATGGACTTAAACTTTAATTAATTCTATGAGAGTCAAAAGTGTCACTTTTGCTGGTGCTAGTGGGTGAAAGGTGGACGCATTTACTAAAGAGTTTCTAGTATTGATTATTCCAGGTTGAATGATTGCTCCTAGGCAAACTAGGAAACACTGCCTGTGTTCTTAATAATAGGAAGAACGCTATAGAATAGAAAATATGCCAATTTTATTTTTTTGCTGCAGTTTACTGTATAAACTTGTGAGCTCTGATCCCCATGTGAAGCCATATACACTTGCAATAGTGGCTGTTGGTCAGAACTCACAACGTGTAGAGCGCCAGATCCCTGCCCATGTTAGGTCTCTTTTGCTTTGCTGCAGCAGTGCAACAGCTGCCCTAAAGAGCTGACTGGGGATTCCCTGTGTGTGCCTTTCCCTGCTCCTCCTCTCCTTGTACTGCTTTTTTGATTATTGATTGGCATTTAGATCTTTGTGTAATTTGCCACTTGTGGGGGGTGGGACAGCAAACCCACTCCTTTAGCTCCTCCCACTATCCAAAGTGGCTCCTCTCTACATTTATATTCGTTGGCTCTAAGGTCTACTGGACCATCAGGATGGTGTAATATAGGTGTTTACAACAGAATTACCACAGAAGTACTGTGCTCGCTTGACACATGTAACTCAGAGTCAGATCCTGAGAATGTTGTCATTCTAGTCAGCCTCCAGTCTGGTAAAATTTCAACCCATCTGAATATCTGCTCAGGGTAGGTCAAGAGCTGGTATAGCAGGGGTGTGGCGTATAGCTGATCCAAAAACTTGGAAACTCGAAATTTTGATGGGAAAAAAAAGGTAAAACATTTTTTGCGAAAAATTTGACTAGTTGTTCAGCCAGCTAGTGTTGCATGAGGCGTGTTGACAAAGCTGTGTGGGGAAATGTGCATCAAGACCATCTGCACTATGCCCAGCCCTACCCACTGCTAATAGTTATTCATTCATTTACAATATTGTAAAGAGGAAATGAATAAATTGCTCTGACAAATCCCTTCCTGTGGGCAAATAGTAAATTCGCTCCATCTCAGTAGCACTGTCATTCGTTTAAAATGAAAGTATTTGGGCTAGACCCTGGTGTATGGTGTGATCTCCTTGTGCCATACCACCAGCATATTCTGGCTGAAAAATTGGTGTAATCTGCCATGGGGGCTCATCCTATGTTGGGACGCTAATGATGCCTCTACCTGCTACTGGATTACAGGTTGTGGAAAGAGGAAAGGAACACACATTTGCCCTGCCCAGATTCCTTGCTGCGATTTTGGTACCTTGGAGTCATTGCCAGCTGGCATTAGTCAGAGCAGCCTGCAGGCTCTGCTTGATTTCAGGATGAACACTAGATTGTCCTGGTGCAGAGCCAAGATCCATAGGCTTTGTGTGATAGATGCAGCAGATTTGTCCAGCTCCACAGCGAGCACACCACATTAATACATGGATGGGCAGACTGGTTGGTGGCTATAAGTACTGCTCTTGTTTTATGGTTCTTCCAGGAACATCAGCAAAAGTCTTGCAGCACCCCTGAGGACACAGGCCTATATACATGCCCAAATTCTGGATTCTTTGAGCATTATGGACCTGCTTAGTTTTGTCTAGTGCAAATCTTCCTTGGTATCAGTTTATTTTAAGGAGTTAACTGTAGGACTAGATATTTTCTATCCACTGGAAGAGGGAAAAGTGGTGCACATCTGAATAAATAACTGAAAATGGCTTCTCACTGTTCAGGAAGTACAATCAATTTGAAATTAGGATTATGGAAACATCTGTGAAAATTCAAGTGTCATCTCAATTTGGGCTCATTCAGATCCTGTATTTTTTCTACTTCCAAGCAGTGCATTTAAAATCTAATCCTAATTAACACACATAGTTTAATTATAGCCAACAAAATATTCTACTAAAATTGTGTGTGCTGGTTGGGGGGTTGGATGGCGAGGGAGCAGGCGAGGGGGAAACGAAACAAATGTTCACTGATTGTAAAAATTCTTGTTTGGTTAATAATATAAATCTTTAAAGACTTTAAACATATACTGAAGTTTGCCTCTCATGAATCAAAGTGGCCTAAAAAGCATGAAGTATGCACAGTACTCCCACTTATTTTCTGGCAGTTTGAAATGAACAAAGATACTATGCGCTGGGATTTTAAATGTTTCTTTTTTGCTCATGACTGATTGGGGAAAAAAATTGTTTATCACTGCTGGTTTGGAAGTGAGGTTAAGCACCAAAAAGACTCATTGCTTCTACAAACTGTATTATAAACTATCAGAACCTCTTTGGCCTGCAGATTGGGTTGTGAGATTTCCAGTATTTCTGATTTCCAGTCAGGCAAGAAATATTACACGTAACCTTTTCCTGTGCTGTTTCAACACTTGTGCTTCCATTCCTGGCTTAGAGCAAACCTTTGTGGTCCATGTGCTTCTCAGACAACTGGGTCTGGGTAGAATCTAGTCATTGTTTCTAGTTCATGGATTTTAGGGTACACTCAGGCTCAGATCTTTTTTCTGAGCCCTTCCTTTGGATGTGGGAACCTAGCCTCCAAAACAGTGCTTCAGACCTCCTGAACTGCCTATTTGCTTATGTCCACCCCGCTCACAGTGCCACCCAGTGGAGTGAGCACTCTGGGCTTCTAATTTAACCCTTTGGGGGACAATGTGGCAGGAAAGTAAGGAGCACAGGCTTAGCCAGGGAACTTCTTAACCACAGAAACTTTTAAAGCACCCAAGAGTTACAGATCTTAGTAAAATAACAGAAGTCTTGAGACACATTCACCCTGGTCTGATCTCACCCCTTCTCTGACTCCGAGGTTCATTAGTGTTTGAGGCAGGGCAGAGTCCCTTCTGTTCTCTCATTCTTACCAGCTCTTCAGTTCTGTGATAAAGGACATCTGTGCCTTGTTCAGAGAAGCACCTCCTCTTAAATACAGTCTCACCATTTGCCATGTGCCCAGTCTGACAAGCTGTGGATCTGTTAGCCATCCTGGTTCTCCTGTGCAGAAAACCAGTTATTCTATGAGTTGGGTCAGCAGCTGAGATACAACGGTAATAGTTCCAGGATGCTTTCTGATGGCATCTCTGTAATGGAGGCTACCTGGAATGCAATTTCTTGAACCAAAAAATCCACTCCAATTTGAGTGCTTGCTCATGTCCATTCCAGGCTAGGTATGTGCTCACCGCGTGCACAGTTGCTGGAGATTTTTCCCTCAGCGGTATCCGTAGGGCCATCTCTATCACCCTGTTGAGCCATGTGTGTATGCACCGGTATAAAGGGTGCTACTGGCCCCGCACCCTCTCAGTTCCTTCTTACTGCCCGTGACAGTCACCTGGAATGATCCTTCTTGCTCTTGCAAGGCTTTTTTACCCAGTGGTTTGGACTCACAATATTTCCTAATCCCGAAGGCCAAAGCAGGTCTATAGCCCATCCTGGACCTGCATCACCTCAACAAATATTTCAAGAAACCTGAGGTTCTGCCTGGTCTTCCTGGCCTCCATCATTCCCTCTCTGGATCCAGGAAACTGGTACACTGCCCACAATTTAAAGGATGCTTATTTCCACATCTCAAGCTTCCTCGTACACAGGAGAGTCTTTAAGGGGTCAACTACAAACAGATGTCAAGGTGTCCAGGTCTTCTTGTACCTCGATGATTGACTGATCAAAGGCCATTTGCAGGCTCAGGTCCACCACAGCATCGGTACAGTATAGATCACCTTTTAGGCACTGGGTCTGTTGATTAACAAACAGAAGTCAACTCTGTTCCCGGTTCAGAGAATAGAGTTCATTGGGGCCATGCTCAACTCGACCCAGGCCAAGGCCTTCTTACTGCAGGCCAAATTCTGAGCTATATTGGACCAGATCTCCAAACTCATGACCCACCCACTAATGACTGGTCCGATTTGCCTCAAGCTATTGGATTGCATAGTGGCACATACCTATGTGGTGCAGTCTGAGGCGTAGCCTCGCGTACCCCTACAGTTGTGGCTAGTGTCAGTCTACTCCCTTAGCAGACACCACTTGGACTCGACACTCATGATTCCATCACCGGTCCTCGCTTTGCTGACTTGGTAGAGACACCAGGATTTGTGATGAAAGTTGTACCCTTTGCAGCCCTGCATCCATTGATACCCTTAATGTTGAATTCATCAGATTTGGGGTGGGGAAGCTTACCTTGACAGTCTCAGGACTCAGGGCCTTTAGTCCCAGGAAGAACTCTCCCAGCATATAAATGTCAGGGAACTCAGGGAAGCACGCTTGGCTTGCCAGGTGTTTCTTCCCCAGATCTCAGGCAAATTAGTGCAGGTCTTGACGGACAACACTGTATCAATATTTTACACCAATAAGCAGAGAGGGGCTCAATTTTAAGCCCTCTCCCCTCCAACTGTGGGACTTGCCTGTGAAACACGCCATTCACTTTGAGGCGTCACATCTCTCCGGAGCCTGAAACGCATTGGCAGATTGCCTCAGCAGATCTTTTCCCTCTCATTACGAATGGTCTCTTCACCCAGATGTCATCAGTGTCATCTTCCAGAAGTGGGGTCATCCCTAGGTGGACCTGTTCACCACCAGGCAGAACAGGAAATGCCATCAGTTCAGTTCACTGTACGGGCACTACAGGGGCTCCCTCTCTGATGCCTTCCTGCTCTTGTGGACATGCTGCCTATTATACCGATCCCCTTGATTCACAAGATCCTCCTAAAAAATCAAGCAGGACAAGGCGAAGGTTATCCTGATAGCTCCGGTGTGGCCATGTCAGCCTTGGTTTGTCTTCACTTGCACTCCCACCCCAACCAGACTTGATTTCACAGGACCATGTGCAGTTGCTTCACCCGAACCTCGCCTCCCTGCACCTGATGGCATGGTTGTTGTATGGCTGAACCCTGAAGAGCAGGCCTGTTCAGAACAGGTGCAACAAGTCTTGCTTCGTAGAAGAAAGCCTTCCACCAGGGCTACCTATGTGGCCAAACAGAAATGTTTCACATGTTGGGCCTCTGAATGGAATCTCTCTGCACCCTGGTCTTCTCTGCAGTCTACTTTGGACTATCTGCTCCACCTAAAATATCAAGGTCTGGCTCTCTTGTCTATTCAGGTTCACTTGGCAGCCATCTCAGCCTTCCACCCTCCAATGTAGGGTAGATCAGAGTTCTCCCATGTGATGACAGTCAGGTTTCTCAAGGTGCTGGAGAGACTCTACCTTCAGGTTTGTGATCCAATCCCCACATGGGACTTAAATCTGGTCCTGTCGAGGCTCATAGGACCTCCCTTTGAGGTGTTAGCTTTGTGCTCCACACTGCTTCTCTCTTGGAAGGTCGCTTTCCTGGAGGTGATCACCTCAGCCAGAAGGATCTCTGAGATCAAAGCCCTGATGTCAGAACCCCCTTTTACAGTATTCTTCACGGACAAGGTCCAGCTGTGCCCCCATCCGCCCTTCCTACCAAAGGTGGTGTCACAGTTCCATAACAACCAGACATTTTTCCTCCTGTTTTCTTTCCAAAACCTCGCAAGACCATTGAGGAATGTCGGCTGCATACATTGGATGTTAGTCAGGCCCTTGCCTTCTATATCAAGAGAACTAAGCCCTTCTGCAAGTCCACACAGCATTTTGTAGCAGTGATGGAAAGGATGAGAGGGCTTCCTGTTTCATTCCAAAGAATCTCATCTTGGATAATCACCTGTATCTGAGCTTGCTACGAGTAGGGGAAGGTTCTGTCTCTGGCTATCATGACTGCTCATTCCACAAGAGCCCAGGCTTCATTGGCAGTGTTCCTCACACAAGTACCAATCCAGGACATCTGCGTTCCCCAACCCAACACACAGCATCATGTGGGGGGTCGTACCCCTACAGTACTCTGTGGGTGTCCTGGGCCTTAGCTTGGCCGTAACCTTTTGCTCTATTCATTTTCTAGCTTACTTACCTCATAAGCTAGGCAGAGAAAGAGCAACATAGTGCATCATTTTCTGCTGCTCAGTTATCAATGTAATGTTACACCCCCCACAAGAATGACATGGCTTCTTATTGGAAGAGCAATTTCTTCTGTAATAATAACAATAAAATACAATGAACACCTACACACTAAGTCTATGTCTGCAGTGCACACCTCTTGCAGTGGCGTGTATGGTATGTATACCTACAAGCCCCAATGAAAGGCTCTGGCAGAGGAGAGGTGGTGGGGAAAGGCTCTGGCTGCAGAGAGGCAGTGGAACGCTAAAACTGGCAGTGTAGATGGGAGAGGCATTGCCTGGGCATGTAGAGAACATGTAGAGTGCATATCCTAAGGTTTCAGGCATGTCTTTACTCACCTAAGCAGTCCTTCACCATCTACACTACAATGTATACCTGTGCTGGGTGTGTGTGCAATGCATGTGCTCTACATGCTGCTGTCAGGAGAGCGCAGTGTAGATGTACCCAACATATTTTTAAATTAAAATCATTACCAATTTTCATTTTCCTAATTCTGCATGTTTTTACAAATATTTATGTGGTTAACTTTTATAACCTTCCCTTTTAATGAAAAAGATGCAATAGAATGTGTAGCTGAGTATTTTCTGAATGAAATAGTGATTTGTGTTTGCTGGGGTGGGAATTGCATATAGTTTTATTCATCTGGGCATATCTTATCACTCTCCCTTTTCTTCCTTCTTGGAGGGCAATAAGAAAACCCAGATACCAAGCTGTGGAACATGTTCTGCTGACACTAGCATCTGGCTCCTTGGCAGAATCCTCTAACCGTCATACTGACAGCTTTGCTGTTGTGTCCTCATATAACCGTGTATAAGAAAATTGCAGATGGATTTTCTTCTCAAATTAATGCACTAGTCCATTGACCCTGATCGTGCAGAAATGTGTTGGTTTTATCTGTTTGTGAATGAGACCTTGGACAAATATACTTCAACAAGGATATCTCTTTTGGCTGGGAAGATGCCAAAATCCTATTACATGCCCCTTTTGTGTCTTCAAGCAGCAAGTCCTTAGATCTCTTTGCTGTACATGTAGATTGCACATTTTGCAGCAAGCACACTTGTAAAATACAAGCATATTTATCTACTACTTTGAATGAAAAAAATTACTTTTCCCCTTGTAATGGGGAAAAAAGTAGATTTTTTTTTGTTAACTTGAAGTTAAAAATGAAACGACAGGATCCTATGTGCCTTGCAGGATTCATCTTTATTTTTGTCAATTTGACAGAGAACTCCAGCTAGAAGGCCTTGTCATGTTACAAAGATAGCTCAGCATTTTCATTTTAATATTAATGATGAAAATCACTTCCTGAATATCCTGATATTTCCATAAATGGGATTCTTATGTGTGCCAGTCCAGCAAAACAGTTAAGCACATGCATAACTTTAGACATATGTGTAGTCCCATTGACTTCAGTTGGGTTATGCATGAGGTTAAATTTAACCATAGACTTAAGAGCTTTGACTGGGATGTAATTTGTATCTGGGAGATGCTCAGAACTTTGAGAAGAAAATAACAAAAAATATTGAAATTTTCTCTTTTTTCCACAAAGCGTTAGGCATATAGATCCTATTCCATCCAGACTGTTTGTTTGCATTCTTGAAAATAAATCTCAGGGCCCCTTTCAATGTATGACTGTGCTTGTAGGAGGAAGGTGAAACACAGATGAGTAAACATTAAAAATATCAGCACAAAAATTCTGTGGTAAAGACTCCAGCTCTCTGGGTGTTGGCTGTGGAGATTGTACAAGCTTTTAAAAGCTGGCACCTATAGAGAATATTAACCGTGATTCATGAGCTCACTCAGTCTCTGACCTTCCACCCCACCTCCACTGCCTCCTCAACTAGCGCAGCAGAAACTCAGATGTGTTGCCCTGATGGCAATATGGAAGATAGCCAAGTCTGATGAAGCCAGGTGGATTCCACTGAGCATGTTCTCTGTGTCCATACCAGGGGGAACATCCTCTGAGTCGGATTGTTTTAAGCTTCTCTTAATTTAGTCTCGTAGCAACAGTTATTAAGTCTTGATTGACACTGGTTTCTTGTGTGTTCCTTTTGCAATAAATAAAACCACCATGAGTAAGTTTATTATTTCTCCTCCCCAGTTGTTCACTTTCGTGCTGTTATTCCAAGAAAAAAAAATCGAGTCAGCATAAAAGGAAACAGAGGTAGCTTTTGATAGGTTTTCTACTCCTTTTCTCACAAAAAATATCTTTATACATTTCCAACAAATGCAAGTGCAGGGAAGACATCAGGTATGTGCATGACAGTCAGAACAAGTACTGTGAATGCGGCCTTGAGAAAAACTAATAGAGAAGAAGCTTTTTGGCGAAGTGTTGACTGGAAAAGGGGCTTGGAAACCATAGGCGCTGACTTTTATTTTTCTCGAGGGGTGCTCCATTCCTGCTTCACCCTGAGGCTCCGCCCCTTCCCCTTAGGTCCCGTCCTTGTTCTGCTTCTTCCTGGCCCTGCTCCACACCCTACTCTGAGGCCCCGCCTTCAATTTGCCTCTTCCCACCCCAACTCCCGCTCTTCCCCCAGGTACCTCCGCCAGCCTCCAAACAGCTGATTGGCAATGTGTCCGAACAACTGATTGGTGGTGCCTCTGAACAGCTGATTGGCAGCTGCTTAACAGCTGTGGCTGCTGGGTGTTGAGCACAAACGGTTTTTTTTCCCTCTGGTGCTTGAGCCTTGGAGCACCCACAGAGTCAGTGCCGATGCTTGGAACTATGAGCAAAGACACTGTTTCTTGTTGTTTGAGTCCAGCTGTGTTCAGAGAAACAGGACTTTATGCATATTCTTTGTAAATAAACAGGAGTGCATCAAAGAAACACCTTACTCCATCCCCAGTTTCTCCTCTGCACTGGAAAAACCTGCAAAATCTCAGATTTTGGCTAACTGTTCAGGTTAAAAGGGGTAACAGCATTATCACATTTTAACCCAGATGTACTGAGTGCAATTAAGAGATTATTTGATTTGGGGCTGTACCCCCTATTCAACAGTATGACCTGCCTCTCAACTTTGCAGAGTTGATGTCCCTTTAAGATTGTCTAATTTCAGTTTTTTATAGATTTCTGGTTTTAAAATGCATGGCTGTAGTCCTGTGCTCATATGGGCAAGCCCTATGGTTATAATTCAGGAAAGCAACTAAACATATACATAAATCCCATTGAATTGCTTAGCTGAATCAGGGCTTATATCAAGCTTGAGGGAGCAATACAAAGCACACATCAAAACATGCTTTGTTGTTTAATTCAGTAGGATTTCAGTAACGGATCCTGGACTTGACTGCACGGACTCCATGGCCTCAGGCAGAAGATTCCTGGATCAGCCACAGACTTCCTTTGTGACCTTGCACAAGTCACTTAATCTATTTTATGCTTTAGTTCCCCATCTGCAGGAAGGCGGGGGGGGGGAGGGGCTAGAGGGCCATGGCCTCATCACTTTTAAAAGTGGGGCCTTGGGGCAAGAGGTAGTGTGGGGGTGGGGTCTCAGGGGAAGGGGCAGTGCTATGGTAGGGGCTTCGGAAAAGGGGCGGCACAAAGGCGGTGCCTCTTGGAGAAAGGGTGGAGTGAGGGTGGGGGCCTAGGGATAAGGGGCAGTGTGGGGGTGGGGCCTCAGGGAGAAGGGGCAGCATGGGACTGGGGCCACGGTTCGGGCGCTGGTGGCCTCCCCACTTTGAGAGAGCTTCCACCGCTCCTACCCATCTGTAAAATGGGGATGATATTTCCCTGTCTTGCAGGGGAGTTTTGAGGATCAGATCTATTAGTAGTTGTGATATACATTGATGAGGGCCATATAAATACTTTGGTAGATTCGAAACAAGTACAGCCACATTAGCCATGCATTTCTAGAAAGGACAGGAGGCTTGTAAAAAAAAATCTCCATTTTCAAAAATTCCACATAAACATTGTCTCCCATCTAGATTTTGAAATGGAACTGTATGAATTCACACTTGCTAGAAAACTGCTAAAGATATGTGTGAACTTTTCCTGGAATGTTTTTTTGCTGTCTTTGAGTTCCAACTAAAGTTTTACCCCAAATCAGTCAGTTATTTAAAGAGTTTCACAGCTCAGAACTGGCCACTTTCATAGTGAATCATGTGTAACTCACTGGTTTCGCAATGGATCTGAGGAAAACGTGACAGATTCATCTAAGTTTCGTATTGAATTTTGGATTCTCACAAACCCAAAAGGGGGTCAGGAAACCATGAGAACCAAACCAAATCATTTAACCTCATGTCGGTTGAAACCACTGGATTTTGCACAACTATGGTGCAACAGAGTACCCTGCCTGGTGGTATTTAATACTTGTATTATACAATAATATAGTTTGTATTTACCTTAATTTTACAATATTATTAAACTGAATGTACTTTTTGCACTCTAAAACTGAGGTGTGTGATGGTTGATGGGAAAACATCCTGGGTTGATGGGGGAACATATTTATGTGGTCAAGTTAAAGCAGACATACATAAGACTAACTTGGAGTCCTTGTGGCACCTTCAAGACTAACAAATTTATTTGGGCATAAGCTTTTGTGGGCTAGAACCCACTTCATCAGATGCATGGAGTGGAAAATACAGTAGCAGGTATATATATACATAGTACATGAAAAGATGGGAGTTGCCTTACCAAGTGGGGGGAACAATGCTTCCTCAGCTCTCGTCCCCTAATGCCCCTACTCTACTTTCGCTACATTGATGACATCTTCATCATCTGGACCCATGGGAAGGAGGCCCTTGAGGAATTCCACCAGGATTTCAACAATTTCCACCCCACCATCAACCTCAGCCTGGACCAGTTCACAGAAGAGATCCACTTCCTAGATACTACAGTGCTAATAAGCAATGGTCACATAAACACCACCCTATACCGGAAACCTACTGATGGCTATAGTTACCTACATGCCTCCAGCTTTCACCACATCACACGATCCATTGTCTACAGCCAAGCTCTAAGATACAACCATATTTGCTCCAATCCCTCAGACAAAGACAAACATCTACAGGATCTCTATCAAGCATTTTCAAAACTACAGTACCCATCTGGTGAAGTTAAGAAACAGATTGACAGAGCCAGAAGGGTACCCAGAAGTCACCTACTACAAGACAGGCCCAACAAAGAAAGTAACATAACACCACTAGCCGTCACCTACAGCCCCCAACTAAAACCTCTCCAATGCATCATCAAGGATCTACAACCTATCCTGAAGGACGATCCCTCACTCTCACAGATCTTGGGAGACAGGGGAGTCCTCACTTACAGACAGCCCCCCAACCTGAAGCAAATACTCACCAGCAACCACACGCCACACAAAAAACACTAACCCAGGAATCTATCCTTGCAAGAAAGCCCGTTGCCAACTGTATCCACATATCTATTCAGGGGACACCATCATAGGGCCTAATCACATCAGCCACACTATCAGAGGCTCGTTCACCTGCACATCTACCAATGTGATATATGCCATCATGTGCCAGCAATGCCCCTCTGCCATGTACATTGGCCCAACTGGACAGTCTCTACACAAAAGAATTAAATGGACACAAATCTGACATCAGAAATTACAACATTCAAAAATCTGTAGGAGAACACTTCAACCACCCTGGTCAGTCAATAACAGACTTAAAAGTGGCAATTCTTCAACAGAAAAACTTCAAAAACAGACTCCAAGGAGAGACTGCTGAATTGGAATTAATTTGCAAACTGGACACCATCAAATTAGGCCTGAATAAAGACTGGGATGGGTCATTACAAAACCTAATTTTACCATACTAATTTCCCTCTACTGTTACTCACACCTTCTTATCAGCTGTTTGAAATGGGCCACCCTCATTACCACTACAAAAGTGATATTTCCTCCCTTGGTATTCTACTGTTAGTTGAATTGTTTCGTTAGACTGACCCCGCACTTGGTAAGACAACTCCCATCTTTTCATGTACAATTTGTTAGTCTCTAAGGTGCCACAAGGCCTCTTCATTGTTTTTTCTGATACAGACTAACAGGGCTACCACTCTGAAGACTAACTTAGTCCCCTTTCCCTATCTGAGTCACAAGTGTGTCTTTATAAATGTTTTCCCTAATGGAATCTGCTGTTCACTTGCAACTCCCACTGACTTCAGTGAGAGGGGAGATGCTCAGCCTGTCTCAGGATTTTGCTCACTAGCAGGTGGACCAAAGCAACCCAAAATAAGTCGTGTGCAACCTGAACATTTCAGTGGCTGTTTTCTAAGGACTGAATTGTTCTGTTTATTTTTTTATGTCTAAAATTAATTTGATTCAGATATTATATACAAGAAACTCTCTGACCTGTCCAGTTATCCCATGGTTTTAACACTTCAGTCTCTGAACTTACCTTCTATGGCATGAATAGAAATTAGTAAATAAAAGCCTAAATCTTGTAAAGAACAGATCAAGAATGATGAGTGAAATTGTTGTGTAAAGGACAGGCTGATGAAAATGCCTGTATCTGGAAGAGGAAAGCAAACCACTGTAGGAAAACCCCAAGGATTCTCTACATTTAACCCCTACATGGTGATAACCCCAAATCATTATGAAGAAATGCTGTATGTTTCTCATGAACGACCACATCCAAAAGCTGTGCCCTGGCAGTGTACCTCTAAGGACGAATTCCTATTTCTTGATGTTTAATCCATAGTAAAACCTGCTATTGCAAAGATGTTCATTAAATTAAGTGTATGGTTCATTAATATTTGCTGTAATTGTCACTTTGAAACTCTCTGTAGAAAGGGTTAAATGCAGAGAACCTTGCCCACGGGACCCCATAAAAGCTGGCCACAGCAACCACACCTGCACAGTTATTAGGGGGTTTGTGTAGATTAAGCACTGTCCTTTGTGTGAATAAGGGACTAATGGCCTGATCCAGAATCTTCTGAAGTCAATGGAAAGGATTCCACTGATGTCCGTAGGCCTTGGATGAAACCCCACAAAGGAGCTAGCTCCAGTAGACACTTGGTGTAGTTGAACTTGTCTACAGGAGTTTCTTTGTGCTGCAGAAGAAGATTAATGCCCAGGCCCACCTTAATTAGCCCATGTTAGATACTGAGAATATGGATCTCTAGGCAGCTCTGTGGTTTTTCAGGTGAATGAGTGCTTTTTAGTAACTAATTATGGTAGCAGGACGTTAGACCCTGTTCCATCAAAATGCATGTTTGAAGTCAATGGGATGACTCAGGTACTTGAAGCTATGCACATTCCCAAGTGCTTTGCTGGATCAAGACATAGGTTCCAAATAAGAGATGTCCTTTAAAATACAGGACAGGTGATCACCATGGAGAAAGCAACATCACCATGGACCTAACAGTTTTAGTCTTCCAAGAACTTCTAAAGAGCAAGAAGGATTATATTCCAAACTGTCCTACAACTGTAGCAATGCCTAACACCATATAGACAGCTGGCAAGGTAACTTATATTACATCACTGCTACATTTTTGTAGCGCAAACCCTAGCAATTTTAATACTAATTGTTTTAGCATTCTGCCACTCACATCTTTTCCATTTCAGACTGCTCCCTTCAGCAAGTTTCTCATCCTATCAATCGAAGCCAGTTCTTTATACCCATAGCTGTGACGCAGTAGGAAGTGAGGTGGAACTTTGAGGGAATGGGTGTAAGCATTTGGGAGTTTGGTAGGGATAAGGCATTGATTTGGGGGTTTGAGATAGCTGGGCTGCGGAGTCCCACATCCCAAGGAAGGGTTTCAGACACAGGGTCTGCACCTGAGAGTGTGCCTTAGAGTTTGTCTACACTGCAGTAAAACATTGTGGCTGGTCTGTGTCAGCTGACTCAGGATGTCTGGGCTTGGGCTGCAGAGCTATAGAATTGCAGTGTATACATTCAAACTTAGGCTCCAGTCCAAGCATCTACACTTCAGTTTTACAGCTCTGCACTCCAAGCCCTGTAAATTCGAGTCAGCTGATGTGGGCCAGCCACAGGTATTTTACTGAAGTGTAAACATACCCTTAGAGACCCAGGGCTAGGAACACTGACCTGGCTCTAATCAGATGCAGGAGGTCTTAGAAGTACATGGGATCCAGTAATTGGGTCCACTCACAACAGACTGGTGTTCATCTAGATATGGCAACTGGGCCAAGTTTAGACATACTGGTGGGTAACAGTTGGATCATCATGGCAGAGGGTAAAGCTTTTTTAAAGGAGACTTTTGCAAGGAAACAAACTACTACTTTTAAACCAAAAGCAGAGAATGGATCTTGTAGGCTGTTTGGGAAGGAAAGGTAGCAAGCTTGAATTACAATGACCTTCAGAAAAATCAGTTGGTGGATTTATGCTCGAAGATAGGTCTGCCAATGGCTGATCTTAGAAAGCGAGAGCTGGTGTCTTTGCTATCTGAAGATGACCAGAAGCAGAAGGGGGTGGCAGCCCTAAACCAGGACAGAGAGGAGGTTTCAAATTCTGTTGCTGAACAGAATGGAACAGAAGGATCAGAAGATTCTGAGGACAATGAAAACCTAGAGAGGGGCATGGAGGAGGGCATCAGGAGTATATGCAGCCATAAGGAGCAACTGGGTCCTATCTTGACTGAATTCCTCAAATCAGTAGCATCTGAATCATAGACTCATAGAATATCAGAGTTGGAAGGGACTTCAGGAGGTCATCTAGTCCAATCCCCTGCTCAAAGCAGGACCAATCCCCAACTAAATCATCCCAGCCAGGGCTTTGTCAAGCCTGACCTTAAAAACCTCAAAGGAAGGAGATTCCACCACCTCCCTAGGTAACGCATTCCAGTGTTTCACCACCCTCCTAGTGAAAAAGTTTTTCCTAATATCCAACCTAAACCTCCCCCACTGCAACTTGAGACCATTACTCCTTGTTCTGTCATCTGCTACCACTGAGAATAGTCTAGATACATCCTCTTTGGAACCCCCTTTCAGGTAGTTGAAAGCAGCTATCAAACCTCCCCTCATTCTTCTCTTCCGCAGACTAAACAATCCCAGTTCCCTCAGCCTCTCCTCATAAGTCATGTGTTCCAGTCCCCTCATCATTTTTGTTGCCCTCTGCTGGACTCCTTCCAATTTTTTTACATTCATCTTATAGTGTGGGGCCCAAAACTGGACACAGTACTCCAGATGAGGCCTCACCAATGTCGAATAGAGGGGAATGACCACATCCCTCGATCTGCTGGCAACGCCCCTACTTATACATCCCAAAATGCCATTGGCCTTCTTGGCAACAAGGGCACACTGTTGACTCATATCCAGCTTCTCATCCACTGTAACCCCTAGGTCCTTTTCTGCAGAACTGCTGCCTAGCCATTCGGTCCCTAGTCTGTAGCGGTGCATGGGAGTCTTCAGTCCTAAGTGCAGGACTCTGCACTTGTCCTTGTTGAACCTCATCAGATTTCTTTTGGCCCAATCCTTTAATTTGTCTAGGTCCCTCTGTATCCTATCCCTACCCTCCAGCATATCTACCTCTCCTCCCAATTCAGCGTCATCTGCAAACTTGCTGAGGGTGCAATCCACGCCATCCTTCAGATCGTTAATGAAGATATTGAACAAAATGGGCCCAAAACCGACCCTTGGGGCACTCCGTTTGATACCGGCTGCCAACTAGACATGGAGCCATTGATCACTACCCATTGAGCCCAACGATCTAGCTTTCTATCCACCATACTTCTTTAACTTGCTGGCAAGAATACTGTGGGAGACCGTGTCAAAAGCTTTGCTAAAGTCAAGGAATAACATGTCCACCGCTTTCCCTTCATCCACCGAGCCAGTTATCTCGTCATAGAAGGCAATTAGATTAGTCAGGCATGACTTGCCCTTGGTGAATCCATGCTGACTGTTCCTGATCACTTTCCTCTCCTCTAAGTGCTTCAGAATTGATTCCTTGAGGACCTGCTCCATAAATTCCTGGACTGTGGGAAGCAGCAGCTGGAGCAGAGGAAGCTATTCCTGTAATTCATACCTGCTTTAAGACTCCTTTACACTGTCACGGGGATACAAAGGGGCTTTAGTGTAAATGAGAATCGATTCTGTGCGGCCAAATTCACAACTGGTGTGAATCAGGCATGAATGTAGCATCATTGACTTCAATACAGCTATGCCAATTTACATCTGCTGAGGATCTCACCCCTAAATACATGCAGTAGGTAGGCAAACACTCTGCTTCCATCTGTATTTTTAGCATGCAAATTCCTGTTTCATTTAATTTTGGGTAAAATATATTTTTGAAGAAGTGGAGCATCTGAGTCAGATCCATAAGTGCTGTTGCTCAGATGTACAATAAAAGCAGGACTTGTTGAATAAGAACTGTAAAGTGACATTTTGAAATTATGTTCAGAAAGAATTAATACTGGCTAATCCCCTCCCCCCTATATGTGTGTGTGTGTGTGTGCGTGTTTTGTTTGATTAATTTTTTCCTGGTAGATTTTCTGTTTGCTCTGTGTATGTGTGTTGTATACTCTTATCTCAGTAATCTGCTCAGAAACCCCCTGGTAAAACATCTTCCAGAAGAGAAAATGAAGGGAGAAATTTGTACTAGAAATCAAGGAAGATTTAATTGCAAAATGCATAAAAAGCTACAGGGCAAAGGGTTTTTTTTTAAATGACAAAAACCATAGGCATCATCTGGTTATTTTGTTGTTGCAGATTCCTTTTCCACCAGACTTTATGCTTGATTAGGACTAAGGTGAGATACAGAGATAAGCAGGAAGTGCCATGGAATTTCATTTATTGGGAAGAAAGGAAAACAGAAAACCCCCAAAACCAAAGCAAAACATAAAAAAAACCCTTGGCGTGTTCAAAAGAATGTAGAGTTCAGGGATGTTAATCATTGCTGCTTTTATCAGACAGCTTTATTAAGATCAATGTTTTTTGTTGCCAAATTAGAGTGGACCTAGAGTGAACTTCCCAGCAGTTATTAACACAAGTCCACGTTTGCTGGAAGGATCGGCTGCTGTCACGTGTGCTGCAATAGCTGGGAGTTACACAATATCTATATCATTTTTCACAGCTTTGTCATTAGCTGGTAATGATTTGATTATTTTGCAGATGAATCACAGTATAAATCTCTTTCACAAACACTACCTCCAAGTATTAATCAAAACCATTAAGGCAAAGCAGTCAGTGCAAATTAAAAAATTTGCATGTCGAAATTAAAAATTACAGTAATACATCATAAATAAATCTTTTAAATTCTCTATGGTCTCTATAAGCATCCCCTTTTTGTGCCTGTAATGAGCCCATGAATACATCTTTTTTTTCTTTTTAATCAGGGCATAATCAAATTTTATAGGTAGAATTCAGGTCTTTCTCTTTAAAATCCATGTTGGATCTTACTGGGGAAGGAAGTTATTTTTTGTTCTGAAACTGAGCAAGAGAGAAAGATACAGATTCAAAGATGAGTGTGAAAGACAAGAGTTCAAACCCATCACACATAATTTGAAGCGTCTTCGCTTACAGGAAAGTAAATATTTGTAAAAGGTGATACATCTTTTTCAAATAACTTTGAACTATGAAGAAAATGACTGAGTTGTATTTTAGGTATTATTTCATTTTAGAACTACTGACACCTTACTTGCACATGAGAAGAGATTACAAGAACCCTCATTAATAAAAACTGCCATTTGGATTAAAAATCCTTTCTTGGTCTCTCAAAAATAAAAATGAACAGTTCAGGGACCTGAAAAATAAGTATTGTCCTTCATTTGGGAGCAGTGTTCAAAACGAAAAGTCTTAAAGACCTCTTGCTGTCATGCTGTTGACAATTATTTGAGTTGACTTATATATAAAGTGCTTATTGTTGTTTCCCCTTCTCATAACCTCTGTCTGCTTGTTTGCCTGTCCTTTGAGTGTAAGCTCTGTGGAGCAGGGACCATCCTCCTTGAGTGTTTAGAAAATTCCCAGCACATAATGCATGCTATTGTGAATAAATAATCCAGATAAAGAAGGAAAGGAGTCTTGATTGAAGACATTGCTTACAAAGCAGCAAGAACAAATTTCAGAGTTCTTTGCCAGCCAGCATTATATAGTGTAATCACTAGTGTCCAGCACCTCTGCCAACTCTCATCTCCTTTTTGCTCCTTTTGGCTTCTCAACTTGTGTTTGCCCACCATAGCCTGATGGCAATGCAATTCACGTAGATAGGACATCTCTGCCCATAGCCCTTGTCCCAGTTTACCTGATTCCTACTCTTGACTAATTTGATCAGCATCAAATAATAGTTTACTATATTTATTATTCTAGTAAATGAATTCAAATATCTTACATTTATGCAGTACTTTTCATCATACATTACATGCATTCATAATTTAAATAAAATCATGGTGAGTTTTGGTGCTCCCCAATTATACACAAGACTGAAACAAACCAAAACAAAAATAAACCCACTGTGCCACAAAGCTGAACCAGTGTATATGATGGAGGAAAAAGAAACAGGTTTCAGTGTCACACTTCCAGGGCATTTTATAAGCAAGAATGAGACAAAATTGTTTTGACCTTTTCACCTGAACTCCCTTCTAAGGACAATTATGATTTTTATACAGTGTAGGATCCTGCCTTCTTTTGCCCATAGCCAAAACTTCACACACAAGTTCTTTGGCATTTACCCTAGATTGCTGTAGAGCAATTACGGTTCTTCTCACATAAATCTTAGAGTTTAGCCAATCCGCTGCCAAGTTTGTTTCATTTCATCCAAGGCGCACAGAAAAGATCGCTTCTAAATCCTCCACTGTGAGATGGATCAGAACATCTATTGTGGAGGTGCACAAAGCAAAATATCTTTTGCCCCTTCAAAAGATATTAAAGCACATATTACCACAGAAATTGTGAACTCATATTCCAAGAGCATAGATGCACCAGCTGAAGGAACTGCCATGCAGCTGGTCTAACATTCACATAATCATGAGCTGATTTCTTTCTCAGAAGCTATGTTTGGTAGATTAATTCCTTAAACAATGCTACAGTGCTGTTGCTGAAGTACAAACAATAAGCAACTATTTTAGAGAAAAACAAATAATGTAGTTGTGTAGTTCCTCCCCATCTCCCCGTATACCCCAACTACTGGCATTCTTGATGCTGGCTAATTCTCTCTGGTGAAGAATTGCTGAACATGCCATTGCACGAGAAAGGACTATTTAACCTAATTTGTTAATTTCTTTTGTTTTTGTTTTTTTAAGAGGAGAATTTGAACTGCATTTATTGGACAGTAATCTGAGTTAACTATGTGAGTTATTTCTGCTTTAAGAATTGGATGTTTTGTTATCTATCTGTCTATCCATCTATCTCTCACTTTATTTATATAGCTACAAAGTTAGGCATCCAATATACCTAGTTCATATGTAAAAGTTTTTCAGATTAGTTTTACATTCATGGAATTGTTTATTTTGTAGATTTCCAGAAAGGGAACGGTCCACAGTTGTGACGTGCCCCATTGATTTAACATCTTGAAAAATGTCTGCAGTTCCACACAGTTAGAAACAATCTAGTCCTATTCAAACATAGATATATAATTTACTTCTATAAATGAGAAAATGGAAAGAACCAGCCCACTTTCAGTATCTCACGGTTCTTCTCCCCAGCTAACATATTAGATGAGGGTAATTTTCTAATAATAAAGGAGTTGATATCTGTTGTTTTAGCACATCAGAATACAAAAAATCCTTGCGTGAATGAGGAGGCCTCATGCCTCTTGGATGATGGTTAGCTGGGTATGTCATGCCTGCAGGGAAAGTGCTGTATGCATGGCAACAACAGCTGTGAGTGGGAATAATGACTTCAAGTATGTCAAGAAGGAGAAGTCATGCTTACAATGCGAGTTCTCCTGGGTCTAAATAGTTGAGAGGGAAAACAGAAAGAGTTACTGTATGTTATTTGGGCATCATTTTAATCAGGGCTTCGAGTTTTGTTGATGACTTTAAAACTTAACCTCCTTTTCCAGCTCAGACTTTCCCCCTAAATCAGGTTATATTCTGATACTTACATTATTCAGATATGCAGATTGTATGAAAGCTTTCTGTAATTATAAATATTTGGTTACCTTGCAAGGGTCTTGAAGGATCTTCTGGGATGATCTTGTATCTTCAGTGGACAGGGAAGGGGAATAAATACAGGAAATATATACAGATTTAAATTGGCACCAAAGACAGAGGGTAGGATTTTCAAAAGCATCTAAGTGAGATAGGAACACAAGTCCCATTGAACTTGTACACCTAAGCACTTTGCTAGATTCACAAAGGGAACTTAGGGGACCAACGGCCTCCTTAGGTGCTTAAGTCCAAAATTTATGTGCCACTACCATTCACAACTTCCCTCCTCAGCTGTTACTTAATCCTGTAGGAGCCTAAATTCCCTAGGCACCCAAATTTCCATCAGTAAAGTCACCGTGGCACCTTCTTGTCTGCTGGCAGGCATGCAGAAAGCCACCTCTGAGCAGTTTAGCACCTAGATCTTGTCTAAGCACTGGCAGGATTCATAAGCAAAGTGTTTCCTTATCTGTTTTGTGCCACCCGGTAGATATGCTCTGAGTACTTGGGATGTGGGAGACCCTAGTTCAAACCCCCACTTTGCCTGATTTGGAACAGAGACTTGAACCCAGCTTTCCTATCTCTCAGGTAAGTACCCTAACCACTGGGCTATTGGCTGTTTGTTGACAAATGGCTGATGTTGGTTGTAAAACTATTGGTTATTTGGGGGAGGGGGTCGCGGGGAAGGGCGGAGGAGAAATGGCTGGCCTGGCCTATGCACCAAGTTTCAGGAGAGGGTTCATGCCTATGAATCCTCAGTGGAGAGAGGTGTCTCTCTCTGGCCTGGAGTGAGGCTCCCAAGTCCCTTTAAGGGGTGGGGCTTAGGCTCCAGCCCTCTTGTCGGCATTTCCTGCTGGCTAGCTTAGGCAGCTCCCCGCTCAGAGTGCTGGCTTCTGTGAATCTCATTCTTAGGGACCTAACTTTCTCATACCTTGTTTAAGGAGCCTGAGCACCTAACTCAGGGTCGTGAATACCAACACCTAGGTCCTTCTTAAAACTAGTGACTAGTCCTGAGGTGCTTTGAAAATCCCACTTCAAATCATGTGGGATGACCATCGTAAACCTGTTTTGTAACAAAAAAGAAGAGGAATAGTGGATCTGTAGAAAAACTTAACTTATTTAGCTATTTTGCATATAGGAAGACCTCATCGGTGTCTCCTGTCCATCAAGATGCAAAGAGAACACCTTATAACATACATAAGCAGAGAAAGACAGTTTGGACTTCTCAAGCCAGCTTGACTATGCATGATGATTTTATTTAAATATCCAGTGAGAGTGATCTGACTAAGATCAGACAGACTTTTTGTGGAGCTCCTCATAGTTGGTGGACTAGCAAATTGTCTTAGGTGGCTGTTTTTTAAGAAACTGCACTGACAGCAGTTGGACAGCTTTATTACATATGACCTGCCAACTCAAGAAGAGAAAGATTGTCTGGGTAGAAATTTCTTGCCACAGCTCAGGACAGGGTTGAAAAGTGCTTATGTTAAGGCTGACAGTCTGTAAAGCTTCTACAACCTAGGCATATACCTTTAGCTAGGATGCAAAAGAGTCTAGAGCTGTATATGTCAGTCTCTTTTACTTTATTTCCTCCTGACCCATTTTTATCAGTTATTGATCAATATCTGCAAATAGTAAGCTTTAAAAAAAATTGAAGGACATTACTTGGTTTGATCTGTATGATCCAAGCTAAAGCCTGTCAGTGATCGTTCATGGCATGTGAAAAGCATAACCCACCAGGATTTTTAAGACCCTCTGTAGAGTCCCTGCTCTTGTCTGAACAGGAAGGTATGCTTTGCAGATTGTTGGGTGTGTCTGCTGCCAAGTGGAAGCAAGGGGTTTACCACTGCCAGAGCATTGTCCACCCCTCCTCTGGACCTCTCAGAGAATGCTGTATGGATTTGGGAGGCACATGAAGAGGAAGGCACAGAAAGGAATGGGTGGACTGCTGTGAGTATGGGGAACTGGTCTTCTTGCTCTGGACCTAAGGAGTACAGACAGAGAAGATAATTCAGCCCAGCCTGTTGTGATCTTTTCTACTGAGTCCCTGTAGCCAGGGAGCTGGTGGGTTGCTGGGGAGCAGACCAAGTGTGTAGGCACAGAACCTGTATGCAGACGCTGAAGTTCAGAGTTTTGAGTCCTATACAAAGCGAAGTCCAGCACTGAGACTATTAAGTGATACTTCTTATATTAATATGTCTTGTTATTCTTTCAAACCTGGATCAATTTTTTTGCCTGTGTTGCATATTTTTATAAGCCCCTTTATTAGCATGAACCAGTGTGACCACTGCCACACTCTAGAACAGAGAGACAGTCAGCTGAGTATTAGAAGAGTGGTCACATGAACTGTAAAAGAAAATGATGGCATGTGACTATGGGAGATATTTGGTCTGACTGAGGTTGCAGAGTCTAAGGCTCCCCAGGGTGCATAGAAGGTCAGCTAGAAGGATGGTCAGTGCCAAGCCTAATGAACCTGAGGTATGTCCAAACATTAGTGCCAGATAGCTGAGTCAAATCTGAGCTACTGCCTACCACAGAATCTATTCAGATGATGGGACTCCTGGACATATCCCTCAGATAGCATCCTCCTCTCCCCGGATTTTGTATAACCCATTTGGCTCCTCT
The DNA here is from genome assembly GCF_965140235.1 of Caretta caretta. Classification (NCBI taxonomy): domain Eukaryota; kingdom Metazoa; phylum Chordata; order Testudines; family Cheloniidae; genus Caretta; species Caretta caretta. Next base: position 203,193,532 of record NC_134207.1, on the reverse strand, counting down.
TGTTCAAATCTTAGAACATGCAACTCCACATTGGTCAGCCAATTTGAGAATGTTCACATGACATCATACATTGAGCATTGCCCTTAAAGGGTAATAGAGCAAATCTCATGTTGAACATATGACCATTTTTTAATTGATCAGAATGATTAAACTATCTGAAGGCAGAGAGACACTCAGAGAGAGAGAGTATCTGTATTTTATATTATTTTAGGAACTTTATCTTAGCTCTTCGTTTGCTTTCCCAGAATAGGTAAGTAAGGCATATGCTTGTGGCACAAAACAAGGTGATCCTGAAGGAATTAGTCATGCATGGCAAGTTAAATGATAATTATTAGAACATCATCCCATGTTGACATTCTGGTGTCAACAAGGGTACATAAATTGCTGAAGCCTGACAGGTAGCCTCCTATTTTGGCAAACTTCTAAGTTGTTTTTATTTTAGAATTGTTGGTAGCTTATACATGTTTACATTTGAAAAGTCTTTTTTCTTTCTTTTGATTTTGCTTGCATGCTTTGCTTCTATATCTATCTGACATGCTTTCTGTTTGTTCTTGATAGCTCTCATGTTTCATGTAGGCCTCTAGTCCCAATTTTCCATACCAAAATTATTGTTGTCATCCCCTTCCCAACTCTGAAACTTAAGCAGACTTCACAGGATGCCGCACAGCCCTTGGTATTTTAGAGCAAGAGGAAATTGCTAAGAATCTGTCACATAATAATATAAGGAGGACAGGGGCTTGATTGAACTCTGGAAAGTTAACTCTTTGAGGAAAGATAGTTTGTTCCATATTTTCCATCATCATTAGAGGAAAAATTTGGGCAGGAGAAATCTAAGGATGGTGCATGTGGCTTTTTTTATTTGTTTGTTTTTTAATGAATAAGGTCCTCTGCAACATCAAGGCTGTAAAATGCTTTCTGGTACCATAATGTAGCAAATGTGTCCTGTACTGTACGAAATATCCTGCATATCCTCAGTTGATGTAAACTAGTGTCACTCTATTGGCACGAGTGGAGCCACACTGATTTATACCAGTTTAGGCTCTGGCCCACTGTATACTTTAGTTATTTGCATGACTAGATGAGGGCCTAATCAATTGGGTTCACATCTTATACTTATGTGGGTAACACTCGTCTTGAGCTCAATGTGCATTTTGTCTGAGTAATCCTGATTGCAGGATTTTGCCCTTAGGCAGAAGACACAGTTGGATGCTTGTAGTTGAGACTGCTGGGAACCAGAGATGCCTGCTTCTATGGTGTCATGCTGCCTGTGTAGTGAAATAGTGTGACAGTGTGTGAAGGAGAGCTTCCTGCAAACATTTCCCTGGATGGAATCAGAAAGGAGCTCTTGCCTTGGAAACATATGTGTGTCTAATAGAAGGAGGCAAATTCTCCGCTGGTGTAATAGGTGCAGCTCCCTTGACTGCAGTGGAGTTTCACCCACTTATGTCAGCAGAGAATTTAGCCCAGAGCACACAATAAGCATGTCAAAGCATGTGGTATCTGACAAGATAAAAGGAACAGTCAAAATAACAATACATGTAGGGCCAAATGTTCATGCAATTATGTTACTGACTTAACTCTCTAAGACAGAAGCTGGCACTACAAGGATGTTATTTACTGGAGAGTAATGACGTACACACCTTGAAAGGTCTGCATGGTTTCTTTGGTGCTTTATTCGGTGCTTACTAGAAGGGGATTTTTGAAAATTTGCTTCAATCAGACCTCATGTAGAAGAGTCTGTTACTGCATATTTAGATCACGTCTGCAGCATGGTTATCTTTTTTTCTTGTGGGATTCTCAGCTATAGGTGATATTATTGTGATGGCTGCATTTCAAAGTCCTCACCTGCTCTGTCATCTTTGAATTTATGTTACACTTCATGGTATCAGCTCTAACGATCTCATTCTCTCGCTCTCTCTTTCCTTTACACCTCTACTCACTTCCTGACACTTGACACAATAAAACACTTTTTCATTTAGAAACTGTATTTAACCCCTTTTCACCAACAGCCTAGCACTCAAAGGAAAGATATGTAAATCTCTGGGACAACAGAACTTTGAGGACTTTTTAAATGTTACAGTTAAGTAAAGATACTACATTTGAATGTTTTATTTAAAGAATCAATAGCTATAAGCAAATGTGTTACCTGGATGTTCCATATTTACAAATTCAAGAATGAAATGTGAGCTCCAACCAATTATCTTCTCTTTGCCAATCTCTTATAATCGAAGTTCATTTCCTGGCAGTTAAGACAGTAAAAGCAAACACCCACAGTACTGAAGACAAACTTAACCCTTGCATGCAGATTTTTTCTACTAATAGAAAAGACTTAATCTGCATGACTTGACAAGTTTTGTTAAATATTGTGGTTTCATTTAAATTGATATTAAACTCCCATCATTAAAAAATCAGTCTGTATTTTGAAAACGACAGAGATACAGTATATATTTACTACATCCTATTGAGCAAGTATGTAGGGAGTTAGTAAAATGTTAATTATTGTCCCAGTAACTGTTGTTATCTCTCAGAGGACTGTGTATCTGGGCATTTGGTAATATTTCCTTCCCCTAAATGTGTGTAAACTGGAGCCCTTACTTATTTATTTAGCTTCTCTTTTGCTTAATGAATCATTCACAAACAAACTAGATGTTCTTTCTGAGTACTTGTGATTTGTAGGTATTTGCTAAATAGGTTGGATGATTAATTTTCAGCACATTTGTTATTTATGTGTTGTTTGCTTCAACTGTTTGCGAATTGTGGTTAGCTATTTGCAGCGCCACAGAAGCCCACAATTTAAGAAAAAGTAAACAAACTGTGTCCAATCTCAAAAAAGATACCAATTTTTAAAAGATTTTTAGTGAAGGATATATGTTCTTATTGTATCCAACTTGGTTCACTCATCCCTATTCTTAACTATTCCACATGTCTATTTGTTTCAGTATCTCCAACCAGCAAGGCACCTTAAATAATGGTGGGGCATCTTAAACATGTAAATACAAAGGGGTATCTTAAAGACAGGGGCAATTCTTCAGCTGGTATAAATTGTCGCTTCTCTATTGAATGAATGGACTTAGGACAATTTACACCAGTTGAGGATCTGACCCCCAGTTATGGTCAATGCAGTTACACTGATTTACACCAGTTGAAGATCTGGCCCACAAAATCAGCTAAGAGTCTAGAAATTTTTCTGAATTTCCTTCCTTTGTTGGGTGAAGTCAAACATTCAGACTCAAATTTTCAAAGGTGACCATGCTTTTGGATGCCTCAGATTCTGAGTGCTCATCTTGAGACATTTTAGGTCGCTGGAGTTGCTCAGTTCTTCTGGAAATCAAATCCATGGTGTTTCAAGCACTCAGAATCTGAGGCATCCACAATCAGTGGCCACTTTTGAAAATTCAGCCCTACGGCTTGATTCTCCAATGTGCTTTCTCTCAAATATAGTCGGTAGCTTACATCCTGAAGAAGGGTGATCTCATGGTTATGCACTGGACTGGGACTCAGAAGACCTGGGTCTACTTGCCAGCTATGCCACAGACTTCTGTGTGACCTCAGGCAATCCATTAATATCTTTGTGGCTCTCTTCCCATTCTGTAAAATAATACTTAGCTTGTCTATAGTGTAAAATGAGGATAACATTACTTCTTTTGTCTCTTTTTTCTATTTAGATAATAAACAGTTTGGTGAAAGGGCTGTGCACATATATAACCTTCCTAGACCAACGTGACCCCAATCTCAGTGCTACTGTAATGCAAATAATGCAATAAAATATATCCAAGGCACTAGAATTTTTTCCTGGACTGAAGGCTGCCAATACATTTTTAATAGATTCTACAGATTCAGCCATGGTTTACAACAGTTTGCCTCAAAGTTGTTCATGAGGTGAGATATTAAAGAAATGTTATGAACTTACCAAATATATAGACATTAGTGAAGGCTGTAACCTGATGCAACCTTAATAGCAATGTTGCTCCACTCACTGCTATAGCAATATTGCTTCCTTTAATAATAGCTATTTTTCTGAATGTAATGAATTACGAACCTTACATACTGTAACCATACCATATAGCATACTGTAAAATTCTTCCTATGTTAACTTTCTCTTATGTAAACAATTAAGCCTCTCTTTCAACAATAATCCATAAAACTCATTTCCTGGCACTCTTTTCATATAATTTGCTTCCCTTGCTTGTTCAGTGATTCATAATCATTGAAGTACAAGGCTGGCGGACTGCAGGTGTCATAGGGTAAGGAAAAGGGATACACTGACCCTTGCATAGAACCTGGTAATCATTCATCACTGCTTCCTCTTGAGCTTGGTGCAGCCTCCAGTGAGCACTACTCCAGCTCTAATAGGCAAGCAACTGTTCTCTTGTGTGAAAATCAATGATGTCTCACATGGGTGTTCGCTATGCCTGGAAAGTAGGAAATGAGCCCTCTAATTTACATCGAGATGTAACTATTAAATGCTACAGAAGGAAACCCTCACTTGTCAAAGCTACAGGAACTCAATCCTTTGAAATGATCATTTCCTTTTGCTAGTTCCTGCTTGTCTTATATCCATACGCAGGGGCTGAATGAGTGACAAGACACTGCAATGTCCTTTGAACATGCACTTAGGAAAGTAGTAAGTAGTTCAGCTCTTGGGTTTTTTTCCTTTTCAGTAGCCTACCTGATAAAAGCTTGTTACAAGCACAGTTATATTTCTCCAGGTGTGTTCAACAAAGCAAATCTGCTTGCGTCTTGAAGTTTTCTCAAACTTCCCAATTGCATAATTGTAGCTGTATTATAAGAATGTGAGTGCTAAGGGCCAGGTCTGGTACTCCTCCACAGACCTATATGTCTGTGTACAACAGTATCCCCTGCCACAACAGGTACCAAGAGCAACAATAACAAAATCACTGTAAAGCAAAGAAATCAAGTGATGTTATAAATCTGTAGATTTAAGAGAACACCAGTTCACAACTGGATTGGTCCAGCAATAATGCAGATAATCAGTTTCAGTCCTGGAACTCTTTCATACATGGCCTTTCCCAAGGTCTGAGTCTCTACCTGGCCAAGATGAATTGGAACACTCCTTACTCAAAGACACAGAAATTCCTCCTTGATTACAGAAGATCAAGGTGTTGCATTCTGAACAGGAACAAAAAGGAAGGAATGACAAAATACTTGTTTGTAAATCAAGTTTTGATACAAATGTGGTGTGGGTGGGAACCCTTTAATTTGTCCTCTTTGTAACATTATAATTTTGTAAGCCATTACCAGCCTTGGGACAGATTCTCCTCTTACAGTGATGTAAATCAGAAGAAACTACACTGAGGTCAGTGACATAACAATGGTGTAAAACTGGTGCAAGTGAGAAGAGAATCAAACCTGTTGTATTTTGTACCAGTACCACTTCAAATACTTGGAGTCACACTGAGGATGTTAGGGAATGCGTGGGTAGTTTGGAGTGTAACAACAGTTCTTAGATAGATTGTCTAAATTTTTGTCATAATAATAGCTGCTGCTTCCTTTAAATTACCTAAGGACACACCCAGGAAATTACACTCTGTTGTGCTTTCATTAGATACTATCAGTTGTAAGCTTTAAAGAAACTATGTTGAAAATAAGTTACGCACATGCAATTGACTGGTTTTTTTAATGTGCATTCACAGATTCCAAACTTGTAACTTCACCGGTTGCTAATTAGTTTCTAGGTGCAATTCAAGGTGTTGGCATTAATTATAAAGCTCTACTGGTTTGGATCTTTAGCTACCTGAAAGTCTGTGCCTCCCCTCCAGGAATTCCCCAGAAATTGAGATTAGCTGAGTTAGCAGTCCCCTAGTTTTAATCATGAAAGGGCTGCTGACAGGGCATTTTTAGGTAAAGGGTCTTTAAGTCTAGAACACCCTTTCAGCATTCCCCCTTGGTCTGACAGGGCTCAAGTCTGTTCACTTTGAGAGCATGCTGCAAAACCTGCCTGTTACCAGAACTATGGTGTGTGGTCATGCTAGTCAGGGCTGCCTCCTTATTTCAGTTGGTAAAACTAAAATATGATTCATTTGAGGAGGTCTGTGTTTTGCTTCTGTTGCCAAAGCTTGCAAACCTTAGCTACAAATCTGGCAGGCTTGCTAGTTTTATAATAGTCAGCCAGAATGGCTGAGCAGGCCCCTCTGAAAACCAGAGAACTCTGGATAAGAAAAAATCCTAAAGGGTATGAATTTCTCTTATTAGGGAAGTCCAAAGTCTAGATTGACTCTGTATTTCTCTTTATTTTCTCAGAGGAGCAGAAGCCAGGAGTTTATATCCTCTGCTGCCTTAAAAAGTGCTTTTAAAAGACCAGTGGCAGAAGATTTAGTATAGAATCTCTCTTTGTGATAGTGACATCCCTGCAAGTTAGATAAATACAATACAGTTGATTCTTGAATTAAATTTCACATGAGAAGTGCAAGGTTAGAACCTGTGTAATCTGGGGCCCCTGTAGTAGCAGGGCATACTAAACTGCTGCAGTCAACTGGAGCTCTGATGTAATCATGGTGCCTTTTTGCAGCCCACTGGTCCATGTACAGGGCCCTCCTCAGTCATTACTGGAGATCTACAGGTGTGAACAATACAGTTTGATAGTTGCAGATTTCTGATCCTAGAAAGTGTAGCTTCTACATGTGAAAAATAATGTGCTCTATTTTCAAAAATAGGAGCCTAAAATTAGGCTTCTAAGTCCACATTTAGGGACCAAAAGCGACCCATTATTGAGAAGAGCTGAACACACAACAATTCCTATTGAGTTACATAGAGCTGTTGGTTGCTCAGCACTTTTGAAAGTCAGACCACTTAGGTGCCTAACCATGGATTTAGGAGCCTAACTTCATGCTTCTGTTTTTGAAAATCTTGACCTGTGTCTTCATTTCTCCGTATCTAAAAACAATTTACCTTCAATTTCAGTAACAGGAATTAATTTTATCTGAGGGGTGGGCAGGAAAGACATGTTCTTTTCCTAACCAACTATGTAAGTCTAGATACACTATGTCCAGTTGTGTACACATACAAAGTAAATTTTCCCATCTTTATGTGCATGTACTTAATCCTCTTTGGTATGTCTTGACTGCCAGATAAATGTGCGTTTTTACAACGAGATAGTTATCTTGCTGTAAAATCCTAGCGCAGATGAGGAACTGTAGTTTTTACCTCAGAGGAGCAAGGCAAGGTAAACTCCAGGTAGAGGGTATAGTATTGACCTTGACTAGCTACTTTGAGGTAAAAACTGCCTGCACCTTGTCTGCAACAGGATTTTACAGTGAGATAACTATAAAGGAATACCTTAGTCTGGTCAAGAAAGGCTATGTTTCCACCTTTGTTCTCTCCTTCACTTTCAGGAAGAGGAGTTTCTTTAATAACCAGGTCAGATATCAAAACAAGATAAAAGGTCACTCCTGCTTCTGCTATCTTTCCAGTGTCTCCTTTGCACGTTTGTTCTGTCTACTGCTAGAGGAGCTTTCCTTTCCTTTGGGGCTCTGTTAGTTGTTGTTGTGTTTCCCTGGTTTGGGGGAAATGCTATGTCAAGTTTTATTCCACTATGTTGTCAAGTTTCTGGGTGTAGGGGAGTTTTATTTTGCATGAGCTGATCATTTAAATAAGTCAATGCATCCAGAAGAGAAACTTCTTCTGGTGATTGTGTCCATGTTAATGTGCTTTAGAGGGCAAACACAGCTCTCTCCTTACTAGCCACAGAAGCTCCTGTGAAGGAGAACTGATTTGGTCTCAGTGCACAAAGGGAGGGCTGGATGTGATGGAGCCACATCAAGTAATGAAAATAACTGCTTGGTGTAGACTTCCCTGTGTAGCAGCTAACAGGAGGAAGGGAACAGGTGGGCTGTGGAAAAGGTGGCAGTAGATCCTTCCATTCATTCCTTATGGTGAGTATGTGTTAAAGCCTGGGCATTGGACTGGAATAGTCTTTGAAAGAGCTTTGCTACAGCTTCTTCATGGTTTGTGGGAGAGGGTTCCTCTCCTCGGCCCATCCTGCACAGCTCCCCAGGACCTGGCCTACCTACTTACACCAATTGTTGAGTCAATTTTCTCCTATATGGTTTTATATATCACAATGAGGTGGAGGTGAGGCTGTTTTTTCTTTTCCATATTCTAGGTTTCATTATACACGTTTGGAAATATTAGGCGTTCAGGCATCTTGCCCTTCTATAACATCTTGGTGAAAAACAGTGAAGAAGGGCAAGTAAGACTGTTTAAAGGAGACTTCAACTACTTTCTTTTTGGTTTTGAAACAGCTCCATTCACCTGACATAATTCAAAAATGGTAACCCCTGTGTGAAAACTAAACGGGCCAACATTAATCCCTGGTAGAATTCCATGCTCAGTGGGTCTTTATTACCCTCAGACAAACACAATTACCTAATCTTGAAATCATGGGTGACCTATTTTTATTAATGTACCACCCCCTGAATTATTGCTGTAGATAATGTGGTTTGTGTTGCCAACAAATGTACCACATTGTGTCTCAGGGAAGCCTGTGTTTGGATAGTAAATTGCAAAATTCTTACATACCTGGTACCTGCCTCCCATGTTGTGCTAGTGGACACACACTTCATCTCTTATGTCCCATGGAGAAGGAAGGACTACTTCTTCAAAACTACACATATCTATCTTTAATGTAGTTCTTAACACCCTTGTTTCTTTTAGAGCCACTCTCAAGTGGTGCACAGCCCAGGGTACAGGTATACTGGATTATCTTGTGTGAATCAGAGGCTGTGCTGTGTGTGTAGCCCATGGGCTCTTCCTCATCATTGCCGAGACCAGGACAAAACTTACGAACTGAGCTCAATGTAAATCCCGTTTGCAAACAGGTGATATCCTATGATCCGATTCTGTGTGTGTACAATTATCTTAGAGATTACTATTATTTCTGTGTATTACTGTAGCACCTTTGGGCCTCTTCCCACTGGGGCACACCGTTTCTGGGTCAGAAAAACTGGTCCATGTCCCCTCCTTCTATTTGACTGAGAATATGCATGAGGCTTGGACTTATTGCTTTTTTATTTCTATAGCCACTTGACTTGTTTTTGTTTTAAATTCTCTACAAACCATAATCAGTCACAGAACATTTATGCAACAATGAATAAAAAAAGGTATGTACAGTAGTTCATAGTGGTTCATGCATGATGGGATTCATTTATTTCATGCTCTAAAAATTCCATATTAATAACTAAAAACGTTTCCCCTTTTCAGCTATTTTAGTTACATAATAGACATTTTCTTTCTTTAAATATTGCTTTAAATCCACCTTCCTTTACAAACTGTTTTCTTTTTCAAGAAACAAAACAACTGCACCTGGAATAATTTTTTATCAAAAGCAATTAAGAAAACATGCTGAAGAAAAGGAGGAAAACATGCTGTAACTGTGGAGCTGGAGTGACACCTTTACAAGTATTATATGCTATCCCCAATCGTATGCAATGTATCTCTTTCAAAAGGGAGGAATCAAATTAATCCAGGCTAAATGCTGGTGTTTTAGTGATGGGCGAGCCTCTTGGACCTTGGAGATTCTGTCCAGTTTGAATAAGCCCCTGAAAGTGATGATGTTTCTCTGAACTGTTTGGGTATGTCTACACAGCATTTTGGAGCCTGCGCAAGCGAGCCAACCAGCCTGGGTTGACAGATTCAGGCTAGTGAGGCTCGTGTTAGCACTCTGAGAGCACTGTACAGACACCACTTTGAAATTGGAGAGCAGGCTGGAACTTGGGCTCTGAAGCCTAGGGAGAGGGTGGGCTTCAAAGCCCCAGCTCCAGCCCAAGCACATGGAGAAGAAGGTTCACATGGAGGAGAAGAAGGTTCATTTCAGTTCACTGTATTTAGTGAGCCTCAAACAGTGAGGGTGGTCTAGGGACTATGGCAGCTCTGGTGTCATTAACCCGCAAAAACATATTTCAAGACAATTGGAAAAGTAACCCTGGAACAACCTTATTTATTTGTCTTCACCACTGACAGGTTTTCAGCTGGTAGGGAGCTTGCAGCCACCGGCAATGGCAGTCTAGGTGGATCTGCCCCCTACAGCTGTAAACTGGTTTGTGGTCTTCCTAAAAACCCAGGGATTTATGGGTGTGGTTCTCTGGACCCTAAAGCCTAGCCCTGGGTGACTGTAAGGGACTGTGAATAATCTATGATCTCTAGTTAAAATCAGTGACATGCTTTCAACCTGGAGCATAAAAATGAAAACTAATCACTATCTCAGTATGAACATCTATATTTAAAGAATGAAAGCCAGGGCGCTCTTTTTTTGCATTCCCATTTTTCTTCCCAGCTCCCCACCCACCTCATATTAGCTGTGCTTGCTTCTGTAGGCTTTGCAGGTCGAGAAAAAGCTGGCTCTGGGTAGGAGATCAGGCCGTGCAAAATCTTTCTACAGGGGTCCCCGGGACTGTGAAGTCTGGTGCAGAATGCTTTTACTGCACATCAACAGGCACGCAAGTCAGTTACTTCTGCTGCCTGAAGCCATGCGGTAGGCTATGCTGTAGTGCTTTTTAGGCTGATAGCAAATACCACAGAACCAAAATGGTTACACCTGATTAAATTATTCAAAATCTCTCGAGTTACATCTCTTTTTACGGCTTTAAATTGACTCACCTGTTAACTTAGAGTGTTCAGATTCCTCTCAAATTTTATTGTACTTAAGCTATAGAGGCATCCAGAATGGAACAGTGAATTATGAAGCAGCACAGAGACTTACCATTTCTCATTAAAAAGCCTTTACCACAATTAGATAGCTCTCAGATGCATTCTTTTTATCTGTGTCACAGTTCAATTGCTATTTTTACTATTCAAATGTTTTGAGAATTGATTTTAATTTCTATTACCTTATCTCTGACATTTCCCCTGGGCTCCCGGGCTGCTGGGAGTAGGGCAGAGGCAGGCAGCAGGGGGAGAAAGTTAACTTAGCATGCAAGGCTGGCCCTAGAAATGCTCACTTTGTTCTCCCCATAGGGCAGCTTTCATCTTTTGGGGGAAGGAGCTCTTCTCTTCCCTGGAGGTGCTAGGGGACTGAGGCTCAGTTATGCTAACACCCCTTTGTGCTGCTGTGGCAGCATGAGGAAGCCTTAAAGAAGGCAGAAATACCCCCTTGAAAATTCTTCCTTTTAAAGAGAACTTCTCTGGTCAGTATAAAGCTGATGCAAGGACTCCTCCCTGCCCCAAGTGCAAGAACGGAGTAACTAAGCATCAGGCTGTTGATCTTTCGAGGGAGGGACACATGTGCGTCTCTTCCCCAGCCACCCAATAACCATCTGTCTGTGTACAGGGGAATGCTTCTCCCTGCCCCTTCCCTCCCAGCTATCTAATTATAGTGCAGTACAAGTGTAGCTCCTTTCCTGTCCCTCCTTCCTTCCCCTGTCCACACATGTGAGGTGTTTGAAGCAATAGCAGCTTGTGATCTTCTGCATTCACACAACCTCAGCTGACTTCTCTGGTGCTTCTGGCTCATGACCCCAGCTCCTGCTGATGACAAACAGCCCAGTCCTGTTGCTCTTTAAGCCAATGGCAAAATTCCCATTACTTGTTAATGGTGCAGGATCAAGCGGCAGTGAGGGGCTCCTCCAAAATGAAATCAGATCAAGACTGGTCATTTATTCAGCTGGAACCTGACTTCTCTAAAAAGTGTGGTCAGAAATCCCAGCCACTCTAAGATGCTCACATTGGCAAGAGGTGACTGAGTGCACTCTTGTACACAGAAATAAAATTATATTCCTTTAGTAAATAGTTAAAGAAATAACATGTATTTATTCAAATACTCAAATAGTGAATATGTATCATGGATTTAATAGGCCAGTGTGAGAAGCTGGTCTGAGACCAAAATCTTCATTGTATTTGCAGACAGAAACAGACAGATGGAGAGATAGAGATCTATTATAATTATTCATTATTTGCTTTATACTACCAGTGTGCCAGTACTCCATAAACATGGAGTAGACGAGGTCCCTGCCCCCAGGAGTTTACAGTCTAATTAGCAGTAATTCTCCGAGTCCTCCTAATAATTGGGTGTGGGTGTATGTGGTGCAGATGGGCAGACAGCTACAGCACTGTTTCAGGAAACTTCTATTTTTCAGGGAGAGAAAAAACGTAGGTTGCATAAATGATAAATAAACCATAGCTAAAAACTTGAGGCCTGATTCTCCCCATATAGGATGCAAGTAATTCCTGCAAATGTCAATGGGAGCTACTTGTGTCCTGTGGCAGGAGAACTGGCCTTCTAGTAATGCACAGTACAGGCCACAGAGCCTCTAGTAATAGAGTTTGGCTTTGCTTCTGCTGACCACAGTCTGCCTGTGTACATTTCCTCAGTCTGTCTTCAAGTAACCCTTTCCATCTAGAAAGGGAAGGGTCTAAGGAGCTGTAACAACTCAAGCAGAAGGAAATATGATATTTTGCTTTTTCGGTCAAGAGTCATGTAGATTTGGTTGACCATCAAACACTTTCTCTTGCACCAGACAGTTAAGTTTCACCTCAGTCACGTGACCCAAACTCTCTTAGCACAGTCAGACTTTTTAGAGCGTTACTAAAGTCCAGCCTCAGATTCCAATTTAAAATCTCCAGTGCACCTTTCTAGATGACCTGAAGCTTAAGAGATACGTGTATAAAATGATTCCAGGTCATAGTAGTTCTTTATTTTACTTTAACATCAAGAACTAAGTTTGTAGTAAGTTCTTTACAGGTAGATTTTATAGTTAACTGAAGGTTTTTTAAAGACCACTTTCTCTTCAGGTAACTTGGAGTGTGCTGGTTTTCAGTTAAAGATGAAGCTAGCTTCTACCGTCAGCCTTGCTTTGACGCAGAAGTGCCCCTCAAATTTTGTTAAAACTAAATCTATCTCATCTGAAAATTCCCACTGTGGTATCAGATCACACAGAGAATTATTTTGGAAACTAATGCAAATTGCACAAGAAACTTAAGACACATGGTTTTAAAAAACAAGGAGTCATATTTCCAAGGTTAGGTGTACACATACAGACAGGCATTTACACTCTCACATGGGCATGTGTACGTTTCTGATTTACAGGCATACATCATGTATTGGCATGTATAAATGAGGCCACAAGCAGGGAGGGATAGCTCAGTGGTTTGAGCATTGGCCTACTAAACCCAGGGTTATGAGTTCAATCCTTGATGGGGCCATTTGGGGCAAAAATTGGGGATTGGTCCTGGTTTGAGAAGGCAGTTGGGCTAGATGGCCTCCTGAGGTCCCTTCCAACCCTGATATTCTATGGATCTTCAGTCTGACCCAGTAGGGTCATTCTCATGTAATAATGCAATTTGGGAGTTTCTAAGACAAATCATCTGATACATGAAATGGTAAAAAAAAAAAAAAGTTAGGAAATGTTTAAAGTGAAAACCTCCAATTTTTTAAAGGGGGAGAGGGATAGCCCAGTGGTTTGAGCATTGGCCTGCTTAAACCCAGGGTTGTGAGTTCAATCCTTGAGGGGGCCATTTAGGGATCTGGGCCAAAAATAATTGGGGGTTGGACTAGATAGCCTCCTGAGGTCCCCTCCAACCCTGATATTCTATGATTCTAAAATCAAAAACATGGCCCAAGATGTTTTTCATTTCCTAGAAAGTTTCCTAATCCTTCCTTAGGGCTTTATTTCTCAAATCTGTTGGCCTAGAAACTCCAGATTTGTTGTATTGGTCTCACTGTGCATTGATAACATAAGTACATAAGAATGGCCCTACTGGGTCAGACCAAGGGTCCACCTAGCCCAGTATTCTGTCTTCCGACAGTGGCCAGTGTCAGATGCCCCAGAGGGAATGAACAGAACAGGTAATCATCAAGTGATCCATCCCCTGTTGCTCAATCCCAGCTTCTGGCAAACAGAGGCTAGGGACACCATTCCTGCCTATGCTGTCAATAGCCATTTATAGACCTATCCTCCATGAATTTATCTAGTTTTTTTTTGATCCCTGTAATAGTCTTGGCCTTCACAACATCCTCTGGCAAGGAGTTCCACAGGTTGACTGTGTGTTGTGAGAAGAAATACTCCTTTATTTGTTTTAAACCTACTGCCTGTTAATTTCATTTGGTGGCCTGTAGTTCTTGTGTTATGAGAAATAGTAAACAACACTTCCTTATCTACTTTCTCTACACCAGTCATGATTTTATAGACCTCAATCATATCTCCCCTTAGCCATCTCTTTTCCAAGCTGAAAAGTCCCAGTCTTGTCTCCCCTCATACGGAAGCCGTTCCATACCCCTAATCATTTTTGCTGCCCTTTTCTGAAGCTTGTCCAATTCCAATATATCTTTTTCGAGATGGGTTGACCACATCTGCACAGTATTCAAGATGTGGGCATACCATGGATTTATATAGGGGCAACATGATATTTTCTGTCCTATTATCTATCTCTTTCTTAATTATTCCCAGCATTCTCTTCGCTTTTTTGACTGCCACTGCACATTGAGTGGATGTTTTCAGAGAACTATCCACAATGAGTCCAAGATCTCTTTCTTGAGTGGTAACAACTAATTTAGACCCCATCATCTTATACGTATAGTTGGGATTATGCTTTCCAATGTGCATTACTTTGCATTTATCAACATTAAATTTAATCTGCCATTTTGTTGCCCAGTCACCCAGTTTTGAGGGATTCTTTTGTAGCTCTTCGCCATGTGCCTGGATCTTAACTATCTTGACTAATTGTGTATCATCTGCAAATTTTGCCACCTCACTGTTTACCCCCTTTTCCAGATCATTTATGAATATGTTGAATAGGACTGGTCCCAGGATAGACCCCTGGGAGACACCACTATTTACCTCTTTTCATTCTGAAAATTGACCATTTAAACCTACCCTTTGTTTCCTATCTTTTAACCAGTTACCAATCCATGAGAGCACCTTCCCTCTTATCCTGTGGCAACTTACTTTGCGTAAGAGCCTTTGATGAGGGACCTTGTTAAAGGCTTTCTGAATATCTAAGTACACTATATCCACTGGATCCCCTTGGTCCACATGCTTGTTGACCCCCTCAAAGAATTTTAGTAGATTGGTGAGGCATGATTTCCCTTTACTTGCTTGTTGACTCTTCCTCTACAAATTATGTTCATCTATATGTCTGACAATATTGTTCTTTATTATAGTTTCAACAATTTTGCCTAGTACTGAAGTCAGGCCTTTGGTTTGATGCCTTTAGTTAGTTTAGGAAAGATTGGAGTCACTTATTACATGCTGTTTTCTGGAACATTTTAACTCCTACATAGTCCCATGCAAGTATTAAAATCCCTGGATGGTCCACTGACTGCAGATCATGGTCCTTGGCATCTGTCTAATGCCTACATTGGAGAAGTCTCTGTACATGTTGGAAGTGCAGAAGGGGAGGTCAGCTGTATTCAGACTGGGGAAGAAGAGGAAACAAGACAGCATATGAAGACTTGTTTGGTAGAAATGAAGGGACAGTGTGGCATGGAACTATGTGGGCATGGCTGCAGAGTTTCCAAGATGTGGGGTGGAGCTTCTCAAATCTGTGTTGAGTGAGCTGCATAGTGAAGGGTGTAGCAAGGGCAGTAAAGGCATGATGAGAAGCCAGTTGCGTAGGGCACTGATCTGAGATATATGAGACCCAGGTTGAAGTTTCTGCTCTGCCTGATTCAGATCAGGGACTTGAATGTGTTTTTCCCACATCCCAATTTTGTAAGGTCTGTGTCATTCTGATGTGGAACAGAAACAAACATCTGAGCACCAACATCTTTGACAAAATGGAATTATTGTTGTCCAGCCAACCCACCTTTTCAGCTCCTTATGGCCAGATGCAAGGTTTATTAGCCAGGCATTGCCTGATGTGCAGATTATTAGCCTTGTCTGGATCCTATCACAGAGCAATTCCTGACAAATGATTTAATAAATCTAAGGCTATTTGAACACCAAAACAAATTTGCTAAACTAAGGATAAAAATATGTATTGGGACCTCATATGGCATGATATGTAGATGATGTTGGGGAGTACACTTGTTTCTCAATTTTGTTTGTACGTGGACATATATTGAGGCAGAGTGAAAGCTGATTGGTCTACTTCAATATTTCAAAATTTTTAAAAAAAAGTTATTTAACTCTAAATTTCTTTTTTATGTTAAACTGCAAGTTACTTTTAAGACATTTTTCTCTGAAGCTACTGAAGTCTTTAAATTTCTCTCAGAACTAATGGATTTTTATCTTGTATTTACAGGTATGAGAAATCTGTTTTCTCTGTCTTTCAGTGAAATGTAGGTGTCAATGAAGAGCTGGTTGTACTGACAGATACATTGTTTCACTTTTAGTTCTGGATTTCTCATTCTTTTCCTTCCAAGTGCCCAGTAACTTAATTTGTACAAAATATAAATAGTAAGCCGAGTTGCACAAACTCAAAAACATGTATTTGCCATCTATTAATAGCATGCTTCCTTTCTGGTAACACAGGAAATCTCACACAAACAAGTGCACTGATAACTGCGATAAACAAGTTGATGTAGTGCTTATTTTACTGCTTTCAGACTTTAAGACTGCAAAATAAATCTCTGTTAAGGTGAAGGAAGAAGAAAATAGAAAAGTAGGAAATATACCATTCAGAGAAGGCACATTCTAGCTAATCAACACTGTAGATAAGAATAAAAATTCAAGCCAAAATATTTAAACCTCAACATGTAAACTTTAGGCATTAAATCCATATTTACAAACATTTAATGGGATGACTTTCTGAGGTGCAAAAAGTCACTTTTTTTTTTGCAAAATCCTAAGGCAACATCAACAAGAGATTAACCCAAGCCACAAAATTTGGATCCAGATCTCAAACACTCCAAAGATGTTCAAGGATGTTCAGTTGCAAGATGTTGGTTTAATGGAGCTGCAAAATTTGGATCCAGATTTGGGTTTGGATTCTGATCTGTTCAATTCTGTTCCCCACACCTGCAAAGTTTGGTGGTGTTTGTGTTTCAGGTTTTGGTTTAGACATACCTCTAACATTAATGAGTGAGAATTCCCTTCCCAGGGTCATAACTATATCTAACATCTACATGGAGCTTCTCTATAACCATTGCCTTCCCATGACATTCTTCAGTGTCCTCTTTGTCATCCACTTTTCCATATGCCTGGTACAGGGTGAGCGGTTTTTTTTCTCTGACTGGTTTCCTGATAGTAGTCAAGAATTGCATGGTTTTTTTTTCTCATTTCTGGATTCTTGGGAATGAGAGGGGAGGCTTGGACCAAGGGCAAAAACTCACAACTGTCCCATCCAAATCTGGGCTGTTGGAATGTACATTATGATGAGAGACTTAGGGCTTATTTGCTTGGGACGTTAGAGCGCAGGAAGCTAGGGTGGAATATACAGCCATTTAATTGTCATTTAATTTTTTTGTTACCTGCTCTATCCCTAATTAAATTGATCCACATAAACTGGGGAGGGGGACATCTGAACAATTGTCTATCTAAAAATTCTTAATCACTAAGGCCTCTTCAGGTTGTTCAGCTGTGCAGTTATATTACTTCAATTAATTCTAAAGATACTACTGAATTAGATGTCCTGAGAACCATCTGGAAATGAGATCTAGGTACACAACACCTGAAATCTGGTACAATATATATTCTATTTTTAAAAACATTCCTGTTCATTTATATGTATGATTATTCCCATGGAAAAGAATATTCATGATATTATCAAAGAAAATGGCTCCTCTGAGCGTCTTCCACGGTAATGAAGATAATCCTAGCAAAGTACCATTTCTATGCTGATCTACTTCTGCTCCAGACCTATCCCCTGTCCAGACTAAAATGCCAGATACCTCTGACATCTCCTAGTGGATGTCTAGCTCTCAGCTCAGGTTCAACATAGTTGAAACACAGCTCTTAATTCGTCCCCCTAGCCACAAACCCTTCCCCTTACTTCCTGTCTCGATCACTGTGAACAACATTTTGCCAGTTACTCAGGACCATAACCTGGGCATTGTCTTCAAATTGGACTATTTTGTAGGTCCTCATGTCCAAACTGTGTCTAAATCTTGCCAATTCTTTCTGTGTAGCATCTAAACAGCCTTTCCATCTAAACATCCATACACCTAAAACACTTGTTCAGGCTCTCATTATATTGTGTCTCAATTATTGCAATACCCTTTTCTCTGGCCTTGACAAATGCATTCCTGACCCACTCATTTCCCTTCAAAATGCTGCTGCAAAGATAATTTCCTTGCCCATGACTTTGACCATTTTACCCTTCTCTTTGCATCCCTTCATTGGCTCCCTTTTCACTATCGTATCAAACGTAAGCTGCTCGGCTTCAGTTTCAAGGCCCTTTGTGACCTTTTCTACTCTACCTATCACCTTTCATTCACTACTGAGATGTTATCTCCTGCCTCCCATCTGCTACTAATGCCAGCCTCCATCACCCACTTGTTCAACTTTCAGACAAGCACCTTCATGCTCCTCATGTTTGGGAGGAGCTGCCCATAAACATCCACAAAGCAGTTCATTACCTTCCTTCAAATCCCGGCTCAAAACTCTCGTTTGCTGTGCTGTCTGTAAAAAACTTGACAAGGATTAGACTGCAGGTGCACTGATACCATTGCCTATCATGCTGGCCAGTATTGTCCTATGTCAGTCTGTCTGCATCCATCTGTTGTCTCTTGCCTTATACTTTAGATGGTAAGCTCTTTGGGGAAGAGACCATCTTTTTGTCCTTTGTTTGTACAGTGCCGAGCACAATGCAGTGCTGGTTCATGACTAGGACTCCTAAACACTACGATAACACACATTATTATTAATACTCAAGTAGAAATCATCTTATATATCTATGTGTCAGTTATGTCAGATACACCAAGCCCACAGTAATGGAAATAGCTTTCATAATATTGGACATATTAGATTCTTTCACAATATGTTGTCTAATTTACTTGAATGATCTGAATAGCAGTAAAACTCATATATACCTGACCAAGGATTTTCTGCTCCTTTTCTTTAAAATGTGTGTGTGTACATACAGACATTGTTATTTGTTTTACAGTAGCAGCTGGAGGCTTGAACTCAGATCAGGGCCCCATTGTTCTAGGACAAGTACATATATGTGATGAGAGACAGTCCCTTTTCCAAAGAATTTACAGTTTAAATAGAAGAAACACAAATGGTAGGAGAAAGGAAGTATTATTCCCATATTAAAGATAGAGAAATGAGTCACAGGGAGATTAAATGACTTGCCTAAGGTCACATGGAAGTCCATGGTACATCCAGGAATTGAACTCAGACTTCCTGAGTCCCACATCAATGTCTTGACCTCTGTGTATTATATATATACACACACACACAGGTAGTTTACATACCCTAGTGATCTAAAAAAAACACAAATAGGAAATATTAAAAAACAAAACAAAATACATACCACCAATTTGAAAAGACAACAAACCTATTCAACAATCTTGGGTCACTGAGCAATGACGAATCAAATATGATTTGTAATGTGTTCTAGACAGACAGTAAAAATATTCAGCTCAGTCAGGGGTGCAGTTAGAAAAGTCTTAGGATGGACAAATTTCTCACCAAAAATTAAAGTTCTTTTCAAAGTTGTGAGCGTGTTGTTTTTTCCTCTCTTCCCGAGGCACTCCCTCCCCATGCCCTAGCTAGTCAGAAAGTGCAAAGAACAGAGATGTGGGAATAATGAATTACTCTATTCATTTATTATTCTTGATGAATAGTAAATTATTCTAACAACATTTACTATTCTATTCATTTATGACTTGAGAATAATTAGCAGGGAATAGCTGATAAAAAGTTTCTCCAAAATTAGACTTTAATGGTTTTATTGTGTTTATCTTCACCTGTGTGGAAATCTCTGCAGCTCTCCCTTCTTAGATGTTCCCATCTCCTCCTCCACTCAGATATGCATCCACCTCTCTCCAGCTGTCCATTGTCCCTGTCTTGATTAGACATGCCAAATCTCCTCACATTCAGACACATCCCCTTCCCTCTCAAAGACCCAGCCACACACCTTCACTTAGATCACGCCCACCATCACATCTATTTCCTCCCTACCCTTCAGATCACCCTCTCTGGGCAAATGAGTAGAGAGGGAAGATGAGTAAACAGCATTTGAATGAGGGAAAGAGTACATGTCTGAGTGAGAGGATAGAAGCATCAAAGAGAAGGTAAGTCTATATAAAGTGAGAGGAAAGGCTACATCTGAATGAGAGGAGGTGAATGTAGGGAAAAATACATGTCTGAGTAAGGGAAGATCTAGGGAAATAAAGGGAAGATGCATGTCTAGGCAGATGGGTATATCCAGGTGAGATGCTGAAATCAGTATGCCTCCATGAAGGCAAATAAGTCCATCCACATGCAGTTGTTTTCATTGAAGTTGTGCCCACTTATGCCAGCACTTAGTTTGGGCCATAATCATTGCCATAATTGATTTTGCTTTGCCTATGGATCCCAGGATCTTTCTGCTGGGCCTGTTTCCCAGTATTTCATTCCCACCAATTTGAAGGAAAAGGTGTGCATGTAATTCCAGAGTAAAAATTCCAGAAAAATTCCAGCTTGTTATCAGGGCTGCAGGAGTAGTACTTGTAGCCTGTTTTGTCTTCCTTTTGAGTTGCTATACTTATGCCTGTGAGAGGGTTTCCAGCATGCTGTTGCCCATCCAAGCCAAACATGGCCAATGTCCGTGTCCCATGTGCTTTTCGTATGCCATTTGCTTTGCCTTTTTATATCAACTCCATTATCTTGGTATCTAGAGACAAGGTAATCTGAAGCAAAATCAGTGTTCTGCAGAACGAGTAGGGTTTCAGTGAATTATCTGAAATATTATACTATGACAAAGTATCCCACATTACATATACCAGAACTGTCATGTCACAGTATGGCAAACATCATGTAGCACCTGTACTAGACCCCCTTCATAAAGTTTGCCTTACTGTCACTAAGGCTCTTCACCAAGACTTTAAAAATGTAATTATTATTGATACATCTGTTTCAGATGGGGCTGACTCCCCCTAGGGGATGATGACCAGTCTGTTTTAATTTAATTCAGTCTTTGGATCCAATATCCCGTGCTTCCAAGCCAGTTGGGTCTGGGTAGCATCCGGTCATTGTTTCTAGTTCTGGGCCTTTAAAGTACACTCCATGGTGCAGACTCCTCATCTAGCACCTCCTGTCCATGTCCATGCCTTCTTGTGATTCCTTAGATTCAGTCCATGTGTCACTCCTGCCCTCTGCCCTTCCTGCAAGCCTGCTGCTGTCTGGCAGTGGTTGGCTATTGAGAGTGAGGAAAAGAGCTGGAGCAAATCTTGACCTTAAATAAGGTTTCTGTCCCCTCTGTCATGTGCCCAACTGATGAGTTTCAGAGCTTCAGCCTGGGGTTAGCTGGAAAGTCCCAGCTCCACTGAGTTCATGCTGGAAAACACCAATTTTCTTCACTGCTTGTAGCAAAACCATTGTTCTAGCAGGTAAAGCACTTTAATTGATTACCCTTGTGATAGCTCTATAGGGAGTGAAGTATTACAAAAAACTGCCCTTGGTCTGTTCTTGACATCTCTAAGAAGTTATATTTATATTCTCAACATGTAAGTCATCTTCTTCAAAATGGTGATTACAAAGTCAATTGATGGTCATAATTTCATCTGTGACTTTGTACCTATCTACAGATATTATCCCAATGCATCATAACATCTGTGTACAATGGCATTATATAAATAAGTGAGGCTCAAGGCTAACACCTCTGACTTTTGGGCAAGCCACACCCTAAGTTAGGGATTCTTGGACACACATATACTAGACATATGTAGATGTATCAACTAATATACCTTTTGAAGGATTGCAGGATCTGAGGAAATCACGAGTTGTTTCTGATCTGTTGCCAGACCCATTTGTAAATCAAAAGCACTTTTACTGAAGATAAGGGAGTTACATCAGTTTGTAATCCATGTAAGAGGTCCATATTTTAGTAGTAGCCAGGCTGATGCTAGCTTTTCACATTAGCAAATAATTGCAGGTAGGCTCATGTTATGTTTATATCTGATGGTAGGATCGCACCCTCACTGTGCACTAGAGGCCAGATTTTCAAAGGTATTTAGGCACTTAAAGGTGCAGATTGTCACCTAGTGAAATTTTCAAAAGTACCTAAGCAGGTTAGGCATCTAACTCCCATTGAAATATGGCATAGTTGACCCTGTGCCATGCCATGCCCCTGTGGTTTACCAGTATAGGGCTTTGATGGTGCTGAGGTTGCTCTAAATTACACCAAGGGCTCAACAGTTCTTAGGAGACATGGGGACGGGAAAGTACAAAGGTGACTTAGACTTTACCTTCCACTCGGGGTCCTGTGTTGACCACAGTTTGACTGGACCTGCCACTCAGGGACCTCAGCTTAAGGCAGACAAATGAACATGCTGAAGAGAAACTCTCATTTGCAGAAGAACATAGGAAAGTGATCAAGAACACTGGATTCTCACTTCTGAGATTTGGTTGTAACGTAACTCAATGTAAGTGACATTTTACCTTCTTCGGAAGAAAAGGAAACCAGTGTTCCTTGTCTCTCAGTGAGTCTTTAAAACAGTGGTTTCTCCCAAATTTCTATTCACTCACTGCAATTGGGGCGAGTAATCAAACTAACAATAAATGAGAGCTCACTAGGTCAACTGACAACTTCATTATTCTGCAGAGAGATCCCTCCAGCGGAGATACAATACATACTAAGTTTGGAAGAGAATGCACTACAAGAAATTAAGTGGAGAACACTATCTGCATTGGCAGATCTTGTCAGTTGCAGCACTCTTCTGCTTCTGTACTTAAATTGTAAAACATACTTGTTTGCACTTATATCCTCTACATTTTAAGAGTCACTTTAGGCTGTATGGGAGAAAAGGTTAACTAGTCAAAGGCTGTAAATACTTCTTACCCTCGCTACTCTTGTAAAAATAGCGAGAGATGTGTTAGTTTTGATTTGTTTGGCATGTAAAATGTTCTTGGGATAATAGGAGAAAGGAATCCTTTATGCAGCCCTGCCACTGTCAGAAAGAGCCAGCTGGGGCAGGGTGAGTTTCTCTTTTGACATTGCCAGAAAAAGATTAAAAATATATTGCACTTATCTAATATCACTAATGAAACCACAGTGATGTCAGTTCTGATCAGGCTGTAATCGGAGTTGCTGATGGTGTGATAACAGGCTTCCTTTTTACGTGTTTTCTACATGTTTGCAGTGGAAAAGACCATAAATGATTAATTGTGGGTGAGTGGAAATAGTCGAGAAGAGAATAACTCTGCCACAACAACAACAAATGAGAGAAGGAGAGGACTTCAGAGTGAGTGCAGAGGGGAGGAGGAGGAGAGAGAGAATTCTGAGTATTTTTGAATGTGTGAAAGAAGACTCATTTATTTTATAAGAAGTAGATCACTCACATACACATGTTCACAATTTTGTGGTCATTCAACTTTGCGTAAATACTATTAATCAGCTCACCACAACTTATCATCCCTTTTTCTTTGGAAATGTAACCTGAAATTTAAACCTAATGTTAAAAGGGAAAGTAATAGAAAGATGACTCAATCAAACAAAAAGAACCACAACCTCTGCTTCACAGGTTTGTTTAAATGCCTGAGGCTCACATTCTGCCACCTTTACTCACACTGAACAGTATCTTACATACTGTGAGAAATCCCACTGAAGTCAGTGGGGTTACTTGCAGATGGGAGTAACACCAGCAATATCTTCCCCTTATATAGAAGTTTCTCACAGCGTCAGGATTCTATAAAAGATTCCTACCCCAAATCTCTCTTATATTCTCAGGCACAATATAAATACTAATCCTACAGAGCCAGATTCTAATATCCTTACACTGAGTATCTAAGTATGACTTGGACTACTTGTGGATTAAGAACTACTCATCATGAGTAATGGCAGCAGAATCTGGCCCATACAGTATATTCATCTCTTACCATCTCCTTGAAGCTGCCAGCATGGAGGGCAAGGAATAGTCAGAGGCTTTGTCTTATTAAGTTTCTTTGCCCTTGAAAAATGTGTACAAACATTTCAAACTCTATGTAACCCTTGTGTTGGGTATTTCAGATAGTAATGAGGGCCTGCTATAGGAAACATCAAAATATTTCCTTTTGGTCCTACGTTAGAGGGGTGCCTTCCTCAACTCAGATCATTTTGGCTCAAGCCTCTACCTACAGACACTTGCTCCTCAGTGTTTTTCTCTAGGGACAGAACATAAAAGAGCCTGGATCACCAAAGTGATTCTTCCCAACTCAGTATTTCTATGGGTTTGTCTACACTACAAAATTAGGTTGAATTTTTAGAAGTTGGTTTTTTAGAAATCGTTTTTATATAGTCGATTGCGTGTGTCCCCACACAAAATGCTCTAAGTGCATTAACTCGGCGGAGTGCTTCCACAGTACCGAGTCTAGCGTCGACTTCCAGCGTGTTGCACTGTGGGGAGCTATCCCACAGTTCCTGCAGTCTCTGCTTCCCACTGGAATTCTGGGTTGAGATCCCAATGCCTGATGGGGCAAAAAACATTGTCGCAGGTGGTTCTGGGTACATGTCATCAGGCCCTCCCTCCCTCTGTGAAAGCAACGGCAGACAATCGTTTTGCTCCTTTTTTCCTGAGTTACCTGTGCAGACGCCATACCACGGCAGGCATGGAGCCCGCTCAACTCACTGTCACCGTATGTCTCCTGGGTACTGGCAAATGCGGTACTGCATTGCTACACAGGAGCAGTAACCCATTGCCTTGTGGCAGCAGATGGTACATAGGCCTGAAAACCATCGTCATCATGTCCGAGGTCCTCCTGGCCACCTCGGTAAGGTCGGTCAGGAGCACCTGGGCAGATATGGGTGCAGGGACTAAATTAGGAGTGAAGCACCTGCAGGGTTGGTGGAGGACGGAAGGACAAGGCCACACAGCACTTTAAAATTTAAAAGTTTAAAACTTATTGAATGCCAGCCTTCTGTTGCTTGGGCAATCCTCTGGGGTGGAGTGGCTGGGTGGCCGGAGGCCCCCGCACCGTGTTCTTGGGCATCTGGGTGAGGAGGCTATGGAACTTGGGGAGGAGGGCGTTTGGTTACACAGGGGCTGTAGTGGCGGACTGTGCTCCAGCTGCCTTTCCTGCAGCTCAATCATACGCTGGAGTGTATTAGTTTGATCCTCCAGCAGCCTCAGCATTGAATCCTGCCTCCTCTCATCACGCTGCCACCACATTTGAGCTTCAGCCCTCTCTTCAGCCCGCCACTTGCTCTCCTCAGACCACCACCCCTCATCCCGGTCATTTTGTGCTTTCCTGCACTCTGACATTGTCTGCCTCCACACATTCGTCTGTGCTCTGTCAGTGTGGGAGGACAGCGTGAGCTCAGAGAACATTTAATCACGAGTACGTTTTTTTCACCTTCTAATCTTCACTAGCCTCTGGGAAGGAGAAGATCCTATGATCCTTGAAACACATGCAGCTGGTGGAGAAAAAAAAAGGGACAGTGGTATTTAAAATGACACATTTTCTAGAACAATGGCTACACTCTTTCACGGTAAACCTTGCTGTTAACATTACATACATAGCACATGTGCTTTCGTTCCAAGGTCACATTTTGCCTCCCCCCACCACTTGGCTAGCCCCTCCCCCCAACCCCCTCTCTGTGGCTAACAGCGGGGAACATTTCTGTTCAGTCACAGGCAAACAGCCCAGCAGGAACGGGCACCTCTGAATGTCCCCTTAAGGAAAACACCCTATTTCAACCAGGTGACCATGAATGATATCACTCTCCTGAGGATAACACAGAGAGATAAAGAACGGATGTTGTTTGAATGCCAGCAAACATACACTGCAATGCTTTGTTCTACAGTGATTCCCGAGTACGTGCTACTGGCCTGGTGTGGTAAAGTGTCCTACCATGGTGGGTGGAATAAGGCTGCCCTCCCCAGAAACCTTTTGCAAGGGCTTTGGGAGTACATCCAGGAGAGCCACAAATGCCAGGGCAAATGAATCATTAAACATGCTTGCTTTTAAACCATGTATAGTATTTTAAAAGGTACACTCACCAGAGGTCCCTTCTCTGCCTGGCGGGTCTGGGAGGCAGCCTTGGGTGGGTTTGTGGGGTACTGGCTCCAGGTCCAGGGTGAGAAACAGTTCCTGGCTGTTCGGAAAACCCGTTTCTCCGCTTGCTTGCTGTGAGCTATCTACAGCTTCTTCATCATCATCTTCCTTGTCCCCAAAACCTGATTCCATGTTGCCTCCATCTCCATTGAAGGAGTCAAACAACACGGCTGGGGTAGTGGTGGCAGAACCCCCTAAAATGGCATGCAGGTCATCATAGAAGCAGCATGTTTGGGGCTCTGACTCGGAGCGGCCGTTTGCCTCTCTGGTTTTCTGATAGGCTTGCCTCAGCTCCTTAAGTTTCACACGGCACTGCTTTGGTCCCTGTTATAGCCTGTGTCCTTCATGCCCTGGGAGATTTTGACAAATGTTTTGGCATTTCGAAAACTGGAACGGAGTTCTGATAGCACGGATTCCTCTCCCCATACAGTGATCAGATCCCGTACCTCCCGTTCAGTCCATTCTGGAGCTCTTTTGCAATTCTGGGACTCCATCATGGTCACCTTTGCTGATGAGCTCTGCATGGTCACCTCTGCTGATGAGCTCTGCACTCACCTGCAGCTTGCCACGCTGGCCAAACAGGAAATTGAAATTCAAAAGTTTGCGGGCCTTTTCCTGTCTACCTGGCCAGTGCATCTGAGTTGAGAGTGCTGTCCAGAGCGGTCACAATGGAGCACTCTGGGATAGCTCCCGGAGGCCAATACAGTCTAACTGCATCCACAGTACCCCAAATTCGACCCAGCAAGGCCGATTTCAGCGCTGTTCCCCTTGTCAGGGGTGGATTAAGGAAATAGATTTTAAGAGCCCTTTAAGTTGAAAAAAAGGGCTTCTTCGTGTGGACAGGTGCAAGGTTAAATCGATTTAATGCTGCTAAATTCGACCTCAACTCCTAGTGTAGACCAGGGCTATGTTTACATACTCAGGAGGCTCTTGGATACTAGAATGATGAGGGCTATATGAACAGATAGCAAATGATGGACATGGGGCAGGTTGTAATAAAAATCTGAATGAATCTAATAAAAGAAAGGAAAAGCAAGGTGACTGTTAACAAAAGTAACTATAAATAGCACTAAAGTACCCAATCAACACATAACTACAGTATCAATACTCAACTCCACCAGCCCTTACCAACTGGATACTGTTGCTACTTAGAATGAAAAATAATCATCTTGAGAGACAGCTCCACTGGTTCATGTGGTGAACTAACTTGGACTGGGACCCTTGGAATGAAAATGTTACTTTATGTCAAGAGAAATGCTCACTCCCCATTGCAGCACAGAGGGGATTAGAGGTCAGTAACAGACAGTGTGGATGGAAAGGTATGGCTCGGAATCTATTGTACCTCACTCTTCTTCGCTCTTCCCAATTTTCATGCACCTGGTTGCTCCTTCACTGCAGTGAGGAGCTAAGTAGTGCTGTTGCTACAGCAGATGCATACTCTCTCCATGGCTAGTATGGCAGCTGGTTTGAGCAACCAACCTCTGTCTTCCTCTTCTCTCCACTACACTCCTGAATCTGTTGTGGATATTCAGTTCCTAGAAGTAGGGCAGGGTGGTGGAGTTCTGATTTTTATCATTTCTCAATATAGTGATCCCAAAAATGATAGGTGATTTACATAACAGTATGGATCCCTGCCCCAAGGACTCCCCTCAGCATCCAAGAGACATGTCTTCCCCTTACAGCCCCAAGTCCAGGTGATCAAAGTCAACAAAGTGCGTTAAAATACTTTGGTTATGATGGCTACCTAAGTAGATAGATAAAAAGAGAGACAGAAGACAAACACTGGGTCTTTGCTGGGGGTGCCCCGCCCACACTTTCCCTTGCCCCTGGGTAGCCCCTTTAGCCCTATCTCCTGCAAATTTTTCGTTCTCTTGCAGCCAGCACTTAAACAAGTCATCAGAGGAAGTAGGTGAAGTTCTATTTCCATGTAAATGTGGTAAAGAGTCCTGTGGCACCTGAGAGACTAACAGACATATTGGAGCATAAGCTTTCATGGGTGAATATCCGCTTCGTCAGATGCATGTAGTGGAAATTTCCAGAGGCAGGTATAAATATGCAAGCAAGAATGTTGTTCCAGGTGAGCCTCAGCTCTTGTCCACTCACGCCCCTTCTCTACCTACTCTACATTGATGACATCTTCATCATCTGGACCCATCGGAAGGAAACCCTGGAAGAATTCCACCATGATTTCAACAGCTTCCACCCCACCACCAACCTCAGCCTGGACCAATCTACACTGGAGGTCCACTTCCTAGACACCACAGTGCAAATAAGTGATAGTTACGTTAACACCACCCTATACCGAAAACCCACCGACCGCTATGCCTACCTTCATGCCTCCAGCTTCTATCCCGGACACACCACACGATCCATTGTCTACAGCCAAGCACTGAGGTACAATCGCATTTGCTCCAATCCTTCAGACAGAGACCAACATCTACAAGATCTTCACCAAACATTCTCAAAACTATGATACCTGCATGAGGAAATAAGGAAACAGATCAACAGAGCCAGACATGTACCCAGAAGCCTCCTGCTGCGAGACAAGCCCAAGAAAGAAACCAACAGAATTCCACTGGCCATCACATGCAGTCCTCAGCTAAAACCTCTCCAATGCATCATCAGTGATCTATAATCCATCCTGGACAACGATCCCTCACTTTCACAGGCCTTGGGAGGCAGGCCAGTCCTCGCCCACAGACAACCCACCAACCTGAAGCATATTCTCACCAGCAACTACACACCGCACCATAGTAACTCTAACTCAGGAAACAATCCATGCAACAAACCTCGATGCCAGCTCTGCCCACATATCTACACCAGACACACCATCGCAGGACCTAACCAGATCAGCAACACCATCACTGGTTCATTCACCTGCACGTCCACAAATGTAATATATGCCATCATATGCCAGCAATGCCCCTCTGCTATGTACATCGGCCAAACTGGACAGTCCCTACGTAAAAGGATAAATGGACACAAATCAGATATTAGGAATGGCAATATACAAAAACCTATAGAAGAACACCTCAATCTCCCTGGACACACAATAGCAGATTTAAAGGTAGCCATCCTGCAGCAAAAAAACTTCAGGACAAGACTTCAAAGAGAAACTGCTGAGCTTCAGTTCATTTGCGAATTTGACACCATCAGCTCAGGATTAAACAAAGACTGAATGGCTAGCCAACTACAAAAGCAGTTTCTCCTCCCTTAGTGTTCACACCTCAACTGCTAGAAGAGGGCCTCATCGTCCCTGATTGAACTAACCTCGTTATCCCTAGCCTGATTCTTGCTTGCACATTTATACCTGCCTCTGGAAATTTCCATGCATCCGACGAAGTGGGTATTCACCCACAAAAGCTTATGCTCCAATACGTCTGTTAGTCTATAAGGTGCCACAGGACTCTTTACCGCTTTTACGGATCCAGACTAACACTGCTACCCCTCTGATACTGTTTCCATGTAGTGAGAGTTAGGGAATCATTCCAGTCCTGCTGCTCCCCATGGCTGAGTTCCTGTCCAGCTGGGGGCTATGGCATACCCAGACTTTCCTTTGCCCCCGGTAGCTCCTGCTTCTGACTGAGGTGCCTATCAGTCAGTGAACTGGGATAATCAGTCATTTCAGGGGCGAAAGTGCTTTCATTCTACATTCCAGCCAGGCAGAGGTCCCATTGTTGCTGAATACTGGACAGGAGTTCTAACAGCTCAATATCTGAGAAGGGCTACTCATATACATAGTATACGTTCAGTCTGCATCATACTTGCTTTTTATATAGTTTTATGAGCATTATTGTCTGCCAAAATATAAACAGAAAATGCTAGGCAATTCTCTATGTACAAACTAATACAATAGGACAGCTGAATCCTCTAAAAGAGGTTATTATTGAAATACTAACTAGTCCATTGTACAAATATCAGACATAGTTATGAAAACCTTTCAGCAGTTTTCTTCTGGGATTCTTTTAAAAGATAAAAGTGTTTTTGATTGTTTTGTAATGAATTGCTGTCATAACAAAATTGGCAGGGGGAGGGGAAACAACCAATCTACCAAAAAAAAAAAAGTTAAATCCCTTGCTCCGTTTAACTTATTAAAGTCTGAGCCTCAATAACAAGTTAGAACTGGAACCACTTGACCAGTCAAATAGAGAGCTCAGACAGAATTTATTTTTCTTCCTTCAAGGAGATATTAATATTCCAAAGTGGTTAAGAATCGGGCAGAAGTAGACTCTGAATGAGAGATTCAAGCTCAGGTGAAGAAAACAAAATTATGAAGTTTAAAATACCTGGTTGGTAAGGGGGTCACCATTAATGTCCTTGCAGTTTTGTCATTTGCTTAATTTATGCTACCACAGTACACTTAATATTGGAAGTATATATTTATTATGGGGAACACCATAGCAACATTAATTTGTGCAAATATTAATGATGACCACCTATGTTTCATCTTGTGTACTACAGTCAGGCTTGCAATCTAATCCTTGCTGTGCAAACTAGCCAAATTATCTTATTTGTCTTGACTAGAACTAAGTGCCTTAATTATGAGTTTTTGTGCACTGTATTTTTATGTAGGAGCAGAGCCCCACTGTGTTTGACATTGTACAAAGTTGAAAGCCACATTCCCCTGCTCCTGTCAAGGGAGCTCACATTCTAAGGTCACTCAAAATCTGGAATCAGTGACATCATGAGATGTAATGTCATTAAGGGAAGTGCACTACTGTGGGAATACAGTGTTGCATACTCCTGCACTATGAGTAAAGTGATTGTAACCCCTGCTGAAGCCAGTCTACTGGTGGTGGGAGAACCTCCAGTCCTCAGGCTGGGAGAGGGGGTTAATTCCTACAGCAGCAGGAGAAAAGGTGCACTGAGGGGCAAAGGGAAGATGTGTGGCTGGGAGCGGGGATAAAGTTGAAGTGTAACTTGGGGGGAAGGCAAAACTGATATGGGGGCTGAGTGGGTGCATAACTAATTGCTGGTTCGGGTGGTGAATAGGTAGTTGTTGGTGGGGATGACACACAAGTAATTTGAATTTTAAGTTTCAGAGATAAGCTAGAAGCTCCATGCCATCTGGCAGAACTTTGTAATTAGATTTTAGTTGGGTCTTCCAGTGAGAATTCCTGTACCAGGAGCCATGATCACCTTACTCTGTAAATCTGGGAGAGACTGTAATAGCTACACATATTGGATATGGGCAGGGGGAGCTAAAAATCACAGAACAGGCCAAAAATCAAGAGATACTTTTAAAAGAAATACCATGGGTTTTGCACTACTCTCATGATTTTTGCAGTCTGATTCATGATATTTGAATATTTGGTGTTGGCAATACTGAGAATGTGATGAGCAAGAACAGTTAGGTGATGTCAAAAGTAATTAGGATTTTTAAAAAGTTTATAATGCCTAATAAAGTCATAGGAGAGAAAAACAGGCATAAATAACCCCAAAACCTACAATAGCAGGCTTTAGTTATAAAAATTCAGGATTTCTTACAACCAGATCTTTGGCCCTCACCGATTTATGTTTAGCTTTTCTTGCTATAAGTAACCAAAAGTGCTATCTCTTTATCTACCTCATCCCAGTTTGAGCTGAACTTTTTTTAAAGGAATCAATCTTTTTCACTACGTTCTATTGGTAGCTAGCCCTTTAAATCTGGGGAAGACACTCAGCTGTAACTGTAAAGTAGCCATTTTGCATTTGATTGCTGTAGGTTGCATCACCTTCCTTTTCAGCTAGTTAGACTTGCTAGTTTCTGTTTTGGTTTTGTTTGGCTTTTCCTTCTCTTCTTTCTGAGGAGATGGCATATATTCACAAGCACCATAATGTTGCTTCATCTTTGTGCTAATATCCCATGCTTCTAATTAGTGTAGGGACAACTAAAGGGATTGGAGGGAAAGCATGCTCAGATCTCATGATTTTCAGAGGAAAAATTTGGTAAAGGTTTTTGTTTGAGATGGATTTCTTTTTCAGTGAGTTCTATAAATGGTCAAGGAGGAAGAAGTTAAATCTCTTTCCTTTTAGGTGCCCTGTTGTAATCATAATGGAAATTTGTTTTCAGAGTACATGCTTCATATTTTATTTATAGTAAATCCTAATAACAGCAGAATGATGTCCCTTAGGGAGAGCCCCTGGTTTTACCATTACAGCTGAGCCAACTATGTTGTCTGTTGAAAATCAGGTTATTTATCTGGGTTTTCTAGAGGCTCTCTCTTTATGTTAGGCATGTGAATGACAATGATTTCTATTTATAGAGGTAGTTCTTTGAAATAAGTGTTGGGCTGTGATATTAAATTAATTTAATTGAAATAATAATCCAAAGGGAAAGCCTATTTTTGGATCTCCTGTCAGAAAGGAAAACAAAAGGGAAAGTTTTCTCCATAGTTTGAAAAGTCAACCCTAGCAGGGAAAGCCTAACCCTTTTGATTTGTACTCTCACTCTCACTAGATAGATTTAGTTATATTTGGTTATAGATTTAGTTATAAGTATCTTGAATTTGATAAAAGTGATCAGGTTTGATACTGAAGGGTTAAATGGGCACTGTGCAGTTTGGTAGGCTCAAAATATGACCTACCTACCATACAGAAAATATCATTTTAAAGTCTATAGTCAGAGAACATGTGTGTGTATATATAATGTTTATAACTGTATTGTATATTTTATTACTGGCAAGAAGAAAACATATGTTGAAGTATTGGAATGTCACAGGGGATGGAAGTTCCATTTTTTTCAACCAGTTCTACTCCGAATTAATTGAATTGACCCTCAGAACATGCCCATGATGGAGGTAAATATTATTATCCTGTTTTTACTGACTGGGAAATTAAGCAGATTGACATTAAGAGGCTGTCAAAGGTCACACAGGAAATCCCAGCAGAGTTGCAAGTATAATGCAGGGGTGAAACCAAGGCCTCATTGAAGTCAATGGCAAAGCTTACAATGATTTCAGTGGGGTCAGAGTTTCACCCCACGTATCTTGTCTCCCAGGTCTGTGTTTTAGCTAAGAGACCTACAGAGTAAAGGAATGTGGAAGAAAAAACAGATTTCATTTTCAAGCTTTGTAGGCTATTATCAACAACAGTGAATAAAAATGATTACAAAAAATGAAGAAAAATACTTTGACTGTGTCATTTTAAAACAATTCTGCTAAGTGGCTTTTTACACATCTCACACATTGTGGATATCCAAGGTGGGTTTTTAGATGGTAATAAAAGAATTATTTTTCAAGATCTGAAAAGCATAAAAAGCAAGAATGAAAAGACAAGGAGCTGATTCTGATCTCCCACTACTTTTTATAGAATCATCAAATCATAGGACTGGAAGGGACCTCAAGAGGTCATCTAGTCCAGTCCCCTGCACTCATGGAAGGACTAAGTATCTAGACCAGTTCTTAACCTTTACTGCGGCCTGCAACCCTTTTGTTCTCAAAATATCTTCTCGCACCCCTTATCAAAAATCGTTGAAGGAGGTCAGTTCTTTAAACCTAGATATATTTTTTGTTTGTATATTACAGTAATCATTAAAAAAATGTATAATGTTAATAAATACATAGGTTTGATGAAACAAAGTAGTTGTACTTAAGTGCCTGTGCCTAATTTGTGTTTTCAATGATTTACCTTCTAAAAAAATCTGGCATGTCTCGCACCCCCAGAAAGGGCATCTCACACCCCCAGGGGGTGCATGCACCCCAGGTTAAGAACCACTGATCTAGACCATCCCTGAGAGGTGTTTGTCTAACCTGCTCTTAAAAATCTCCAATGATGGAGATTCCACAACCTCCCTAGGCAAGTTATTTCAGTGCTTAACTAACCTGACAGTTAGGCAGTTGTTCCTAATGTCCAACCTAAAGCTCCCTTGCTGCAATTTAAGCCCATTGCTTCTTTTCCAAGCTTCAGAGGTTAAGAAGAACAATTTTTCTCCATAACTAGAGTGCTACAGCTATCACCTCCATGCTGAAGACTCACAAATATCTTTCTGTCTTCAGTCTCTTGTTCTCTGTCTGGTGTCTCAGATATCTCCATTTAGGATGATGGACTATCATCACAAATTCAATCAGTCCAAAAATTAGTGTAACTTTTCTTCTAATCCCGCTTTACCAGCACCCAGCTGAATAACAGCTGAGAACTCCACTATTCTTCCTCTGTCTTAAGCTTCAGAGTAACAGTCGTGTTAGTCTGTATTCGCAAAAAGAAAAGGAGTACTTGTGGCACCTTAGAGACTAACCAATTTATTTGAGCATGAGCTTTCGTGAGCTACAGCTCACTTCATCGGATGCATACCGTGGAAACTGCAGCAGAAAAGTCTGCTGCAGTTTCCACAGTATGCATCCGATGAAGTGAGCTGTAGCTCACAAAAGCTCATGCTCAAATAAATTGGTTAGTCTCTAAGGTGCCACAAGTACTCCTTTTCTTTTTGTCTTAAGCTTGTAACCTCTGCCATTTTTGATGGTGGTCTTATTTCCCAATATCCAGTCTTTAAGTCCTTGGGGTATCTATCACTTTTGGTTCTACTCTATTTGTTAGAACTGCTTAAAATTTTTTCGTTAAAACATTTAAATGAAAATGGACTTTCTGACACACAATTTTTATTTTTCAACAAAAAATGTTCAGTTTTTGACAACTGAAAAAAATATTAAAATTGTCTTTCTCCTTTTTTAGCTTGGAAGGGCAGGGAAGAAGGGAGAGAAAATGGAAAAACATAAAATGAAAAGAATTTTTTTCATTTTATCTCATTGAAAAATTCTGTGAACATTTTTGAATGAAATGAAATTTTGAATGCAACAGCCATTAAGAGGTTGACAGACACTTATTACTGGCTCATTTTCCCCAGAGTAT
This sequence comes from Caretta caretta, assembly GCF_965140235.1. Classification (NCBI taxonomy): domain Eukaryota; kingdom Metazoa; phylum Chordata; order Testudines; family Cheloniidae; genus Caretta; species Caretta caretta. The sequence continues at coordinate 203,158,637 of NC_134207.1, read as the reverse complement.
AGTATTTATGCATCACCTATATATGCTTGTAGTTGTACTGATATTTTATCAGAAGTTTATTTATGTCTATAAGATTACTATCTGTGACTCTTCATGCACTGTAGCTCATTTGACCCTCTCTGTGCCCTGGGTGTCCCTCACCAATCAATCTATGGTGCCATTTTTAAAAGGACTAGTCGTTGAAGTTCTGATGCTCTGTACACAGAGTCACCTTCTGGCATACAGGCTGAGCACACCTGGTTCTCCTTTCTACAAAGTGAAAATCCAGCTTCCTTTGAATTGCCTTAAACCATGAGTGAAGAAACCATAAGTGAAACACTAAGTAAGAATACAAGGATCTGCCCCTGTATATGTTAAATTGTATGTAGTTGAGACAGCTTCCTTTTTATTTATGTAGCTTAGGTGATACTTGTTCATTGTTTGGTCCGACGAAGGGAGTTGTGTGACTGAGGGACTTGTGTGGCTCTAAATGAAGATAATACTACATGCCTTTATCATAAGTTTAAAACAAATAATTAATGTCTAGTATATTTTTAGAACAGTGTTTTGTATTGATCACTGCATAGAAATTATATTACCCATCTCTGTATAGTACTTTGAAATCTTTGGACAAAAGGTGCAATAGGTGCTGTTTATTATATTGATTTTACTTATTATTTACAACTCACCTGCCTGCCTCAAAATGGAGGCTTTATTGTCCAAATCTTCCTTTGTGAAGCATTGCCTATGGAATCTCTCTTCACAAAACAATCTAAGCCGAGTGTGGCTTACTATTTCCATAACATCTGTCTTTTTCTACTATGGAACAGATTAACAATTATGCTTAAAAAAAAAAAAGAAACAAAAATGTGCAGTTTAGACTGTAATAGCTTGCTGTGCTACATGTATGTCAGAGGAAAAGGTCTCTCCCACAGTGCAGCTGGTAGGGTTCACACTTTCCCATCTTATTGTACAAGAGAATACTATATTATTTCTATTACGAAATTATTGTCTGGAAAAAAAGACAGCAGATCAGCTCCCCTTCCCCCCAGCTTTCCACGCATGCAAAGCTTTTTTCAATTGTGTTAAGCAGTATAGCAGAAGGATTTTTTAAATTAGTGTTTTGTTTTGGCAATGGTTGCTGATGTGTACATGTAATACAGTTTTAATCAAATCCCAAATGCTGAAGACCTTTCAGCAGTATCTTAGGCAGAGCTGTGCAATGCTTACTCCACTTGAAGTGGCCACTAGGGAGGCACAATTAGCTGTTCCCATGGAGAAGTTTGTTATAGTAATAAATAATAAGTACTGTAGGTAGAGATGGAATCAATTAAAGATATTTTTGACCATCTAATGGTTTATGGGAATGCTGAATAATTGACAACAAGAAGTTTTTGACTATGTTCAGTAGTATATTTTATTGTAACTAAACTGCGACCATAGAAATGGGGAGCCCTCTGTGTTTACAGAGTTATAAAGGTCAGCTTGTACTGTTTTCTTAAAACATCACTGCTCATAATATTACTGCTAAGAACATATTGAAAATGGAAGCAGCCCTTCTATTAGCCTGTTTTAAACAGATTTAAAATATGGCCATGAATAAATATTTGCTTCAGACCGACAAAGCTCAAGAGCAATTTTATTAACATTTTCCAAACAGTCTATGTGCTATCAGTAATCCTAGCAATGTAAAGAACAATAGAAGTTTACTAGTGCATGGGGCTTTTTGCGTGCGTTTGCTTATGTAACTCAGAAACCATTTTGATATTTATATCTGTTTTGGCAAACATATCTATAACATTGTCAAATCACTTCTATTTTTCGGAGGGGATAACTATTGACATAGGCTCAGACCAGAACCCCAGATCCCACAATCCCATAGGAAGAAGAACTGGTTGAATAGTATTTTCTGAAAGCAACATTAAGCAAATTTAAGGCTAGATTCACCAGTCCTTTAAGTGTCACTCCAGTGGCACAAAGCAAAATTAAAGCTGGTAGCCAGTTACCTGAACTTCTCCCAGCATAAGGGAATTTCTGAGTGTCACTGTGCCACTCCCCTCCTCTCCTTCAGAGTGGAGGCTGTGGCTTGGGGAAAAAAGGTTATGGATGTGGAAGTTCAAAATCCCAAACCAGATCTAACTCCAGATCTGAATTTTCCTGCTGCCTAATCCCCTTGAATTGTGTAGAGCTCAAAATCTGAATTGATATTTTGCAGTTTGGCTCCATCTGTACTAACAACAGACAAAATATTATGGTTTAGCAATAGCTGTCATGTATTCACATTAAAATTCAGGAAAAAAATCAGTTTGTCATTGATAGACCATAATGGCTCTTTCAGAAATGATTGAACGAATAATATGTGACTTCTGTGTTATCTGGGGTACCACATATCTGATGCCTGATGAATTGACACATCTACTAGCTAAAAACATTTTAAATTATAATAAATATTTTATTAGAAGGTTTTGCACAGTATAATAGTGCTAAGAAAGGTTCAGTGTAATACAGTTAGAAGTAACAAAGGGAAATATTTTTAAATTTAAAAGTTGTATTTATCTGATATGAAATAAATACCATAAATGTGTGCTACAACCTCAGACAGATAATATGGCCTTTTATAAAAATTTTCATATTCTTATCTTCATCAACCCACTGTTAATTGATGTGCTGATACTTTGCACATCACTTTCTAAGAGAGAAAAAGTTGAATATGAGGAGCAAAAAACTCAAAAGATTTCACAAATGCTAGTGCTTGAGTTTGATTTTTCCATATTCATACACTTCATTATTAATGAATTTGAGAAGCTTTAAAACTGGCCTGTCTTATTCTGTTAAAGATGCACACATTCTATATCAAATATATGTATTTGATTGTGAATATGCATTCAACATGGAATATGTGTGTTCAACCTGCTAATGATTTGGGTGACCACTTTTGAAGCTCCAGAACTGAATACTAACATCTGATACTTTGTAAATAATCCATGAATTGTTCTTTTTACTTATTTGTAATATTTACCAAAAACAGGGCTGGTGCTCAAAAACTGAAATTTGCTGAATTTTGTATTCAGTAAATACCATGTGATCGATTGTACTTCTTAAAGAAGGATGATTCTATGCCTTGTCATTGCCATTTGTTTTCATTATTAAAAAGAGAATGCTGTAAGGATATGAAATGTAAAAAAGGCCAAGGACATACACCTGTGGTAGCTGTCTTTTGTTTGTCTGCATGTCATCTACTTTGGCTGGCTGTCATCTAAATCATCTTTGGATATGGTCCATCACATTATTTTACTTCAGAGGCTATCCAAAGATTTTTCCTTTTTGATTATTCTGTCATGAGTTATAAGACAGCAGAGGCTGGGATAGCCCTTATTTATGTTCCATTGTTGATGTTATGGTACCTCAAAGAGACATTTATCCAGGTCAGAGAGAAAGAAAGTGAATCCATCTCTTGTATTTTCAGAAGTTTTTAGATATTCTGGAGAAGCTGTCAACTCCTACAATGAGGTTCTGTTCAAAATAATGTTCTGTTGGTCACTACAGAAATTTACTACATGAATCTCTGATGCTTTTGGATGTATGGTTACAACTGACATCCAAAGGTAGGTTTTACTGGGCTTTACTGCTATGCAGCATTAACTGAAATAGCTAAACCTTGATCCTTAAAACTTGGCATGCAAATAGTCTTCATTGAGTAGATCTCAGCCTCACTAGATTTGAAATAAATTAGCTGGCTATTAATGAAAAAATAGCGGGACAATTAGTATTGTGGGTATTGTGCCCATGTACTGCATTTTTGGGGGTTAAATCTGAATGTTTGCTCTTACAGCGAGGTGCACTGTGCCTGAATGCATTCTATCAAAAATGTGCACTACGGGCCTGATTCACTACTGCATTACTACAGCTTTAATTCCATTATTAAACAGAAAACTACAGTAAAAGAACATTATTAAGGTTGCAAAGTCAAGCACTCAAAAGTTAGGACATGCCAGAATTAAGATTGCCTATGCAACCTTAATTTGCCCCCCAGGCATATGCATTATGAGGCAGTCCTTAATTATGTGATCACATACTATTTGTTCCAGAGAACCGCTCCTTCATTCAGTGCTCAGGATGGGCCTGGCTTAGGGGATGAATAAGAGCTGTGCAGTGAAGGAGGCTGTTGTCTGTAGGACTCTTGCTTCATTTGTTGTAGAAGTTGGAATGCGTGTAGTGAATGATGCAGGGTATTGCAGGAAGAGAAAGGACAGTGTCATGGTTAAGGTAGTTGAATGCTCCTCTAAGGAACTGGATTGTATCCCTGTCTCTGCCACTGAGAGCCTGTGCAGTACTAGGCAAGTCACTTAAATCAAACTTTTCACATGTGGTCACTAATTTTGTTGCTTATTTTATGGGTACCTGACTTGAGATCCTGATGTCTTTGCAGAAGTCCTGAGCAGTCACAGCTGCAATGAATCATCGCTCTGGCATGCTGCAATGTCTCAGCAGCTCTGACTTAGCCTTCCTACAGAGCCTGCAGTGACTCAGCTTTCAGGCATGTGGAAGCAAGCTATCCCTGAGCAGAGTCTGGGTCAGATGACTCCCAGGCTCAGGTATTTTCCCAACCACAGCAAAACTGCAAATCTGTGTGTGCAAGAGCACTACCCGCCCAAGAACGCTCCTGCTGCCTCACAGTGTATCAGATGCGTAATCCTCCCAGCCTGCTCCTGCTCCAGTTCTTGTTCTTGCCTCAGCTCTGTCAAAGCCCTGTTCCAGTCTTGTCCTTGTCTTACACACCTTGCTGCAGCCCTGTGACCGACCCTCTCCAGTCTTGCCTCTGCCTCCTGACCTCCCTGGATCCTTGGACTCTGGCCACCTGGCTTTGACTTTTTGGCCTGTATCTGGACTCTGGCTATAGTACTGGTTTGGTTTGTCCATGCACGCTGACTGCCTGGCTTCAACTTTGGGCCTACACCTGGACTCTGGCTACAGTACTGATTTTGGCTTTTCTGTGAACTCTGATCTCAGTTCTGATCTCAACCCAGACCTTGATTCTAGCATTACCCTCACTCCAGTTCCATCCTTACATCTGGCTTTGATCTCTGCTCCAACCACTAAGCCTGACTACCAGGCGGCAATGCCTGAGAGCTGTGCTGGAACATATAAAATGCTATATAATACTAAGTACTCAAAAAATCTGTTCCTAGATGCCTCAAATTAAGCATCCTAAATTAGTGAATACTTTTGACCTTAATTTCCCTGTGCCTCAGATCTTCATCTGTAAAATGGGAATGATACCACCATCCCACCGCACAAAGGGTGCTGTGAAAATTAATGTGAAGCACTCAGACACTATAGTAGTGAGCACCATGGAAAAACCAATGAAGGAATTATTAATTCTATCTTCAAAGCAGGATTTGAACAGTCTGGTATGTAAGGCATGAGGCCATACATAGAACAATGGGGGAAAAAACAATACTGCATAGCTGCTCATTAAATGAGCACTGAACATTTTGTGTGCTTAATGATTCAGGGGTCTTGTGAGGGGAAAATATGATCATGTAACTAAGACAATATCATAATGCATTGGCACAAGGGGGGCTAATTATTGTTACCCAGACAACCCTTAATTCTGGCATTTCTTAACATCTGAGTGCTTGACTTTCAACCTTGATGATGTTCCTTTAATGTCGTTTTTTGTTTGTAATTTCCTAGGTTTTTAAAAAAATCAAACTGAAAATTTTTTTTATCATATGGCATCATGTTAACATCCACATGGTTCATCAGGTTAGAACATTTAAATCCATCACACAGACATCTGCTACTTGAGTTAATAGAGTAACTGAAAACAATAGTAGATTGTCATCCTCTATTTGGACCACAGTATTAAAGGATGGGACAAATATTTTGCCAGTGGGTTTCATAGATATTTGCTGACAGCAGAGGAATGGTGAAGTTCTGGAATCTTGGGTACCATTCTAGGCTCTTAGGGGGAATGTGCTGTAGTGGGCATAGACCCTTCAAACCTGCCCCTGTCCCAGTCCGGTCTCCTCTGCTCCCCTAGCTCTTTGTCCCACTCCCTGTCTCCACTCCTCAGGCTTCTTATCTCATTCCTAGTTTCCTTACTCCCAGCTTCAGTGCCCATCCCCATTTCTCTTCCTGTTTCACAATCTGTCTCCTTGCCCAGCTAGTCTTAGTTTCCCTAAATCCCCAACTCTCAACCAGTCCTAGTCTTCCCCTCCACACTCCCTGTCCCAGTACCAGTCATCCCACCACCACTCTCAGTCCACTCTTCTTGACCACCTAGTCCCAGTTTCTGCTTCTTCCAGCTCCTCATCCGATCTGTCTCTCTTTCTCCACTCATCCCCCATTCCCATGTTCCCTGTCCCCACTGGCTCCCAGTGCCAGTTTCCCTCCCTGGTCTCCTCATCCTTCACAGGAGAAGCTCCCTGCTCTCAGTTCTAGTGCTTGAACCCAGCATGACTTGGAGCAGTTGGAAACTGCAATTGTAGGAAAAGTCCTGCTCAGCTCTCCCTGGAGCATGCTCAGTGTGGATGCAGTCTTTGGGGGAATTAAGCTGTGAAGCGCTACAAGACTGTACTGAGGATGTGCACATTGAGATTTTTCAGTGGTTTATAATTTGGCCAGATTTGAGCAGATTTTCAGAGATACCGCAAAAGGCATATCCCTAACATAAAGGTCACAGCCTACCAAATTCAAAAACCTGCTCCAAAGCATGGGGGTGCTAGAGCTCAATGGAAAGGTCACCTGAATCTTTTAACATGAGCAAAACAATGTATTTTCTCCCCTAAATTCATTCTCAGAAATGGCTGAACCATTTTGAATGAAATTGTCCAAAGAAAAAAATAGTAATAATCAGCCCAAATGGTTAAAGTTTGACAAAGTTTATATGCAATGGAAAATAGTGTCTTATAATGAGAAGTACTGAACAACCTTAAAAATAGGTGGTGCTATCAGCCCGTAAAACTGGAGTAATGCAGCGGTGAATCGAGCACTAAGCAATGTCTATCAAAAGAGCCTTAGGTGCTAATTCCACTTTCAGGACCTTTTAAGAATAATCTACTATAATGTGCTTTCCCATGGAATAAAAGCTCCAGAAAACTCTCTAGGTTATTTACATTGCTGAGTGTCCTCTGAGTACTCCCTTTGGGGAGGAAGGAGATTGGGTGTCGGTTTCTAAGCATGCAGAATCAGGGGATCCACAGGGAACTCAGTTCTTAACCTTATAGATCCTAAAGCTTCTGAATTGAGGGCCTAGTTTTCTGCTATGCCTACTTCTCCTACACCTACCTGGCAGCATGACTCCTAGAATGGCTGTGCTGCTGTTGAATGCATTCCACTGTCCCCACCCATGGCTGCGCAGTACACTCTATGAGGGTACTCTGTGAAAATTAGATGTGCTTTGGAGCAACATTAACTCCCATGTGGCCATTTGTAAGCTATCCACCCCAGCTGGAGGAAACACTGTGGACTGTGTGATGCTCTCTGGCTCCCTCCCCTCCCCATCTCCCCAAACAGGCCTCTTCCTGACCAGAGCTCTGAAGTGTGCCAGATTTAGCAGGATATTACCCCTTTCAGCTGCCTCAAGCTCCCTGTTTCTCTTCACTGCAACATAAATTAATGTTCCATGGAAGAAAGAGAGAGCTTGCACTGCAAAATATCCTCTAGCCTAGGGGAAGGTGAGCTGAGCTGGATGTCTTGACACTAGAGTTCTGGTCTTAGTTCTAGTGAGTGCTATTTGTATTGTTGCCTTTTGTTCAAATGGTGATTAATCTCAGGGCTTTGGTTTTCTGTTATGGGAGGGAAATTGATGTCACGGAATCAAGTCTGGTGCAATTTATTTCCTTTATGTGTATAAGTCCTGCTTTTCTTAAACTAAGATAGACCCATCTGTACACAGACAACTCTAAGGCCCAGTTCAGTAACCTTAAGCAGCTGTCCTCATTATTGTCCCTCCAGACCTCCATCCATCTTTCTACCTGCTACAGACCTTTCTCTTCCAGGCTCAGCTGTCACTTTCCGATCAGAAGAGCAGAAGCAGTAGATTCATCACACTGCCTTCAGCTGAGCTATTATTGCTCAGCAGATTCATCCCAACATTTCTCTTCACTTCAAAGTCATGATTTAGCAAGGCCTCATACCTTACCCTAGAAAGCAGTCAAATATAATTCCCCACACTTTTACAAATAAATTAATTGAGCATTTGCATAAGGCAGCTGATGGCTGAGCTGGGAATAGAACCAACCCTCTGATATAGCAGGCACAAGTCTCAGGCACTCAATCACACGGCTCTTCAGAATGCATGGGCCAAATAGCTCTTTGACTAGCCGATTTCTAATGACTAGACTACATTCCCAGAAGCAGGGAGAGAATCCAGAGCTCCTGCTCTCCAATTTTATACTGTTGCCTGGCAAATAACTGTGTAATCCATTGGTAAAATATACATTGTGTCCCTGTTTAGTAGCTGGTCCACAGAGAGGCTATTCAACTTCTTTCTTGGTAAAAGTCTGTGTGGGGGATCTGAAGCTTCAAGGTTGATACCTTGCTGAGGACTCATGCTGGGGGTCTTTATGATTGCACATGATGTACGTTTTGTTTTATATATATATATATTTAAAAAAACTGGTTTATGTAATCCATATAATGAAAAAAAAACATTATTTAAAACTTCCTCTTCAGTCAGTTTTCAATGAATGTTCAAATGATTGAGTTTATAGTCAGGAATGATTTTGGAAAGTAACCTATTTTAAGACAATATTAAAGAATAATCAGGGAAAGCAATTATGAACGACTATATTATGTTTGGGATGAGAAAAAACTCCCAACTTAAAAGTTACATCTATTCATCTGGGAAACAGAAACAAAACAATGTGACTGATGTGTCCAATAAAGCAAACAAACGAACAAAAACAGGAGAGACTGAGTTTTTAATACTAACACTGAATGGCTCATGAGCAATCTACAGGTCAAGAACTGTGCCTGGACTTATTTGGAAATTAATTTTGACTAACCAATACATTTAAGAAAATGATAAGCTGCTTTAGGACAATTCATTCACAGTAAAAGAAGCTAAATTTGTCAAATTATTCACTAGGAACTATTCTCCCAGTTCAGCTTTAAACAGCAGCAAAGAAAATACAAAGGTAGCTGCCAAACTATGTTAAAAAAAAATAAAAAGGCCACCAAGTGAATCAATGACATAGAAAAAGAATAGCAAGTGTAATTTAAGTAGCATGTCAGAATAAAAACAAAATAAAACTTGGAGCTGAATGGGACTGGGCTAACCTGTCTAATGCATTAGAGACAAAGATACAACTAGTGAAGCAAAAGGTAGATTTTACCTGTATTTATATTTCATCTTCCAAGAAGTATACTGTGTCTCCATCTGCTGGTCAGCGGTATAACCCTGTTATCTGCTAGTGAGCAGGGGGAACATAAGCCAAACCAAAGGTTGCTTTTGTTATGTCCGTTATCATCTATGGACGTTGCATTTGGAAAATCTGCTTCCCCGTACAAAAAGGACGTTGAAAATAAGGCATCCAAAGGGCCCCAACTAAGAGTTTACAACAGAAAAATATCCTTTTATGCTGCACTTTTAAAGTCTGATTCATCAGCATCACACTTTTGGTTTTTAACAATGAATCACTTTTATCCCATTTGAAAAAGAAAACTAAGGGCACTGAAGCATTAAAACTCAGAGGGAGCTGCAACTAGCCTTAGATTTCATTAAAGCCATTAAGAAGTGAGAAGCTTGTTTGATCTAAAAATACACTTGGTAATCAACTGTATTGAAAGAATAAAGATTAACCTCTACAAGTCTCCATTTAATATGTGATTGTTTCATTAAAATAGATTATTTGCACAGATGAATGTAACATTAAGTTGGGCTGGTAGTTGTTTTACCTGTGACCCTTATTTTGTGCTGAAAAATCTTCTACTATTTTTACATTAAACTAAATTCATTAGTGTATTTTTCAGGTCCATGGTAAAAGATCATATAGAAGTAATTGATTTAATTTATCAAAATTCAAACATTGCAGAAAGATGTGAAAAGACTTTTAAAATCATCATATAAATATAATCATGCTGCCAATGTAATAAGGCTTGAAATATTGTTTTAGATTTAATAGGAAAGCAGAGGGGTTGTGCAGTTCGGCTTTGGAATTAATTTTTTGTTATTTTAATCTCTGCTACAGGGCATTTGAAGTATTCGTAATAAATAGCAAAAGTACTCCAAGATCATGCTTTTTGCATTTTGTTATAAACCTTTAAATGGAGCCCATTTCTATAGAATAGGTAAATCTTTCAAGTAAAAATAGGCCCATTTGTGCATGAAGATGCACATCAAAACATATGGAAGCTCCCATTTTTAATGTTTCTGATGTGAAAATAGCTATTTCATAAAAATGTCACACTTAGAACCTTGCCATTGTAGGCATCTCTGTTTCACCAAACTCTCATCCTTGATAGCCTGTCTTCCTTTAGCTATTATGGTATGGTTTTCTTCTACTTACATCTTTGATTGCTCCTTCCTTGTCTCTTGCCCTTGCCCCTTCCACATCTCCTTCTACACCCTATCATTGTAAGCCCATATCTTCTAGCATGTCTGTGATGATGACTCACATCTGTCTCACTGTCCCTGCTCTGTCTGTCCCACATTCCAACCTGCCTCTCTGATCTCTCTTCATGGCTGTCTATTGCTCTCATTCCCTTTCTCTTTATGGTTTAATCTCTTTATGGCCCCATCCTCTGACGGTGCTGCTACTACCTTTCTGCCAGAGATTGGATAGAACTTTCACAGGCATCCATCACTCCTATTCCCTAACAGCAACAAGCAGCAGCTTACAAATATTGTCTCATTGTTTCCTTGTGCTCCTTAGCATATCTGTATCCATCTGTTGTTTCATATCATATCCTTAGATTATGAACCCTTTGGGGCAGGGACCATCTTTGTTTCCTGTTTGCACACAACCTTGTACAATGGGGTCCTACTCCAGGACTGAGGCTCCGAGGCCCTGCAACAATGTAAATAGTCAATGAGGGTCTCTGTCGTGAGATGCAAAATACTCACTCCTCCCACAATGGCACATGCTGCCTTTATGCTGAAGCCAGCTGCTGCTGACACAGAGCAAGAGACCAACCAGTCTAAATTTTTAAAGACCCTTTCCCTCCTGTGTGAGCTTGGTACCACTGGAGCAGGGCAGTCCAAAGATTGTATGGCCATGCATGAGACTCCTCGTGTGTCACAGTCAGAAAAGGGCTTGTAAAGAATTACCGAGACATGTTCATGGTTAAAAGAAACTTTTCAGAGGTAGAAAGAATATTACATTTAATATACCCATTCTACATCTGAAAAGGTATTTTATGAATATGTTCCAGTAGCTCTTTTCTGACTGTTAACTTTAAAGACTTACAGCCCAATTCTACTCCTGTTATAGTGAATAGTAAGGCTTCGGTTGGGTTCATTGGGAATTAGATCAGGGCCCTAGATCAAAATATTCATCTCCAATGGTTACTGCAGGTTTCCATTGTATAATATGGATTTGTGCCAATGATATCAATAGCATCTTATGAGCCAGATCTTCAGTTGGTATAAAGGTGTGTATCTCCACACTGAACCTACACCACTTTGCACAACAGTGCACCTGGCCCTAAAAGGATATTGCATGCAGAATATGCACTACAGATCTCCATTCTGGATAAGAAGTCTGCAGTGCAGATTATAAAGGAGAATTCTACCCTTAAAATATAAATCTCTGAGTAATAGTACCCATGTGTTGGATCAAATGGTAATGCTGTGGCTTGATGTATCATAGCTAAACGTTTTATCTGCTTCCCTCCTTATCTCTTCTCGGAACATGAAGTTTCTTTACAGATATTTTTAAGATGTTATATCTAGATGATGTTGAAAATCAGATTTTTATAAAATGTATTCACTGCAATAAAATTATTATAGCAGGAATATACTAAAAATCAAAAGTTCTGAATAACTTTGAATGTAAAGCTTTGCATGATTTTTTTTTCTAAAAAGACTTTACAGCTGCTTTGCTTTTAAACAATACAAACTATAGCAGCATTTCACAGTGCTGAGACTATGGTATATTGTGGATGCATCAAAAACATAATGACATTGATGATGCTGATTTAAATCTACAGTTTTCCTGCATTTTAACTCTGGTACAAGAGTGTGAATCTGGAAAAAATGGATTTTTTGCTTATTAAAAAAGTAGGCTACCTAAAGTAAAATTAAAATTAGCCTGACCAAACTGTAGTTTATAATTTTGGTTATTTTATATTAAATCTGTAATTGCAGTGCTTTATATACTTTTTAGCACTGCAGTGAAAATGCAGTTGGAATGGACGTCTCAAGACTGTTAAACTGCCTCTTATTAACATTTAAACTATATTTGCAACATATTATCTTAGGCTATTTTTTTTTGTATAAGGGAATTGCCATTAAAGCATAGTTAATCTGAACTGAGTTAGATTATAATTGGAATCCTTATGAATGGGGATTTAAAATTATTCTGTATTGTTGTAGAGTAACAATACGTTATTGGGATATTAAAAGTATTTGGCAGTAGTATCATAAGGGTACATTTCATATTATCGCTTGGTGTAAAGTTAAGTTTTCATTTGTTTTCTGCATATCACTACAATAGTTTCATTTAGTAACAGATTGTGGAAATTTTGAGGCATTTTTCAACTTTAAAAAAAATTACAGTTTAAAATATAGCTCAAAAAAGGTCTGTTCCAAAGCCCATTGATATCAATGGAAAGGCTTTCCGCCTTTGGATCAGGCCCATAGTGCACTTGTTTCAAAGTAACAGCTGTGCAGGCCTTTGTTTACAAGAGAATCAGAAGTCTTAAATGTGGCTGTTAGAATGCAGTGAAGTGCAAAAAACAAGAAAGACGGAGGCAAAATAATACATGACATTTTTAAAAATTAAAATGAATTCTGTTTTTCTCAATTTTGTAATGCATCATAAGGCTTCAGCGTTGCATTGTTCTACTCTAAACATTTTGATTTAAAACATCTGAAGAGGTCAGACTTTTTCTATGAAATTTGACAATGGTCTATGAATATCATGCTGCAAGTGAAGTGGGGCGATATCTTTACATCTCTTTGATATAGAAATTAATAAGGATGGCAGCTTCCATTCATTTTCTAACACATATATTTGAGGTTGTTTCTCTCTACTCTCTCCTTACATAACACCAAGAGAAAGTACCATTGGATCAGAGTAGTTTCTCTGTAAGTAAAGTGCCAGCATTTTTTTCATATCACAGTGTGCTGGATAACCTTTAGATATAGTTAACACAGCAAACATTGACATAATGCAGTCAACTCAGTGCATAGTGAATAAAAATAAATATGAGAAGTCCACATTATATGATTAAAAATTTATATTCTTTTAAATGTCTAACTAGGTATGCAGGTTGACAGGCTCCAACTGTCCTCTGTAATCTTATGGATGTAAAAAATTGAAAGACATTATAACTATAGTAGGGTTGACTTCCTCTTGATAAGGGTGTAGTTATACTATTTTCTGAATTAGAAGATCTTTTAATAAATAGAAAAGTAATGTGTTTATTTTAACACAATTTTTGTTAACATAAATTGAGTGTATTCCCCATCTCTGTCTTGCTATAAAATCTAAGTGAATGCTGCTAAGAGGCAGTGGTAAGGTCAGCTCTTCCACTTGATATTTAGGCTATTGGTACCCATATCAGTTGATAGCTATGTTAGTGATAGATCTGGGGAAGTGGGGCAGTTGCCCCACCTCACAATTGGGTTCATCAGCATATGCAGAAACTAAGCTTTAAAAAAAAGTTCCTAGACCTTACGGTTGTGAAGAGAATCTTCCAAATGTGAACTGACTACAAACCAATGCAGTACTGAGTCTGCTGCCAACAGCTGTAAGAGAGGTGTGAGCTACCACATCCTTTCTCCATTCATGTTGACTCTGGTGGCTATCTCTGGAGGACAATTTAAATGTCCATGTAGGCTCATGTAAGATACATTGTTGTCTACATTGTCAAATCCCAAGAGACATGAGAAATGGAAATTTATGGGGTTTGCAGAGTCCCTGAGGCCTTGTCTACTCGAGCAATTTTAGAAGAAAATTCCCATTGCTACTATCTCTGTTTCAGCTGAACAAGAGTTAACGCAGTTGGGAAGCCTGATGTTGATAAGGTGCTAGCAGCGTCAGGCTTCTTTACTACCATGTCAACTAAACCTGCTGAAAAACTCGGTGCTGGTGCTTGTGTCTTGTCCTTTGGCTGAAGTAGCTGAGGTTCTCAGGTCTATCCGTGTGCTTCTAAGTATTCTGGAGGAGGATTATGCCAAAGACTTGGCATTTACTCTGGTCCCAATTAATCATAGCAAATCTTTTCTGGTTGTAGAAATGGAGGACATATGGTAGTTTTCAGTGTCTTCTTTTTTAATGAGATGTTTTATGAGATTTTTTTAAAGATTGTTTTAACTATCAGTTTTTCATTTCCCCCCTGTCTTAGGTTGTATAAAACATATGACTAAAGCAAAGAATGTGTTAAGAATTGTATTTGTTTCAGATTACAAATACCTTGCTGTGAGTAGGTCTTGCAATGTTTTTCTTCTGAGTTTTTTTCATCTTTCTTATCACTGTCTGTGTAATTCTGAATAACTTGTCTGAAGTTAAAATACTTGAAATACAGAGTTTCTTAGCTGATCAAATCTGGACAAAAAACATCTGAAATTCCATTGTGAATATTGCACTTGAAAAAAAGTCTGGGCTCCCTATAACTTAATAGCTGTACCAGGCTTTGTCTTAATGTTTAAAAGTCTCTGAAAGAAACTTTATTTTTACTTGAAGCTATTCTTTTCATTTCCCTGATAAAAGTTCAATAGAGAATTTGCATGTTTTGGATCAGGCACATCTATGTATTTTTCACCTCAAATTATATACTAACAGAATCACTTTTATTTAAAAAAAACTTTTCATACGGGGCTGGGGAGGAGGTGGAGCGGGAGAAAGCACCTAGCCCCTTTGAGGCAGGCTTTTGAAATGTAATATTACTTGACAATGGTTAAGTTCAGTGCATATGCTTTTCAGGTAAGGTATATAAGTTTAATGGGCCTTAAGAGTGTACATAAAGTAGCACATGCTTAAGTGCTTTGCTGAATAGGGATGGACTTAGATATGTGCTTAAAAGCTTTGCAGTATTGGGGTCTTATTGGTCCTGCCAAAGCTAACAGCCTAACTGTATTTAGTTTTAAGAATAACTTTGTACCACAGAACTCAACAGTTAGCCATTCACATATGAACATGCAGCAGAAGCTACAAATATGGGGAATCATGCACAATATGTCAACTACAGTACAGATGATATAGTGGGTTCAAACAATAGATGGTATGCACTGGGATGGTCTACTCTCATATGTCTCTTTTCTCTTTTGAGAATGTGATGGAAACATACAAAAATGTAGCCCCTTGTTGAAGTGAAGTCCCCTGGTTTTGTGCCATTATTATAGTTTATTCAGTTATCTCCTTTTTCTCATCCAGAAGCTTTGTGGTGCTCATCTTTATATGCAACCCATCCTTTTATCAATATTGCCCATAGTATTTGGGTGCCTCTCAAGCATCTTGGTTACATCTGTTCAACTGTTGTAAACATATTGAACAGGAACAGTGAAATCAGGCCACATGTAGAGCTTTGGGGTTTGTTTGCCTCTCAAATGGATTTATGTGAGAGCTGTTTGGAGTATGGTGAGAAATGAAGATGCATTTTTTGGCATTGATGCAGAGGATTGAAGAGGATTGCTGGTGACTAAGACAAAGTGGTACAGATATAGAGACATTGAGGTAGAGGAGGTTGAGTTTCAGTGGCGAAGCAGAAGATTAGTATTGTGCTGAGCAGCTTTGGTCATCAAAGAGGAGGTTGGATGTTTGGATGGTAAGACAGGAGTTTGGGGGCTTGGTCTTTCAATGTGAGAAGCAGTGTTTTAAAGGAAAGCTTGGATCCTTTTTGTGAGGATAGAAAGTGTAAGACTATTTGTTTCTGTTTGCTTAGCTACACAGGATCAATTTCGAACAGACGGTATTTTCCGTTTTTCTTAGCTAATGCATCTGTACAGTACTTTCAGGGTTCATTTCTATAGTGTCTAACTATAGAGGTTACATTTGAAAGAGATTAGAAAGGACTGGGTTTTGCACATAGGACGTTAAATAATATATAATAATATGAAAATGTTTACATGGTGATTACAGAGAAGTAGCGCTTAAAATTCAAGGCAGACATTACCCACTCACAGCCCAAATGAAGAAAGGACAAATGCAAGAAGTGAGGAAAGGAGGAATTGCCAGCTACCACACCAGAGAAAAAATACATACTCACCAGCAACCACACATTACTCAATAAAAACACTAACCCAGGAACCTATCCTTGCAACAAAGCCTGTTGCCAACTGTGTCCACATATCTATTCGGGGACACCATCATAGGGCCTAATCACATCAGCCACACTATCAGAGGCTCATTCACCTGTGCATCTACCAATGTGATATATGCCATCATGTGCCAACAATGCCCCTCTGCCATGTACATTGGCCAAACTGGACAATTTCTACATAAAAGAATAAATGGACACAAATCAGACGTCAAGAATTATCACATTCAAAAACCAGTCAGAGAACAGTTCAATCTCTTTGGTCACTTGATTACAGACTTAAAAGTGGCAATTCTTCAACAAAAAAACTTCAAAAACGAACTCCAATGAGAGACTGCTGAATTGGAATTAATTTGCAAACTGGATACAATTAACTTAGGCGTGAATAAAGACTGGGAGTGGATGTGTCATTACACAAAGTAAAACTATTTCCCCTTGTTTATTTCCCCTCCTACTGTCCTTGTCAACTGCTGGAAATGGCCCACCTTGATTATCACTACAAAAGGTTCCCCCCCGCCCCCGCTCTCCTGTTGGTAATAGCTCACCTTTCCTGATCACTCTTGTTACAGTCTGTATGGTAACACCCCTTGTTTCATGTTCTCTGTGTATATAAAATCTCCCCACTATATTTTCCACTGTATGCATCCAATGAAGTGAGCTGTAGCTCACGAAAGCTTATGCTCAAATAAATTTGTTAGTCTCTAAGGTGCCGCAAGTACTCCTTTTCTTTTTACGGACACAGACTAACATGGCTGCTACTCTGTAACATTTCCTTTCTGATATCTCTATATACAATAGACACTTCAGAAGAGAATTTCTTTTACACCATCTAGTTAGTAGAATCACTTTTAATTTCCATGTTATATATGCATATGTTGCTTCCCTAAGATAAGACATTAAACTCTTTTTTTCTATATTACACTCATTTTATATCGTAAACACTCCTGTCTTCTGTTCTGAACTTCATGCTTGGACATACATTCTATAGATGGCTGAACCAAAACCCTAAATTTGACACACTGGCAGTTTGGGATGACTTGAAATCCAGATACAAATTTGGCAGTTCAGAGCCATCTCTGTGTAAAGCTTCTATAAAGTCACTAAAGGATGAGCAGGCTAATGGAATATGTACTCTAGAGAGGTACTGTACATCTCAGTGTTTTGGTAACAATGTCTATATTAGAGAAGTCTTTAGATTAGGATTACGAACACTGATAGACATAAGTCTTTTTAAACCTCCAAACAAAGTTTGCCTACCAGCAAATCCAAATGCATCTCTGAGGGAATGGAATGTTCACTAGCTTTCTAATCAGAGTGCGAAGTGCTGAAAACCTAATATCTTTATCAAAGAGATAGTGATCACGTAGTGGGAAAACTCAGTGGATAAAGGATTAATAGGAATAATTGTTTTTATTCCAACACTTCGAGAGAGACCCCGTATCAGTTAAACAATTCAGTTTTATATTTTGTACATATCCCACTTTCTGAATTCTGGACTGAATTAACAACATATTTTAATTCATATTTGGGCTTTATGTTCATTCCAAATCTCACACTTAAGTCTTTTCTTTACAGTTTATCATCAGTAGTTCTGTCATCTTAACAGTACTTCGTCAAATGTCTAAATGCTCCTGTCATAAATATAAAAGGAAGGGTAAACACCTTTAAAATCCCTCCTGGCCAGAGGAAAAATCCTTTCACCTGTAAAGGGTTAAGAAGCTAGGATAACCTCGCTGGCACCTGACCAAAATGACCAATGAGGAGACAAGATACTTTCAAAGCTGGAGGGGGGGAGAAACAAAGGTGATGCTTTTGCCGGGAAGAGAAAAGGAATGGAATCTTAGAACTTAGCCCTGGTCTACACTAGGAGTTTAGGTCGAATTTAGCAGCATTAAATTGATGTAAACCCGTCCACACGACGAAGCCATTTTTTTCGGCTTAAAGGGCTCTTAAAATTGATTTCCTTAATCCACCTCTGACAAGTGGATTAGCACTTAAATCGGCCTTGCTGAGTCGAATTTGGGGTAATGTGGACGCAATTAGATGGTATTGGCCTCCAGGAGCTATCCCAGAGTGCTCTATTGTGACCGCTCTGGACAGCACTCTCAACTCAGATGCACTGGCCAGGTAGACAGGAAAAGGCCCGCAAACTTTTGAATTTCAATTTCGTGTTTCCATGATCACCTGCAGCTTGCCACGCTGGCCAGAGCTCATCAGCAGAGGTGACCATGCAGAGCTCATCAGCAGAGATGACCATGATGGAGTCCCAGAATTCCAAAAGAGCTCCAGCATGGACCGAACGGGAGGTACGGGATCTGATCGCTGTATGGGGAGAGGAATCCGTGCTATCAGAACTCCGTTCCAGATTTCGAAATGCCAAAACATTTGTCAAAATCTCCCAGGGCATGAAGGTCAGAGGCCATAACAGGGACCCAAAGCAATGCTGCATGAAACTTAAGGAGCTGAGGCAAGCCTACCAGAAAACCAGAGAGGCAAACAGCCGCTCCGGGTCAGAGCCCCAAACATGGCGCTTCTATGATGATCTGCATGCCATTTTAGGGGGTTCAGCCACCACTACCCCAGCCGTTGTTTGACTCCTTCAATGGAGATAGAGGCAACCCAGAAGCAGGTTTTGTGGACAAGGAAGATGATAATGAAGAAGTTGTAGATAGATCACAGCAAGCAAGCAGAGAAACCAGTTTTCCCAACAGCCAGGAACTGTTTCTCACTCTGGACCTGGAGTCAGTACCCTCCAAACCCACCCAAGGCTGCCTCCCGGACCCGCCAGGCGGAGAAGGGACCTCTGGTGAGTGTACCTTTTAAAATACTATACATGGTTTAAAAGCAAGCATGTTTAATGATTCATTTGCCCTGGCATTTGTGGCTCTCCTGGATGTACTCCCAAAGCCCTTGCAAAAGGTTTCTGGGGAGGGCAGCCTTATTCCACCCACCATGGTAGGACACTTTACCACACCAGGCCAGTAGCACGTACTCGGGAATCATGGTAGAACAAAGCATTGCAGTGTATGTTTGCTGGCATTCAAACAACATCCGTTCTTTATCTCTCTGTGTTATCCTCAGGAGAGTGATATCATTCATGGTCACCTGGTTGAAATAGGGTGCTTTTCTTAAGGGGACATTCAGAGGTGCCCGTTCCTGCTGGGCTGTTTGCCTGTGGCTGAACAGAAATGTTCCCCGCTGTTAGCCACGGAGAGGGGGGAGGGGCTAGCCACGTGGTGGGGGGAGGCAAAATGTGACCTTGGAACGAAAGCACATGTGCTATGTATGTAATGTTAACAGCAAGGTTTACCGTGAAAGAGTGTAGCCATTGTTCTAGAAAATGTGTCTTTTTAAATACCACTGTCCCTTTTTTTTCTCAGCTGCACGTGTTTCAAGGATCATAGGATCTTCTCCTTCCCAGAGGCTAGTGACGATTAGAAGGTGAAAAAAACGCACTCGTGATGAAATGTTTTCTGAGCTCATGCTGTCCTCCCACACTGACAGAGCACAGACGAATGCATGGAGGCAGACAATGTCAGAGTGCAGGAAAGCACAAAATGATCGGGATGAGGGGTGGTGGTCTGAGGAGAGTAAGTGGCGGGCTAAAGAGAGGGCTGAAGCTCAAATGTGGCGGCAACATGATGAGAAGAGGCAGGATTCAATGCTGAGGCTGCTAGAGGATCAAACCAATATGCTCCAGCGTATGATTGAGCTGCAGGAAAGGCAGCAGGAGCACAGACCGCCGCTACAGCCCCTGTGTAACCAACCACCCTTCTCCCCAAGTTCTATAGCCTCCTCATCTAGATGCCCATGACTGCGGTGGGGGGGGGGCGGCTCTGGCCACCCAGCCACTCCCCACCAGAGGATTGCCCAAGCAACAGAAGGCTGGCATTCAATAAGTTTTAAACTTTTAAATTTTAAAGTGCTGTGTGGCCTTGTCCTTCCCTCCTCCACCAACCTTCCTGGTGCTTCTCTCCTCCACCACCTCTCCAGGGCTACCTTGGTAGTTATCCCCCTATTTGTGTGATGAATGAATAAAGAATGCATGAATGTGAAGCAACAATGACTTTATTGCCTCTGCAAGCGGTGATCAAAGGGAGGAGGGGAGGTTGGTTAGCTTACAGGGAAGTAGAGTGACCCAAGGGGCAGTGGGTTTCATCAAGGAGAAACAAACAGAACTTTCACACCGTAGCCTGTCCAGTCATGAAACTGGTTTTCAAAGCTTCTCTGATGCGCACCGCACCCTCCTGTGCTCTTCTAACCGCCCTGGTGTCTGGCTGTGCAAAACCAGCAGCCAGGCGATTTGCCTCAACCTCCCACCCCGCCATAATCGTCTCCCCCTTACTCTCACAGATATTGTGGAGTACACAGCAAGCAGTAATAACAGTGGGAATATTGGTTTCGCTGAGGTCTAACTGAGTCAATAAACTGCGCCAGCGCACTTTTAAACATCCAAATGCACATCCTACCACCATTCTGCACTTGCTCAGCCTGTAGCTGAACAGCTCCTGACTACTGTCCAGGCTGCCTGTGTATGTCTTCATGAGCCATGGCATTAAGGGGTAGGCTGGGTCTCCAAGGATACATATAGGCATTTCAACGTCCCCAACGGTTATTTTCTGGTCTGGGAATAAAGTCCCTTCTTGCAGCTTTTGAAACAGACCAGAGTTCCTGAAGATGCGAGCATCATGTACCTTTCCTGGCCATCCAATGTTGATGTTGGTGAAACGTCCCTTGTGATCCACGTGCTTGCAGCACTATTGAAAAGTATCCCTTACGGTTTATGTACTCACCGGCTTGGTGCTCCGGTGCCAAGATAGGGATATGGGTTCTGTCTATGGCCCCACCACAGTTAGGCAAACCCATTGCAGTAAAGCCATCCACTATGACCTGCACATTTCCCAGGGTCACTACCCTTGATATCAGCAGATCTTTGATTGTGTGGGCTACTTGCAACACAGCAGCCCCCACAGTAGATTTGCCCACTCCAAATTGATTCCCGACTGACCGGTAGCTGTCTGGCGTTGCAAGCTTCCACAGGGCTGTTGCCACTCACTTCTCAACTGTGAGGGCTGCTCTCATCTTGGTAGTCTTGTGCCTCAGGGCAGGGGAAAGCATGTCACAAAGTTCCATGAAAGTGCCCTTACGCATGCAAAAGTTTCGCAAGCACTGGGAATCGTCCCAGGCCTGCAACACTATGCACCACCAGTCTGTGCTTGTTTCCTGAGCACAGAATTCGTGTTCCACCGCATGAACCTGCCCCATTAGCATGATGGTGCCCACATTGCCAGGGCCCGTGCTTTGAGAGAAGTCTGTGTCCATGTCCTCACTGTGCTGACGTTGCCTACTCACCCGGTATCGCTTTGCCAGGTTCTGGTGCTGCATATACTGCTGGATAATGCGCGTGGTGTTTAATGTGCTCCTAATTGCCAAAGTGATCTGAGCGGGCTCCATGCTTGCCGTGGTATGGCATCTGCACAGAAAAAAGGCGTGGAACGATTGTCTGCCGTTGCCCTGATGGAGGGAGGGGTGACTGACGACATGGCTTACAGGGTTGGCTTACAGGGAATTAAAATCAACAAAGGGGGTGGCTTTGCGAGAAACTGAATGGCCCCCTCAAGGATAGAACTCAAAACCTCAAGGATAGAACTCAAAATTGGGTTTAGCAGGCCGTTGATTTCACGGAGGGAAGGAAGGAGGGAGGAGAAAATGAATACAAAACAAATCTGGTCTATTTCTTGTTTTGAGCCACTTCATCTATCTTTATACATCTTGCTGGCAGCAGACTGTGCAGTACAACTGCTAGTCGTCATCATCTCCTGGGTGCTCGGCAGAAGATGGTGCAGTATAATGACTAGCCATCATCTTCTGCTGGCTGGAGGTTAAAAGACAGCGCACTGCCGGTAGGACTGAATCGCCATTAGACGAAACAAGGGAAATGACCCGGCTGAGTCACTCCCATGTTTGTCCAGGTGCCCGATTAAAAGAGCACCCAGGACTACGTCGATGACGGCTACCAGTCATACTGCACTGTCTGCTGCCAAAAGGCAATTAACTGCTGCTGTGTAGCAATGCAGTACCACGTCTGCCAGCACCCAGGTGACATACGGTGACGGTTAGCTGAGCGGGCTCCATGCTTGCCGTGGTATGGTGTCTGCACAGGTAACTCAAGAAAAAAGGTGCAAAACAATTGTCTGCCCTTGCTTTCAGGAGGGAGGGAGGGAGGGAGGGAGGGAGGGAACGGGGGCCTGACGATATATACCCAGAACCACCCGCAACAAGGTTTTAGCCCCATCAGACACTGGGATTTCTACCCAGAATTCAAATGGGTGGTGGAGACTGCGGGAACTGTGGGATAGACACCCACAGTGCAACGCTCCGGAAGTTGACAGTTGCCTCGGTACTCTGGACACACTCCGACGACTACACACAATCAGTGTGGGGACACACACAATCAACTGTATAAAACCGCTTTCTACAAAACCGACTTCTATAAATTCAACCTAATTTCGTAGTGTAGACATACCCTTAGTAAGTAATCTAGTTAGATATGTGTTAGATTCTGTTTTGTTTCAATGGCTGATATAATAAGCTATGCTGAATGGAATATATATCCTGTTTTTGTGTCTTTTTGTAACTTAAGGTTTTGCCTAGAGGGATTCTCTAGGTTTTGAATCTGATTACCCTGTAAGGTATTTACCATCCTGATTTTACAGAGGTGATTCCTTTACTTTTTCTTCAATTAAAATTCTTCTTTTAAGAACCTGATTGCTTTTTCATTGTTCTTAAGAGCCAAGGGTTTGGGTCTGTATTCACCTGTGCAAATTGGTGAGGATTTTTATCAAGTCTTCCCCAGGAAAGGGGGTGTAGGGTTTGGGAGTATTTGGGGGGGAAAGACGTTTCCAAGTGGGCTCTTTCCCTGTTATATATTTGTTAGACGCTTGGTGGTGACAGCAAGAAAGTCCAAGGGCAAAAGGTAAAATAGTTTGTACCTTGGGGAAGTTTTAACCTAAGCTGGTAAAAATAAGCTTTGGGGGTTTTTCATGCAGGTCCCCACATCTGTACCCTAGAGTTTGAGTGGGGAAGGAACCTTGACAGCTCCTATTATCTAAACTGAATGCCTAAAGTTTGGCATCTGAAGCTATATTTAGACCAAGATTTTTAAAAATTACAGCCCTAAAGTTAGGTTTCTAAAAGCCATATTTAAGCTTATAAGGTTAGATCCACAAAGGGGAAGGAGACTCATCATTGCAATAGCTAACTTCTAGGTGCACAGATCCTAATGGAATCCACAGCCCTGAACTAGCTGCCTAAACAGTGGATGGGGAGAGTGTGATGCCTAAAAATGTGATCCACAAAAGCCAGCACACTGGCAAGCTTAGGTGGCTCCCTGCTGAGGAGAGGGGTGAGGCCTAAACCACAGCCCTCAAAAGGTTTAAGCACCCAAGTCCAGTTTGTCAGAGGCGGTAAAAATAGGAGTGGAAGAGCAGGGGAGCTTTCACTACACCAGCCAAGGAAGAAGGGTAGCAGGCAGCAGGAGAAATAGAACCAGGTGAAATGTTTGGAAATTATATACCTTTCTGAATTTTTCCAATGAAAAATTAAAATTTGGCAATACTCTAACATTTTTTAAATTCATGTTGATTTCACTGAATTGTTTTGGTTGGGGGAACAAAAAACAGAGAGAAAAAATTCTGAAAGAATGGAATTGTTCTGTTTCCACATTTTTGAAACAAATTCTTCTGATTTTTTTTATTGAAAATTAGGTTTTCTTTCAGAAATTTCCTTTAATTTTATTTTTTTTAAAAAATTAAAAAGGTTAATTCTTGAACCTGAAATGAAATGTTTTGGTTTAGGTTGAATAAAATTTTTTTCAACAGGAGAGGAATTTTGTTTAATTATTTTTCCAGAAATGCCAGCAGACTGAAAAATTCTGTTATTTGCCCAGCTCTAGTGGGGAAGTGCTGCTTTCCCAAGCAAGGGAGAATTTAAAGCATTCCCTCTACTTTTTCAAAGGAGGGCAGATTGTGCTCCCCCTTGCTTTAATCCCCTCACTGTGCTAACTGCTTGGCAAATGCTGACTTTTTCATCATGCCCCCTTGTAATTCTACTGATTAAAAAATTCTCTTTATATGCTGGCTCCCTCAAACGTAATTTATGTTTAATAGAGGCGTCCTGCTACAAAATACTTAATCAGACCAACAAGTTGTTTGCTTAAACAGATTCTTCTACAGTATTTCCCTTATCTTGCTATATTGTCTGAAAACATAGACAAATGCTACAGTAGATCAGAAAGTTAGGCACCATTTTATAGAAATTTCAGGAAGAAATCAAACGAAAATTTAAGTGTATTGACTGGTACAGTTTGCTGAGAACAAAGATGCTAAAGACCGTTTTGACCTACTGACAACTGAATTGGAAAATGGTGACTGTAACTACATAGAGAGAAGAATGTTAAACTACACACATGGGCCACAACACTACATAAATAACTGTAGGGGACTTGCAACTGTTTTTTACATTATACACTTTGTCAAGTCTGATGATTTTAAGATGATCCCTTGATACAGAAGCAGGTTGTGTTTTGATCAGTGCTGCAATCAGGCGGCTGGAACATTTGAGTGACTATATACTAATTATCCCCCTTAGTGTCCTTGGGTAACTGTTCCTGAGCTGGTGACTCCATTCCTCTCTCTCTCTCTCTCTCTCCTGTGCTCGCTCTCTTTTATTTATTTATTTATTTATTTATGTATTTATTTATGTGCCCCCTTCTTCTATCTTTTATTTTCTTTTGAGGAGGTATTGGAGGGAAGGGAAGCATTTGTTTCCCCTTTACTGGCCCCTATTTAAGCAGGATTTTTCTGAACAGTAAGAAAAGTGGACAAAATACATGTTACTGGCATCAGTAGTTACAATTAATGAGTAGAGAGGGGCAAATTTTTCAGTCAAAACTTTTTTTGATGAAAAATGCTCATTTTGGACTGACTGAAACATTTTGCAAATTTGTGTCACTTTAGGCAGATTATTTCAGTAAGGGTTAAAAATGACAAAAAAACCTGGAAATGGCAAAATGATTTATTTCAGCATTTCTGTAATGAAACATTTTGATGGTTTGAGCTAGATTCTCAATAGGTGCTATTCACAAGGAGTAGGAGGTGGTGTTGGTCCCTTATATGCAATAGCTTGGGGGTTAGGGCATTCATGTGAGGTGTGAGAGACCCAGCTTCAAATTTCAGGTAGCCAAAACTCACAATTCTTAGTTTGCAAAATATGTCAGCATTTTGACAAACCATTTTGACATTTGGTTTCATTCCGAATCATTCCTATTTGGACTGCCCAACTCCTGAGCAGGCAATTCAGTAAGCCAGCTAGTTCAGGAATCTGGCATCTCTGCTGCTGAGGCAGTCTGAAGAGTGGGGCTACCCTGGAGTTCTAGACATTTTGGGGTCCCACAGGAATTGGTTCTTGGCCACAATCTATTTAACTTTTTTATCAGTGACCTAGAAGAAAACACAAAATCATCACTGATAAAGTTTCCAGATGACACAAAAATTGGGAGAGTGACAAATAATGAAGAGGACAGAGCAATCTGGATTGCTTGGTAAACTGGGCACAAGCTAACAATATGCAGTTTAGTACGGCAAAATATTTGATGATGGGCTCTTCAGTCTAGTCGAGAAAGGTATAACATGATTCAATGGCTGAAAGTTGAAGCTAAACAAATTCAGACTGGAAATAAGGCATAAACTTTTGACAGTGAGGGTAATTAACCATTGGAACAATTTACGCAGGGTCATGGTGGATTCTCCACCACTGTCATTTTTAAATTGAGATTGGATGTTTTTCTAAAAGATATGTTCTAGGAATTATTTTGGGGAAGTTCTGTGGCCTAAGTTATACAGGAGGTCAGGCTAGATGAGTACAGTGGTCCCTTCTGGCCTTAAAAATCCGTGACTATAAGGCAATCTTTCCCAGGACCTGCAGGCTCCCAGTGAATCACACTTAGATCCATTTGTGAATCTAGCCATTCAATTCCAAATTTTCTTTGCTCTTATTAAAAAGAAAATCATTTAAAGATGTCCACAATCAAAGCAAACTTTTTCCTGATATTTTGATTTGCCAGATATTCAGATTGACCTGAAATGACTTTTAAAAAATTGTTGGGAATTGCCAGTAAACCAAAAAATAAGTTATTCAAACAACTCTATTAATGAGCTCTTACCAAACAGAAAACAAAATAGTTGTCATAACTGGGTTCAGTATCTTCTACGGAAAAGTCCTATGAAATTTAATAGGGGTGGATCAGCTAAAGAAATTACTCTAAAATTATAGGATTTAGTAGAGCATAGTATATTTTTCAAAGGTTTCTTGAACTCTCCTATAGAATTCTAGCGCAGGTTTATAATTTCCTGTTCAAATGTATAAGTTGATCAGAAATATGTAGACAACTTAATGGGTCTTATTCTGTAGCCAGCCTCAAGGGCTATGTCTACACTGCACTGTAGACCAGGATGTGTGGGATCTGGGCTCGTGGACTCAGTGTTTCAAAACCCGTGCGTGAGTGGGGCTTTGGGGAGAGGAATAGCTCAGTGGTTTGAGCTTTGGCCTGCTAAACCCAGGGTTGTGAGTTCAATCCTTGAGGGGGCCATTTAGGGATCTGGGGCAAAAACTGGGGATTGGTCCTGCTTTGAGCAGGGGGTTGGACTAGATGACCTCCTGAGGTCCCTTCCAACTCTGATATTCTATGATTCTATGTCCACACTGCGTTGTAAATCTGGGTTTAGAATCGCTGGACCCATAATAAATAGATTATGGCCAAGAACCAATTCCTGTGGGACCCCATCTCACAGCCATGTTAACGCTTCCATACTGCACTACACAGACCTTCTGACTCACTCTGCAGCTAGAGCTGCATCCACACTGCAAAATGACAGGGTTTGGACTGAACTCACATCAGGACTCAGGCACTAACCCACTCCTGAGTGCTTGCTGACCCAAGTCAGATTGATTTGTGTGTGGACGGAAGAGGGGCTTGGGCTTTAACTTAAGTTAGAGCCTGGGTTTAGTGTGCAGCACAGACACACCCTAGGAGGTGCAGAGCAAAAGGAGGGGAAAAGGTGGCTTTACATCACCTGTGCATCCTCCAGATTCTGGGGTGCTTGGACTCTGAAGGCTGCTCTAATTTATGAGAGCCAGTCCTGAACCACCTAAGGTATGTGGTGCAGCCCAGAATCCCTGTAGCATCATGAGCTATGGAACCTCTCTCTCCTACCCTAACCCTGATCCTCTCCCCAGTCCACCCCTTATTTCAGGTTTTGTAAGGGGGACAGCATAGAGTCTCTTACAATGACACTATGCCTGCATCAGGGGAATTCTTATTACCAATAATAGGCACTAAAGTGGTGTGTAGGGGCCTGATCATGTCAGAGACAGGATCCATCCCAAAATTTTCTATTGAATTCTGTAGAACTCTTCTGTAATTTCAACCAAGTAATCCTATTAGTTAAACTGCTCATCAATCTCATTAGAGTATCCACTGTACTCCTCTGAGATCCTGTTCAGACATGCTTTGCAATTCATTCAGTCAAGGGGCAGATATGTCGAGTTGGTTGGACATGGTAGGGATTTTCCATGAAAATTTTAAAACAATAAATGTTTTTTTCTGTGTTTTTTTATAAAATAATTTTTCAGACATTTTTGTGTTTTGTCTATGTGAAAGCAGAACATTTTAAAATTAAAAAAAAAAGTCCATAAAAAAGTAAAGCTATTTTCATCACAAAAGTTTGATGGAAGATTTTCTACCATCTCTACAGATAAAAGTAATATCTCAGGATTCACTGTCCCATTTCCTATTCTGATCAGGTAGCTGAATGTGTAACCATTAGTTTATCTACAGACTCTGGTTATTCCTGCCATATAAAGTTCCTGACTTGAAATTAGCCTATCCACGTGCACTTTTTTTTATGTGTGCTTTGAACTGTGTGATTGGCAGTGGGTTCAGCTAGCACTCTCTGTCTACATTGAAGCTAAAATGTTTTTAAGATAGATAGCCTAAGCTTCCTTGCACAAAAACATGTCAATGACTTTTAGACCACGTTACTATCCCTAAAATGACTGAAAACCTGTGGTACAGAAAAGCTGTTGGGTTGGGGTACCAAAGCTGGGGATATATCCTCCTGTACGTTTGCGGAACATTGAAATTAGAGTCCAGGCTGCAAACCTAGTGTGTGCTCAGATACTGGCAGAATAACTGTAATTAATAGTGACGGGCAAAAATGTTTCATGTACTTGTATTTTTTTTGCTCCTTTGTGATGGTACTTCCTGTTTGGACCAGTGGGCTACTAATTACACACTGACTTTGGTAGGTTCCAGCACACTCTCCAATGATTCATGTGTTTGCATTGATTTTTACATAAAACCAAAATGAAGCTGCACTATTTAGCTCTTGAACTTGGTCATCAATGAACTGTTTTGGGCTTAATAGGTTTAATAACATTTGACAGCCCAATATTGTGTTTTTATAATTATTACTTGGATTAAATGATATCTCTCTCTGTATATATATGTATATACATGGACTGATCATGTCCTACTGCTTATACATGAGTATTAATAAATGGGTTATTTTCTGCTTGGTTATATAAACACCGAGGCACTAATTCAGCTAAAAGAAAAGGAGGACTTGTGGCACCTTAGAGACTAACCAATGTATTTGAGCATAAACTTTCGTGAGCTACAGGTGTAGCTGGGGGTGAGAAATTCTGGAAAAAAACCTACATGAGAGAAGACCCCCCCCCCTTCAAAGCACCTTAATCCTACCTTAATCTGCCACTGTCACATTGTCTTTTGAGTATTCAGGAGATTTAATTTTCACACAGTTTCCCCTTCTGGATTATATTTTACATTGCAGCAATCTGCATCCCCCTCCCCCCACCCCCAGGAAGTAGTGTTTTTGAATTTAGGCATTTTCCAATGGACTCAGACCCTTTGGGGGTGAAAATGAAAGCATGCAGGTTTGTCTCTCAGCTAATGGAAGCTTTGAAGCAAAATGCTGAAACTCTAGTGAATCCAGGTTTAGTTTTCAGTGGTAAAAGACTATTTCTGTCTTCCCAGTAACTGGTACAGAACCTGCACTAACCCAGAACAGTAACAATTAACCACAGGCAGCAAACTGCAAGAATTACTAATGTAGACAGGTGGAATTGGGCTAATTATCATACAGGGTTACACAAGGAAAAAAGGCCTGAGGTCTCTCTAAGAGAATTACATGTCTGTGATGGCCCCCTCCCTCTTCTGCAATTATTTCCAAGTCACACCTGCCAAGCTGTAGGGAAGCATTCCCATTGTTTGTGGGTGAGAACACAGTCAGGTAAACTGTTGTTTTAGTTGGATTTTAAAAAACAACACCCTTCACTTCTTTTAAATAATATTTTACAGTGCTTATTTCTTGCATTGAAGGGACACTGTGAGGTTAAAAATCACATTTTTAAAAAACAAAAAACTATTATTATTTCTGTTACTGAGTGCACCATAGATGATGGAAACTTTTTAAAAAATATTTAATTCGATTTTTTACCATTTATACTAATTGTTACCTTTAAGCTGAGCAAAATGCTTGGGTAGTAAGGCTAGACTGGTCAAATTTTAGGCAGGTTTGCTTTCTGGTATTATATCAGCATAAATATGCAGCATTTGGATTGAAAATGTTTCAGGGGAGTTTTTAGATTAAGAATACTTTTTCTATTGATATTTGTTTTAAATGTAATAAAGTCATTCTACTAATTTAGCGTTTGCAAAACTTTCGTATTTACCTTTGCATAATCTAAATTTGGGGCTTAAATGATTCCACAATATACTTTTTACCTTATTAAAAAGGAATTTGTATGTATTGTGAGAGATAATAGGTACATCCTTTCTGTGGAAAACGTGAATACATTTGTTAAATGCTTTACTAATATTTGTGTAGCACGAGCATTTATAAGTTTGTTATGGAAAATCATGACTCGATAATTGTTATTGTGTATTCAGTGTGTTAAAAATTGTTTTATCTAATTTTGGAGTGAAATCATATTTGACCCCAATCTTGCAAACATCTGTGCATGTAAGTAACTCATGGGACTACTCACATAAAGTTACAGAAACATAGCTCTTAGCCTGTCAATAATCAAATGTGAAAGAAAATCTGAAACGACCTCCCCCTCCCAAACATAGGAGTGGGAGATTGGGAAGGGAAGAGAAGGAAATTAGACATGGAAACGTGAAATAATGTGATTCTGACTTCCACTGTATGAGCCAGCAAGCACTTCAGATGTAAATAATTTACAGTGATACCATTGGATAATAAGGGGGAGCTGATGGTAACACCGCTATTTAGTTTTTTGGAAACCTTGTTATAAAAGTTTCTTGCAACATTTCTTTTTTTAGAAACTCTTAAAACCTCTATTTTATGCAGCAGAATTTCATCAAGAAGAAAGACCTTGGGCTACAGAAATGGCCTTTGTCCTTATGTACACAGGAGCGGGTTGTTGTTTTTTTTTGGGTGGGGGGGGTATAACCTAAAGTTGTGAATTTATTCTGATATATTTATACCAGATAAATTCCCAGGCAGACATTATTCTGGTATAAGAGTGTTTTTATTCATGTAGGCATATGTGCATTGGGAAAGGGTTAAACTAAACTGAAAAAAAAACTACTTTTATACTGAAATAAGAGAGTTTACATGTGGGTTTATACCAGTATCACTTTACCTATGTAACCCCAGTAATATCACTGCAGGTAAAACTTTTCCATGTAGACCAGACCTTTATCCCATGAAATTCCATTCAGGTTTATTAGAGTTTATGGACTGTTAAAATTAATTATTTCCCTTTTCTCACTTCTGTTGCACCTGAAAGATGTGTCAGCCTGCAAAAATAACAACTCAGCGTGAGTGTTCTAAAGAGCAGAGCCCATGCTGCCGTAGCAACAGTGGCAGCCCAGACTACACTGGGAATGCCTGAGAGCAGCTGTGGGATCCAAATCACCACTCCCATTCCCTCTTTTGCAACTGGAAGTGGCACAAAAAATTCCTTTTCTCCTTGTGAACCCATCTGCAGTACCTTCTGGGAAAGTGATGTGGAGGGGAGTATAGAGTGTTCAGCTTTTGCTCAGTCTCTATTCCCAACAAACTCCACTGGTGTGGGCTAGATCCTTTCATTCTAGCTTGCACTATAATATATGATCTAGGTATCCACTGTGAGCGTATGTCTAGATTGGAGCTGAAGGGTGTAATTTCCTGCTTGAGTAAACATACCTGCATTATCTTTGATCCGGCTAATATGCTAACCATAGAAGTGTAGCCATGGTGGAGTAAGGGGCTAGCTGCCCCAAGTACAATCCTATCTGAGACCCTAGGTATATATTTGGGCAGCTAGGCCCTCCACCGTTTGCATCGTCATGGCTACACTTCTGTTTTTAGTGTGATCAGAGCTAACACAGTGTGGCTGTTCGAGCTGGAAAGTATATCTTCCAGTTCTAGTGTAGACACAAAGTAATAGAATCATAGAAATGTAGGGCTGGAAGAGACCTCAAGATGTCATTTAGTTCATCTCCCACCCTGAAGCAGAACCAAGTATACCTAGATTATCCCTGACAAGTGGTTTTCTAACATATTTAAAAACCTCCAGTAATGGGGATTCCATAACCTGCCTTGGAAGCCTATTCTAGAACTTAACTATCCTTATAGTTTTTCCTAATATCTAACCTAAATCTGCCTTGCTACAGATTAAGCCCATTAGTTCTTGTCCTCCCTTCAGTGGACATGGAGAACAATTGATCACCATCCTTTTTATAATAGCCCTTAACGTATTTCAAGACTAAACATGCCCAGTTTTTTTGAACCTCATAAGTCAGGTTTTCTAAACCTTTTATCAATTTTGTTGCTGTTCCCTGGACTCTCTCCAATTTGTCCATCTTTCTTGAAGTGTGTGGCTTCCAGAACTGGGCACAGTACTCCAACTGAGGCCTCGCCTGTGCCAAGGAGAGCAGTACAATTACCTACCATGTCTTTCATATGACACTCCTGTTAATAAACCCCAGAATGATAGTAACCTTTTCTCTAACTGCATCACAGTGTTGGCTTATATTCAATTTATGATCTGCTGTAACCTCCTGATCCTTTTACCCAGTGAGAGAGTAAAAGACAGGATGCTAAGATGAAGAACATTGAACTTTGACAGGTTTCAGAGTAACAGCCATGTTAGTCTGTATCCGCAAAAAGAACAGGAGTACTTGTGGCACCTTAGAGACTAACAAATTTATTTGAGCATAAGCTTTCATGGGCTACTGCCCACTTCATTGGATGAATTTGGTTGTAGCCCACAGAAGCTTATGCTCAAATAAATTTGTTAGTCTCTAAGGTGCCACAAGTACTCCTGTTCTTTTTATTGAACTTTGAGTAGCTCTTGAAGAAAAATATAGAGATTTAACCTGTGTTATTTTTAGTAAAATAGCAAGACCTACTTTCATTGTAATACAATTATGATTTAGTTGGGGTTGGTCTTGCTTTGAGCAGGGGGCTGGATTAGATGATCTCCTGAGGTCTCTTCCAATCCTAATCTTGTATGATTCTATGATTCTATATACATCATAGGATTTTATTTTAGAGTGACGTTATATATACTGTACTATTCATACAGTGTCAAGATAACCTAAATATAAACCTTTGTGTTAATTGAATCCCTAGTGACAGCAGATTTTAGAATCAATCTTATTTTTTATGTGATCTAATTATCTCTGTTGTATTGACTGGTATTTAAAAGTTGGATTGATTCTACCATTAAGCTGCTATTGGAAAGGACTTCAGACAAACAGTTGTTTAGCTTTCATATTGCCAAAGATAGTTCAAATTAAAAGGCATGTCTAGAGTACAGTATAGCTAGATCTTCTAAACTTATGAATTCCTAGGCCTTGATTCTGCAATCAGCTCTTTGTAGGTAAACGCCCGTGCCCGGAGTCTTGATTAAATCAATGGGGTTCCATATGGTACAAGTGTACTGTACAGACAACATTGCAGGATTCAGATGAAACCTGGAGCTAGGGCTGGCTGGATTTGTTTTTAAATTAATGAAAAACATTTCCTGCCAGAGAATGAGATTTCACTGAAAATGAAATTTTTGACAGGAAATTTGTAAACAGAATGAAGTTTCCAATTAAGTTTAAAATTTAAATTTTTGAGGGGTTTTTTGTTGTTGGAAATGTGGATTTTTCCCCCTTTCTCCCCTTTGCCACTGAATACAGTTGAACGTAGGGATTTTTTTTTTCATTTTTTTCAGTCTTGCCCTTTTTTCCATTCTCACTTTTCATAACTTGCTCAATTTTTGAAAAGGAAAAAATGAAACTCAGTAATTTTGCCTCTACAACTTTTCCAAAGATGAGTCTGAATAGAAAAGTTAAAGTGTAACAATAAGCAGGGGGAAATGAAGGGGGCAAATAAACTACAAAACTTTGGATACTATTAACTTTATTGCATCCAGTGGCCAAAAAAGGGGAGAGGGATTAAAATTCAAGATTTAAAAGACTGACATCTTGAAAATTTTCAGAAAGTAGACATTTTTTAAAAAGATTGACAAAAAATGTTGAAAACCACATTGCTCTATTTCAAGCTCTGTGAAATGGCAATTGCTTCAAAAAATTTTTTTTTTCTTTTTTCCTGCCTCTCCCCCCTCCATTTTCGGACCAGCCCTACCTGGAGCTCTGTTTGTTTCTCTGAAATCAAATGAAAATCTGGGTTCAGAAGACCTGCAAAAAGTTGTGCCTCTCATTTTAGAGCTAAGCCTTTGTTCCCCCTACTGAGCTACTACCCAGCTCGCTGTGGCACAGCATTCCCTAACATGGAACCAGGATCAGTACTTTCTGCAGTACAACTAGTATCAACGAGGGTCCCGCAAGGGTCACCAGTGACTACAAAAGGAGTGCACCCTGGCTGAGCCCCCGCCGGCTCTGTGTCTTTCTTTAATGAGTTCGGTATGTTTTAACTTTATTGAATAGAGAGGCTTTGTAAAGAGACAGTACTGCTGTTTATCCTGTTTAGCCATTTAGCCTCAATAACCTTTTATGCTCAGCAAATTATGGGCATTAAGACATGCTTTTGACTGTTGGATTGTTTTGAGTTTTCAATAGAGGTTCAGGTCAGTTCTTACTTTATCTCTCCCATCTTTAATCCTAACTGGCCACATCACAGGATTTTTCCATAGGGATATCAGGGACAAGCCCTCCTCCACCAGGCAATTGGCAGACTCTGTAACAGCTTCTCTGTATTAGCTCTGGCTATTGTAGCCCTTCTTTATAAGGGGGAAACATCCTGGTGTGTCCATGTAGCTGAGAGCTACAGGGGATGCCAACTCTTTGTGCCTATCCAAATCCTGCCCAACACCGTCTTCCCTTCCTCTTCCATCAAAGAAAACCATATTTTCTGTTTGAATCTGCATCTTTTGTCTACTTTTGCAATTCTGTACATTGGCCTTCTTCTTTACCTGCAGTCTACCAAGGTGTTTGAACTCCTGCTTCCTCTTGCGTCAGCTTTCACACAAAAATTCTTTCCATCTATTCCTTTCAAAGATTGGAGTTTTCATGTCAGAGATGTTGGAACTTGTCAGAATAACCCATAGCTGTATTGCTTCTTTGTGTGATTAGAGTCTACTTGATATATGCCATTTGAAATATATGTCTCTAGACTTATGGAAAAATTAATAAAACAGAAATTAAAACTGACAGCTCTGAAATGATATACTACCCTTACATATGGACTACCTCACATGAACATTTTACAGAGTTTTGTATCAGGATTATAGACAGTTATCCAATTGGGAATAACTTCTAGGTATATTTCTAAATCTCACCTGACAGGTTTTGGATGCTGTACAATTCCTATAGTATTATAGCATCATACCAGTGATGCAATAATTTTTGTTAAGATGGTACTTTCAGTCTCAGCTCTGATTTTGCCTGCTAACTGCTTTTGTATTGAAATTCATTTCCTATGCTTTTTCTCAGCACAGAAAGTAGGTTTTTTTTATTTTTAAGATTTTGTTATCCACCAAGAAGTGTGTGTTGAAAATCCAGTTAACTTCAAGATGGTTATCTGAATATGGGGAAAATAATTCAGCTTTTTATGCTCTGATAATTTAAATACAGTTATGATTTAAAAGTTCAAACTTGGCATCTCCATTAAAATTGGTTAAGAGATAAAGATGTGAAAATAACATTGATTTATCTGGCACTGTATGCTAATTTACTACCAATGTAATTGCACAACAAGAGCCCTGTCTGAGTGCAGGATTGAGCCAAAGCTGGGATATCTATGTAAACGAGGGACAGATCTCTAAGGTTGCAAACTTCTCTACTCCCTGAAAAGATATCCTGCCCTGAATACTCTTCATCTTTTAAGAAATCTATCCAAGGGATTCAGGTATTGCTTGAAGGCTCTCTGCTAGGTCCTATGGCTACAGAAGTGGTTAACGGGGCTTGTCTGCACACACAAATTGTACCAGTTCAACTGAAATCAGTTTTAAAAATATTTTAGTTCAATTGGTACAAACCCCTGTCCGAACGCACTTATAGTGGTTTAAACATAGCATGTATCATTTTATAACTGCTTTGTAATTAAGGCCTTGTCTTCACATAAATATGCACTGATTTAATTAAATCAGTTTAGTTAAATTGGTGTAAACCCCTTGTGTGGATGTTTAAACTTATTTCAGTTTAAAAGGGGCTTATTTCAGTTTAACTGAAATCTGTTCCTACACACAAAGTTACACCTGTTTTACTCTACCATGTCTACTATAAACTGTGATTGATGCAAGTTACGTCAGTGTACAGCCACCAAAGATTGTAAATAGCTCAGGCGTGCGCATACTTGGCTGCTTGCGTCACTGCTGTGCGAACTCACCAGGAGTGCTTGTGTCGATGTCAAGTGCATTGCACCCCGAATAGGTATCCCAGTGTGCTATGTGCTGCTATTAGGTGCAATGCCTTCTGGGAAATTTTCACAATATGTTGTGGAATAGAAATGACTTACCCAGACATCTCTGGAAGTGAGGGGTTAAGTTCCCAGAATGCAACTTTCTCCATTCCATAATGCCATCCTTATCCCATAATTTTCACACCTTTTAAAAATAATCCCACAAACCCACATGGCACTTTTCGGTGTTTACCATCTGTGACAGAAGCATGGAGTCTGCAGCACTCTGCAGAATTCTCATGAACATGGTAAATACAGGACACATGATTCTCCTGTATTTGCAGATCCATAGAAAGTACCACAACAATGGGGGTCTTAAGGATTTCATTGAGGACAGTTTGCATAGTGAAAAATAATCCAAGGTTGTTGGTGGCATTCACAGAGCAGCTGCAGACAGAGGAGCACCACTTCCGAGCCCAAGAAATGAACACTGATTGGTGAGACTGCATCGTAATGCAGGTTTGGGGCAACAAGCAATGGCTGCAGAACTTTCATGCGGGAAAAGCCATATTCCTGGGTCTGTGTGGCAAGCTCACCACAGCCTGCCTGCCTGTGAAGGGGCACCAGAGTGAGAGCTGCATGATGGTAGAGAAGCGACTGGGGATCACGCTTTGGAAGCTTGAGACACAGGATTGCTACTGGTCAGTGGGAAATCATTTTGGAGTTGGGGAATCCACAGTGGTGGCTGTGGTCATGCAAATGTGTAAGGCCATTAATTGTCTCCTGCTACTTTTCTATGGTTGTGGATTGCTGGAGATGCTTCATCGATATCATTGTGGGCTGGTCAGGGAAGATGCATGATGTTCACGTCTTTAAGAACACAGGACTGTTCAGAAAGTTGCAAATGGAGACATTTTTCTCCTGACCTATGGATTACCATTGGCAATACTGAAATGCTAATAGTGTTTCTGGGGGACCCAGCCCACCCTTGCTTCCCTGGCTCATGAAACCGTATGCTGACCAACTCCACAGTACTAAGGAAATATTCATCCACTGGCTCAGCAAGTACAGAATGACAGTTGAATGTGGTTTTGGTAGACTGAAGGGACACTGTCAGTGTTTATTCACTGGATTGGATCTCGGTGAGAAAAATATCTCAATGGTTATAGCTGCCTGCTGTGTCCTGTATATTTGTGAGGCAAAGCTGCCATCAGGGTGGAAGGCAGAGGTTTAGCAGCTGTCTGCTGATTTTGAACAGTGAGACACAAGGGCTACTGTAACAATCCAACATGGAGTCATGCGGTTGAAGGAGGCTTTGAAAGAGCACTTTAATGTCAGCGCAGGAGTGTTCTGAGGTGGAGTGTTCTCTGGGCCTGGAGCTTTGAGTGCTGCTAAGAATTGTGTAGTGCTTGCTGTACATTCATAAATAGGACTGGGTATTTTCCTGAAGCTATGAATTCTGTGGTGCTTGGTGTGCATTTAAAAGAAGTTGTTGCTCTGATTGCCACTATGTACTCTGTAGCATTTGTTGTGAACTAATAAAGATTATCCAAAAATAGAACTTCACTGAGTGGGGGGGGGGGACAATGCAGAAAACCAATGTGCAAAAAACCCCAGTGGCAATGTTACACACATTTTTAACATAACTTAATGGAGTGATAATTTAAAATTAGAAAGGAAGTAAACATGCCCATTTGAGTACACAAATGTGGTCCATTGTGGCTACCCACGTGCTCACCGTGGTTCTCACAGGTTCTCAGTGTATGTGACGCTGCGGTTTCCCTTGTTGCCCCTGGCATGGAATGGTACAGGTTCTGATGAGCCCCATGATGCCACATGGTATAGTGGGCAGTGTAGGGAGCAGCAACTATGGAGTTCTCCAAGGACTGCAAAGTGTGGAGAGTCTGGGATTTTTATACCTGTAGGTCAACTACGGTCTGCAGCATTTGAATTTGCTGCCTGAGAAGACCCATTATGTCCTAGTGCATTTCCTGCTTCTTGTCTTGCTGGGTGTTCTGGGCCTTTTTCCTGTTCTTTCTGTCTTCTTCCATACCATCAGTCATATTGGCCCTACAAGACCTTTGTTCACAGTCTAATGCTGCACTGATCTCACAAAACATACCCTTCCTAGGTGTCATCTTTTTCCTCCTCATCAGGGTCAGGCATTATGCAGGTATATAGGGGGCACCTGTCAAGGTCACCTTACCAGAAGCTGCTGATTAAAAACTGTATCGTTGAATTTACAGGCACAACAGAAAGAGGAAGATTCATTTAAAAGTCCCTTCCCTTAGTCCCATAAACACTTTTAATAAGAAATTCTTACTGACATGTTGGCTTTGGAGTGCCTCAATACAGCAGCA
The DNA here is from genome assembly GCF_965140235.1 of Caretta caretta. NCBI lineage: Eukaryota > Metazoa > Chordata > Testudines > Cheloniidae > Caretta > Caretta caretta. The sequence continues at coordinate 203,119,927 of NC_134207.1, read as the reverse complement.
CTCTCCAGCCCCAGTCATGGTGAAAATAGCCCCCCAGGAAGAAGGGGGGGAAGCATTTTCTTTTGCATGAAGCTATCAAATTTTGGTCCCTATTTCATGGGTATGAATACAGAACAATGGCATTGAAATGGGAACTATTTTCCACAGGCAGTGATGATTTTAGCTGATATCTCATTCCTGAGGATCACAAAAGCACAGAACACAGTTGCTACTGGTATCCCAAAGCCACCTGAGCCCATATACTGCTAGCCTATTTGCTGCAATGGTGCCAGCCAAACTCATTGCAGAGTGGGGTGTGAAAGTGTCCTACCACAGAGGAAGAAATAAGGCAGCCATCCCTGGAAATTTTTTGGGAGAGGATTGTAGAGTATCTCCATGAAAATTTCATTGAGATCTCTCAGGAGAATAAAAGGGACATCCCTAAATACATAAACAAAGTGCTCCTCCTCCCACACCCCTCTGCCTAACCCAACAGGAGAATGAAAAGCAGATTCCAACTCTGCCTCAGTTTGTTGTACCTCTACCTCTTTTTGTATAAGGAAAACTATAAGCTGATACCTGTGTATCTCGGGGATGGGCCAGACACTGCATTTAAACTTAAGCATTGTAAAGAAAAATGCATGCTTATCTGAGATCCCTTCCCCTTCGTCAGGTTCATCTGCACTCATATGACAGGGCTGGCTACACTGCAGTGAAGTGTCATACAGGTCCTGACTCATGGCCTGGCTGGAGTCATTGTCCTTTTCCTCCTCACCATTCATGGCAGAGGTCTCTGTCTTGGCTTCTCTGAGGTACCCAGAGTGGTCTGCAGGGTGCTGGTGGAGTCTCCGTCAAGTATGGCATGCAGTTCCTTGTAGGAACAGCAGGTCTGTGATGTTGCACCAGATCTATTGTTGCATTCCCTAGACCTTGTGGAGTTCCTGGTAAAGTGCCTTTGCTTTCACATGGCAGTGCAGATGACCCTTGTCATACCCCTTTGCCCGCATCCCCCTTGCAATCTGCTCATAGATGTCTATGTGTCTCTGGCTCGTCTGTAGTGGTGCTTGCATAATCTCTTCTCCGCACGCACCCAGGAGATCCAATACTTCCTGTCTATTTCAAACAGGAGCGCATCTAGTGTGTGGAGTTGGGATGGTTAGCTGGGCAGTTGCACACAACAAGGGTGAGCTGCTAGGTGTGCTTGCAGGTTTGGGCAGTCAGAGAAAGGCATTTCTAGGGGGACTGAAAGGAGGTGGTGGGGTGGCTTCCGGTCCCTGTGACCACTGTGCAGTGAAGTTTAAAATTGTGACCAGAGCAGTCACTATTGCAGGGAATTGCAGCATCATGGGACAGCTGCTGAGGTTAGGGCTAACATAGGTTATATAGTGTATACACTCTCTCACTGCCTCAACCTCAGTAGGTCAACCATGGCTCTAGGCCATTCCAGGAGGTGTTTTTACTGTGTCACTGTAACAGGGTCGTTATGTTGGACAGAGACAAATTTGAGTGTAGATACATGTGCACAGTAGTGAGTTGAGTTAATTGGTGAGGGCAGTGGCTGACAAACAAGCTCTTTTCTGTAAGAGGATGTTTCATTGGCACTTGAAAGTTCATTCATTGGTTGCTTCAATTTGTTTTGCAAAAATACCATAGGTATCTGGTAATGACTCTGACATCCAAGGACATGATTTTAGCTAGAGCTGGATAAATAATTCATAATTGTTCACTTAAATTATTCAAGTAGTTCTTGGTCTCCAGCTTGTTTGAGAGCAGTTGTGAAGATTCAAAATATGAAAGCTGAGCTATTTTAACTGGACACATAGGTGGTATGGTGTGGTGTCTGTTCATTGGCTGGATGTGCAGAACTCAGACTCACACTTCATATGCAAGTACAAAACCAAAACTCAGGTTTTGTGAACATGCTAGATTAACATTAAAATTCATTGTTTTGGCAAACCGGCCTCCCAATAAATTCATTACTAGAATATTCAGATGAAGTGATGACAAAAAAGGGTGTGGACACAAAGTGGATTTGTTTAATATTTGAACTGATGTAAAAAATGTTTGGAGTATTTGGCCAGCTCCACTTCTGACAAAGGACTTTGTTGTGTGATCTGGGGAAGGAGTTTGGACAACCACAGCAGTGGATGTGCCCTGGGAGCAGCAGCCCTCACAGGCCTGTTTGGGAACTTGAACGCAGAATTGTTTTGCTGGGATTTTGGGTAGTTATATTTGAGAATTATAAGCTGTGCTTTGATTTTGCCATTGAATGCCCCTGTTCAAAAGTGTACATGCTCATGATTGTTAAAGTGTACTAGAAATACAGAATTCTGTCTTTATGTCTGCTCGTTGATTGCCACCCTTTGAAAGCAATCAGGTATCCTTTCTGACTTCTTGGAAACCAAAACAATATTAAATAATCCACAAAAGTAACATAAAATCAATTGAAATACTATACACTTGTATTTAGATTTATAAAATTACACCTGTCCTTCCCTCTAGATGTAACAGCTATATGGTTAGTAAGACAAAACATATTGTAGAATTCCAGTTGCTGTGGATACCATAATTTTGTCTTCCCTAATTCTGGTGTGTTTGAAATCCCAGTCCTAATGCTGCACTAAAGGCCAAATATACCATCCACCATACAGCTCAAGTAATGGGCTAGTTGTTGAGGAGAAGGGAAAACAACCCCGCACCAATCACGTGGAATAGGTGTGGTGCTGTTCCCTGGAGGGTGTTTAAGCTCAATGGCTGAAATAGCCATGTGGGGGAAGGATCCACCTAGCAATGGATTCTTCAGCACTATCCCCATTCTCACCTTCCTGCTGTGAGCTACTGCACAAGGGTGCCCAATGAAGCTGGGTTCCCTGCTGCGCAGGGCATATGTATCCCATAAAAAGGTCTCTGACCATGGAATACTGTGGAGTTCATCTCATCCTTTATAAAACATATGCTGCCTGTACTGTTGTTGTGCCTGTTTTTTCATATGTGTGTCTCAGGGCAATACTGAATTGTGCCACATAAAGGGGTAAGGGAATCCTGATGCACAAAAACAGCAATGCCAGCACAATCCCCCAAAGAGTAAACAAAAGTCTTAACCGTTGCAAACAATAAATTGTCCATACCTTGTAGAAGCAATGGATAATTAAAAGTTATAATGCCTATAGTTAGTACCCTCTTTAAAAGAATTTACACAGTATATGAAATTAAATTCTGTTCACAGTTCTCTTAATTTGTCCTTAATTAAACAATACTCCATAAATGGTGCATTCAGTGACCAAATGTTCAGAGACAGCAAAATTGTGGGTCCCAAGCCATTAGGAATGAAATAAAGTCGGTCCCCTGAGAGCCTGCTAGAATCTGGTCTATGTAAGTGACAACTGATGGTTTAGGAAAGATAATTAACTTTGCAATTACAAACCCCAGCTTTCACCAATGCTATTTCTTCCAGTATCATCTTGTAAATGTTCTAGTATTTTTATAAAATGAGATAAAATGTTCATGGGGGGAGGAAGGGAGAAATGCTGAGTTCATAGGGGATTAATTCTTCATGGATAAATGTACTGGGAATATTATTTTTAAAAATATTTCATAAATATTTGATGTGCAGTGGTTTTATAGATTATAAAAGAATGAAATATTCAATTTTTTGTTTACTGCCAAGATTTTATTTTGTACCGTGTAAAGATAAAAGGGAGAATATTGGAGTACATGTTGTATCAAAGAAACGTGATTTTTTCTTTTTTGCAACAAAGGCATGGAAGTTAAACGAGGTTTGTTCTGTAGCTCTGCAGACTGAGGTTCTCCATCTCTAGTAGAAAGTGCAGCATAGGGGACATCAGTGTTAGCTCCCCAATTCCACACTGTTAATGTGCCTTAATACTCATCTAGAAGATCCACCTCTGAGGGTATGGCTACACTTGAAGTTCTGGGTGTGATTCCCAGCTCAGGTAGATGTACTCGTGCTAGCTGAACTAGTGCGCTGGAAATAGTAGTGTAGCTGTGGTAACGTGCAGTGGCAACGGCAGCATGTACTAGCCACCGTAAATACATGCCCGTGGGACTCAGTCGGGTTTATACTCGGGGCTGCTAGCATGGCAGCATGGTGCCACAGCTACACTGCTATTTTTAGTATGCTAGCTCAAATGAGAGCTAGTATGCGTGTGTCTGTCTGAGCTGGGAATCACACCCCTAGCTTGTAGAGCAGAGATACTCTGTGGGGGATCGGTAGGTCAATTTTATATGCCCATCCAGCCCTAGCTATCTATGCCAAAACGCTCTACAAGGTTGCTAATTAGTTCCTTTTCATAGTCGCCTTCATATTAGTGAATTATAAATATTGCAACATGCTCTTGTTTACATTCACAGATACCAATGTCTAGATACACTCTAGCTAAATAACTGCGAAGGAACCTTAGTTTAGTGTGTATGATGATACATTTAGGGCTTGTCTACGCAGCCCTGCAGTTCAGACCATTGGGTGTGTAAATGGCAGCACGCACCAAAGTGCTGCGCTGTAACTGACCCATGTGGATGCCACTGGTGTGAACTAGAAGGCGTCTAGTTTGCGTTAATGTGGTCCTGTTAGAAGAGGACTACATTAACGCAAAGTAGGTACCTTTTAGTTCATGCCAGTAGTACCCACATGAGGCAGTCACAGTGCAGCACTTTGGTCTGCACTATGGTGCAGTGTAGACATAAACTTCCTTACAGTATGTTACTCAGCCTCTAGATGTCTTTGTGTACTCTCTGATAATTGGAGCAGGTAAAGGCTGAACTCAAGCTGCATGGAAGCCTGTTTGTGAGTCTGTAGTTATAACTGTTTTCTCTAATAAATGCCTCCTGTGATTTCATATATGGTGAATCTGAATTCATTTCCCAGCGCCGAGAATTTGGAGAGCAGATTCTGTTTCTGGTTTTGCCCTAACTTGATGGGCCACTTTATGCTTAACTGAGCTCAGCTTCCTCATCTGAAAATGTGGATAATAAAGTTTATATAGCTTTGTAATGTTTTTTTGAGATCTACAGATAGAAAGTGCTGTATACTTTTTATGAACTGCGGGATGCATGTATAAGAATGAATTTTGTTGCTGGTGTAAAAACAGGTCACATGACCACTCCCTGAATGATGCAAAAGTAAGATTCCTTTTGTAGCACTGATCTAAAATAGCAGTAGAATGGTGTCACAAGAACTAATTTGCATGTGACCTCAATCTATATGCCCATTGTTACTTCAGTCTCATAATTACCATCTTTTGCATTTTGTTCCTTTAAAAAAAGCAAAGCAAAACTAAATCTTTGTCAAGCGGGAAAAAAAAAAGAAAAAATAGAGAAACAAATGAGCAGCAAACAAAATATTTATACTTACGCATTTATATGGCCTTCCAGCTAAATCACTGACTCCAGTTCTGGAATTAGTTCTTGGCTCTGCCATGGACTTTCTGTGAAACCAGATAACCTATCTGCCTCAATTCCCCATCTGTAGAATGGTGATAGTAATACTTCCTTTCACCCGTGTTTTGTCTGTCTTTTAAATGTAAATTTTTTGGGAGCATGGAATGTCTCTTATCAGTCATATGTACAAAAACTAGCACAATGAGCCCTGATCTCAGCTGAAGTTTCTGGATGATCCTGTAGTATAAATAAAAACATCTGTATATTGTTATTATGGTAGGAATGAATTATTTTTAAAATAGGTATTTTTCATTGATGAAGTTAACTTTTTGTGGGTTGCGCTATGTATCTGAGATTACAGTGGTCACCACGGTAAAACTTTACATTTGCCATTTGTATGTAATTAGCATTACCATAGTAGTCCCTTACACATAGCATAGGGAATACTGTTGTAAGAGTTCAATATTTAGTTACAGTACTTTTGCAAGAGTCTGTTTTAAAGAACATAATGACTGTCACTGCATACCAGCATGTAAATTTGTAAATGGTCAGGAGGAGGGATGTTACTCCAGATAACTTATATATTCTGTTTTCCTAACTGATGTCCCTTCATGAACATACTTTTTAAAATATTCAGCTGCTTTATATGCCATTTTTTTCTAACTTTACTGCTTGTAAAGCAATACTCACATATGCTGCATCACAGATAATGGTCCCATTATATTAAGGGGCTTAGAGTTTTAATGTAATATATGAAATTCACATGGAAGGAAGTGTTGCCTCAAATGGGCAAGTATTGAGTTTGTGGGTACTTGCGTGGACCTGTGGTTATTGTGGTGATATTCATGTACAGTATGTGCCAGCCCTCTGTGATTTGACATAGATCCCCAGAGTACCAGTTCTAGTGGGGATTTTAAAACTCCACCAAATCAGCATCACAGATGCTGTGTTATTCTCAGTATATCATCTTCCAATTTTGATTTGTCTGGGGAAAACACACTGGTGGGGAAAAGACAAGGATATCAAAATACATGAGTCAGCAAGGATCCCCTTGTTTGAAGGTATCTGATGTCTATATTTCTGCTTTAGTTACTCATAAGTTGTATATAATTACTACCAATTGATATGAATGATTTCATATTTAGGAGCTACTTGCAGGATAAAGTGTATGGGCCAAATTCATCCTTGGTATAAATTTAAACTAATTAGAGTTATACCAAGGGTAAATATGGCTCGGTGAATCTGGGCTCTTGACCATAGTAAGAGGAAAATCAATGGTAATGTATAAGGAAACCACTTGTGCTCTTGGCTGTCTTTCTGCAAACACTTTCTAATGGGTTACAGTAGATGGTTTTATTTTGATTATAAATCTTTTTTCAGACTAATGCTCCACCTGGCTTTTTAAAAAACAAAGTTAAAGAGATGGATTCATGCTTTAAAAAACGTCAAGCAATTTGGAAAGGAAGGAAAGGAGGCAACATGGTGTTAACCAACATGGTTAACCAACTTGCTGGAGTTTGTTATTGTGGGAACTCCTCTTCCTGGCACCCAATACTGAATTTCTTCAGGGAGGAAGACTTCTATCAATACCAGCTGTCTCCACCCTTCAGTAGGATGTGCAATATTAGATGCCACTCATTGAGAGTGGAATACAGTTACATTCATTTATATGCCTAAAATAGAAAATTCTGTTGTCAATACACACTTATTAGTACTAAGCTGCAAATTAACTGTATTCTTATTAATTAGGTGGCAGACTAGAAAACAGCTCTGCTTCTGTTCCACCAGATGGAGGGACACTGGGAGTGATGACCTATGTTGGGCCTTTCCGAGTGGATTTCTTTGGTGGATCTATGTGGTGACATAGATCCTGCTCCAATTTTCCATTTAAAATAATCATTCTCAAACTTACACAAGTGAGCACTCCATTTAAATTCTTTTAAAAATGTGGTAGTTTTGTTTTGTTTTTTACAGTCAGCTATGCGTCGCACTTGTAAAACCCCAGAGGGACTGGGGCACACAGATGTAAGCTGAACAGATCTCTCTAGGAAAAGGTAAGCTAGACTGCTTTTTTTGCTATATTATCCAAAAGTACTCTGCCACATAGTTCATTCAGGTGAAAGGTGTTGGATTACAAACTTTAAATTGCCGTTTACTGATGTTGCCTTTGTCAGCTGCTGAGAACTATAAGAATTCTAAGATGGGTAGGGTATTCTTTTGTTCTTCATTTGGTGTTGCTCAGCCTATGTGAAAAGTCCCTTCTTGTCCAAGAGCTCTGGCCTTTTAGGGTATGTCTACACCACAATTAAACACCCAGGGCTGGCCTTGTCAGGTGACTCGGGCTTGCAGGGTTTGGGCTATAACTGCTGAATCTTGCAAGTGGAGAGGGTCCCAAAGCCCAGGCTCCAGTCTGAGTCTGAACATCTACACCACAATTAAACAGCTCCATAGCCCAATTTAGCTGACATGGGCCATCTGATGTGGACCTACCCTTATTGTTTTAATGCGTCTGTAGACTCTTAAGAGCCATATTCAGCTGTACTTATTCCACTTTATGCTCTGCAATATAGATATCAACATTTGCATAGCTAGACTGTGGTCTCAGTTCAGCAAGATACTTAAGTCTGTACATTGCTTTGAGCACATGAGTACTCCCATTGAAATAAATGAGATTACTAATCTGCTAAAGGTTCACATGAATTTAAGGACCTTTCTGAATCATGGTCTATGTAATAACATGTGTGGCACCATTGCATTGAGAAACACTCCCACTTCTTTTTTTAAGGTTATCTATGATTGCCTCAGCTCTGTCAGGCTATAGAAATAATTATTTGTTTATTAGTAATTCGTCTCCAGGGAATAAACTGTTGAGAAAAATATCTATGATAGTGAGTTGGGGAACATATTTACAGATGTGCTGTATACCAGAAGAGGTCATACATAACTGAACTGATGTAGTTTCTTGCACTTGCTTTAGTCAGAAGAGAACGCTGTTATGATATTGTAAATGATTTTTTCCCATAAGTGTTCTGTTTTATGTAAGCAAACAATGGAGGTTGGTGCCCAAAATAAATGGTGGCACTAAAATGCCAGGAAACCCATCATCTCATAGCCTCTGCAAAGTGAAAAACTAGTGAAATAAGGAAGCCTTAACGGGCCACTGTGTTAGTTACTGTACGTACATATAATATGAGTTAGTACCTGACCCAAAATGCTTGCGGTCTAAGTAAGAAGTTACAATTCTCGCAGTCTACTCATCCAAAATAATTGGCAGAATAAATTTGAGAATAATTTCATATAACTAATAAGCTTAAGAATTTTTTGACTAGAAACTAAAAGTAATATTTGTTCAATAAATTGTTGAATAAATTAATCCTAGTAGATTATTCACTTAGCTTTAAGTAAAGGCAACTTTTCAATGGAAAGTGGTGATGGTACTCAATAGTTTGTGGATCTGAAATCATGCATAAAGGACATGCAGTAGCTACACTGTGATACAAGTACTTATAGGGGAGCGGAACTCTGAAAAAGTGACTAAAAATGCATTGTGTGCATTACATATTTACTGTTGATTAATAATTCCCATATCCTCAGTCAGCAAGCAAAAAGATGATTTTCTAACTGCCAGTACAACATACTTCCCTGGTGTTGAGATAGTCAAGATTATGATCTAGGAAAGCAATTTGATTTAGGACAGCACTTAGTACTTACGCACGCTTTCCTAGTTGAGTGCCCTGATTTGGGGCCCAAACTGGGTTCTTACCTCTTTGTGCCTCACCAGTAATAAAAGTTCTGAAGACTAAATTAGGCTCTTAGGACCAGATTTTTAAAGGTATTTAGGCTTTGTGGCACACAGCATTGCAAAGTCTAAGTGGTTTAGGAGCCTAAATCTAAATTTTCAAATGATAGCCAATGAGATTTAGGCTCCTGATTACCTAAAATACATTTAAAAATCTGGGCCTTACTGTCATTTAGGCTAACCTACTGTCTTCCAGTTGTCCAGTGTTCTTGATGATAGGGGAGTTGCCCAGGTGTGACTGGTTGAAACTCTGTAAACAATTTTGCTGATAATGCACAAAACTGAATCAAATTTTGTTTGTTCTCTTAGCAGTTTTATCTCTGTGTTGTTAACGTGAGTAAAAAGCAGTAAAAAATTTTTTTATTTCAATTGCAAAAGTAAGCAAATCTGATTCTGAATACAGAAAGGAAGCAGATGAGAAGTAAGGAGAAGTCATTTTTTCATAGTCCTGTTTCAAAGAAGAACTGCACTTTAAGCATTTTTACAGACACGACTAAATAAGTGCCTGCCTAAGGCCAGCCATATCAACTTTGAAATCATCTAAAAGCTGGGGAGAGAAAGATTGGATACTAGTCATTGGTCACTTTCAGAATAATGTAAAAGGGCATGACTCCCATGAGATCCATTTTTCAGATCCCTACATAATAGGTCATTTTTTCAAGCTAACCCTTCTATCGGGCAGAAACACTGAAAGTACAAGGGCTGTCATCTATCATGTCTGCCCATGAAGTTCAAAGAAGGATAAAAGAAATTTCGCTCTCACTTTCTCTTTGTTAAAGCTCTTCACCCCCCCCTTTATTCTTTTACTTCTCTTTAAAACATCATGGAAAATACACGTGATGAATGGTTAAAGGTCAGTGAATATTGATCTTTTTAGTGCTCTCTGTATATGTGTTTTGTATGTCTATCTTTTTGTCGAGTTTCCTTATGAAAAAAATATACTCCTGAACCACTGAAAATCTAGTGCTGTTTTTTACCCACCTCTGAATGATTTTCCAATATTTTTTAAATACTCATCAGTAAAAGATTTCTATGAGGGTCTTAAGTCCTTCACAGTGTATTGAAGGACCACTTTACCAGGATCCAAGAAAATGCATTAATAAATTCTGCGGCGTGAAGTAGGTTCAAAATAATATGTACACTGTAGATAATGGAAACATGTTGACATTCTTAAGGTTATAAAAACACTTGAAGTTATCATAATCATAACATTGAGCAAGATTGAAGATTATGAAGTACAATGTCCCTGAAAATCCTAGAGCAGCATCTTTCCCATTTTACTAATTGCTGAGACACTTGAGATCTCAGTGTGATTTTTTTCTCTCAGCACAAATGAACAAGTGGAGGCCACAGCACCTCTTTAAAAAGGCAGATGTGCTAAATAATTAATTTATAAAGAATCTCAGGGTGGGTACTAGAACCAGGATACTGTGACTTTCCAGGTGAATTCTCGGGTAATTCAGCTAAAGAAATAACTTTGTTAGTGTGAATAAACACTTGGATAAATCTCCTGTTTCTTCTTTGAGTACATGTCAGTGTGGATCCCAATATAGGAGTGCACATGCCTTTTGTATGAGATCACATTTATTTTGAATAGCAGTGTGTTTGGGATTGTGCGTGCAACCTGTGCTGCCTTGTGCTCTGGCATGGGGGCCATAAAGGGCCGGGTAGCAACAAAACCCTTCCTCAGTTCCCTCATATCACTCATGGCAGTGAGATGGAACCCAGTGAGTGTCCAGCCCCCTACTTTCTTAGAAGCCCTAAGCTGGTTCATTTTCAACCCTTCAGATCACCCTCCTTCATGCCTACAAAGAGGAAATACCTCTCCCTAGTGGCTTTGCCCACACTGAAACTGGACATGGGCCCACAAAAGTGGAAAATGCTAGAGGGACAATAACAATGATTTCCATATCCACTCAAGGAATCCTTCTCATTGGTGGACAAGACAGTGACAGGAACTTCCATGCCAGCGATCGATGTCTTCAGAGCCTTTCCAGGACTTCCTGTGGAGAATTGTGACGATCCTAGACATTGAGACTATGTTGTTACAGGAAAAGTATCACAAGGTCTTTGACATTATGAGTGTGACAACACTGGCTAGGATTGCCGTCCCCATTAATGAGGGGAGCCTGAAAGAGCTAAAGATCTATGGCAGACCCCAGTCATCCTACTTCCCATCTCCAAGACCATGGAGAAATGGATCAGGTGCCCCCAAAAGGCTGTGAGCACTTCTATACCCAGCCATACCCTTCTTCATCTCTGTAGTTCAAGGAAAATAAAAATCCTCTAAAGGCACTCTGATGGCCAAGGACCTTAAGAAGTTAGATCTGTTTGGGCACAAGGCCTATTCATAAGGTGCTTCCAGTGATTAACTACTAGACATTGTCTGCCATATGTAACTACCCCATGGAAGAGAGGTCATCCTTTTCTTTCAAAAATCCTGCAGGAATGTAGGTCTGAAATGAAAGCGCATCAATGAGGGGCTATGAGAACATTGCTGCAGATGGCCATGGACATCTCTGATACAGTAGCTAGGTCAATGGCTACAGCCATCACAGTGAGGCAGGCGTTGTGGCTCCGGGCATCATGCACAAAGCACAGGCTACAAATGAGGACCTGTGCTTTTGAGGGAATAGAGCTCTTCAGCTAGAGGACAGATGAAGCGCTGCACTCTTTCAGTGACTCAAAGTCTACACTGTGGGCCCTGGGAATTTACACACCAGCTCCATAGAGAAAGTCCTACAAGTATCAAGCCCAGCAAAGGCCTTTTTAGTCCTGGAGCTGAGATCCTGAATTCCAGCAAAGGAAGAAAGCTAGGTGCTCCAGGGGCACCCATGTTCTTATCTTACTAACCCAGCCTACTCCTAGAGGCAGCAGATTTGACAGGTGTGTTGGAGCCACACTGGAGCGGATCTGAAGCCTACCACTACCTTTGAGAATCACCTTGCCCCATTCCGCCAGGCCTGGGCAGCTGTCAAAGCCAACAGGTGGGCATTAGACCTCATTGTCAAGGTCTACCACATACGGCTCGATCCACTAACCCCACTCTTTCTCGTTCTTCTTCATAAGAGCCTGTTACAATCAGAAATGGCATCATTACATTGTCTAGGAGCCATAGAAAAGGTACTGCAGGATAAGGGGGAAGAGGCTACTCATGATATTTTCTTATCTTAAAGAAAAGTGTTATTTGTCCTATCCTAGACCTAGGGATATCTGAGACAAATTCATACTCCACTCAGATTCAGGATGGTAATGTTTGCTTCCATCATTCCATTCCTTCAGGTTCAGGATTGGTTTGTGGCTTGCGACTTACAGGATGCATACTTCCATGTAGCTATCCATCCGATGCACAGGAAGTGCCTAAGATTCACAGTGGGAACCAATTATCACCAGTATAAGGTACTGCCATTTGGACTTTCCACATCACTGAGAGCCTTCCCAAAATGTCTAGTAATAATAGCACACTTCAGAAAGAAAGGCATTCATGTCTACCCTTACCTGGACAATTGGCTGATCAAAGGCAGATCCCAGCAGAAGGCGGGCAACCTTAAAATTCATCCTCCCCCTGTTCTTTCAGCTAGGCCTCCTAGTAAACTACAAAACATAGTCTCTCCTACCATTACAGATTGACTCCCGCTGACCTTCCCCAAAACAGGTTTCTGTTGATGCAGTTGCTTATATGTGGGATAGAATTAAACCTGGCAGCTGTGTATGGGGTTGCTTGGCTATGTCCATGTGCACATACATGATGCAGCTTGTCAGGCTTCATATGCTACCGCTCCAACTCTGGCTCAGGCCAGTTTGTTCCCTGAAAAAACACGATATGAACAAGAAAGTTGTGGTTTTACCTCGGAAGAAACGCAGAAATGTGCATGGAGGCGTACCATTCTCTCCCCCATCCCTGACAAAGACATTAGTCATGGGACAGAGACAGGTTGGAAAGCCCATCTGGACCATCTATGAATGTAAAGGATTTGGTACCCAGAAGACATGGGGTCCACATCAGTGTCTTAGAGCGCAGAGCTATAAGACTAGCCTACATGGCCTTCCTACCTGTTCTTCACAATCCCACAGAGCATATCCTGATGGCCAACACCTCTGTGATACACTACATAAACAAGCAGAAAGGTGCACAATCATCTCCCTTCTGCCTGGAACAGTGGTGAGCTGGAGCCGGTTCGCACTGGTTTGCTCGAACTGGTTGTTTAATTTAGAAGCCACGGGACAACCAGTTCTAAAAGGGCTTCTAAATTTAACAACTGGCCAAAAGTGGCACCTTAGGTGCCGACTCCGTGGGTGCTCCAGGGCTGGAGCACCCACGGGGAAAATTTGGTGGGTGCAGAGCACCCACCAGCAGCTCCCCACCCCGCCCCGCGCCCGGCCCCAGCTCACCTCCACTCCGCCTCCTCCCCTGAACGCGCCACCCCACTCTGCTTCTCCGCCCCTGGCTTCCTGCGAATCAGCTGTTCGCGCGGGAAGCCTGGGAGGGCTGAGAAGCGAGCGGCAGCTTCGCGCTCAGGCCCAGGGAGGTGGAGGCAGAGCGGAGGTGAGCTGGGGTGGGGGGGGGCGTGAGGAGGGCCGCCCGCACCACAGCAGGTAACCCGGGGGGCGCAGGGGAACCGCTCCCCGCCCCAGCTCACCTCCACCTCCACCTCCCTTTTGGCCGGTTGTTAAATTTAGAAGCCCTTTTAGAACTAGTACAGTACATTTCTCTTAATAGCAGCCCTTTGGTTGCCAGAAAAAAGTTGCTAATCAGAGGAAGGCAGGTTTGTAGAGCTAAAGCCAGGGAAGAAAGGGCTGGAATGTGCTTTCCCTGGCTATAGCCTTGCAAGCCTGCCTGTGGACAGGGCAGCAGCAGGGATGGGGCTTTTTACAGGGACCACAGGTGCTGGAGGCCCACGGACATGCACGGTACCTCTCCGTGCTCTCTCTGGGGGTTGGAGCTTAGCACATCCTAGAGCAGCCCAAGGAGAAGTATTGTGCCCTGCTGGAAGACTCCCCTCTCGGCCTGCAGCCCCTCCCTCCTGTGCCATGCCTGTGCACAGGCAGGCTTGTGGGGCTGCAGCCCCAGAAGGAAGCGCTGGGATCAGCTGAGCACTGGCTGCAGGCAGGTTCCTTCCCTGGCCGTAGCCCCGCAAACCTGCCTATGGCCAGGGCTCGACAGGTGCACCATCCAGTGCGTCCTTCCCTGGCTGCAGCCTCTAAACCTGCTTACAGCCGGGGCCTTTCTTTGAAAACTACTGGTAGGAAGTAGCATGCTGTTGCCAGCATTTGAGTGGCATTAACAGTAAAGTGAACGGACTGGGATTCGTTCCCAGCACAATGTTGCTGTTAATGGGAAGGTGTTACTGTCCAGATTGCTGTTAAGTGGCTCTACTGTATCCTGCTAAGTCAAACTAAATTCTGTTTGCCTTTGTTTCTCGCACAGGTGGTATCATTCTTCTGCAAGATGAATAGTGAAAAAGTTAATCTCAGGATTGAGGACAGTCTCCTAAAAGGGCCACTTAATAGACTGTTGTACTTTTAAAATGGCATTATCTTTGTTTTGTTTGCTTAAACTTATTAACACTAAGTTTAACAATAAACTCTCTGGAACCCTTAGAGTTGCTACCCTATAAAAATGCAAATGATTTTTACAAACAATAAGCCTTTCAAAACTTTTGTATGGTACGGTAGCTAAGTATCACAGCATCACCCTCGTTTTCCAGATGAGTAACCTCAGAGAGGGTAGATAACTCTCGTGAGGCCATACAGCAAGTCAGTTGCATAGTAGGACCCATAGTGTCGAGTGCTGTCTTCTAACAACTAGACTAAGCACCCTCTGTGTTTAATGTTAAAGTATTAACTTCTTCCCTGTCACACCATTCTCAAACTTGCAGGCATAATGAGATACACTCGTAACAGTCATGTCTACTGTAACATTGTCTGCTAGACCTGTTTTTGCTAGTCTTCTCTCCAACACTCATTGCAGTGCTTATTACTAAATCTGACACTAGGGATATAGGGCAACCAGCTTCCAGGTTCACTAGTTTGCATTAGTGGGGGGGGAGCAGGGCTACTGGGTGGCAGCAAGTATGCAAACTCTTATTTCACATTAGTTCCCCCAGGTAGGAAATTCTTCCAAAGGAGATCATTGAATTTACCTGTTTCATATTTCAACCACCATTGTACAATGCCCAATTGCACATAAAGCATCTGGTGTAAGCAAAACTAATTTGGATCTTCTTTTGTAAAATGTTAGCGGGATTAAAGGATCAGGTAGCCGGTTTCCTTACAAGAATCACTAGAGGGAACCATACTGAGGAAGAGATAAAATAATTAGGACAGCAGAAAACAGGCAGCACGCATCTCAACTGCAACTGCTCCTGTATAAACTCAACCTATAAAATTATATTAGTTTGCTTATCAAGCAAGCTTCTTTCCAAATTTAATAGCTACCTATATTACACTGACTGTATTAACACCTGTGACTTTTATATTGTAGACAATTTCCAGATCTTCTGAGCTATAGTTCTTAGCCCATTGCCAAAAAGATTAAACTACTAAGGCTAGCCCAGTGGATGAAGATATTTTAAAATAAGTGATATGTTATTTTTTAATTATATATATATATATATATATATATATATATCATGCTTCATCAGATGCAGTATTTTACACATTTGTTGTGAATTTAGTAATACATACATAATTATAATACAATCTGCCAGATTTTGGATCCCATGACTAGAGTTCCTAAGTGCGACAGTAATATAAATAATAAAATACAATAATACATAAAATAGTTAAAATATTTTTCAATTTATTTAAAATATAGTGAGGCAGATATTCACTATAGGAGATGTGCTCTAGTGAAGAGGCAGTGTCAGGGAGGGAACATGGACAGGATGTTCTGCACTCTGCTCTCCAGCAGTCAGCATGGGGGACATTTATATGTAGCTGTAAATTACAGTAGTCCCAAGGCTGCCCTAACTTGAATCAGAGACTGAACTTTTCCCTAGGAGTGCAGGCATCTACCTTTTCCCAGGCCCCATTTTGTCCTACATGAAGACCATCTGTCCCAGCTGGACTCAAGGCTCAAGGGCAGTGTTATACCATAAATATGCAAAAATGTGAAAACTGGCCTCTTCAACGCTATTGCATGTGTGTGTATAATATATTTAAACTATCCCACCTTTAAATAAAAAATAAAGTTGGACATATTTTTACAAGGGAAAATATTAAGTATCTTCCATTTAAGGTTTGCTACCACTTCCCCTTTAGTAAAAATGATATAATGCATGCACAGCACCCACCCATATACCTAAATGAACCACCTTTTAAAAAATTATCAATTTGGACTCAGGAAAAAAAGAATACCGATACCTGAGCATTTCTCCTTTGCTATACTTATGTACATTACTCTATGTATTACATAAAATGTTTCAGATATTGAAGAAAGGTTGTTTGGATATCTAAGCAACAGGCACGTTTTTAGTCATGGGCACCATGTAGAAATCAGTCAACCAGTAATGGCTAGGTAGCTGGTTACAAATTGTCCATAATAGTATTAAGGCTAGTCAACATTTTTCATAACGAAGTCATTTTCATCTAAAAATTGGCCTTTTCTTGAAATGAAAATTTTCATGACCACTGAATTATAGATAATTTGGGTTTTTTTGCATTTGTGCTGCTTTATGTGTTCAAATATTTTCAAATCAAAAACCTTAGAAAGGTGGTGGGGGGGGCGGGGGGGGTTGGTAAATGAATTTTTTTTTGATAGCTAACGTTTTTGATGTTTTAAATTTCAAAAATGGAGAGAAAAATCACCAAAACCAAACCAGTTTTTGTTTTTTTGAAAATTTTCAACATTTCCAGTGAAAAGCAATTGTGATTTTTTTTGTTTGTTTTTATAAGACTACTTTTGCATTTTTCAACCAGCTCTGATTATTATTTGTTACACAGGAGCATACACACACACACACACACAAAATGCTGTATAGAGTGATCCCATTCCCTTGAGCTTTAGATTGTACATTATTCATAGCAGGGAGGGAATTTTTCTGTGTTTTGGAACATGGCTTACACTTTTTGGGTGCTACCTCATAATTTGCAGAATGAATCAAATAATTATGTAGGGAAAATATATTCTGCTACATGGGAAGGCCTAGTCCTTGGTCCCCTACAGTTAGAGCTAGCTCTATGTCAACCATAAAGATGTTACTCCTTACTACCCACTAGTCAACACAATTAGCAGTAATGGAGTGGTTTTTTGGGGCCTTTTTTGGTTTTGGCCTGTGATTTTTTTGGTATCTTGCACTGCTTGGTAGATCTGCAACAACTAGTCTCTAACATTGCTGTTCTCTTGTAAATACATTTTTTTCTCCCTTCTCGCCAATCCGGTGGGATTTGTTGTAACTAATTCTGGAAAAAGAGCATGCAAACAGTATGGAATGTTCCATCCATCACACCATATTTGCAGCTGTCCAAGGAATACTCAACCTTTGCTTATTATATGATAAGGTACAAATTTTGCTTATATCACTGCAATATTATAATTAAAGTTTTGTATCATCGTTTCTATTATAACCCTTTATTTTCAGTAGTTTAGTGCTTAGTTATTAAAATTCACTCCAGGCTGCAAGACAACATAGTAAACATTTTTAATATAGTTTCTGTTTTTCTGAATGTGAAACTAAATTATTACTAGCAGAAACAAATGCTAACAAGATATTAAAATGGACAGTTAATCTTCCTGCCTGGTGTTCAGAGCTCCCTATGGGATCACTCTGCACTACTGCACTGAACTTACATCCAGCTACAATCCTGACTGCTCACTTTCTCCTCTCCCCTCTTCCACCTTCAGTGCGGGAGAGACCCAACCTCTTATTTGTGCTGCTCCCTGTATTTGCAATTCTCCCACCTCCTCCCTTTGAGTGACAGAGTCACTTACAGAGTCAGTTTGTACACCTCCCTTTAAACTTCATGTTCAAATGAGCTTGTTGTGATTTCATGTTTGAAGTTATAATATCTAAGTATTCTCCAGAATTGAGAGGAAATGCCTAAAAAACTGTGAGAGAGGCCCTTCTGCTGTATTTCTAGCCTGACCGGAAATGAGTAGTAAAAATCTAGCAAGGAAGCCTGTGGTTTTGGGATTTGCAGCTTGTAATATTCCAATACTTTTATCTAGTAGAACTGACATATCTCTGGTCCCCGTATGCTAAATCTTCAGCCTTAGCTATTATGATAAAAGCACTATGCTTTTTGTATGAGGAAGGTACTTACTTATCTTTCCGTTGATTTTTGCTCATGCTTGCTTCCTAACATTTGCCTATCTCACTGATATAGAAAGTACATAAGAGCTAAAGTTGTGCAAATCTTTATTGGTTCCTAAATTTAAAAAGTCATTTAACAGGAGTCAGAACATGCTTTGAGGCTGAGCCCCTTAAGGCATAGGGAATACAAGAGAAATGTGGTGTAACTCTGAAATGTTGCAATAACCTATATTTACCACAAGGTGGCACAAAATTGTGTCTAATGAACTTATGAACCATTATGAACTAATGGCCCACCTTGATTATCATACACATTGTAAGGAGAGTGGTCACTTTAGATAAGCTATTACCAGCAGGAGAGTGAGTTTGTGTGTGTGTTGGGGGGGGAGGGAGGTTGTGAGAAAACCTGGATTTGTGCTGGAAATGGCCTAACTTGATTATCATACACATTGTAAGGAGAGTGATCACTTTAGATAAGCTATTGCCAGCAGGAGAGTGGGGTGTGGGGAGGTATTTTTTCATGCTTTGTGTGTATAAAAGATCTTCTACACTTTCCACAGTATGCATCCGATGAAGTGAGCTGTAGCTCACGAAAGCTTATGCTCAAATAAATTGGTTAGTCTCTAAGGTGCCACAAGTACTCCTTTTCTTTTTGCGAATACAGACTAAAACAGCTGTTACTCTGAAACTTATGAACCCTTGTGACTTTGGGATCCAGAGCTTCAGACTGGGGCTCAGCCTTATTTATTTTCAGTATAGCAATTTCCTAATATCTGTGTGTTTGCTCAGCAAAATCAGTTAGCTCCTATACACAGACAACACACACTGCAAAAATAATGGGGTGTAGTTTGGCAGGTTATTGTTGTGGTGAAGATATGGAAAAAAATAACTTTTCCCTGTATCTCTGTGAGAAGGTTCAGAAGCAGATCCCCTTGGGAGACCACTAGCAGCTAACAGTTAAAAGTCTGGATCCAGTGTCCTGGCTGAGTTGTGCTTGGTACAGGGCTGGGAGCGGAGGCAAAGGTGGCTGTTTTTGTGCTTCCCCAACAATGAGAACAATAAGGACTGAAAGACACAGTTTAAAAGCCAAAGTCAGCTCAAGACAATCTGCCACCCTAGGCAAAGCTTGAGAATGCCATCCCCCTCCAAACGCCTAGAACAGAAGTTCTCAATTTGGCAGGGGGGAGGGTTGGCATTGCCTTAGCCTTCTGATGGTTCACACCGGCACTCACACAGGTTTGATGTGGCCAGCCCTCCATCATGGTAAAGGGGGAGGGAGACGGATGGCTGGGCCAAATTTAAGTGGGTGATATTGCGACCTGGCATAGAGCCAGGCATATCTGCTGCTCTAGGAAGCTGCCTAGTTTGCCGATAGTTAGAGCAGCCTTGAGGCCATTTCAGCTGTCCATTCCCCCTGCACTGGGTGCTTAGGGTGGTTGGTGTAGAGATAGTATAGCCCTACACTACTTAGTGATTGTCTCCAGGTTGAGGGAATGATCAGTGTAATAATTAATCCAACTTCATGGCCTCTTTGCATGGCTAGAGCAAAGGTGCCAAGAATCTGGTCCAATGTCTTCTGCTTGACAAGAAAAGTTATTCAAATGGTTTTCCTCTTATCGTGCAAAACAGCTGTAGATGGGTAAAAGGATTGCCCCCGAGTGTTGGGCTCCTCCAGCTCTAGTATGCTTTTGACTGACACCTGGCTGGGCTAGTTATAATGTACTTTTGAGTGACAAGTGAACTCATGTTTGATTAAGGAGTTTGTATGTTTGCAGTGGAGTTGAGAGATCGGGAGAAGTGAGAAGCAGCAGTCAGAGCAAAAGTTTGCTTGGGACTGGAATATGGAACTATATTTTGCTGGAGTCCTGAAATGAAGCTACCCATGTCAGCTTTGCTACTTTTGTTGTTAATCCATTCAACTTTTTCTCTTAGTACCTAGGACACACTGAAAAATGGATTGCAAGCCCTATTCTTCAAAAATTATCATTAGATAGAGAGCTTTCTTGATTTATATATTTATTTGTACATGTGTCCAACATTTAATAGTGAAGTTGATAAATAGAAAAAAAATTGCAAAGGCAAGCAGGTAAAATGGTCATTCAGGACATACCAACAAATATAGTCCTACATTTTCATAAATGAATTGCAAATCTTAAATGATCAACATAATCACAAAATCTGCTAAAATGAGCCATAAATAATTAAATGAAAAATTGTGTACATTGGGTTGCAATGGCATTCACACTCCACAGCTTTTTGTAAACTTTTAAACAGATTACAGAACTGTTTTTCATTCTAAAAAAAAAGGAAAAGAGTAACCATATGCAGATGAGTAGCGCTTCACAGGGGGCAGTGACAAAGCATCAAGTATAAGCATAACATTTTAATATAGTGTTAAAAAATCTTTGTAGAGTAAAAAAGGTGTTTTTCTGTATACCTTTCTATGTATATTAGGTAATCTTCTCTCTTTATCCCTTAAATGCATCCCCATTTCTGGGTACTGTGTGGTGCAGAATAACGGGTTACAAAATGTTCTTCTGCAAGGACAGAAACCTTTGTGATCTCAGCAAATAAACTGTGGACTAACAGAAAGTACATCATGAGCTACAGGGAAGACAAAGCAGTAACTGTCAAACATTCATTAACTGTCCTTTCGGCAAGATGTACTGAGGGCAAAAGTGTGAGGCAACAACTGTCACAGAAGTTTGCAGTTTTCTTACAGGCCTACTTTTAAAGAGAAAGAATAATATTTTTTGATGGTGAGTGTACTTAACCCATAGTTGCTTATACCTCTGGCTCTCCACCAAACAAATGGGCCAGTCTCCCTCCACTCCCATTGCCAAAACCTTCCTCTACCACTTGGCAAACATCTCAGCCCCCAACAATAAGTTCCCTAACACCAAATACCAAAGCCATTCTTAGCACCATCACCAGGCATATGCCCTACCCAATTTGACATTTGACACTTTATATACTTACACACATGTGCTCCATTCAACCGGCATGTTACCTCTGTTTTTCCAGACATGTATTCCTATTAACTCTTCCAATTCAACTTCCTTTCCCTGTCCAAAAGGGATTGGCCAACTTGGTCAGATACAATAAGGAAGACGAGGAAGAATGGTCCATTGGTTAGGATGCTCACCTGGGTCTCAAAAGTACTGAGTTCAGTGCCCTGCTTCACCACAGACTTCCTGTGTGACTACAGGCAAGTCACTTATTCTCTCTGTGCCTCAGTTCTGCATCTGTAAAATGGGGATAATAGCACCTTTGTCCTTCACAGGGTTGTTTTAAGGATAGCTACGTTAAAGATTGTGAGGTGCTTAGATACTACTACTACTATGTAGCTGGGTCTAAATAATACCTGAGAGAGAGAATAAAAGCTCCCCTGTAAATAGTATTCTTAGAGGCTGTTTTGCAGTATTTCCATCTTGAGTAGAAATGGAAAATACTGGAAATCTAGCAAGAAAACTTGTGCTCAGTACTACCAATGTAATTTTGCAGACTTAAGAGGTTTGAGTAGTTCCACTTAGGTCTGAATAAGTACACAAGTGGCAATTTGTTTTAGTTCATTTAGTTGAGGTTTGCAGTCCTTCCACTACCCCTTCATGTTACCACTGAAGCTTTCCCTTGACTTCCAGATGCACCTTTGCCACAGGACAGAATTTCTTGTCCCCATGTGCACATTTGATTTTTGACCCCTGCACCAGGAAATATCCAGTGGGGTTACAATAACTGCCGCCTGATTAGTGAACAGGAGGAAGTGGTCTTCACTAGACTCCTTTGGTGCTTCTTCCCTATCGTTACCAAGACAGTAGTTACTTTCTTTTCTCTTCCCTACCTGGGGGTCTTGGCCCAACCACAAAACTGGGTTTCCATCTATGGACAGTCTCTCTTTTTATATGTCCTCCACATCCACATTGCAAATATACTGTGGCCTGAGCCCCTGACAGAGTTCCTCAGGGCTCTTCCCTCTTCTTCTTGCTGCCCTGCAAACCCCTTCATAAATTTAACTGTGACATCCAGATGAACTGGCTGGTGCTGCCTCACCCATACTTGGGTATTCTCAGGGAGACTTTGAAGAAAGTGTTCCAGAATCACAGAGCCCATAATCATCCCCACAGTTCAAGGATCTGGCCTTACCCAGTGAGAGGTCCAATCTGTTGATTTCTGTGCAAATGCATGGGGCCATATTCCTGCAGGCCATCTTGCTGCTCTAAATTTCTGGCATTATAGTTCTGGACAGGCCCATCTGGTCCAGGATGGCTACCTTAACCACAACACTGGGGGCTAGGTCTATACTGGGGGTTAGGTCGGCTTAACTATGCCACTCAGGGGTGTGGATTTTACACATCTCTGAGCAATGTAGTTAAGCCAACTTAATTTTCTAGTGTAGATCAGGCCTTCCTGAGCACTCCTTTCTGTGCCATTTGTACAACACTTCCCCTTTAATGGGCTAATTGGCTCATTGACTCACTAGCCCCAATCTGTCCTAGTAATCAGTTACACCTCTGCCAATTAGGCCTTCTCCTTGGGAACCTAATTAATACTAACAGTGACCTGAATGCTGGCTCAAGTGCTAGCCCTGAGCATTCTGTCACAGATTCCAATATGAGTTGGATTTGGTACATTATTTTCTTTCTTGTATGTGATTTTTCAAATGCTCATAATTTGATGAAATCAAAATCAGTTCCTTCCAGAACAAGGCTATGCATTGCTTCTCTTTGGGGACTACTTCCATGCTAAATTGAAGCTTTCAAACCTTAGCCCTTTTGGCTATAGGACTCTTTGAAGAAGAATCACAAGAATTTTACTAAAATCAGAAAAGCATTTTTAGTCTCTTCTGAAAGGCTGAACTATTTTTACTAAAACTTTAGGCAGAAAATTGCACAAACAATTTCTGTCCAAAAGGTGAATCTTTCACAAAGTTCTGGTGGTCTGCAAATAGGATTTTTTGTGAAATAGTTTCCATCTCAACTAACTACAGTGTTCGCTGCCACTGCTTTTCCACTATAATAATAGTCTTCAGTGAGTTTGTAGCCAGTCTATTTCACCATTATAATAGAGGTTACATCATAACAGACATACTTACAGTCAGCACACTGTTGAGTAGTGCATTCTCTTCATATACAATGGGATTTTTTTTGCCTGCAAGATTGTTTTAACCACCTTTTGAAAAATTGCAAAGTTCACAAAAATGAGATGGGCAATCTAGCTGCAGAAAATGAGTGTTGGAGAAGTTACAAAGCTATTTTGCTGCATTCCTTCTGCCACCTGCTTGTACATGTTTCTCTGAGAGTCTTATTTATCACCTCGTCTGTCTGCCTGGACCTAAATTTTAAGTCCATATATTGCTTTTGTTTTAAACTCAAATTTCAAATTATTTGTTTTGTTTTCATTTCCTAAAAGTGCAATCCATTTTCAGGACATACTATTGCACACTTCAATTTTCTTCAGAACGAAGCACTCTTGGGTCTTTTTTTGTATCACAAACACACAGTAAGAATACCATAAATGAGGCAGCATTGGCTAGGTTTTAAATTTTTTGTTGCCATTGTGAAAGCAGTAAATTACTCAATGTCATCTTGGCCTTTTCCATAATGCTGACAACCTACAATTTCCTCTTCCCCTTTTAAGTATCAAATTTTTTTTACAGTAGTCTATAAACTACCTCGTTAATCAGATAGTGTAAAATCCAATTAGAGACATTAGAATCCAGAAATACAGAAGTGTTAAGGAATTTATTTCTTGATTGACAAGAAAGCCAAATAGACTCATCTATTTAGAATCTTAGCAACAATTAGCTGCCTTAGTTTCATTTATTGTGACATAAAAAATCTGGTTTATTGAGAGCTCTATTGAATAAGATTTCTATGATATGCACCATGAGAAAATATCTTCAGACTAAAATGATTGTTTTGCTGTAATAAATTGAACCATATGTACACTATGTTATTCAATCTTTTTTCTTCAAGGCATAAATTGATATTAAAGAACATTTAAGTCATAACACATGGTTATCCAGGCATGAACGAGGCAATAACCCATATAAGTTGTCAAGGTGAAGCCAAAGCATTTATTAGAGGTTTGTGTTGTTTTTGAAAAGTGCACGGTTGGATAAACATGGATTAGTGCTATTATGCTGCTACGATGACTCAAGTGTGTTTTTACAGTGTCAGTAATTTTTATGTTTAAAAATCACTGGTGCAGTATATTAGCTATAATTTATGTTTATCATCTTGTGTACTCTAATAGGTTTCAACAAACCATTTAACACTTCAGCTTGTGCATATACATTACTTAATAGGTATTTATCTTAAAAAAGAGATACTTAAATGGGACTTCCAAGGCTTGCAACTGAATGCTAAGAGCAAATACTGCAGTGAGGCACATTAACTTTTTTTCTTCCAGTCGGCATTTAACTTTGAATAGTGTGACCATGCAATTGCTTTGTACACTTTGTTCCCAAGTGGCGCAAGAAAGATAGATATATCATCTTCAAAGCCTGGCAGCATGAATGACATCAAAATCCCTGACATGGAGTGTCCGTCACACTTACTAAGTAGAGTGGATGTGATAAAGCCAACACAGCTGAAAATATCAATAACTTCCTGTCATCAGAGGTTGCCCTTTGAAGAGGGCGTAGCGCTTCATGTTTTCCTGATGAAGGGATATTATCGATAGCAGCCACAAATATTTATATTTCTTGTCATTATTATTTTTTCAGTGCTTTGGGTCTCCTGTTTTTAATAACCCCTCCCAGCCCCAAACACCCAACACTTTTTTTGAGGAACAAGCTTTCCCACAAACAAAAGAGACAGAAATGGGGAGGAGGGGCAGTCAGGGAAGGAGCTCAATTAGAAGTGCCTAGCCACACTAGCCTTTTTTTGGTAATGTATGAGTAAGGCTTAATTTATTGTGATACTATTGATTCTTTCAAGCAACACATTGCTTACTGAATGGGCTGTGCACATGATATATTTCTGTTCTGGACAGGCTTGGTATATATTACGAGTGTTTAGTACTTTCATAAACGAGATTGATGCTAATTTAAAAATCATCACAAACTGGTCTCTCTCTCTCTCTCTCTCTCTCTCTCTCTCTCTTAAGCTATTACTCTGGAACTTGGGGGAAACCACTAGACAAATATAAATGTAACTTCTGGTTATCAACCTGAAAAAATACCAGATTCATTTGCCAGTGAGGTCTTTTTGGAGGAGTAAAAAGAGTTTGTTTAGAATCCTAAGATTATGGCCATGCTGATCTGCTCTGTAATAGATTTTTTCACAAAGAAGCTATCAATTCTCTTGACTTGATCAAGCATATCAGTTGGCTGAGTTGGCAAATAGAGAGGATTTATTACTCATGAGGGAAAAATTGACCAAGATGGACTACTTCATGTTGCAAACTACCTTTTTCATATAACCTCTTTCTTAAACATAATTAAAGAAACATTGGTATAACTTGGAAATTATTTTTAATTTCCAAACAAAGGTATTTATTTTCTCAAATTTTGTTATTTTTCATATGTGAGCAGGGAAAGTATTTTAAGAGTTTGGATTTTGATCAATATACTTATCAAACTATAGATACATACAAATACCCTTTCTTTTATGTTGAGCCACTTCTAACACCTCTATTTCTACAAGATACACCTAAGGCTTCCCTGCAATAAACACAGCTGGCCAGTTTCAGTGCTTACAGTAGGTTAGTGGATTCAGCTCCAGTAACTTCAGTGGCGTTGTCCTGCTCATACTAGTTCTGAATTTTCCCTTGCTTGGCTCACTGTGCAAAGTACATCCGATTCACACTTGTAACAGTAATAGTGTTCAGTCCTCTTCAGATGTAACATGTTTACTTGGAGTATTAACGGGACCCCAATGTTCAGGAGCTGTAAAAACATAGAATAAGAGACAGTCCCTGACCCAGAGAGCTTATAGTCTAAAAATTATGCAGCCACTAGATGTCTGTGTGCCATATAGAATTCTAGACGGTCTGTGGTCCTTGGCAAACAAGGATAACAAAGCTGGAACTTGATCTGAGTGGAAGACTATTTTTGTGTCTATATTTCATAGTTGTTTTTGTTAATAAATGCCCCCAGTTTAAGGAGGATTGATTTTACATGTCATGACATCAGGAAAAGGGGGCATTGGAGCAATGCTCGTATCACCACCTTTATGCCAACAGTGCTCTTCAGTTTCTGCAACAGCACTCTGCTGTCCTTGTCCCTTGCTGCCAACAGGCCCTTTCTCCAACGTGCTCCTATTCTCTGAAGCAATACTGAACTCTTTCCCCTGTCTTGAGGCAGGATACCTGAGCCACTTTCTCTGCTTTCAGCCTCACTCTGCTCTCCATGCTTCCCTTGAAATGTATGCTATCACTGTCTATTAATTTTTTCCCTACAAGGACTCAAAGACCTTACAATCCCCTCCATCACTGGGCTGGACACTAAGAAAAATAGGGTTTCTGGTGTCTCCTCTTCCTTCTTTCTTTCTTGATGTTAATATTTGTCACTCAGACTTTCAACATCAGTGAGATTGGTAGAAACCATATTATTGCTATTGGACTTGTTGGCAGCATTCAGTACAATCAGATACAAAGTACTGCTAACTCAGATGCTTTAAGATGCATCCACTTCTTGATATTAACTTGAGTATGGGGAATTAAGATGATTGTGTATTGTAGCCTTGGCTGGGGCACACTGTAGGTTACTTCCTTACTTGAAGTCTGTGGGAGCAGTGGGCACTCAGTATTTTTGAAGATCAGGACCGTTTGAGGAAGATCCCTAACTTTAGTAAAGCCATAGTAAGCCATTTAAAAGATTTCTCCATAAGTTACCCTGGTGGCTCTCAATCAGATAGAGCAAACACAGCATGGGCCATGTTTTCAAACAATTTGTGCATATAAATGTGTGCTCATTTAATTTGTGTGTGCTGTTGCCATAATTGTGCATACAAAACTGGTTACTGGATATAGAAATGGCTAATGGGCACATTTTAATGCATAATTATCCAATTTGTGTGCACAATTCTAAGCTTAAATTAGGTGTTTGGAATTGGTATATCCTTTGGGGCATGTTCTTTGTGTCTTTTTACTTCCAAATTTCTCTCCCTCATCTTCTTTGAAGTTCAGTATTAGAAAATGCCCTGTCTGGCAACTACAGGGGTCCAACCCTGCTGAGATTTCTTTCAGGAAAGTTATATTTACCAGTACTTCATCTGGAAAGGTTTTCTCATGCATGGCACTTAAGAGATATTAGCATCTATTGTTTTACTTTAAATCATATCCATACCAGAGAGATCTTTAATAATCCTTAGAGACTAACAAATTTATTTGAGCATAAGCTACAGCTCACAAAAGCTTATGCTCAAATAAATTTGTTTGCCTATAAGGTGCCACAAGTACTCCTTTTCTTTTTGCGGATACAGAATAACACGGCCGCTACTCTGAAACCTTTAATAATCCTGAGAGCCTCCATAAAGTTAGCTTGGTTAGGGTGACTAAAATTATTCTAATCTGTTAGTCCTCAAGAAGTATAATGCCACTAAAGTCAATGGGACTGCTCATACGAGCAAGGTGGTTAAGACCTTTCCATTATCAGGGTCTTTTTTTTTCCAGGCAATGCCTATATATTTATAAGTAGAACTGGTTGAAAAACGTTGAAAAATGAATCAACTATTTTTTTTTTTTACTGAAATTTGGACCAAACATTTCATTGACAAATCAAATTTTAGAACATTTTGACCAGCTTTATGTATTTGGATTTATTTATTGTGCCAGTTCTGGGCAGATAGATCCCTGAAAGATTAACAACTTTTCAGTAGGTTATTGGCCCTTATCTTTGAAAACTCATGGCGATCGGGGGAAGTCCTGGACGACTGGAAAAAGGCTAATGTAGTGCCCATCTTTAAAAAAGGGAAGAAGGTGGATCCTGGGAACTACAGGCCAGTCAGCCTCACCTCAGTCCCTGGGAAAATAATAGAGCAGGTCCTCAAGGAATCAATTCTGAAGCACTTAGAGGAGAGGAAAGTGATCAGGAACAGTCAGCATGGATTCACCAAGGGCAAGTCATGCCTGACTAATCTAATTGCCTTCTATGATGAGATAACTGGCTCTGTGGATGAGGGGAAAGTGGTGGACGTGTTGTTCCTTGACCTTAGCAAAGCTTTTGACACAGTCTCCCACAGTATTCTTGCCAGCAAGTTAAAGAAGTATGGGCTGGATGAATGGACTATAAGGTGGATAGAAAGTTGGCTAGATTGTCAGGCTCAACTGGTAGTGATCAATGGCTCCATGTCTAGTTGGCAGCCGGTATCAAGTGGTTGGCTCAAGGGTCGGTCCTGGGGCCGGTTTTGTTCAATATCTTCATAAATGATCTGGAGGATGGTGTGGATTGCACCCTCAGGAAGTTTGCAGATGACACTAAACTGGGAGGAGAGATAGATACGCTGGAGGGTAGGGATAGGATACAGAGGGCCCTAGACAAATTAGAGGATTGGGCCAAAAGAAATCTGATGAGGTTCAACAAGGACAAGTGCAGAGTCCTGCACTTAGGACTGAAGACTCCCATGCACCGCTACAGACTAGGGACCGAATGGCTAGGCAGCAGTTCTGCAGAAAAGGACCTAGGGGTGACAGTGGACGAGAAGCTGGATATGAGTCAACAGTGTGCCCTTGTTGCCAAGAAGGCCAATGGCATTTTGGGATGTATATGTAGGGGCATTGCCAGCAGATGGAGGGACATGATCGTTCCCCTCTATTCGACATTGGTGAGGCCTCATCTGGAGTACTGTGTCCAGTTTTGGGCCCCACACTACAAGAAGGATGTGGAAAAATTGGAAAGAGTCCAGCGGAGGGCAACAAAAATGATGAGGGGACTGGAACACATGACTTATGAGGAGAGGCTGAGGGAACTGGGATTGTTTAGTCTGTGGAAGAGAAGAATGAGGGGGGATTTGATAGCTGCTTTCAACTACCTGAAAGGGGGTTCCGAAGAGGACGGCTCTAGACTGTTCTCAGTGGTAGCAGATGACAGAACAAGGAGTAATGGTCTCAAGTTGCAGTGGGGGAGGTTTAGGTTAGATATTAGGAAAAACTTTTTCACTAGGAGGTTGGTGAAACATTGGAATGCGTTACCTATGGAGGTGGTGGCATCTCCTTCCTTAGAAGTTTTTAAGGTCAGGCTTGACAAAGCCCTGGCAGGGATGATTTAGTTGCGGATTGGTCCTGCTTTGAGCAGGGGGTTGGACTAGATGACCTCCTGAGGTCCCTTCCAACCCTGATATTCTATGATTCTTCTCATATGTGGCAAGAGATTTGTCATCCCTTATCAAAGATTTGTGTGTGTTTGTTCACCACTCTCAGTGAGATAGCAATAATATTTCTACAGAAACAAAATAAAAAACCAATAGAGAGAGTTGTCTCAAGTAAAGCCAGCTTTTTAATAACAATTCTACAAGAAATGAATACCATATTCTGTTACTGTTGATGGGGCAAAAGTGAGAGTTATAAAAGAGGAGACAAAACAGCATTCTAATGAGCAGAACTGCCCAAGGAGAGTACTTTTACACTAAATTTTATCGTCACTAAATGATTATTTATAATTAGTATTTTGGTGGAGGTTTGGGGCACAGGTAAAGATCAGTGGTTCAGGATTGGGGACCCATTGTTTTAGATGCTGTACAAATACACAAGACACTGTCTTTGCCCTGAAGAACTTATTATTGGCCCTGAAACAAGATTAAAAAAATGTGTGACAATGACAGACAAACAAGAAGGGAGAGGGACAAGGTAATGAAGATAAAATTGTGTGCCTATATAGGTTAGCTACATAGTTATAATTTGATAGATCCTGATGGTTCCGAATGATCCTAAAGTTTTTAAGTATCAGCTATTCCTGGCTACATGTATCTGTACACTAGATTATGACAAAAGTCTGTGAAATTGCATTTTTTATATAATAACACAAACATTTTGCTTCAAATAGTTTGGCTTATTTAGCAATTTCTTCTCCAGTTTCTAACACCTGTACTTATTTATCACACTTGGCTATTGTATTTCTCAATAAAGTGAAAATGTAAGCACTTACAATATCTAGTGTAATGTGCCCTGTGGGGCCTAGTTCTGAATTCCTCACTGAGGGCCAGATTCTGACACCCTTACTCTCGTTGAAGAGTACCTTACTCCATGAGGAGTGCCTCTGAAATCAAAGGGCTGGATTCTCCAATCATTTATATTGGTGTAAATCAGGAGCAGCTCCCCTGTGAAATAAGTGTAAAGTTGAAGATTCTCAGTTCAAAAATATTTTGAAAATTGTACATTGGTATTTACATTTCTTATAAAGCAAAAAGTGATAGCCCATTCCCATATATAAAACAATAACTTCAATGTGTTGTACCATGAGCAAATCCTTTCTTATAGGATATTGAAAGGGCAAAATGCTAGGCAGCCAAGGAGAAGATAATCGGTATCAGACAAGGTATATTTGTGTTAATTAAAATTGAAAACAGGCAAATTTTCCCCATGGATCACTTTTGAGGATTGAGGCCTGTGTACAGTCATTCTACATTCAGAATTTAGAATATTTTTTAAACAAACACTTAGAATAAACTCTACTAAGTAAGGAACTATCAGCATTAACAGAAGCAATCCTGACAAACAATTATTTTCATTTTAGCACTGACAATTATGTAAATGTGTCTGGAACAGCAATGGGCACCTAATTATGACACCTAATTATGCCAATTTATTTATACACCACCTTGAACAACATTTTATTTATAACTCTCCCACTCATTCAAAGACAAGATAAAGTAAGGGAGAATTTCGTAGATGATTGCTTCATCATTGAAACACAAAACACAATATGAACTATTTGAACTTGTACATCCATATGCACACCATGTCCACATTGTATTTTGTTTTCTTCCTTTTGCAGGTTGTGAAGGAAGACAATTCATGATGTCTTCACATTTGATATAAATACTACTTTGACTGGCAAATAGCAGGTTCCCCCTTTCAAAATTACCTCTCAAATGTTCTTTTTGTTGAGGGAACACACTGACTGTGGTCCCAAAATTACTTACATTACACTCAAGTTTGATGTCATCTTATTCTTATTGTTGAAAATTATTTACATCAGAAATAAAGAGTCATGAAAGTGAGGTATCAGAGAGAATTACTTATACTAAAGGCACATAGCCCACAGAATTTTAAGTTCTCTGCATGAATACATTTTGTGTCCCTCATCTTGGGTTTTTATCACGTTACGTTCTACATTTGTGCATTGGCAAGTTGAAAGTATGTTTTCACAAACAAAATAGTGAGGTAATTTCAGCAGCAGACGTTGGTGAAAATGAACTTAATCAAAATGAAGTTTTCTCAAAAACAGCGTTTCCTCAATGTTTTTCAGGAACATTAACATCACTGTGTAGATGCCAAAATCTGCAAAACTTCAACAAGACTAGATGGATAATAACAGTTTTCATAAAGGGTAACTATTCCTTGGTTTCTTTGTGGAAAAAAAAAGGGGGGATGAATAATGAGTAAATAGCCTTTTAGGCACTGTTCTTCACTATGCAGTTCAGCAAAGAGCTGGGAGAAGGTCAACTATGATTGTAGTGATCACATCAAGACTAATGATGGGGAAGTCTTAGGCAGTTCAGGGGTTGGGTTTGGTGAATCATTGAAAAATGTGGATGTCATTTCAAAGTTTTTTATCTACTTCTCTGGTTTGGATTAGGTTGGGATTCTAGAACTTTAAATTAAAATTTCTTAGAAAATTCCCAGTATTTCCCTCCTACAGTAGGTTGAAATTTCCAGAATTTTGTGATTTTGAAGAATTTTTTTTATCAGAAATTAAATTTTTTACCTCCCCATGAAAATGTTTTATGAAAAATTTCATCAGAAAATTCATAGCTGGATGAAATTTTTCAACAACTAAAATATTTTAATATTTGATCAAATTTTTGAAAATGTCCTGCAAATGTTTGCTTTCACCAACTCTATTCTTAGCAGTATCCAGGATCCCAACAGACCAGGCGTCTCAAACACGCGGGCCACATGCAGCCCGCAGAGTTATTTCCTGCGGACCGGCAGCCAAGCTCCCCTCCCACACACCCCCCCAAGTGTGCCACGTCCCCACTCCTCCGCCTACCTCCCAGTGCTTCCCACTGCCAAACAGCTGTTTGGCGGTGCTTAGGACTTTCCAGGAGGGAGGGGGAGGAATGGGGGTCTGGCGCGCTCAGGGCAGGAGGAGGAGGAGAAGAGGAAGGGGTTGGAATAGGGGCAGGGATGGGGGCGGAGTTGGGGCGGGGACTTTGGGAAAGGGGTTGGAATGCGGGCAGGGAAGGGGTGGAAGGAGGCTGGGCAGGGGCGGGGCCTCATGGACTAGACGAGCAGTCTGAGGTATGAAGTTCAGCATTTATGATTCTTTGCTGTGAGTAGTTGGGAAGAATGTTTGTTAAAAGTGGCAATGTATTTTGTATGAATAGTTACTTTAAAAAGTTCCTACCATTACAGCTATGTTGATAGACTGTTAGTGTAGATCATCATCAGTGTTACTGACCACATAAGGAATAGTTACAGGTGTTTATATTTTATTAAAATCCCTCTTCGCATTACAGTTTTAAAAACGTTAATATATTGCCTTTTAATAGCATACTATATTACTCTTCATTTTTTTCATTTTTGACTATACTTTTGTATCATTGTATGAAAAGGTTTCAGAGATGTGGTCCTCGGTACTCATGTGGCCCTCGTGGTGATTTGAGTTTGAGATCCCTGGGTTAAAATATGGCTTATACATAAGGAGATGTATAAAAAGAAAGAAGCAAATGACTTCAGTACAGTACTGTGATTCTCAACAAAAACTAGAGGGTAATATCCTACAAGTGCCATGCATTCAGAACCCCTCACTGATGTGTCTGAGAGTATACCTACTTTCCAATGGGGAGGTGTATTTCCCAGCTCAGGTGGATGTACATGCACTAGCTTTGCTTGAGCTAGCATGCTAAAAATAGCACTGTGACCCTGGTAGCATGGGTGGAAGCAAAGGCTATCTCCCCCAGGTACATACCTAGGCTCTCTAGTGGTGGTATACTTGGGGCAGCTAGCCTGAGCCACTGCCCATGCTGCTGTGACCACACAGCTATTTTTAGCACCCTAGCCTGATCAACTCAAGCTGGGAAGTGCACATCCCCACAGCAGTGAAGATGTACCCTGATTCCCACACAACAAAGAAATGTAGAATATACCCAATAATTTCTGCTCTAGAGCTGATATTTTCATAGCTGCCTATGGGGATTGGATGCCGGTGGAAATTGGGTAAACATAACAGGCTTTGGAAAATTCAGCCTATTATTCTAGCCTTATATCCTTTGTCTCACTGAAATATTTATTATTCATTTAACTGATCTGAAAAGGAAAAGACAAATAAAAACAAAATCGCTATCTCCGCTTTAGGAATTCCTTCAGCAACAAGGAATTTTTAAATGTGCATTCATTTGGCTGTGGCATTATCTTAAGACGATTATACAGAGTATGAATGTTTATTGTCTGACTTTAAGATGCACAATGTAAGATTAACAATCACTGTTTTTTCTATAAATGCTTTATTTCTGCTATTGTGTTTGTGGAAACAGCTAGATAATAATTGATTCTGTGACAGGGATTGGCTAATTTGCCGACACTATAGTATAAAACACATTTATACAGTCAATTACTCCCAAGTGCATGGCCTATTTGCTTTATAATTTCATAAACTTGCCAGCAATTTAAATAAAAAAGTTCCATTAAATTATCATATCATGTGATGGAATGATATTGCCAAGTATATTAAACCATGTGTGTTCAGCCAGAATTAATTAAATATTATTACTTTTTTCTTATTAACACATTGAACCTACCCTTCCTACTCGCAACTAGAAATAGAAGGCTATTAGTGAACAAAGTAAACTTAAGGGCAAAGTTTAAACATTTTCCTGAGGGTGTTTCATTAAGATCTCTAGTTCTTTTGTTTAAACATTTGCTCATGGTAAATGTACTTGTATTGTGAAAATATTTTATGTTCCTAGATATGAATACTGGAAAAGTTTAAGGAATAGTTTTAATCATATTATTCAGACATTTAAAACAGATCATATTTGATCTCATTTTTAACCCATCTAGACAATGCATTATTGAAATAATCCAGAATATATTCAGATTCAGTGTTTGTTTCAGTCTACAGGTTTATCTGTGATGATGATTTGATAGCCTTGTGTGCCCTTGTAGGAAAAAGTAAATATTGAAGATATTGGTATGGCAGCTATCTTAAATGTTCCCTCCCGCCACTGCCAAATAAAATAAAGCAAAGCAGGGGAAATACTGTATATACTCAATCATAAGCTGGTTCATTTATAGGCTGACCCCCCCAAGATGGATAAGTAAAAATGGAAAAATTTTATGACCCATTCATAAGCCAACCCTATAATTCAGGGGTCGGCAAACTTTGGCTCCTGGGCCATCAGGATAAGCCACTGGTGGGCCAGGATGGTTTGTTTACCTTGAGTGTCTGCAGGCACGGAGGTAAACCTAAGTAAACAAAGTGTCTTGGCGTGCCAGCTGCTTACCCTGATGGGCTGGGACAGCAACTGGTGGGGAAATTTTTTGTGGGGGGAGAAGCTGGGGGTCAGGGGAGTAACCCCTGTGACCACCCCCCACATGACCCCACCACTAGCCTGGGACCCCCACACTCTCCCCATCCCATCCCTTCCCACCTTCTCTGGGGAGCGCCAGGGAAGGATGTCTCTTGCCTGGCCGGAGCTGCGTGGCCACAGCCTGCTCCGGTGGGCCAGACCGGGCAGTGCTGCCTCAGCATGTTCCAGTAGGCTGAGCCAGGTGGCACGGCTGCTCGGGGGGGGCGAGCAGCGCGGCTACAGCCTGCCAGCCCCAGAGCTGCAGCTGCTTAGGAGGCTGTGGGGAGAGCAGCGTGGCCAGAAGGGGTGAGACTCTGGCCCTGCCTGTTCCCTTCTGGTTCTGCTGGCTGTGCTGCCTCTCCTTGCCCCCTCCGTTGG
Source organism: Caretta caretta (assembly GCF_965140235.1). NCBI lineage: Eukaryota > Metazoa > Chordata > Testudines > Cheloniidae > Caretta > Caretta caretta. The sequence continues at coordinate 203,084,444 of NC_134207.1, read as the reverse complement.
GGGGAGGGGCTATGTCCCACCTCTCCCTCTCTATACCCGTTCATAAGCCAACCCCCTTCTCTGTTGCTTCCCTTTTTTACTAAAAAAATTCGGCTTATGAATGAGTATATACGGTACCTGTTTCATATTGAATAAATTAACAAGATTATCTCATGGGAATTTACTTTAATAATATGGCACTGAACAATAGGCATTAGCCTTTTTTATGGCACCTGTTTCATCTCCTGCAAGGCAGCACATAATGAGGTCAACTGGTTTGCCATCTGCCCACTTATTGAATAACAATATAACAAAAAAAAAACCACTACCACACACAAAACTTCTTCTCTTCAGGTGTTATGATTTCACATATTGTCTGCACTCTTGTGGCTTGTAATCACAAGGGATCATTTTAGGGAAAGCTTTATCTTCTCCTTATTTTTGTAAAGACTTTTAGAAAACCCCAAATTTAAAACATGCAGCTTTATAATTCCTAGAGTGCATTTAGTTTAATAAGATAGTGTGTTTGAAAGTGGATAAGCATATCTTTAACAGCAGTCTACCAGGAATCAGCAGAAATAATTACCATCAAGATTTAATTATATCAGACAAGAGTATCTGTCCTGAATAACAGTGTAGACAGTAGAAATTGGCATTGCTGTACATTCTTAGTTGATCCCTGTATACGTCTTTTGAATATAGCATTAGTTATTCTGCTGTGACTGACTTTAAATTAATGTAACTGAACACATCAAACCAATGAAGAGAATTATATGTGATAGAGAAAGGAGGAAATATGATGGAACAGAAACTTTAAGACGAATTGGACTTGATTCTTCTCTCAGTACAAAGGTGTAAATCAGGAGAAACTTTCACGGAAGTCAGTGGAGCTATCTTAGTGGAAAAAGTGGAGTAAGTGAGATCAGAATAAGGCCCACTTCATCTGGATATAACCATATCTTCCTTCCCTCTTCACCTTTTTAGTTTTCGTCATGAGATCATCTTTGAGAGTCACTTTTTAAACAATTTAGGTTGTGATGAGATTTTCCCCTTTTAGTAAAACTTTCTCCAAAGCATCTCCACACTCTGGGAATCACTCTAGCTTGTGTAGATGCCAAACTGAAAAATGTGAGGTTTTTGATTATTCAAGTGACTGGTGTTTTTGAGAGAGGCAAATCTGTAATCTGAGTAAATATTACACACTATTATTAAAAAGGGGGGGAACAAAACAAAATTGTGCTGGAGTTAATTAAGGCTTCAAGAAAAGCTTGCTTTTATTGGCAATTTTAAATTTATTTACTTTTTTACAACAAGAAAACTAAAAATTAAGAGGATGGTTGGCAGCAATATTGATATGCTAATGGATAAACATGCTAATTTAGAAAAAAAACTAATCAGCAAAGACATTACTAATGGAAATGTACTGGAAAATGGCTAATGCTGTATGCAAACCTGGTATCTGCAGAATTAAGAACTCCTCATTTTGTATTTATAATTGTAACTTGAAAGCTAAGCTTTGATCTTCTCTCTGTTTTGCTTCAGTTAAGCTTTAGAGACATTTCAACTGACCTGGCCTGGTACCATGAAACCTGCTCAGTCACTATATAATTACACAACTTAAATTAGTCAATGTTCTGTTGACTAATATAAGAACTAAAATCTTACATGTTTTCTGTTTAATTTACCAATATCTGCAGACAAAGAAGAGCCCCTTCAAATTAAAAATTGTACATGAGAGAGTCGGAAGTCTACTTACCTAATTTAGGGTGTGGTGGAATTTCTCTGTTAAATTCATGTTCTATATCTCAATATTTGAAAGTATGATGAAGCAACATGTGAGCATTAAGGGAATGATGTTCAGAAACACTCAATATTGGCCTGATTCTGCTCCATTGAAGTCAATGGATTTCATTGGGAGCAGTGTTAGGCCAACACGAAACTTTTGAAAATCATACCCCACAGTTGTATTGCATTCTTTTCTAAGGATGACATGAGACTACCCTGCAAACCCTTGGACATCTGATGAACAACACTGAAGTGCCTCCCCTCCTGTAGTGAGGGTGGGGTTAACCACTATTCTGTTGACACAACATGAATAACTCCATGTCCTCCTTGGTGGTTGTATTTTCCAGGGAAGCTGCTACTTTATCCTCCTTCATCTCTCTCCTTTAGACTCAACTCTGTTACAGTTCCAACAAAGCATTACCAGCTGACAGTTAGTGAGTGAAGATTTATGTATGATAATTTACTTGCTTTACTGTTACACTGTCCTTCCTCTCCTTCCCTTCCACCCCCATTTGTTTGTCTCATCCAGTGGTGGTATCCTGTCACAACCTGCATGGTTAACTCTTCTCTTTTCACTGTATATCTGTACAATATCTATTAGTGGGGACCTGAGCCTTGACTGGTGCCCCTACATTCTAATGCAATAGTAGCAATAATAAATGCTGATTCTCCAGGACTGGAACATCACTCTGGAGATAGCATACTCTGGAATTGTCGGGGGGGAGGATGTTTCAGCTAGTGAAACTGGTGAAGTAAAGGGCAAAGCTCAAACAATCAAGGTTTAGTTCAAGTAATGCCACCAAAGTCTATATACTTGTATACCAATCTGAAATTCATCTGAGCTTGGAAATCTTTTCTCCTCTTCCCCAGTACTCCTCCAAACCAAACTATTTCTCTTCCCTACCTCAGTTACCTAACTGCACCGTCTCTCCCAGTAATCTCCTCTTCTCTACATCCAGTGACACCCATCCTATCCCTTTTCATTCTTTTCTTTCCTCCTTCAATTTCCAGGAGTTCTGCCTTTCTTTGCTGAATGTCCTGCTTTAACTTCATGGAATACTTCATATAAATTCAGTGCTCTATGACTATATAGGTCTTCATGGTTAACACCAGATAGAGAACTCTGGATTTCTTCTCCAAAAGCGGAGTTCACTGCCACTTGAGCTAAAGGAGTTGAAAATTTTAATACTACCTAGATTTCAGAGTTTTAAGGCAAATAGAAGACTATACAGTTGCAAAGTATTTGACTAGGTGTGGTATTATGTCTAGTATGGTACACATACTTATTACAGTACCAAATATCCTGCAGGGTCTCAGTGAGTCTAGGCTGGCTGCTGCCATCTTCTGAACACAACAACCCAAGAAATGAGTAGTAGGTCTTGTCCAACACCAGTTTCTTAAATGATCTTTCAAGAGATTTATAGAACAATATTCAGTGCTTGGAGATGTGCAAACTTGTAGGGCTCTGTTCACAATGATGTTCAAAACGAAACCCTGTGATTTTGTTTGTGAGGTGTTGACATTGAAACAACCTTTATGTTCACTAAAAAGGTCTGATTTCTGTGATCCTCAGACTGCAAGGGAACATCCTAATTCCACTTTCTCTGAACCATCTGGTACCATCTTTAGTGGTCTCCTCCCTGCTCTTCTGCTTCATCAGCCTTTGGGGGTGGGTGGGTGCCAGGTGGCCATTTCCATCTTTCCTTCAGAGTTTCCAAGCAGTGCAACTGCACTCCTCAATCCAAAGAGCATGAGGAAGGCTACCACTATGCATCCAGGCATGTAACCTCATGAGAAGGAAATCCTTCCTCTCCCATTGCAACCAGCATGTCTCTAAAGGGATGCCTACATGAGAGGTTAAAATTTGCAGCACTAAGGTTAAATGTAGTTAAATTGGTGCATAGCTCTGTGTGGACATTCTTATTTTAGAGTGAATGTGAGATGAAATTGCCATTGTTGTCCCAAAGAGCTATTTCAGCACTAAGAGAGGGTTACAATAGTAATAGACAATTAATATAATAATAATTGACAGTAAAATAATTACAATAATAATCAAATTAAAATAATCATGTATTTGGACATCCCCAAACAAGGTGATTCCTGCCCATCCTGTATTAATTTAACTCAATGTATGATTTATTAAAAGATGAGCAACACATAAAATCTCCCGTAAACACATGTATACTGTAGTAAATCTGTGGACTAAACTATTCTTTAAGTTTTCTGCTTATCATTTTACCAACACACAACTTTATTCAGTTTAACTTATTCAAACTTTCCTGACTAAAATGGTTTTTGAGACAGACCATTAATCAAACTTGCATCTAGTAGATTAACTGATTTAATATTTTACCAAAGAACATCATATTTCATTTACTGTAATATTATAATAAATTACCCAAATGGTGTGTGGAAAAGTTTTACATTTGGGGGATGAAAACCTCTGCAATGACTATACATAACATTAGAGTTTCTAACTTCTAGATTATTCCTTAACACGAGCATTTTAAAGAAATCAGTACCTTTTGTCCTTATTATAGAGGGATTACCGTGGTCTAGTTTACAGAGAGCTCTTTTTGTATATTATGTAAATAGACACACAATCACAGTTGTAGCTAATGTAGAAGCAGTTTTAAAGCATTACCTTTTCTTTCAGAAAGTAGTCCTAATTAAGAACTGTATGACTAGATCTTCAGGTGGTATGGACCTATATTATTTACTCTAGTTGAGGAATTGGTTCTGTGAGTTCTATATAACACCTATTCGTTCCTGACTCAGGTTTTGAAAATTCCCATATTGACCAAATGAACCATGAAAGAGACTAAATGCAATGCTTTAATTCTATAATGCTCTGATTATACTACACCACCTTGGTAAGTGTTTTCCCCATAGAATAGAAGGGAATTGAGGCAGAGAGAGGAAACTTGTTTTTAAAAAATCACCACTTGGTATGGTAAAATTCACCACTCTTCACTGAGGCACAGGAAATCACAACCACTATGACAGTGGATGATGTTACAATAGGAAGACCTTACGCAGGTGAAGGCAAGGGGATGGAACTAGTTGGTGAAAGGATGGTATCAGTAAGTTCTGGTATGGGGAGCTGGTTGAATTTATTGGGCCAGAGTTTCAAATGGTGGAAATTGGCACAGTTCCATTGAAGTGGCACTGTTGCAATTTACAGCAGTTGCGGGCCTGGTCTACTAGCTTACAAGAGTTGGATATTGAACTATGCTTTTAAAAAGAATAGAGTTAGTGAGCCAGTGGGAGGAAAGTAGGCTTCTTCAGCTGGTTTGCCAACAAGTACTGTGAGAGAGGAGAGAAAGTATTTAGAGGAGGTCCTACTGATGCTTGCAGGTGTCTGATGTCATAGTTTGTTATAAGGGAAGGTTAGAGACTGCTGTTTCAACTTGTCCTTTAGCCCTAAAATGTTCCATATTTGATCTCTGCTCAGAGGTGATGTTTTTTTGTTTCCTCTCTCTGCTTCAGTTTCTCATTTTTAAAATGAAGAGGGTCCTTGTTCTAACAGGGAGGTAGAAAGGAATGTGAGGATAAATTCATTAATGTTTGTGGGGTGCTCCTATGTAACTGTCTCCATTTAACTCTTGGAATAATGGAGTCAGAAAACAATGCACATAATTCTCCCTTTGTTTGACCTGCTTTAGGTGTTATGCAGCTTGCTGTGGTTGAACTTGCACAGACTTTCCTAACATTAAAATATTCTAGGAAGCCTGGTACCTCACACTGGGGAGAGGAGAACCAACATCCAAAGAGACCACATGATCTCGAGGGTTTAGTTCAAAGAAGGGCGAAATAAACTTCTGATTTTATTGCCATCTCTGCTGGTGACTGGCCTTAATACTTTCCACTTTAGGCAAGTACTCATACAATCCTCAGTTGCCCTTATGGGCAAATACTATCTCAGTAATAGAAGGAGACACTGAAACACAAAGAGCTTAACTTAAGACTTGCTCAAGTTCACACAGGAATTAAATCTAACCAGGATGAGAATCCCTCTGCAAGTCTGTGCATCATCTAGTATATCACAATTCCACCTTCACCAAAACAACTACTTAACTTCTTTTTATTTTAGTTATCCAGTCTGTAAAATGGGCATATAGTAATGATGTATAAAGTAAGGGTTGCAAATAAAGTACTTACAGGGGCAATACTCAGATTTACGCTCACAAATGCTTTTTCCAGGTGAAAAATGTGAGCACAAACTACATATAATGAAAGCCACACTAACTTGTGCTTCATGAGAATGCAGCTCTTCTCCTCTTCACTTCTCACTTCCAGGGTCCCCAGTGTGAGTCTTACTTGTCCCCATGCTGTCCCTATACAATACTACAGTTCCATGATAGTCTCCTCACCCTGTTTTTTTCATGATGGACCAGGGGATCTGAAGAAGGTGAGCAGGGCTATTAGGGAAGTCTGGTGTGAATGGGTCATGAGGAGAAGGCTAGGGGAAGAGGATTTTGGTTGGGAAGGTGCATAGGTAGGGAGGGAGCCAGAGCTGTGCAGACAGTGTGGGGTGTTAGAGATACTTGTGTCTCTGCACAAAGGTGTTAGTGCTCTAAGGTCTCTCCTGATGCTGCTGGCTCTGCTGCTGAATGCACTGAGGCAGCAGCCCCATGGGGAGGCCTTGATAGACCAGTGCTTCAGTGCAGAGAGACTTGGCTATCCCACTGCTTGTACCTGGTGTGATGGAAAAGCAAGGTTGAGAATCTTTGTGATGAGGCACTAGTGCTTGAAGAACTACACATGGCACTTCTGTTTCAGCACTGGGGAGCCCTTTCAGGCATTAGTGTCTCAGGGCAGAGATGCTGGAGTCCCACCGCCCCTGTCAGGTTTTCCTTCCACAGCTGCAATTCCCACCCCACTATCTGCACACAAGCATCTTCCTCTCCTTGCTACCTTGCTTATCTCCCTGCTCAACCCTAAATCTCCCAGCCATTCTGTTTCCCACCCCCCACCACCACTCCCACATCTCTGATCACCACTCCGTGGCATCCCAGAACTCATCTCTTTATTCCTGCTACGACAAGTGTGTGCACAGCATGGCCCTGGGTCAGGAAGGCAGGCAAGCAAAACAGGAATATGGACATAGCTGACAAATCTGAGCAATCCCATCAGCTAATCTTGGCAAAATTCAAAGAGAGTATCCTGAACAGGGGGGAATAATGCTATGTGTTTAATTTTAAAAGTTCAGAAGTGTCCTGTGACTGAGATATTGTAAGAGAGAGAGAGTGAGCGAGAATTTGGAATTTGTGGGGACTGTGGTGGTTAAGCTGCAAGAAATGTAATATAAACAGTGCAACATGCCAAAAGAGGATCATTTTAAATGTTTCCTGTGCAAAGGTCAGTAAAGATTTCAATGAAAATAATTAAATAGGAAATTTAGTTGTCCTCTAAAGAGTTATTGTGCCAAGTTTGGAGACGAAATTTCTTTAAAATGTGAGACAGAGGGATTTTATTTTAAGTATTAAGTTTTTATTTTATTTTATGTACAAATCTCAGCACAAACTTAACTGTGGAATTACTACTACTGTTCCCATAACAAATTTCAGTGACATTATAAGGAGAATGATTAAAGAATGAATGGCAGCTAAATGATTGTTAAAGGATTGTTTAACCTAATCAGAGAAAATGAGCATTAGTGTAATAAAGAGTGTTTATAAACAAGCAAAATATCACCCACAAAAATGTTTTCTCAACTCCCTGACACATTTCTGAAGGCTGAGATGACATGGGGCCTGCTCTTGCTCCCACCTGAAAACAGATTTTTGCCATTGGCATCTATGGAATCAGTATTGTGCTCCAGGTTCGGAGTTATGATTTATGACATCTTTCAATGGTACGCTTTTTACAAAACTCTGAGGATCATTTCAGCTGAAAAGATGCTTTTGACTTTATCTCATACTTCGTAAGAGCTGGAAAATGATCAAAGTAATGAGTTATATACCACCTCTTTAAAATGTTAAGAGTGCATGGCTCTCTCTCTAGTCGTATGAATATTTTAAATAAACATTGCTCTACTCCTTTTTTGGGAGGTAGATTTTCATACGTATAGACATATATCGCTAAAATATATGAAGTACAAATAGCTGTAAGATGTTTATGACTTTTACACTATATTAGGTGTTCTAACCTTTTTAGAAAATGGATATAATTTGAGGAAAAAGTGTGCAGGGAGTGTTTAGTGTTAGATTAATTACAGAGAAGGCTCTCTTTCATTCCTCCTTTGGAGACATTCTTTGAAGATTTGTGTGAGATGATGCATATAGTATTGTGGCAATAATGAACTTTATATAACTGGAAACTCTGAGAAGATAGTTTCAGAATTTCAAACACAAACAACACTAGAAAATCATTTGTATGCTTGTTTCTTTGTCTCACATATACTGAAAACATTTTTTCCTTGCCGCTAAGTGGCACTGTGTTATTTGCATTATGCTGTTCAGGTCATATTAAAAGTCCATTGGGCCAAATTTATCCCTAATATAGCTCCAGCAAAGTCAGTGAAGTCGCATGTGAAATAAATTTGTCCCAGAGTTTTACAGGTACCTAAATTCTACAGCATTGTTGTAAATTTGCATTGTGTGGGCCAGTATAAAATAAGAATCAGTTAATGTTTAATCTTGCAAGCAGCTGACCCTTTCATCTTGTATTTAACTGTTTCATTATGATTTTTTCCTACCAAATTAACCTCTATTTAAAAAGGATCATCTTATCTATTTCAGTAGGTCCCTCAGTAAATTCTGATTTAGAAATGGAAGAGCTGTGTGTTCAGCATTTGTTCCCATTATTAAAAAAGAAAAAGGGTGGGGGGGGAAGAAGAATAACAACACTACTGTCTGCAATAAGGAATTTGAATTTAAAAAGAAGTGCAAGACAATTGGCGTTTTAAAAATGTTTGAGTTATTCCGGCAAAAATTGTAGACTTGTAAAAAAAAATTTCAAAATGTTCATTTTGTCCGGTATCATTGATCAATTATGCCTCATTTCCCTGCAGTGATAGGAGTTTAAACAAGCGCAGTAGAACTTTAAAACAGCGTTAGTCACTTTTATCTCTGACTCAAACACCTTCAGCCCAAAGCACAGAAATGTTTCTAGTTCTGCAATTACCATGTGCCTTTAAATAGAGCTATCTAGACCAGAGACATAAGGCAACCCTTTCCCTCCTCACATACATATAAAAATTATCACTCAGTTGGATGTTAAAAGAAAACTGCAGCTTGTTTCTGAGCATTTGGAAATTAACGTAGAAAGAAGCATCTTTCAATCCTGTATATGTAAACTGTGAGATTTATCTGAAAATAAAGGGCCAAATTCTGCCTGCAGATCCATGTGCATATCTCTCATTGACTTCTCTGGGATTTAGGCACATGTACATAGGGTCAGAATTAGGCCCAGAAGTTGTTAAGGTAGTTAGGATGACTGTGGCTAAAAGCACTAGCCTGGAAATCAGGAGACCTAAGTCCTATTTTTAGTTATACAAAGGAGGCAAGTCACCTAATCTCTGTTCTTTCCATAAAAACAAAATAACAGCAACCAACACTCAACAATATTCTATAATAATAGGCATTGCCACTGAAGTGTCACAATGATTAGCCATAGTGTTTTGGACCAATATTGTATTTTTTTAAAATACGCATCTGTTTCTATCAGTAAAATGGGGATAACTACTTTCTTGCTGCCCACAGATGTTGTGATGCTTAATTTATTAATGCTTATAAAGTGCTTTGAGATCTTTGGATTATTGATACTGTGGAGATGCAATGTATTATTATAGTTAGCATCCCTCAGTTTCCTGATGATGATTGTTATATTACTAAATAATTAATTTTTCATTAAAGTTTCTAGTCTCCGCCATGGAGTCCTAAATGGCTGATGCCAGAAATGATATCTCCTTAAAAAATAAAAGGTATAATAGTAACTGCTGGAGTCAGTGGATACTGACACTTGTCATGTGATGGGTGTGTGTATATATTTAGTTTTGTAATACTGACTTAGGTCATGTGATTAACCCAGTAACTAATATCTTCCTGGAACTCTGGAATGTTTCCTCTGTGCCAAACACTTATTACAAGTTGCTGCAAACATAAGACTACCAGTTTTAATGATTTTTTTCCCAAATATTTTTCAAAACTCACATATGAAATGTACTCCCTACGGAATTAACATTCAGAATGCTCTGATAAAAGAGGGGTCACCATTTTTTAACTATTCAGTTATAACTCCAGTAGGGTGAATGGAGGCTGGAGGTAAATGGTGTTTTTTAAAAAAATTTCGGAATGTAGTGCTTCTGAAGAATGCCAAATTGAATCCCTGAAAATGTCTCTTTTGAGCCATAGAACAGATACAGCATAGACAGTGTGGAGTTTTCACACACTACCCCTCCATTGTACCTTTAACTTGGACGCACCAACTTTCGGAATAAGTTCAGTTTCTAGGCCTATTCATACCTGAGCCTCACTGTTGAGAATCACGAAAGAAGTCTTTTAGTATCAATCATGGTGTGGTGTGTTTGGTTGTTTTTTTTTGGTGATTTATGTATATGTCCATTGGGAACTAGCCTGAGACCACCAAACAAACCACGAACAAAGGATAGTGTTTTTCATTACCAACCTGAGCTGGATTTGAATTGTCAATCAAAATGGGGAAGGCTTTGTAAGTTATTACCATTTCTCTGAGCCCCCTGGCCCCCAAATATTATTATTGCATGTAAGGGTCAAATTCTGCCCAAACATATATACACACAACTCCTATTGATTTCAAACAGAGTTGCATGGTGATATATCATCAAGAAAAAATTGACTGTAGGCATGATAATAGATGAATTAAAGAGTTTCTGAACCAATTTCCAAGAGCTTTGTCTTTTAGTACTATTAGTAGGTAATAATTTTCAGATGTAGATGCCCAGAATTAGGCATCTAAGTCTAAGTTTAAGCATCTGAATGAAAGCAGCCTGAGTTTTAGAAGTACTCTTCAGCCAAGCATGAACATTTTGGCCATAAAATATTAAACTTAATATAATATTGCAAATAGTAAGGGAACAATTAAGTGGCAGGAGCCTAAAGATGACAGTTCACTTTAGAAACACCTTGAAAAAAATTGTTTTTGGTCATTTGGGACATATGGCTTAGCAGCTAAAAGTTGTTCTCAGTTGCATCTGAACAACCCTATGTAAGTTTGTTAAGGAGATTTGCTGGTAGAGTGCGAGTTTCATGAAGAATCTTGGTGTCACTTTTGACTGTGCTCTCTCCGCGGAAAACCATATGTCAAATGGGGTATGAAAATGTTGTGCTATCTCCAGATGCTGCATCATCATTTACCCCAGGACAACTTTGCAAGAGCAACAGCTCCCTTCATGACCAAGCGGCTCAATTATTGTAATTCTTTCCGCTCAAAGTCTTTCTAGGGTTGCTCCATCACTTACAGCTTGTTCAGAGTGCAGAAGCATATTTGTTCACTGGCTTGAGTTACTGAAATCTTATTATGCCCATCCAGCATTCTTTACATTAGCTGCCTGTATACAGGAACACTGACTCAGAAATTGCACTATAGGTTTTTTAAGTCATTACTAGTGATAGTTGTGCTACATTTTAGACCTGCTCCTTAAGCTTGGAACTGACTGACATCTGTGTTCACACACCACCTGCTATTTAAAGATCCCACCATTGCATATGACATTTTCAGTTGATAACCTGTTTGCTGTGGTGAGCCAAAAAAGTAAGGCTCTCTCTTCCCACTGAAGTCTTTCTCTTTTTTGTGCCTTCCCACTTGTTAAAACACCTTAAGGTTGGTTGGTTGGTCTTAAAGTTGCTGCTAAAATGACCATAATTTATTGCCTTCCCTTCCACTCTCTTTCCCGTTTTAAAATTGTAACCCCTCATTTGTATTTGTGATTATATTTTAGGAGACTGTATTTGCTCTTATTGTGTAGTACAGAACCCCACACTTGCCTGAAAAAGGAATGAGTGTAAGGACTACTGGGTTTGGTCCAATAACTTTGTATACTGCTCCCAGCTAAAGACCTTGGGGAGCTGCACAGCAGAACAAAAGTAAACGCAATATAAATAAATGCCATTCTCTTAAAATACTAGCATACAAATGATATAACTTGTCATACATCCCAGCATAGAAATTGTATTATTTTTTCCAGCCTGCCCTCAATATAGCTTCTTAGCTTTGTACTCTCAACTGCAGTGAAAGCAATATCTTTCAGCTTCCATGTGTAAGGACTCTGTAAAAACTGAGAAAGGACCTCTGGATTTGGTCCTTTATTATTATAAATAGTAGCAATAATTGTTAAATAAAAGCAAAATTTGGCTGCTTTACTCCAGACTATACATTTATGCCCATTCACCTAATCACATTTTGCCTTCAGATGCATATATAGGACTGAAGTCATTGGGAGCCATGAGCTTATATCTAGGAGCAAATTTAAATTATTCTAATCAAAAGTCATATAGACAGTACAATGGGGTAAAATGATGGGCCAGATCCTCAGCTTGTGTAAATAAACATAACTCAAAATACTTGAGTTTACACCAGGCGAGGATCTGACCCCATGTGCGAAAAAATAATTCCCATATGTAATTTTTGATAGTTTTTTTAAGAGAAGAAATGTTTCAGCACACAATTGCTGTCATCTTGCAGACAGGAGATGATGCAAGGTATTACTCGAGTTTGTTGAGTGGCAGAGGGTGAACTGGCACACCACACTATCTTCAACATTACATCGTATTTAAAACAAAGAACTTATCCCTCATTGCTTACAGTATTCTGACATGACTGCGTGCCATAGGCATTATCTCACATCTGCGGTACAACATGCACTTATCCCACTGGTTATATGTGGTAACAAGAGTCTTACAGAGAATACATTACTTGTTTGCTGAGATTATATATCTCGGAGTGCAGAACGCTAGGTTGCACCAAGCCTGTGAGGACGCTTGGAGTTATACTCGTGATTTACGCAGACTGCAGCCTACACACACCTACAGCTCACCCATACTTACAGAGATCACAGAAACCTAAGTAGATAGCGTGGTAACCTAAATATGCAACACCTGGGGTTTTTGCAAGTTTTCTCAAGCCTTTTTTAACCGTGCTGCTATACTTTTTTTCTTCACTTGACAGGTTGGCTGACCAACGTATACATACAACTGCTAGACATATGCTTATCATTTGCATCAGGGCCAATACCTCCTACACACCCCTACATAACCAGCAATGACCTACATAAATCCCCACACATGTTGCTTTTGAATAATCTGTGTCAGTCTGCAGGTGCTTGTGCACTAGTCAATAAAGCCTGGGTTCTTGACAAAACTCATTGTGTTTCAGATCCTTTTAATTTACAAAGCTTGATGAAAAACAGATTTCTCTATATATTCTTGCAGGTACTGAGATCCACTTATACTAGGGGCTGCAGAGAATGTGCACACTCCTGGTCATTAATGGGACTCAACAACTACTTCTGAAACAAAATTAGGGCAGGTCTTTGCTACCAGGAGTGATCCGCTACTAGAGCTTTTCACTACAGTTGGTAGTAGAAAGCTAAGAAGCCATATGCTCGGGTTGTTGAAAAAATAATACATTTCTATACAGAGATGTTTTTCTTTTTTTAAAAAAAACCCCTATTATACAGTTTTGTTAAAATGCTAAGACTTTCTTGCGTACTGAGGATTTTACAGCAATTTTTTAAAAAAATTGTTGTCTAAACTAGTGTTTCACAAAAACATAGGAAGCTATTCACATTGGGCCTGATCCATGTCTGGTGTGAACAGGCATAGCACCACTGATTGTCAATGGAGTTGTATCATTTAAACCAAAGATCGGACCCAAACAAGACAGAAAATTTCTTTCAGTAAAGAAGAAACAACTATCAATGAACCTTTGCAGCTGTTATAACTGCAGCAATTACATTTGGTTATATGATCTAAATTCTCTCTCTCTCTCTCTGTTTAACCATACTGATTTATCCTGCCCTACTTCTCTAACCACGGTCACTACTAGCGTAGGTCAGATATAATTACTCTGTCACTTCTGGGCCTGTGCTTAGAAGGAAGCCCAGACAGTTTCCACTGCTCTCAGTAGATCCCTCAGTGCTAATGGGCTTAATTTTCAGAGCTGCTGACCGTCCAAAGCTCCACTAACTTCAAGTGGACTTACAGATGAAAAGCACCTATGAAAATCAGGTCTTATACAAATACTTCATCGCTCTGTGTAGAGGAGAACCAACAGGGGGTGAACTGCTGCATGGTTGCAATGGAGATATAGTGTGGCTGGTGGGGCATGCTGAAGCCAGCAACAGTGAGAGAGGTTCTTTCAGCAGCAGCCTTTGGAGTTGGTGAAGCGAAATCATGGAGAAGTGAGGGTGCATAGACAAAATGAAGAAACATCTTAGTGTGAAAATGTCTTCTTTCAGGCAAGAAATTGTACTCACTCTGGCTATACTAGCAGATTAGACATCCTCTGCATGTTTTATTATTTGAACTTTTCTCAGAGGCTAAATGAAAAAAGAATAAAAAACAATTGTCCAACAGGAGCATAATTTTCACGTGTGCAGAGCTTCATACACAGAAAAAGCGTCAATGACCAAAATATCCCACCACCCATTGGCAGGGCTGAAAATGTTCTAGCCAACGTTCTTTCAGGTGTGCTAGTTAAAAGTGAAAATACAGCAGACTTCATTGCTGTTCCTTTAGGCTGATCTTGAATATCAATGAATTCATGTGCTGTTGTCAAGTTCACTTTATAAAAAAGATTTTTATGATAGGCTCTAGTGGGATTGAGAAACAGAATACAGTTGCCTGGTGCCAAATAATAAGCAAAGAGCTTAAAAATGAAAACATACATTATTTCAAAAAGAACATTGTTAAGCACAAATTCTTAGCTTCCTGCTCAACAAAAATAAAAAAAAAAACCTGACAGCTAGGGCCAAACCCTGCTCCCACTAAAGTTAATGGGAGTTTGGACCCTATCCTGAATTTCAGCTGTCATATTGCATTTTGTATTGTGTAAGAGATATGATAAAATAATCTCTGAGTAACCACTAGTAAAATGGAATTATTTTTCTTGTGCACTGAATATTCCCTTATTTAAAATATTTGCTCCATTTTTGTGCTTTAAGATGTCACCCCCTTCATTGTTTCTGTGTCAAACTGTATATACTCAGAGAGCCTTCATCTGATGGACTCTGTGCATTGCAGGGAACATATAAAAATGTATCACTTGGCTGTAAATTTGCACATTTTCAGTGACCAATCTCCTCTCTCTACAAATATATTGCATTTTCCCTTACAATAAATACGTTTTATAATGGCAATATGGTGCTGTAACTCAAGAAGGTGGTGTTGCTCAGCTTCTCTTTGTCATGCAACTTGCACTGTATTCTAACGGCATATGTTACATCTCTATCATGAATTATTGTTTGAGTATGGCACATTTGTGTCTATATTTAGAAAACAACCCTCTGCTTTTGCACAGACCCAAGAGCCATGCTAGAATGACCATACTGGATAATGGTTTCTGTATTATGAAACAGTTCCTTATGGTGCTTCATACTTGGGTTTTGCTTCCTAAATTCTTAATTACCAATCCTTAACTTATATTGGTGTCTGAGGAATAGTGCCTCGTTGTGTTGAAATAACTCTTCAAGCTGTTTCAGTCCATAAGGAAAATATTTTAGGTTGAAAATATACAATTCCAGAAAAAAGAATATACAATTCCCCAAACTCCACAAATGGGGAACAGGTGTATGTAAGAATAGGGGACTGTGTACATTTTTAGATTGGCTTTATACAAATCCAATAAAAATATTAAATAAGGAGGAATGAAATAATATACTTGGGACAAAGGAACCCTCAATTTTTTTGACTTCGTTATGTGTTGAATATACTTCTGAAACTCTGACACCTTTTTCTGTGTTATGCACTTTTAAAGAACTCTGCCAGTATGCATAGACAGCAGGCATTTTCTTTTCAGAATTGCTGTAGCCTGTGCCAAAAAACAAATGCACTGTGCTCTCTCTCGTGGAGACTTTATTTTTGTTCTTTCCTAATCTAAAATGAGATTGGAAGTAGGTAATTGCTCTTTCTTTATGGGGTAAAAACCATAATTTATAGCTTAAATCTTGAACGACATCAATGCTACAACTTTATCTAGACTCAAAAAGTTTATATTAATACCTTGTCACCCTTTCAGCAGGACTCTTATCCTTATCCTTGACCAGTGCATATTTTCAGGTTGAAAGTTCTTCTGTGCATCTTTACTTTTGTGTCTGAATAGTTCTAAGCATTTTGATATGAAGCAAATAATAATTTGAGGTCTCCATAAGCTGGGGTCCCTTAGCCAGCTGCTTGCTGTCTTCAAATATAATAAATTATGGAGCTTCCCTGGACTCTTGGTTAGTGGCATGCATTCTGGAGCATCTCTGATATGGAAGATGTAGAACTCCTGAGAACTGAAGAAATGATGTACTCAGAACCTAGCGGAGCAAATGAGAGACCGGAGACCTTCCCAATGCAATACTACCAAAAATAAGATTGCCTATTGGCAAAAAGAGATCAAGGGTCAGTTTGGATACAGGGAGGTCTGGGACATGTTGGGGTTTGTGAAGTTTGAATTGGATTGGAAGATTGGATCAGGGAAGAGTAAAAACATCCAGTTGGGTTGGAAGGGATTCTGGGGAAACAGGAAATTTTTATAAGACCCAGACTTTATAGGATGTACCAGAACTGAATCTTTGTGAGGTTCAACATTCACTGAGTATTAAATTCTTTTAAAATCATTCTGAAGTTGAATGAGTTCACCACTCATAGCAATTAAAACCAAAGAATGCAAAAGACTTTGAGCAATAATAATTAATTTCTGAGATACATGGCTAGAGAAAAGATTTTACAACTGGCAAGAAAGAAAATGGTTCCCATTCTAAGTATGGAAATTAGCTATAAATGCTCTGTGTACTAATGAAACTCATCAGTGTGTTCAAAGAAAAGGACACACAATACCCAGGTCAATTAAAGGTTGCCTTTGATAACAAAACAGAAATATTTACAGATTCGAAGAAGCTGGAGAAGTTTATTAAGACTCTGGATAAAATCAGAATAAGCAATGAAAAAAATCCGCTGACAGATGAAATCAGGGAATTATGAAAATTAGCTGAAATAACTGATTTTACACAATGTTGAAAAAATGCTGAAGAATCCAACTGGCTGAATTTGGACTTGGCTCAATGGTTGGAAATAAGAAAGCAGAACTAAAATTCAGAAGCTTTAAGTGTACCGATTATCATAAATTTGGATGGTATCTAAAAGGAGCAAGTCTTTATTGTATACATGGAATTCCAGGAACTTTGAGGTACATGTGAAAGGAATGTTCACCCTCATTCTTTCAAGTGATGGGTGAAGAGCAGGTGTTGGGTGAAGAGAAGGTCATTTTGCTTCATGAGCAATACAGTAAGGCTTTAAGAAACATCAGTCTTTGTAAACACAGATACAAAACACAGTGATACAAAAGAAATCCCAGAGACTTTCAGATATAATATAGTGCAGTGTGTACAATACATGTGAAAAAAATAGTTAAACCTTGATATTTGTTGTTGGGAAGCCCTATACTGAATTATTTATTTCTTCATGGGCTTTTCCATGGCACTCATCATGGCATCATCTGAGTGCTTTGGTACATTAATGGATTTATCCTCACAAAACCCCTGTGAGCTAAAGTGGTACTGTTATTCCCATTTTAACAGATGAACGACTGAGGCAAAGAGAAGTTAACGTCCAAAGCGAACACTAATTTTGAGTTCCCAATTTGAGATGCCTATAATCTGTTTTTTTTTTCAGAGAACTCAACATTTTATTGCACTTTATTTGTTCAGAGCATAGCTCCTGTTGACTTCAGTTACAGCTGTGAGTGCTTAACACTTTTTAAAATCGGACTCCAGGTGTGTTACCTAGCAGCTCTGTGCTCTTGGGGAACCAGAGCCCAGTACCCAGCCTGTCTGAGTCACAAAAGACCTCCCCCCCCAGCCTCTGCTTGAACCAAAGACTTACAAAAAAACAATGAAAAGGCAGAGGGGGAGACACCTAATCCCCTGGGATAAGGGTGACAAAATTAAGGAAACTCCCCTAACTTCATTTGCATTGAAGATGGGACAGTGAGGCATCTCCATTAGCATACAGAATGGAGAACAGAGATTCCAAGGCAAGAACCGCACAGAACTCTGGGACCAGAAAAACAGGGAAGCACTGCATGATGGGGGATTTCTGCTCCAGATGTTAATGAACCCATGCCTGCACACACCCAGCTCAGTAGTTATCAGACCAATTTTAGTAATAAATCCTTTATTGGTATCCAAAATAGTGAAGCTCCCTAATTGCATTGTGAGCTCCCTCCAAGGAACACTGCCCATAGCTGGTCATTCCTGGCTATTGTCTAGCCTGAACAAAACAACTTTGTTATACTCCCTTGAGCCATCACATAAATAAAATCTAATGTTCTCCCTTGAACCATTGGTATTTCTCTAAAAAAAACCATACCCATTCTCAAGTGTTCTGATGCCTGGATCCAAAATCTGCATCAATTCCATTGGGACTTCATCTTCCCCTGACTGATCATGCTGGGGGCTCTGCCTGTCTGCAGCACTCTGGATCCTCAGCTACCACCACCACCTGGGACCCCCGATTGATTCAAGCTTCATGAAGTGGTGAGACCCCAGCTCACTCTCTCTCTAGATATAGCTTTCTGACCCTGACTTGTGTGATCAGTTATAGTTTTCTAAACCTGACCTTTATCGTCAAATTTAAGTTAGATTTAATATTATAACTGTTTTGTTTGTTTGGCTCCCCTATGGTTATTACCTGGCAATAAAAAACTTTCATGGTTAAGCTGGTTGCTTCTCTCTCTCTCTCTCTATCCCTCCTTTCTCCTCCTCCCAACCCCCCGGGGTGTGTGTGTGTGTGTGTGTTTTGGTTTCCTCATTCGTTCTGCAGCAACGCTCCTCGTACCTAAGATAAAAGATCCCTGCAGTGCCCAAAAATCCGGTGGGGTTTGCTCATCAAGTGGGTTACTACCAGAACAATTGTAATGTGAAAGTGGGGATAGAGATGTGCTGAACCTGGGACATATAAGGGTGACAGATTGAAAGTGCTGCTCAACCCAGCCTGCTCATGCGTATTCTATCCCAGTGTGGTGTCCATGGCATATGAGGGTGACAGCTTGGAAAGGCTGCTCGACCAGCCTACCAAGTCTAGGGACAATATAAGGGGTCAGCTTGGGAGTGCTGAACCCAGCCCTGGGGAACCTCGGTCCTGCAGAACAGTGCCATTGGGAGGAAACTTGCAGCAAGGAGAAGTAGAGCTCTGTATGAGAACACAAGTGACACAAGCAGTACATTGATAGAATTAAAGAACCCCTGTCCCCAGAAGAGTAACCCTAATAAATGAGCATACCCCAAAGTAACGGGCAAATCTGGTGACAGGTGTTTCAAGTTGGGTACCCAGAATCACCACATAGGAATGCTGACAGAGGCAGGGGTAGAATCCAGTTCTTCAAGGCAGCATTCAATTACCTTAACCATGAGACTATCCTTTCTCTTCCTGAAATCCTGTGTGTTATTCACTACACACCTTCCAGCTTCTGCAACAAATGCTCCATTAGCTCTGATACAGTTCCTGACTATAGTCCATCCTGTGCCCAGAATGAGGCATGGGTCCTGTGGAAGAATAATATGTGATTATGATTTAAAGACTGTATCAGAGTGCACAAAGGCAATCTTAATTCTGAACTCAAAGGTTTTGAGTGCTTGCCTTGCAATCTTAATATTCTTTTAATGTAGTTTTTGTAATTTCCTAGTTTGTTTTTTTAAAAAGCAAATTAAAAAAACAAACACAGAGAAATTTCATATTGACTCCCAGAGTTCCTCAGCAGGTTTGGAACCTTTAGGTCCACTGTACAGACCTCTATCACCTGAGCTAACAGAGTAACAGGAGTAATAGGTTAGCACCCTCTATGTGGAAAAGCCACTAGAAGGATACAAGACAAGCATTTTGCCAGTGGGTTTCCACAGCTATTTGCTGACAGCAGAAGGATGTTGAGACTCAGGAATCCAAGGGTCTATTCTAGGTTCTATGAGGTGGTTGTTCTCGTGGTAACAGACACTCCTGCCCCTGGTGCTTCCAGCTTGTCTTCATCCCAGTCCCAGTCCCTCCTTTCCCCACTCCTCTCCCAGTCTTAGTCTCTGTTCCTCATCCCAGTCGTCTAAAGCCATCCCCATTGACCATAACATACCTATAACATTTTAAGTACATTGTGGCACCCATGTGGTCTTGAATGAGCTTATGGAACTACTGTGCTTTGGGCTGGTCTTCACTACAGGGAGATCGATGCTGCTGCAATTGATGATGCAGCAGGGATCGATTTAGCAAGTCTAGTGAAGACCTGCTAAATCTACTCCAGTTGACCCCTGTACTCCACCTCTCCGAGAAGAGTAAGGGAAGTCAACCGGAGAGTGTCTCCCACAATGCAGTGCAGTGAAGACACCGGGCTAAGTCGACCTAAGCTATGTTGACTCCAGCTACATTATTCATGTAACTTAGGTCAATTTACCCCCATAGTGAAGACAAGCTTCAAGATTCCAGCCCTTAAAATATGTCACCTTTAGAAGATAAATAGCGGTGAGATGAGAACAGACTTCTTTTTAATATTACATTTACTATTTAGATGGCTTTGGCAGATGACTGCTTCATGACAGTCAAATATAGTTTTTCTTTTGTTTAAGTAACAATGTAACCTTGAATAAATCATTAAAGTGATACTATTTAAAATACAGCCATTTTACAGGGTGTCATTATTAGCTGACAGAACTCCACCTTTTGCGGTGGCCATACCTGCCTTCAGCATGTTTCTTAGGAAAAATTTGATATGAGAAAACTGAGGACCACTGATAACCCTCATTTCTCCACAGTGGAGGCCTCAGAAGTCTTAATATCTATATAAAAGGCCTGAATGTCTGTGGGGCACTTGTAAATTTGTAAGCTTTTATATAAAAGTATTTGAGGTCCTTTTGGTGACCTTTGGTAGAGAGGTCACATTTCTAAATTGATACATTTTTGTACTCAGCAACCCATAGTGAATGAGTATTTTTAGCTATTTCAGAACCAGAACTAAATGTAGTTTAAAGAGCTGTAGTCTTTGTGTGAACATTTACTTTTAATTAACAAAGCAAAGTTGTGTGCTACCAGAAGTTATAGTCTAAGCTAGCAGAAACAGGTAACAATTGTTATTGTATTCTTGTATTCCTAGTTAAGTTGCCAAGACACATGGTAACTTTATACCCTGATGCAGAGACAAATTTATTTTATTTGGTTTCAAATGATAAAAGCTCATAAATTTATGTAAAGTGTAATAAAAAGGAAAAGTTGTTGCCATTATCATTAGAAGTAGATTTAACACATTGAGATGAACTGATTGCTTTTGACAGCCCAGAAGATATTTATACTTTCACTGAACTTTTTATGTCAATTTTTCATCACTAAACTATTTACTCTCTGTGGTTCAGCTAGATTTTGACTCCCTTGATTGTTCATATGGGAAGCAGATGATGATGTTCTATTTAATTTTCACTACTCCTGTGTGTGTGGTATATATTTTTGAGTTGCTTGCCAAGACGTATTCTGCTCATATCATATTATTTTAATTCTCTCTTATCCTTAAGTCTGTATTTATTTTTATTAAAAGTAAGAAGCCTTCCCTGAAATACTAAGAACATGGCAGCACAAAAGAAATTCCTTAAAAAAACAAAACAAAACCACACACACACACACTGTAAGAAACAAAGACCTGGATAAGTAAAGATTGTCTCTCCTGCACTGCTTAGTGATTTTAAGGCTTGATCCAGCGCTCAAAACTCCCACTGTCTTCTGTGGAGTTCCATAGCACACTGAAGTTCAGACTAAGGAATGTCAAATTGCACACACCTGCCAAATAGACCTGGGAGAATACTGCAGTACATTTTTAGCAAATGTTTGAATTTTTAAATTAATCTGTTTCAGACATCCTTGTGTCTCTTTTGTTTGTTTTCCCACAAAATTAAAAATATTGAGTTTTACCAGCACTAATATTTATAGAAAGAAAATTTCAAAATGGTGTGAATGCATATTTGCAGAAATCAAATTTTAAAATTGTGCACACAAGTATTTGTGCTAGAAGGGCTTTTATATTCATCCAGACAGGGAGTTCAAACAAAACCACATGATTTTACATGACAATCACAACTAAGCTGGTGGAACACAGGGAGCCTAATGGAACCACAGAGGTATCAGAAGGCTCTGAGAGAGAGTACTGTGTCTTCCAGCTGACCCCACTATTAGCAGTCAGGTGGGATATTTTGAGGATGCTTTGTCCGTAACTATTGTTATAGTAGCTCCTAAATACACTCTTCATAAGCATTGTTGTCACAGGTTACTATGATTTACAGATGACTTGCAAAATAATGAAATGAAATGGAAGACAACCTAGAACAGTAGTGGCAGAAGTCCTGATCTGAGTCCAGTTAATAGTCTTGTTGAATGTGTGGCCATCACAGCATCTGCAAAGTCATGCATGGCAGAAATGCTCTAGGTAGCATGTATCTTAGATACTTTGAGCTGTCTCCACTTGGAGATGGAGACTAGTTTTCTTGCTGTGTGTGATTTGTAGGGGGTTACTTTGCAGATAAAATCATTCAGTCAGACAGAGTTTGAGTCTGTTGGTTCAGTTCTATCAAAAAAAATCTGAATAACCAGAGGCATTATTTGTAACAAAAAGGGTTTTTCTGCTTGCCATTTGGCCTGTGTTGTTCGCTGGGGTTCTGGAAGTGCTGTGGATGCTTTGTTCTACTCTTCATGAACTGGACCCAAGTCCATCCTGGCTGAGACTAGCAGAGACAGAGTGAACCCTTTACTGACAGAGATTGACTGCACCGCACCTTTAAGCGGGGTGTGTGTGTGTGGGGGGGGGAATTTGGCTGGCTGACAGAATGAAGGGAACAGTGCTTTACTGAGGGGAGAGGCCAAACTGCTGCAAAAGGGGACAAGGAGTCAGTGTGGCGTGCTGACTCATCACCTGGGAACTAGAAGGGCAGAAGGGTTTAAAAGGGGCAACCCCATGCGGTGAAGCCACCTTTTATACGAAGCGAGAATGAACTAATTGATAGAACTGGTCAGGAATTTTTCATCTGATTGTTTTTTCACTGAAAAATGCCAACTCACTGAAACCAAAACTGTTTGCAGTAAAGAGTCAATTTGGACAAATTTCCCAACTCAAAAAAAAAAAAAAGTGAAGAAAAAAAAGTTTCAAAATTGTCAAAAGGGGAAATTTCAACATTTTCAAAACAAAATATTTTGTTTGTTTGAAAAGTCTTATTTCAAAATTTAACTTAATTTTTACAAATAAGTTGGTTTTTTTAAATGAAATGTTTCAAGAGTATTGAAACAAAATGTTTTGATTGACCTGAACCAATTTTTTTTCTGCTTAGTTAGATTTTGACTTTTTGTCCTGAGTTGGAATGGGAAAAATTTTCCAAATCTCAAAAATCATCGTAACAGGAAAACCATTTCCAGACCAGCCGTCATTGTGACTTTATTGGGGATGGTGCAAAGGTGGTGCACAGTGTCCTTTGGAAATGCAAGAGAACATGGCCACATATGGAGGTGACATAAAATCATCTTCTCTCTGCATCTGGCTAGCTACGTTGGCTGTTTCAGAAGGGATGCAGGACCATAGTCTTACCCTCTTGCCAACTACTGTAGAGATACCAGTCTTGTGTAGGCCACAGGGGAGTTCCTTTCTCTTCACTCCTCTGCACATTTTATGCTGGGCCAGGCAGTCTTACCCACCCTGAACAGAGATGTGCTGAATTACCCTATTGAAAATAATGAGCCAGATTTTGATCTCAGGTATAACAGCTTCAATGGAATTACTACAGGTTTACACTGGTAGAAGTGGTACCAGTATCTGGCTCACTGATGTTTTACGATAGGTATGTCTGAAGTAATAGGAATGCATCAACCGTTGACCAAGGAGTGGTTTATTCAACCTGAATTTTCTTTAGAGTATATCCCCTGTTTCTGTTTAAAGAAAGCAAAGTCTAAACTTATGTCATGCAGAAAGCTTCCAGATTAATGAGAAGAATGACATTTAGATATGATTATATTTAGTAGTGTTTTAGTGTGTAAATGATGTTCCAGTTCGTTTATTTTTCTGCTTGTGAATTTTAACAAAAAATCTGGTGATAGTTTGAGTCCATGGTACCTATAGAAATTGGGCACAGGTGATCATAGTATTAGAGGTTTCAGAGTAGCAGCCGTATTAGTCTGTATTCGCAAAAAGAAAAGGGGTACTTGTGGCACCTTAGAGACTAACCAATTTATTTGAGCATAAGCTTTCGTGAGCTACAGCTCACTTCATCGGATGCATTCAGTGAGCTGTAGCTCACGAAAGCTTATGCTCAAATAAATTGGTTAGTCGCTAAGGTGCCACAAGTACTCCTTTTCTTTTTGCATAGTATTAGAGTTTAGTATTTGAGGTAGTGTTTTTCTACTAACATAAAACTTGCAAATATCACTATAATTTTTCATTAAAATGTGATAGCAAATAACCAGTGAAGAAGAATGCGATTTATTTGTTAGAGCACCACAAATGATAGCTGTTTCCAGTATTACCAACCCCAAACATTCAAAAATCATGATTCCACCTTCCCCCCTCCAAAAAACCCCATGAGATTGGCTTAAAAATCAGTTATGATATTTTTAAAAATATCATAAATGTTGGTACCTTTTTATTTGCTTATGGATTTTGAGCCTTTAGGCTGCACTTGCTTCTCATTTTCAAGCTTTTCTTTATGCATATGAGGGATAGAAACATTTTTATTTTAAAGGATTTTAAAGCCGAGATTTACAAACAATATAATTATTCCAGTGTTTTCCTAAAGCCCCAGATGTTGGAAGTCATGAGACATGCAGTAAAATCACTAGAGTTGTCAGCATTGGTCTCCCTAAACAAAGTCCACTGCACTTCTGGAGCCTGTTGCCGGGCGCAATGTCACTATAAAAACAGACCTGGGCCATTACAGGTCTACTCTGTCATGGCCCCTTTAAAACCTGACTGAGGGAGGTTATGTGATGAAAGGACTATAAAAGAGTTGCCCTGTGGCTCATCTTCCTGAGTCTCTCCTTGGTGGTCCACAGAAGAGGTGTGGGAAGAGACTTATAAGGACAGCTGAAAAGCTGGAGAGAGTACCTCAAGGAATGGTGGTGTTTGGCTAAAAAGACAGCAAGAGTGGATGGAAAAAACCCAAGATAAAAGATTATTTGAGTAGGGCAAAGGGGAGTGAGCTCCATGTCAAGAGGTCAAGGGTTGTTATTTCAGATATAAGCAGATTCAGGATGAGCTCCACCATGACATCTGGTGGTGAGGTGCGGCAAGTTGTGGAAAAGAACTTCAGGGGCTGATCTCATTTGCATAGGCACACCCACCCTGCCTAGAATGAGCCCATAGCTGTCCAAATGGTCACTTTGGCTGCTGTGGGATCCCCAGTGTTTCTGTTATTGGGGCAGGAAGAATAAATTGTTATTATCCTGATTATGGGAATCAAGGACAGTGGAACTGTACTTGGCCTTTTGTTATGATGGAGGGACTCGCCATCAACTAAGTAGCACTCGCTAGGCAAGGGACATGGGTTCCAAAACTCTGAATTGAGAGAGGCTAGAGATGGGTACTAGTATCTGGTGGTGTGGGCCCCTTTGTGAGGGCCTGAAACATCAATTGCACCTCTGTCTCTCTCCACTGTGGAACATCAGAGCTAATTTTGGGTCTATTAGGAGTCTAGCTACAGGTGCTGAGCTGAATTCACTTTGGCCTTTTGGTGCACCAGCACTGAGGCCCCCACTACTACAAGCTGAAATCACAGGGAAATTATGTGTTAAGTAGTGGGGAGCCTGAAGATCTACTGCGGAGCGGAGTGGATCAGTTTGTGGGACGGCGGGAGCTGCTTGCGGAGTGGAGCGGTTTGTGGGATGGCTGGTGGAGCGGAGCAGCTCATGGGGCAGATCAGAGTGAAGCCCTATGGAGCTGCAGGGCTTCAGATTATGTAAGGTGCCCCTTACCTCTACCCCTCCCCCCCCCCACACACAAACATTTTCACCCAGACTGGGGAGTAACACTCTGCAGATGAACTTTTGAACTCTGGGGCTGGACTTTTGGTTGTTGGACTTCTTGGACTTTGGGTGATTTTTGGGCTGCTGGACTCAAGAGACGTTTGGGTTGTTGGACTCAAGAACCCGAGGGAAAGGACATGGCCCAATTTTCTGGGGTGGGTCTTTGCTCATGGTTTGGTTGATGAACCCTAGTTGTGGTGTTTTCCCAATTTAATGCTGATGTCGTTTACCTCATGTTATTAAAGACTCTCTGCTACACCGAGACTCTGTGCTTGCGAGAGGGGAAGTATTGCCTCTTTGAGGCGCCCAGGGGTGTGTGTAAGATTTTCCCAGGTTACTGGGTGGGGGCTCGAGCCAGATTTGCATTTGCTTTGATGAGAGGGAACCCCTGTGTACTGAACCCAGCCCTTGCTGCTATCAACTCGGCCTGGCAGAAGGGGTACACAGGTAAAGACTTAAGGCTGTGGGGAACAGGAGGAGGACTGTTTGGCCTAGGACTGGTGGCCTAGGACAGGTGGTGTTAGCATTAGACCTGGTGAGTACCACTTCTCAGTGTTGCCAACTTTTGAAATTTTAATGAAAGTCATGTGATATCTTGCGTAAAAGTTCAACTTCTGTAGACAAGTGTTTGTGTGAAAAGCTCATCTTTCTTTTTTTAAGTAATTTTCAAACCCTCATAATTGCAGAAAAAAGCTTGAAAATGTGACTGGAGTGTAACCTAAAAATTCAAAAACCAGAAGGCAAATAAAAAATTCCCAAAGATGTTATTTTTATATCTTGTGATGTTTAAGACAATATCTTGATTTTTCAAATTTTATTTAAGGTTCCAAGCTAGAAATTCTTGAAAGTGTGGGAAGCAGCCACCTTTGACTCCCTGTGTCAATGAGGGAAATGAGGTCAGACAAGGGGAGAAAGACAACATTGTCTGGGAAGGCATTGAATCCAGTACCTATGGGGCTGTGTAGGGTTGAAGCAAGTAACCCTTTATAATAGGGAGTAGCCCCAGAGTTGCTTGCCTTTGAAAGGTAATGGAGAATGCAAGGTCCAATAACTATGGAGATAAGCTTGGGTTGGCTAAGGTCCTTAGACTGGGTTTTTAAGGTCAAACTTTTTCCTGACTGGACCCAGTCAGCTGGCATCAGCAGAAGGGGGTGAATATGCAGAAATGAGGCTAAATGTCCTCTACTTATTTACAAAAGAAAAAACTGGTAACAGAATAAAGTAAAATCCTCTTTACTTAATGTGAATCTCTGTCTCTGGTGATCAAGTCCTCTGTGTCCAAAGATAATTAGCACTTTATAATGCTAATTATTATAATTATGTCTGTGAAAAAAATCATTAGGGGGTAGGTCTGTTCAATGATTTTCAATTGCCCCCGCTACTCAGAAATCAGGTCACTTTTCGATTAACTTGCTGTAGGAGCTCAAAGATGAAAACATACTTACAGACAATCGTTGATTGTTTATTCTCTCATTTCTAACATCCTGGAAATTATCTGAAAAGCCAAATAAAGAAAAATAAAATATTAATGTAAGAAAATTACATGAAAACTTTCAGGTTCCAGGGCACTGAGATTAAAGAAATCATTGCATGCTTTGCCATTTCCGCACTTTATGCCAAAATAGTATTAGAAAGCTCCCTTATAGATTTTCTTCTGTCTCGTTTTTATTCATATTACCACAACCAATTGGGAAGGGAGGGTTGAGATAAATTTACGAGCAACTGTAAAAAATATAAATGTGGGCCAGTAATAAAAAATTACAAATGGTGTCACCATACTGACTGGAAATTATCAGTTGTATAGTAATTTCCTTTTTCCTCCATATCACTAGCATGTCTACAAAGGCTGGTTTAGCAGTCCAAATCCTTTCCACATTGACTTGAAATTGTTTTGCAAATTATATTGTGACCAGTTTACAGGTTCTTATATTCTCACATTTGAAATAATTCAGTTTTCACCTGGTCAAATCTTGTGCATTCAGGCTTTAGGGAAACTGAGAAGAGAATCTGGAGTGAGGGAAATTAGATCAGTTTGGTCAGGAACCAGGGAACTGAGGGTAGGGTGTTGCCCCAGGGGTAGAGTTGAGAGGCCATTAGATGAGAAAGTGGGGGAGATTAGAATAGGTGAGCTGGGTTATAGGAGAAGTGGAGGAGAAACTTACTTGGGGAACCCAAGTTTGATCATTTTGGCCTAAATGACCTGCACAAGGCCACACAAGAAGTTAGAGACATAGCCAGGAGTTCCTCAATGCTCAATCTATTAGACAAAGTTGTCTCTCCAAAATAGACAATTTTTTAAACTATCTGGAGATTTTATTGAAGCCTATATTATGTTACTGCTTACAGTCAGATAGACACATAGGGGTTAGAAGAAATTTTTTTTTCCTGACTTTATAAGCTAGATCAGAGAATTCAACTAAAACACAGCTCCTCTTTTAAAGAAACAAAATGAATGTTTCTTTTTAAGCTCAGCTGACTGTCCTGGTCAGATGAGATAGGCGCAGCCAATCAAGGACATAAGAGAAATTCCATAGATTTCTGCCATATGACTTAACCCTTGTTTCATAGTCTCATGAACCAGGCTTGACATAAAATATACCACAAACAATAGCCTGACAAATAAACATACAGTAAAAAAAGAGCACAGAAAGTTTTTGTTGACAGTTCTCAAGCATGTACACATTGGAGCAAACAAGTACAGGTTTGCAGAAGCAATTTGAATTTAGGCTGATTGAGTACTTTTGCAGCTTGATTCAAAAAGTTCCTACAGCTCAAGAAGCTGGCATAAATAAAGAAAAGTTATTGAAGAAGAAAACATTGCCTTCCCAAGGTTGTGAAGAAAGATCCTCAATGATAAGGTCTCCATATGGAAATTAGCCCTTCACACGTAATTTGACATCTTAAAAGGAAAAGCTTCCCAGGAGAAAGCAAGATCACTGTTACATAGTTTGAGCTCTTCGAAAGGGAAAGACTTTAGTGAATTTTGAGAAGATGGCTATTTCTATGAATTTTCAAAAGATTATATTTCTTTCTCAGAAAGTGTCAATCAAAAATCTTATTGAAATATCTTTGAAGGCCCTCCTTCCAAGAACGTACACCACTGTTTGGTAAAATGTTGTAGTAAAATATGTTGAAACCCAAATATTTATGTTGAAGGGAAAAAAAGTCAGAAGAATGCCAGTCTAGCAGCCAGTTCAGAAAACAGTTTAATTGTCTAAGGTCAGGCTAACCAAGACATAGGATTAACATTACTATACTTCCTTCCTTGTGAATTGGAGGAGGTGGACTGATTTAATTTTGTATTGAGGCCTGTAATAGATTGGGCCTATTTTATAGCACCTTCCTCCTATCAGATCAAGCTTTATTATGCCAGTCCGCTCACTCCCTGAGGCAACCCTCATCTGTGCTTCTCAAGGAATCAGGGAAACTATCTTCAGCTGGGGCAGTTTCTTTAATTGCATCTTCTTAACAAACACAATCCTGCCCCCTACAGACTCTTACTTCCAAGTCTGTGCAAGCATATCAGTCCCTTACCCAAGTCAGTCTCACACACCACACCATAACACCATGTAATTCCCATAACAAGATTGCTTGGCTAAGAGCCTCAGTCCCCAAGTGCTCCCCAAACAGTCTCCCCTCATGTATGTTTGGTTTTCTTGAGCAGTTCTTTTCAGCAGTAACTCCAGTAGCAGCTCCTTGGGAGCACCACCAAGGAACTTCTGCTTCCTGGAGGAAGTTGTAGTCCCCTCCTGCTTATTCATTCTGCCGTCTTTTATAAAGGACAGCTAATTAAGTTCCAACTCTTTCCTCAGGTTTCATTGCAGTAAAGCACATTAGTATGTGCTTAATTTTAAACAACATTGATGGCAATGGAATTACTCATCTGCTTAAAGTTAAGCATATATTTAAGTGCTTTGTTGGATCAGAAGCCATTCACCTAGGGCAAGTCAAATGACTCTCCTGCAGTACAAATTAGTTGCAATTCCTCACACTATTATCCTGTCGATATTGAGGTCAGAAAGAGATGTAAGTGCATCAGGCAGTAAGCCATTTAAAATTGCCTTGAGCAACCCTGCGATCCGATTCTGCCTTATTTTTAAACAGCAGAAGGAAGCAAAAGTCAGAGGGCTGCTTTTCTGCTTTTTTTAAAAAATGTCTTTTGTAGCTTTGACTAGAGTGAAGTAGCTTGGCTAAGCTAGTCTCTCAGTACAATGGAGTTGATGAACATGAAAGTAATTTGTGTTGTCAATCACAAACATAAATTTGTTAAACATGGTATCACATTTAAGCCATGGAACGGAGAGTGTGATTAAAAGAGTACTATCCCTTTAAAGGACAGGCTGGAGCCTGCAACCTGGGGATAATCAAGGAGCTTTGTCCTACTCTACCCTGGGGGCTAAGTCATATAAACAAGAGCAGAAGTGGAGCGGGAGAGAGGAGTAATAGTCAGGTGATCTGCAGTGGGTGGCAGTTGCTCTCTTGGGGACTTGCAGCTGCAGACAATCCTAAACTGACTTAGAGAGTTGGATATGGACTGTAAATTTAGGAATCCTGAACCAGGGTCACGATGACCTGTTTGTTATAATTATTCCTGTCCTGGAAACCTGATTAAAAAGGGACATGGCATTATGTTAAAAATGTGCTGTCTTCTTCTTATTTATTGTTGGCCTACCTGGAGAAATGAAGTTGTTGGTTGTTGGCCTACCTGGAGAAATGAAGATGGGGTGCAGTGCCACACTGGGCCACAAGGGGAGCACTCAGGGGTGCCTGCATCTTTACAAGTCACCATGGTTTCCAGCTAAAGATGTCTTGCTTCAGCTGGCTCAGCGCCATTTTTGTCTGCTGAAATGATTCTGCTTTTAAGTTCCTGATTCAGAGAAACAAAATGAGCAAGAATTCTGTATCTTTCCAATAACTGACAGAAATCTCTATGGCTGTCCTAAGCATAGACAATTTGTTCCTCTATATATAGGTTTTTACTATGTAGTCCCTTACGAAAGCAAATTCTTAACAGACCGAAATCTTCGCATCCTTAAGGAAAATGAGCATTCAAAAGTATACTTTCTGATAATGAAATGTAATAGACTGTGGGATTCTCATCCTAGAGAATTGATAGGAGCTCAACTGTGATGATTTGGGGAATCTATGTATAGCTTATGAATCCTGTCTGATACTGGGGGCCTTTTATGTGTATCTGTGTCCGACTCAGACTCCATTCTGAATGTGGATCTTGGTGCTTTCTCTGACCTTTTATCTCCATGTCAGACTGAAATCAAGGAATGGTGGCATTAGGCTAACAATAGAGTCATTAAACCATGATGCTGATCTATTCAAATAGAGGCACCCTTGGACAAAGAGTTATCTGCCATCCAGAAGAACCAATCTGTTCAGGTAGGCTGACAGCTAAACAATGGATCAGATGCTGATGGATTTTGATCAC
The DNA here is from genome assembly GCF_965140235.1 of Caretta caretta. NCBI lineage: Eukaryota > Metazoa > Chordata > Testudines > Cheloniidae > Caretta > Caretta caretta. The sequence continues at coordinate 203,053,031 of NC_134207.1, read as the reverse complement.
CTGATGAGGCTGTACAGAGGTGTCAAGTATCAGGGGGTAGCCGTGTTAGTCTGTATCCCCAAAAACAACAAAGAGTCCGGTGGAAGCTTAAAGATTAACAGATTTATGTGGGTATAAGCTTTTGTGGGTAAAAAACCACTTCTTCAGATGCATGGAGTGAAAATTACAGATGCAGGCATTATATAATGACACATGAAGAGAAGGGAGTTACCTCACAAGTGGAGAACCGGTGTTGACTGGGCCAATTCGATCAGGGTGGATGTAGTCCACTTCCAATCTCTGTAGCAAACCTCGTTGCCTACTCTGTCCCCACATCTACTCTAGCGACACCATCAGAGGACCCAACCACATCAGCCACACCATCAGAGGCTCATTCACCTGCATGTCTACTAATGTTATATATGCCATCATGTGCCAGCAGTGCCTCTCTGCTATGTACATTGGCCAAACCTGGACAATCCCTACGTAAAAGAATAAATGGACACAAATCGGACATCAGGAATGGTAACTACAAAAGCCAGTAGGAGAACCCTTCAATTTTCTTGGACATTCTATAACAGATTTAAAAGTAGCTACTTGAACAAAAAAAGGCAGTAACAAAATTTAAAGAGAAACAGCAGAACTAAAATTCATTTGCAAATTTAACACCATTAATTTGGGCTTGAATAGGGACTGGGAGTGGCTGGCTCACTACAAAAGCAGCTTTGCCTCTCCTGGAATTGACACCTCCTCATCTATTATTGGGAGTGGACTACATCCACCCTGATCAAATTGGCCCTGTCAACACCGGTTCTCCACTTGTGACGTAACTCCCTTCTCTTCATGTGTCATTATATAATGCCTGCATCTGTAATTTTCACCCCATGCACTTGAAGAAGTAGTTTTTTACCCACGAAAGCTTATGCCCACATAAATCTGTTAGTCTTTAAGGTGCCACCGGACTCCTTGTTGTTGCTGCTGTACAGATGGTTACCTGACAAAGGAGATGGAGATGGGAGATTATAAAAGAAAGGGTTTATCTCCAGACATTTGGAGAAGAGACAAGAAGCTTGAGCAGGGGAATAGAAGGGCACTGATTCCAGAGGTCAGAATCCATGAGAGAGTCTACAGTACTACTCAGAGGACTCTGTCCTTGCCCAGAGAACTTTCCAGAGTGGTGAGGAAATGCATATAGGTATATTCATGGAGACCTGGGAGAAGGATTGGAATTTGGGGGGAGCATGGGCTGTTATAGCAGGGATAAAGGAGAGACAAGACAGAACCTACCTAGGGAGGAATCAAATCAATATCTTAGATGTCTGTATACTAATGCAAGAAGGATGGGGAATAAGCGGGAAGAATTAAAAATGCTCGTAAATAAACACAACTGTGACATAATTGGCATCACAGAGACTTGGTGGGATAATACACATGACTGGAATATTGGTATAGAAGGGTACCGCTTGCTCAGGAAAGTCAGGCAGGGAAAAAAGGGAGGAGGTGTTGCCTTATATATTAAAAATATATACACTTGGATTGAGGTTGAGATGGAAATAGGAGACAGATTTGTTGAAAGTCTCTGGGTAAGGATAAAAGGGGGTAAAAAACAAGTGTGATGTCATGGTAGGGGTCTACTACAGACCACCTAACCAGGAAGAAGAGGTCGATGAGGCTTTTTTTAAACCACTAACAAAATCATCCAAAGCACAGGACTTGGTGGTGATGGGGGACTTCAACTACTCAAACATCGGTTGGGAAAATAACACAGCAGGGCACAGACTATCCAATGAGTTCTTGGAATGTATTGGAGACCATTTTTTATTTCAGAAGGTGGAGAAAGCTACTAGGGGAGAGGCTGTTCTAGACATCATTTTGACAAATAGGAAGGAACTAGTTGAGAATTTGAAAGTGGAAGGCAGCTTGGGTGAAAGTGATCATGAAATGCTAGAGTTCATGATTCTCAAGAATGGTAGGAGGGAGAACAGCAAAATAAAGACAATGGATTTCAAGGAGGCAAACTTTAGCAAACTCATGGAGTTGGTAAGATCCCATGGGAAGCAAGTCTAAGGGGAAAAACCATTGAAGACAGTTGGCAGTTTTTCAAAGACACATTATTTAGGGTACAAGAGCAAAGTATCCCATTGCGTAGGAAAGATAGGAAGTATGGGAAGAGACCAGTCCCTGGCTTAACCAGGAGATCTTCAATGATCTAAAAATCAAAAAAGAGTCCTACAAAAAGTGGATAAACAAACTAGGGAAATGCAACCTAGATGGAGCTACTTTAAGGTGGGTGCAAAACTGTTTGGAAAAACCTTCCCAGAGAGTAGTTATCAGTGGTTCACGGTCATGCTGGAAGGGCATAACGAGTAGGGTCCCGCAAGGGTCAGTTCTGGGTCCAGTTTTTTCAATATCTTCATCGATGATTTAGATAATGGTATAGAGAGTACACTTATAAAGTTTGCAGCTGATACCAAGCTGCAAGGGGTTGCAAGTGCTTTGGAGGATAGGATTAAAATTCAAAATGGTCTGGACAAACTGGAGAAATGGTCTGAAGTAAATAGGATGAAATTCAATAAGGACAAATTCAAAGTACTCCATTTAGGAAGGAACAATTAGTTGCACAAATACAAAATGGGAAATGACTCCCTAGGAAGAAGTACTGCGGAAAGGAATCTGGGGGTCATAGTAGACCATAAGCTAAATATGAGTCAACAGTGTAACACTGTTTCAAAAAAAGCGAATATCATTCTGGGATGTATTAGCAGGAGTGTTGCAACTAAGACATGAGAAGACTGGACTAAATGACCTCTCGAGGTCCCTTCCAGTCCTATCATTCTGTAATTATTTTGCCTAGATCTGTGCATTTTCCATGCTATACAGATAGCATAGAAGTAATTGTGTTTAGAATCCTGTGCAAAGTCTATATGTGTGTCTGTTTGCTTTCACTATGGCATATCCCTGAAGAGTTAAACTATAATCACTGAGCACCTATATGTCTGGAGATCTGGGAAGAGGTGTGCTTAACTTATAATGGAGTCAGCATTAGTCCCCAGGGCTAGGCAGTTGGACCATAGAGTCTCCACTCTCGGAAGTAGGTGCGAGACAGAGGAGCTGCACCCTGAGAGTGTGACTAGAGATCTCAGCCAGGGGAAAGCCTGGATTCTGTTAAGACTCGAGACTTAAAGCACATCACATCCAGTCAGGTGGGCCCCAAACACAATAGCCTGGGGAGTGTCTGGCCAGGGGGAGCTCTACTAGGGCTGTGTGTGTGTGTGTAACACCATCATTTCAGATATAGACAAAGCATTAGAAAACATACAGTTGATTCAGAACCAATCTTCCTTTATAAGGAGTGTGAACTAGATGATGTGATAAGTCATTTTCATTTCTAACAGATATGGAGGAGCATGAGGTTTGGACAGAAACATCCCGCAGGAGAGGATCTATTAACTGGGATTCTCTATATCCTAGTAAAGAGGAAAGGATAGAAGTTGATAAAGTATAGGTTGGAACTGAAGAGAAACAGTCAAATGAAAAAGAGTCCCATTCAATTACATCACATGAAGGCAGATAACTAAAAAGTGACAAATTTTATAAGTGCTTGTCTACAAATGCGAGAAGTCTAAATACTATGATGTGTGAACTTGAGTGCCTGGTATTAAATGAGGATATTGATATAATAGGCATCACTGAAACTTGGTTGAATGATGACAATCAATTGGACTCTGTAATACCAAGGTACAAAATATATAGGAATGACAGATCATGCTTGTGTGGGAGTGGCACTATGTGTGAAAGAAAGCATAGAGTCAAACATGGTAAAAATCTTAAAGGAATCAAACTGTACCATAGAATTGCTATGGATAGAAATTCTATGCTTGAACAATAATAGTTTAGCAGTAGGACTATACTACTGACCACCTGGTGGTCAGTGATGGTGATTGTGAAATGCTTAAGGAGATTAGAGAAACTATAAAAATAGAAAAAGAAAAGGAGTACTTGTGGCACCTTAGAGACTAACCAATTTATTTGAGCATAAGCTTTCGTGAGCTACAGCTCACTTCATCGTGAACTGTAGCTCACGAAAGCTTATGCTCAAATAAATTGGTTAGTCTCTAAGGTGCCACAAGTACTCCTTTTCTTTTTGCAAATACAGACTAACACGGCTGTTACTCTGAAACCTATAAAAATAGAAGACTCAATAATAATGGGGGATTTCAAGAATCCCCATGTTAATTGGGTTCATGTCACCTCAGGTTGGGATGCAGAAATAAAGTTTCTGTTTACCATTAGTAACTGCTTTTTTGAGCAGCTAATCCTGGAACCCACAAGGGGAGAGGCAATTCTTGCTTTAGACCTAAAGGGAGCACGGGATCTGGCCCAAGAGGTGAATATAGCTGAACCACTCGGAAATAGTGACCATACTGTAATTAAATTTAACATCCTTCTGGAGGAAGGAAATACCAAAGAAACCCAGCACAGTAGCATTTAACTTCAAAAAGGGGGACTACACAATGAGGAAGCTAGTTAAATGGAAATTAAAAGAAACAATCACAAGAGTGAAACACCTGCAAGCTGCATGGAAACTTTTTGAAAAACACTATATTAGAGGCTCAAATTAAATATATTTGATTTAAATTAAAAAGAATTGTAAGAGGACCAAAACAATGCTACCGTGGCTAAACAGAGTAAAAAAAGTGGCTACAGGCAAAAAGGCCTCCTTTAAAAATTGGAAGCAAATACTACTAAGAAAAATAGAAAGTAGCATAAACTCTGGCAAGCCAAGTGTAAAAGTATAATTAGGCAGGCCAAAAAAGAACTTGATAAGAGGGAAGGTCCTCTCGTAGATCTGTAACTGGTTAAAAGACAGGAAACAAAGGGTAGGAATAAATGGTCAGTTTTCAGAATGGTGAGGGGTAAATAGCTGTGTCCCCCAGGGGTCTGTATTAGAACCACTGCTGTTCAACATATTCAAAAATGATCTGGAGAAAGGAGTAAACAGTGAGGAAGCAAAGTTTGCAGATGATATAAAATTACTCAAGATATTTAAATCCAAAGCTGGACTTCAAAGAGTTATAAAGGGATCTCACAAAACTGGGTGACTGGGCAACAAAATGGCAGATGAAATTCAATGTTGATAGATGCATGCATATTGGAAAACAATCTCAACTACAAATATAAAATGATGGGGTCTAAATTAGCTATTACCATTCAAGAAAGACATTTTGGAATAATTGTGGTTAGGTCTCTGAAAATATCCTCTCAACCCACAGCGGCAGTCAGAAAAGCTAACAGAATGTTAGAAACCATTACAAAAGATTAGATAATAAGAGTAAATATCATACTGCCACTATTTAAATCCATGGTATGCCCACACCTTGAATACTGCATGCAGATCTGGTCATCCCATCTCAAAAAAGATCAATTAGAAATGGAAAAGGTACAGAGAATGTCAACAAAAATGATTAAGGGTACAGAACATCTCCCATGTGAGGAGAGATTAAAGAGATTGGACTGTTCAGCTTGGAAAAGAGACAACCAAGGGGGGGCAGTATGATAGAGGTCTATAAAATCATGACTGGTGTGGAGAAAGTAAATAAGGAACTGTTATTTACCCCCTTCACATAACACAAGAACCAGGGGTCATCCAATGAAATTAAGAGGCAGCAGGTTTAAAACAAACAAAAGGAAGTACTTCTTCATACAACACAGTCAACCTGTGGAACTCATTGACGGGGTTGTTGTGAAGGCAAAAAAAAACTATAAGTGGCTATTAGCCAAGATGGTCAGGAATGCAGTCTATGCTCTGGGTGTCCCTAACTTTTGACTGCCAGATGTTGTGACTGGATGACAGGGGATGGATCACTTAATGATTGCCTGATTCTATTGATTCCCTTTGAAGCATTGGCTTTGGCATTGGCCACTGTCTACTGGGCTAGATGGACCATTGGTCTGACCCAGTATGGCCATTCTTATATTCTTATGTTTTCAAGTTTGGTTGGCCAAATCGGTTCCCATCAACATCAAAAGGATCTATAGTGCTCAGCATCACTTAGCAGCTGGCCCTTAAGTTCTGAGTATGTGGTTCTAAAAGTTATGGCTCTGATGACACACAAACAAATATGACACAAGACTGTGAGCTGTCTTGTGGTAAGCCTTATATTGGTGCACAGTTTAAGACATGGGGAACAAGGAGCAGTGGCTATCCAAAATCTCAGTTCTTGTAGTTACTTCATGCAAGTAGTGGAAACATTTAGCAACTGTAGCAACCCAAGAGGGATTGGTTAAGTGTGGGATAGGAACAGGTCCCCACCTTATTCCACACTCACCAGAATTGCTGAGCCAGCATTGGGGAAGGAGATAGGAAGTGTATACCGCCTCAGTTACTGCAACTCCCTTTGTGTGCTTCCCTTCCACTTTGAAGAATATACATGTGTCAAGGTTCCTTCCCCACTCTGAACTCCAGGGTACAGATGTGGGGACCTGCATGAAAACCTCCTAAGCTTACTTTTACCAGCTTAGATTAAAACTTCCCCAAGGTACAAATTATTTTACCCTTTGCCCTTGGATTTCCATTGCCACCACCAAACTTTATCTGGGTTCGTGAAAAAAAAACGTAGTTTGGACACGTCTTTCCCCCCAAAATCCTCCCAACCCTTGCACCCCACTTCCTGGGGAAGGTTTGGTAAAAATCCTCACCAATTTGCATAGGTGACCACAGACCCAAACCCTTGGATCTTAGGAAAAGCATTCAGTTTTCTTACAAGAAGACTTTTAATAGAAGTAAAAAGAAATCACCTCTGTAAAATCAGGATGGTAGATACCTTGCAGAGTAATTAGATTCAAACATAGAGAATCCCTCCAGGCAAAACCTTAAGTTACAAAAAAGACACAAAGACAGGAATATTCATTCTATTCAGCACAGCTATTTTCTCAGCCATTTAAAGAAATCATAATCTAACACATACCTAGCTAGATTACTTACTAAGTTCTAAGACTCCATTCCTGTTCTGTCCCTGGCAAAAGCATCATACAGACAGACACAGACCCTTTGTTTTTCTCCCCCCTCCCAGCTTTTGAAAGTATCTTGTCTCCTCATTGGTCATTTTGGTCAGGTGCCAGCGAGGTTACCTTTAGCTTCTTAACCCTTTACAGGTGAGAGGATTTTTCCTCTGGCCAGGAGGGATTTTAAAGGGGTTTACCCTTCCCTTTATATTTATGACAACATGCATCAGGTACGATGCCTTTGGGAGCAGATGCTGGGAAAACAGAAGCACCCTTGTGCCTTCCACCACAGCATGTGGATAGGGTATCAAAGTAAAATAACTCTAAATGATGAGGTAAAACTTCTAGTGAAGGCAGATGGTAGCCAATCTAAAGAAAGAATTGCTTTTTCTATTCTCATTTGCTTCATTGAATGATTCTGCTGTTTCAGACTGGGTGCCCGTAGTTCAGGGAATGGACTCACTGCACATGAAAATAATGAGGTATTTGTTTTGTTTATATTTTCCTTAAAATGGAAGGAAAGTTGAAATTAGGCAATAATGCTCTTGTTGTTGCTCTAACTTCTTAAAACTTCCTTGTACTAATCTGTTAGTTAAATTAATCTCTTGGTTCCAGTGGTTCCATCCAGCAAGATGGGTGGTTCCCAGGTGCAAGATGTGAGACTTCTAGCCCAAGAAATTAATAAATCTGCTAATTGTGTCATGTCTGTGATTTAGATTGGAATATATTTTGCAATTTGTTTAATAAACGTGTGTGCCTAAATACCATGTGTTTGTGGGATGGTCCCCTGAGATTCATCTTGAAGGTTGCCCAAATGTATCTCCTCTTCAACAGTGACCTACGTAGGAAGTGACATGAGACGTGTGGTGGTTTAATTAGAAAAATGTTGGCATCAGATTAATAATGTAGAATACCCTTTTCTTCAGCTTCTGTTTCATATAAATATCCCTCTTCAGAGCTCTAGTTCCATATGGCAATTAGAAATACTTGTTCACATGCTGAACCAGTTCTGCAGCTTTGTGAACAGTGAAAATGTTTTTTCTATGAGCCTGTAAGAATTAGCAATGGATAAACTTCTTCAGATAAAATACTACTTGCCCTACCCACCCAAGAATGTTCATCTATTTTTAGACCCAAACTGAGATAAAAATTTTTTGAAGTTCTGACATTTTTGTATATCTTTGTATTTTTAATTCCAGTTTTTGTGAGCCTGTAAACATCTGGATACATGCCGGGAATGGAAGTGGCAATGGCCTGAAAAATCTCACGGGGTGTGCAGCCAACTTTGGCAGATTCAGTAAATCTAGATAATTTGAATGATAGTATTTAAAAGAATAGCAAATGATTTACAGTAAATTATTTATTCAACAAAATAATCTCTTTTGTCTGCTGTTGGAACATCCACAACCAAATAGTGATTTCCTTGAATTTTCTTATTGTTCAGAGAATTTTTGAGTGAGTTTTTGTTACTCTGTAGATTGATTGCAAACAATTCACAGTATTTGATACTCCAGTATTCAAAATGTTAGCTATATTGATTGGTCATGATTGGTCACATAAATCACACTGAGAACAGGATAGTTAATATGTTGGTGGCCTTTACGTGAGCACTAAGTGTTGCTACGTAAGGCTGGTGAACCTGCAAGGGTGGAAACTTTTTAATTCTACATTAGGATTGCCTACATTGTTAACATGGGGCATCTTTACAGGATCTTCCTGCTTTGCCAAAAACAAGTTATTCAGCCTATTTAAGTGGAAAAAATATATGGATGTCACCTCCCTATACAGCAACATCCCTCACAATGATGGTATAGTTGCCTGCCTCTCGTATTTACAAGACAATGGAAAATCTTCAGATATCCACCCCAAATACATAGCCAAACTCCTCCATTTCATCCTCACCCATAACAACTTTACATTCAATAACATACACTTTGTCCAAACCATGGGAACAGCCAGGGGTAATAGGATGGCTGTCCAATACTCCAACCTCTTCAAGGTGGCCAATGAAGAATAATTTCTGGACAAATGCACCATGAAACCAATGACATACCTGAGATACATTGATGATATTTTCATCCTCTGGATAGATGACTTATACTCCCTGTCATGGATCCACAGGGCCAGTGTTCTTGAATAGCTCTGGAACAGTCCAGTGTGTCAACTCCCTTAGGGTCACACTGTTTCAGTGGGGTTGGTTTCACAACCTCCTGGGACCAAACCTCAGTGCCTTCAGCACTTCTGCTTCACACCATGAGCTCCTTTCCAACCAGCTCCAGTTGCAACCTTACCATCTAGCCCAGAACAGTTCAAGGTATAGCTAATCATAGAATATCAGGGTTAGAAGGGACCTTAGGAGGTCATCTAGTCCAACCCCCTGCTCAAAGCAGGACCAATCCCCAATTTTTGCCCCAGATCCCTAAATGGCCCCTCAAGGATTGAACTCACAACCCTGGGTTTAGCAGGCCAATGCTCAAACCACTGAGCTATCCCTCCTTGAGCAAGTCCACTTGAATTGGACACCTGAGAGACTTACACACCCAAAAGAAGCAATGCACCACCACGTATTCACAGAAGCCACAGCATCTTTTCCATTTCCTTGGCAGTTGTTCTACCAGGCACTTCCAAGATTCCTTTAGTACTCTTGCTAATAGAAAGTTACAGCAAAATCCATCTGGGTCGGCCCCGAGCCCAGTCTCTGATGCCAGTCCAGTAGCGTCTCCTCTTCCACGAGCCCACAGTAACAACTACCAGGGGTCTCTCCTTAGTCCTTTGTCCTTGTTCCCAGGAAATATGGTCACCTGGCCATCTTCCTTAGTCCTTTTGTTTGCCAGCTGGTTTCCTGCAGAGAGTGGGCTCCTTGGTGGTTAGTTGCTAAGTACCCAATGTACAGGCAGTTATCTGGCCCCAGGCCCCAGACATCTAGGCATCAATCATGCCTGGACCTCTAGGTCTCTGCAAAGAATAAACAGTCTTTTCCCACCAGCTAGCTAACCATGCACCACATAGAGGAAACTGAGGCATGCACAATATTCACCTAAAATATTATGAAAAATTCCCACTTTGTCTCACTCCCTCATAGATTTTCACCACAACTTCACCAACCACCACCCACTCATTAACCTCTCTCTGGAACACTTCCAAACCAGCATCAGATTCCTGGACACCACAGTCAGCTTCAACGTTGGAACCCTGCAGACAACTACATACAAGAAACCCATGGATCACCACACCTACCTTCCTAAACCATCCCAAACACACTAAGAAATCTGTTATCGATACCCAGGCACTCAGATACCATGGTATGAGGAGAAAATCCATGATATATCCCTTCACACACTCAAAACCACCTTCACCAAACAAGGACACTCCACTAGAGAAGAAGATTGCACCATGGAATGGGCCGCCCAAATACCCTGATAGAACCTGCTTCAATACAGAAATAAATCCCACTCCGACTGCACTCACTTAGTTATCACATATCCCCTCACACTGGAACCCATATGGGGTATCATCAAACAACTACAACCCATGTTCGATGGGGACGCCATCCTGAAAGAAATCTTTCCTGAACTCACACTGCAGGCCTTCAAACACCGTCCCCCCCATCATCAGGGCCATCCCTAGCTATTTTGGTGCCCTATGCAGCCCCCCAGGGGGAGCAATGTGGAGCCCCAGGCCTCCACGGGGGGGGTGCTGTGTTTGGGGTTGGCCCCAGGCCTCCGTGAGGGATGGGGGCTGGCCACGTGGTGCGGGAAGTGGAATGACTGAGCCCCAGCCTGCTCTACTCCCCTGGCTCCCAGCCGTGCCACCAGTGAGTGCTGGGGGGCTGTTCCCCCCTCCCACCAAGCCTGGGAGCCAGGAGAGTGGAGCAGGCTGCCGGGTCACTCCACTTACTACGCGGTGAGTACAGGGTCAGGCCTGGCTGCAATTTTCAAGGGAGTGGGGGTGGGGCTGGGGACGGAGCAGGGTCGGGAAAGACGCAGGGCTGCGGAAGAGCCAGAGCAGGGGCTGGAGCAGCATGCAGCTGCGCGGGGCATCAGGAAATTTGCTGCCCCAAATTTCCTGGTGCCCTACCTAGCTGCATACTTTGCATATGGGTAAGGACAGCCCTGCCCATCATCTATAAGCTCATCTTCAGAAGTAAGCTCCCCACAGACCAGGACGAACCAGCTCAAAATGGCACCAGACTCTGCCAAAACCACAGTTGCAAAACCTGCAAGGATGTCTCCACTGCTACAATGATCTACACGCCCCACAACAAACTCTTTCAAGATCCAGGCATTCTACATGTCCATATCACAACGTGTAACAAACCTTCCGCCCCTGCTGCTTTTTCCTCCCTATGACTGGAGGTATTAATGGTCCACTTCACCTTGAAGGGTCCCTTGAAATGTGTTAAACAATCTGTTCCACCTTGTATTTAGCAGTGACACTTTGGGTTAGTTTCCCAGACCTGAAGAAGAGCTCTGTGTAAGCTTGAAAGCTTGTCTTTCTCACCAACAGGAGTTGATCCCCGAAAAGATATTACCTCACCGACTTTGTCTCTGGAAAAATATAGTCATATGCAGTATAACCTTAACAAAATCTGGCAGGGTAAAGGGCAATGAAGGTGAAACTGTGATGACATTCTTCATCTCTCATTAGGCTAGAGGTAAAGTTTGGGAGCATTCCAATTCTCAGTCCATTAAGCTTTAAATTTTCCTTTGCTCTTGCTTTTGTTCAGAATATGCTTTATCATTTTTTTACTCATTCACATGGGCAAAGAACAGTTCTGAGGTTTCTTCAAGCCTCTTCCAAAGAGGAATGCTCTTGGTAGAATGAATTGTATAGGTTCGTGGAGACACTTCACTGCATTTCGCTGCTGAGGCTGCCATGAATTGGCTTGTCAAGCTCTGCATCCATTAAGAAGTGGGGACATGTATTCCATATCCCTCCTAAAGTCACCTGCTGAGAAATGCTGTGATACCTTCCTCACTCTGTTTGAGAATTTTTAGTGTTCATGAGCAAACTCTTGATTCTTGCATGATTCTCAAGTGAATAAACCTTGCTTAATTTTGCTTTGTATTGCTTCAGGACTTCATTTGAGAATTAAGCTCTACCTTTGAATTTTCAACCTCGGTAACCCTGATTATCGATCAGAACTTATTTAGTTTGAGAGTTTCCCTTCAATTTTTTTGTTAAAGAAGTTAAATGTCTCTTGTAGAGTTTCAGATATGGTTCTCTTGTAGCATTCCACATATGGTTTAACTGCCATTTTGAAATCCATAACTATTGCCTGTAATGAAGCTGTTTCACCCTGCAGGGAGCTGCTCTCAAGAGGGGGAGAAAGATGGCAGCCTGCTGTCAGTGTTTATCAGTGTGCACAATTTAGAGAAAGTACCCCACAAAGGATTTTCTGTAGGTTGTTTGGGCATCTGTAAACACCTTGTAGTATTTGCAGCATCTTGAAAAGTTTTTGCAACAGGATCAGGTCTCATTCTAAAGTAAAAAACCATTAACTCTAACAGCAACAGAGCTGCAGGAATAGATCTTGCAGAAAACAGTCAGTTAGCTGATTCATAATTGTGAGTCCATAAATGGACATTTAAAATATTGTTGTGTACATTTAATATGGGGCATAGTAAAGGGCCACTAGCTCCATATTAATATGGTCAAGCCCGGGGCAGGTTTCCATATGACAGGTTCTGCACCTTAGTCCTGACCTGCTGCATCTTTGTTAAACCAGTGTTGGGCCTCTTGAACAGAGGCTGTCACACATCCTGAACTGTATGTATCAAGTGGCACCAAACCATTGTTGTCATGTGGGAAGAAGAGAACACTAAGAAAGTAGGAAAGTCATTTCTTGTTACCATAAATCCATGCTCAAACCCATCTTTCAGGAGCTGAAAGGTTAGCAACTTGATCCTTTTAATCAGATTTGCATGAGCAGACCTTTGTGCCCAAACTGAGTTCTGTTGACATCGATGGGGCTGGCTATGCACAAGCATGAAGATGTACCTCTATAGATCTGATAGCAGAATCAGGGCCTGGGGGTATTAATGCATTTGTCCCTTTAGTTTCTCTCCTTATATTAAAAATGACAACAGAAAGCACCTTTTCTGCTTTATCCTAGCCACTAGTCTCAAAATCCTGGTACCTTTTTAAATAGATAAAGAGGGAAAAAAACTGGGATTCATTCTAACTCAGCTTTATGACTGAATGAATAGGAATTCAACTAATGTATAATCTTCTTTCTGGAAAGTGAGAAATATTTACAGTATATAATGAGATTTCATGTCAAAATGATGGTGTTGTGTTTTAATAAAGGCAGATTTGAAAATATTAGTTTTATTAAACAAAAAACAACATATTGTTAAAAATATTTCCATTTTCATATTTGCTTTTTCTATGGAGACCTTATATGAAAAGGCAGATTTTGAGCTAACTGTATTACTATGGAAATCAGTTCCAGCAGAGTAGAAATAGTACAAAATAATGAAAACATTAATACATCTTTACACATTGTATTATTCATCTATCAATTACTTTCCTTCTTGTGGTGTTCGCCATCCCAGGCTCACTTGTTATGATAGTCAGAAGGTTCCCTTCCCCCATCTTTACTCACTATTTCTTTTCTTGAGCTGAATGCCCCAGAATTAGGAATGAAAGAACATTTTAAAAGTTGTGTCATGCTTTCCAGAACAAATCTGGAGGTTAACGGTTTTGCTGCTGAACTTTGTCATGTATAAATAAATGTTGCATAAAGTACTATGGTTCTCATCTGGGAAACTTTCTTTATAAATAAGTCTCATTGTCTAGAAAGAGTCTCTGTTCTCCACTTTCAGTGTTCCGTCTGGTCTTCAGTAACTTCCAAACTGACTGACATAACTCCCGTTATGGAATCAGCTAAGACTACAAAAGTCATCTTTCTTAGTGCCTTAAGAGAGATTTTACTCAGGATCTCAATATGCAAATGTTAAGCGCTGGAAAACATCTCAGCGGTTCATTCTATTTGTATCAAACATTTGATCACTCAATGCCTTCATTAGAAAAGGAAGTGGGTAGTCAGAGTTGCTTTTAAAAAAGCTAGAAACTCTAGGTGGACTCCAAACAATCCCCATATTTAGCTTCCCCAGGTTTTTGTGACTCTCAGAACCTTTCTGGCTGGCTATTTCGTCCCTTGTTAGGCAACCTTATTCACGATGTTGATGAACAGTTTTTATTTTTTTTTAATTAATAATTAAAAACAAAAAAATTCTGTCAAAGAAAAAAAGGAGAGAGTGAGCTATGAAGTCAGTCAACCTGGCACTCACAAAGTAATAAATAGGTGGTGTGCATATGTATACTATTTTCTTTAGTTCGACATTTTTTTTGCTGCAGGCAGTCAGATAGAAACTGCTTATAGGACCCCTTTCATTGGCATGAAGCCAATCTTGTTCATTTTCTGCAGCTGGCATGAAAATAAACTCATTTTTTCAGAAGTGACCCCCATTATTTCAATTTTGTTAGCTCCCAACTAGTTGATGAGCTATAATACAAAGCAATGTAATTAATTTTTATATGGCATCTTTGTTAGATGGGTAATGGTGATCAGTGGTTGGGGAGGAGGAGTCAGTCATAAGCTAATGATGAAATAAAGATTTTCTGGAGAATAAATGGGGAAAGGAAATGGCTTCTGCTAGAGGGTATGTACCGTGCAGTAGGATACGGGAAAGAAAGAATGGCCCTAAACTGTGGCGAATCATGGGCCAAAATTGGAAGAGCAAAGTGAGTGAGAAAAGGAAGAGGTGTCTATGAAATCTGTGAGGTAGTGTAGCTCAAGCCAGTGGAGAATCTGGAAAAGGGAGAGTTCTTCTAAATGAGATGCAGAAATGTGCAAAAGGTGGTGAAGGGGATGGGTGTGAAAGGGTGCCATTTCTGGAGTGAGAAGGTGAGAAATTTTACTGTAGTATGCTGAATCCCCTGACGCTTAGCACAGGTATTGAGGGAGAAATGATTTAAGGAGACCGTTAAAGAGGAATTTGTAGAAGTCAAGATGAGATGATTAAGGCCTGCATGTTCCTCTCCACTAATGCAAAGAGTGGAAGCTGGCAGAACTAGGCTGTGGTTGTGGAAAATAGTTCCCTGATTCAGTGGAAACCCCATTGCCTTAAGTCCATGGTTGGGGGTTACCCAGAGGGCATGTGCAGAAAGGGGAGAGCCAGGGGAAGTAGTGATATTTCATTACATAGTCCCCATCTAATATCACAATTCAAACACCTATCTGCATAGGAGTTAACCCTGCTTCAAACAGAACTAACTTCCACTCTGTACTCCTGTGCAGAGGGATTTGTGCAGGGGTGGAAAAAAGGGCCACTTCACTCTTGATGACTTAGAGATCTATGAGTGCTAAGCACTTCTGAAACTCAGGCCATTTATTAACTGCCTAATTTTAGGTGTCCAAGTTTGGAAATGTTGGCTTTATTATTTTTATGAAACACTGAAAATTAACTTAAAATCTGCAAAATAAGGGTTTTTTAAAATAGAAAATGATCTTTCTGTGTCTGCTGATACTTCTGAAAGTTGACAAGTTGACAGACCTAGTGAATAATGTCCTTTCGTTATCTCTGGAACAGGTAGCAATACAAACTTCCCACACTGCCTCACAAATATATCTCAAACTTGATCCAGCTGTAGGAGGGAAGGTCGGTAGTTTGGTCTCTGGGCATGTTCAAGCAGTGGCTTCTCTGAGACTGGTGATTGTTAACAGATATGGCTCTCTATTCTGCTATCAGTTCTCCATGTACTGATGTATGTAACTTGCAGTGCTGCAGAAACAGAAATGATCAAAGCAAGGAGAATTCCAATAACAACACCAAACTTATGAAGGTGAACCATATAAGCATCAAGCAAGTGATCTCCACTCCGTCTTGGGTCCTTATCGTAACATAGGAACAAACACTGGT
Source organism: Caretta caretta (assembly GCF_965140235.1). Taxonomy (NCBI): domain Eukaryota; kingdom Metazoa; phylum Chordata; order Testudines; family Cheloniidae; genus Caretta; species Caretta caretta. The sequence continues at coordinate 203,037,120 of NC_134207.1, read as the reverse complement.
TTGAACTACGGACACAGACAAAAAGACTGACCTGTGACAGAAACAATCATTCAATCAATCATTCATTCTTCCCTGATGTCATAGAGTGCATCAGGGAATGACCTCTAAACAGAATGAAGAGAAGGAGAGAAGAGAAGCAACAGTACTGAAAGCAACAACTATTAGGGAGAATACCCATAACAGATGGAGAGGTAAGCTGGGTGACTGTCCCTTTGATGTGATTCCTCTAGAAATTTTGGCCATGTCCTTCAACCTGAAAGTCAAAAGGAGAAGAACCCCTCTTTAGCGTGCGGTATGAACTCTTAAGAAAAAGAGCACTCATTAGAGTCATTCCATTTAATACTAATATAGCATGATGGAGGTATATGGCACTTCATAAAGTTATTAAAGTCAGAGTTCCTGCCTCAGGGACTTACAATGTAAGGCCCTGATCCTGAAAATATTTATTCAGAAGAGTAACTTCATGCATATGAGTAGTCCCAATGAAATCTTTCACAAGAGTGAAGTTAGCTATATGCTTAAGTGTTTGCAGGCCAGGACCTAAGTTAGAATAGCACAACAAGAGGACATGACAACACAGGGATAAGTGTTGAAGAGGTAGAATTAGGATGAAGGCAGTATCAAATAGGGTTGCCAACCTCTAAGATTGTCCTGGAGTCTCCAGGAATTAAAGATTAATCTGTAATTAAAGATTATGTCATGTGATGAAATCTCCATGATTATGTCCAACCAAAATTGCCAACCTTAGTATGAAAATGTGCTCACTTAAGGGAGTGAAGCATGCATCTTGAGGGTTACGCTGTATGTAATATAAGATAAATTAATATCTACTGATCCTTGTGACATCCTGATTGTCACAGTCCTAAAAGAAGACCACATTTTGAAGAGACAACACAGACAAAAACAGCCTAAATAAATTTTTCGTAAACTCTCCAAAATATTTCCACGATAGATTTTCTGTAATTTATATGGCAAATGTATAATGGCATTCATCGGGTGATGTAAAGGTTTATTGAAACTTGTTTGTATATATTACTTTGCTACTCATAAATAATGAATCCATCCCAAACTCAGGTGGAAAAGTTATGAGTGAGTCATGGAAGCACCCCAAAGTATAAAGCCTTTACATTACCAATGAGGTAGGTGGCCTAGCCTCCCGTATTATTACAGTGAGTTTTGTTTACCATGTTATCAGTACAAGATTTACCACCAGATTAGATCATTGATCCACCAAGTATATAATCTTTTACCTGTGGGAATAGCTAATACCTGATATATCAGATGTTAAAACCAAACTTACCAAACAAAAATCCATAATGCATTTAGTAATGTTGTATGTGGTGATTCTGTCCTGACCTCTCCTGGTCGTCATCTTATCTTAGTATGGATAGCTACATGGTTTAGGCCTGATTTTGATCTCACGTTGGTGTAAATCATGAGTAAATTCTATTCAAGTCCCTGGAATTTCACTGGTGTAAAATTAGTGTGAGTGAGAACAAAATAAGAGCCTAGATAGATATAGATCTAGAACAAAAGTCTCAGCTGGTGTAGATAACTATTCATCAGAACCAAACCCCCAAGACAGGAAAAGAGGCAGAAAGTGATGAAAAGAGGGAGGCCAAAATTATGCAGGACAGAAACGCACAAAAATCCCCTTCCCCTATCACTGATTACAAATTATTATACAAGCTGAGTCCCATATTGTATACTTCATTTACAATAATTGTACAACAGCTGTGTAATAGGTGTAGTTTAGGTATGAGTGTTGCTCAGAGTGTAGCTTAAATGTCCACAGTGAGATGTTAATATGAATATGAATAGTCCTGACTGCATGGTAATTGGTAGCATTACCAGAGTGAATGGGAAAGCTACATATGGATGAATGGGTGGGGCGAGGAAAGGGTGCTGCACAAGAGACTAATGGTAGATTTTATTTTCGTATATAGATGCCTTTTTCTTTAAATAATTAGCTAGCGGCAGTAAAAGCAAATGGAAAAGAGGAAAGAGGAAGACCAGTTTCACACAATGAAGCTATATACTCATTGTATTAAATCATTCCAATTTCCCTCTATCCACCCCTATCTATCGATTCACCCCTATTCTATTTATAATGTGAACAATAAAAAGTTCCTATCAGAGTTAAAAATAAGGATTAAGGAATATCATAAAAATAAGACATGATTATACAAAATGCAGAGATATCAGTCAGAGATATCCATACTAGCTCTTCTTTTGCATGCACATTTCTGGTATGTGTGTTTGCAGTTAAGGTGTAACAAAATAGAAGGTGACAGCTCCCATGAGGAAATAATTTGTTAGGACTCCAGAGTCAGGACAATTGCATCTTAGACTTTCTCTGTTTTATTCTTCAGTTACAGTAATATATGGAAATTTTTCTTTTCTGTTCCTTATTTATCTGACTTTTATATATGCTCACATACACAATAATCGGTCCATTCTGTAAAGTTGGATGTATAGTTATTAGAAAAAGGATGGGGTCTAGATTACTTGTGTGCTTTGTATAATTTGTAAGTGAAAAAGCATGAATCAAACTTCAGGGAAGCAAAATGACTTAAAAAGCATTGAGAATAAATTGTAGAATGTTGTAATCAAACAATTGCATTGACACTTCATGCAGACTAAGAGCCTGATCGTGTAAATTCTTGCGCTTGTGAATAACTTTACTTCAATAGAATTACTTAGATGAGTAAAGATACTAACATCCATCAGTGTTTGTAAGGTCAGGCCCTAAGTCATGATAATCACCTGATGTTGCTTTACTCCGTGCAGTTTACTTCTCTGCACTAGAAAGTGGCAAAAGATAAAACTGACCACCTACAACATTTAAACAATTATATTTGGTGTGAGTTACTTGGATGTACCTTATTTTATGTGTATCAAAATCTTTGTGTATCATGTTCATTGTCATTTCTTGTTTTACGAGAGATAATTTTCTATAGTACACACTTAAAATAACAAGCAGAATATACCAACATCATGTATCTATTTATAAATTCTAAGGAATAAATGCAGCAAAATCAATTACAATTATTCATGTTCTTGAAAATGACAGTATATGACAAGAAAAAGGGGTCACTACTTACTCACTCTCCTTTTCTAAGACAGTCTTTGTTTACCTAGTCCCCAAGTGTTAAGAGATTGCATGGTACATTTGCATAGGATAACTAACATATACCACACCATTTGCACGTCTGCAAGTACACGTGAGTAACCGTAATTACACGTGACACCAATTACTCTATTACTTTGTATTAAATTATAATGGAAAATTCCACTAGAGAATTGAAGCCTAATTGCATCTTAATTTGCATAATTTTGCATATTAATTACATCTCAGATGAATAATAAATTTCAGCAGATTTTTAATTTATGCATAGACACAAAAACAAGTGAAGAAATAATTTAGAAAAAAAATAGCAACTATTACTTAGGGCATTCAACTAATTTTGCTTAGTTTAGCAAAACAAAACTTGGTTTGTTTAATATAGCATCTTTAGGCTGATTGCTGTTTATTGCACAATATGTCAGTCTTTAAGCAAAGAGAGAAGCCAAGCCTTTTCTTAATAATAATAAAAAAATGTTAATTCACAGCATTTTAAGTTTAGGGATTTTAAATTTTGAACAAAATGTTTCGAGGACAATGCTATTTAGCTAATTTGAGAATGTGTGAGAATTGTGGTAGATTTTTTTTTTACTTACTAAGCATCTTATTTCAGTTGCAGTTTTAAAATATAAAAACAATATTAGAGAAAAATCTCATAGAGGAGGTTTCTCTGTTAATCAAATGCAAAATGTTTTCTTATTTAGAGACCGGGGTTAAGCAACTGCAATTTTTGTGACTATTAATTTGAGACAAAGGGCACAATTAAGGCCAGGAAATGTGTGGGTTTTTAAAACAACATATATTTAAATAATTGTAGCGGCATTGTGTAGATTCTAGAACAGTTTTATTGGCTAGACAAATATCTACATAATCAAGCCTGCAAAACACATGCAAACTATACCCCCAATCCTGGAAAAAATATTACATTCAGTGGGACTACTCATTTGTCAAGTTAAGCATATGAGTAAGTGTTTGTGGAGTCAGTGACTATATGCCCCATTTTTTGGCTATCCGTTTCCACGCCCACATTAGCTTTTTTTTTTTCTTAAATTAATTTTTAAAATTGTACTGTAGCAGTATAGGTGAAAAAGCCTACATATTTGGTTTACTTAATAAAACCATTACAGTCCATGGATATTTCACACTGACAAAATTGCTCCCATGAACTGAAGTCATAATTATCAGTCCACTTATTGTTCTTCAACCTAGTCTATGAAACTAAAGTCCCATTTCACTGTTAATTCACCTAAAACCCTAATGTAGTATTATTCCTTTTATACCTGCTGCCACAGTCAATCTGAAACTGCCTGCACCAAGGATAATTCTATTGAACACTTGCCAAATTATACAAAAGGAGTGGATATCAACACTCTAATAAATCAGGAGAGTGTCAAGATCAATAAATGTATTCCTCATCTCTATTGCTTAAAAAGGAGGCGGGGGGAACTACAAGAAGCATATATTTACCAACTCATTGTGTAGTTCTGTCAGTGAAACTGCTGGACAGAATCCAGAAGGAAGCTGTGTAATCTCCAAGAGGCCATTCTATATATCTTTTATCACATTAGTCTGGATTTTGCCAATTGTAATGGTCCAGGAGGTTGTAAACAAGAACACTTCATAGCATATGTTTCTGCTGCTCTTGTTACAGATCATCATTTTTACTTGCTAGGAAACAATTTGATCTGATGACTACTGGGCTGTTTTTATTTTACAGTAAAATGTTTTAAATTGATGTCTCTCTGGAAAGTTCTCCTTGTCTTTAGAAAGTACTAAACACAGTGAATGCTTTCTTTTGTGATGTCCACTGCTATCGTGTCTGGTTCTGGTATCAGGCTTCTGTCACTTGGCTCCATCCATCCATCACACTAAATCCCATTAGTAGCACTGTCTTTAGTACCCTTCTTGTTAAAAGTTGAAACAGTTTAGCTTTCAAAAATAGCATTCTAATGAGGATTGAGACTGTCCTTTTACTTTCTGAACATCCCATTTGGCAGGGTTCAGATAAGCAGGGGGAAATTGCATTGAATGAACTGAATTGTGGAAACAAATCCTCAACTGTGAAACAATGATTCCCTCTCATGGCCATTGCTAGCTACTGCAATTTGGGGAATTAATCTGACAGTTTTGAGATACTTTAAAAGAAAAATCGTTCATCATTCTTCATACCAAACAATATATAAATATATGCTATGTAATTCTAACTGAAACTTTCCCAAATCCCTTTGCAATGGATTTTAATCATATTGTGGGCATTTCTTCTTGCTTGCTTGCTCCAAAAAAAGTGTTTAAACTTGAGATTTATTTAATCATACAGTTTTCAGAGCATTGTGTATTGATTAAAATACTCACCTTCACTTCAAGATGTATGTTCCAAGTGAAATTCCTAATGTTTTATTAGTTTGAGGGATACATTAAGATAAGTAAATTGGGCAAATAAGATTGACAAGATTCTCCTTTCCTTTGTAGCTTTACTCATTCCTGGCCTTAGGGTTCTAGTGATTGTGTTTGATCCTGCAAGATGGAAAAAGACAACTTAAATTTCTGGGATTTGAAGTGGAAATTAGGCTGCACCCACAGTATAGAAATAGTAATAAATATGGACAATTTTAACAATTTCAATTAATTTAAATAAATTAAAACCTCCATATTTGACAAGCTGCTAAAAATCCAGTCCAATAACTACTGCTGGTCACAAAATGTGGAGGGAAAACTCTATTACAATTATTGCAGCATTTTTTTTTAATTGTCTGACCATCTGGAAAAAGGAAAAAGTCTGTGAAAGATTTCATGATTTTTTTTTAGGAATTTGTAATGAAAATGTTAAAATGATCCACCCTGCTCTACCAATAAGATTAAGGGTAAAATGTTCTTTAAAAATAAAAAAAAAAAGTTAAAGTGAAAATTTATTGCATATGGAAAATTTGAAATTAACATTCCAAGACCCCAGTCCTGCAAATTACCTCACTATTGCTCTACACATGTGTGAGGGTTGCATGCTACAATTTACTGGCTCAGAGATCTAGAGAGTATTTTCTACAGTTTGTCCACAGTACACAACAGCAGGTGTAAGTGCTTCTCAGACTGCCCTAGCAGTGTGCCTTATCTTTGTTCTGGAGGTACCACAACAAGGGGTGAGTCAGTAGTTAATTCATGGCCCCTGTGCAAAGAGTGACATTACAAGTATCAATTACTATCAGTTCTGAGGGTGCTTTTGTGATGAAGATGCCTAGCTACCCAGAAATGGGCTGGCCTGCCAACTCATTTCACATAAGCAAATCATGCTTAGTAGTGGATTATAATTTCCCTCTCTTTATATCGTAGTTCATTGGCTCTATTTCATTGTAGTACAAACCGTTATATCACAAACTATACAAGATAGACAGTCTCCAATATTACAGTAATGTTCTTTTTTACCATATTAAAACCATACTGAGACAATCATGTCTGTTGCCTCCTAGTGAAAAAGCCCCAAGATTAGTCAAAAACTTGATTCGATTATGCTTCAGTTGGGACATGATCTTACTGCCATAAATTGACTTCAGTTAGACTTTTAGTTGGGGATTTGTCTGTTTTGTTTTGTTTTTAAGCTGTTACTTTGCTCTTCTCTCAATGCCATTAGACTCCAAAAACAGGGTTAGTCAGTGAGATTTGCCATGCATGTCATAACTTCCCTTGAAAGGTAGTATTTAAATATATTATTTAAAGCACTATATAGTGTTTGTTTCATAAATGCTAGAGAAGCAGTGCGTGAAGTACAGAGACAAGGAGTTAGATGCCCTACAAAACAGTAAACAGTAGTGTAACTACAGGTATGGGGAATGAAAGCCGTGACCTGATATTCAAAAGATGCTAGTTGGCAGTCTGAAGAAAAGGAGTTCGTTTCTTATGTGGCGCTCGTAGAGTTTAGCTGTGCTGTAGTCTTTTTCTGACTTATGTAAAACCATTTTTGTTTCCCTTGTTTTAGCCATTGCACAAGAAATCTTGGAAATAAAAGTGGGCAGAAGAAGAAGAGCTGTTGACTAAAAATGTATTTGTTCATTTTTTCTTACCAGGCCAACTGAACTACTTCTCCAGGTTGCAGATTTGGAGAACCTAATCTATGACTTGAAACAATTAGCATAGTCACCGTATATTTTTCCTTTACTCTGTTTCACTTATTTTGACATTACAACCCTTACCTAACATTTAGTTCTGCCACATTTATTTATAAAATGGAAAGGACATACAATATATCAGTAGGTTCATATGCATATCTCTTGGCTGGCTGGATGTTTCTGTATATCTCCAGAGACCCTATAGGGTTAAGTTAACATAGTGAGACAAATTGGTCCACTGCTCTTATTTAAAGCAGTCCATGATTACTAATTCATGAGTGTGCTGTTTTCCATGCCTATTTCTGCTTTCCAATCTCTGCTTTGGACTGGCAAGATTTGCTGAGTAAGTCAACTGAACTGAACTGAATAGGTATTCTCATTTTTCTTCTACCTTCTTTTTAATATATAGCAACCCTGAATGTCAATCAAGAAGGTAAAGTATTGGGGCGGGAGGGGGAACGCTGGCCTTCATGAGACCAGCAAAGAAGCATTAGCCATAGAAAAGTGAGAACAAAACAAGCTGATTCATAACTAGCAAAAATATTGTCTGGGATACTAAGCTGCTCGCTAGACTCTTTGTCTCCCATCTTGTAGAAAAAGAGAGTTTAAAATCTGTGCTAAATTTTCAAAAACACCTTTAAAAGATTCCATTACTTAAAGTGATTTGGATAATTGTGTTCAGTGTTAGCCATTATTTAAAAATATAATTAGTTGCTGAACTCAGAGAAGGAGGGAAATTTCTGCAGGTGTTTCTCATTATTTGCTATGCATACAAAATATCTGCATAAATTACCATTATTATTCCAATGTATACTAAGAGACAATAAAGCATTAGCAAGCAAAGAAAAATGTTGTTGACCCACAATCTGTGATAGCAGCGTGGATGTACAGTAGTTTTGGCCTTCAGTGCTTTTGATGCACATGTGCAATTGCATTCAAGATTAAAATTATAGTTTTGCACCTGTAACAATATTAAGCATGTAACAAAAGGTGCATCTGAAAGATACTGAAAATGCAGAAGACAATGTGAGAAAGATATCAGTATTTGCCTGAAAATGTTTTATGTGCCTGTATGCATAAATAGTAATGGTAGGCAGAGCTTTCCTTTTTTGTTTGGTGTTTTATCCAAAGTAAGCTTCCCCCTGCACGTCCCAGCCCACTCCCCCATCTGCCTTTTAGCGTGATGGAAATATCCAAGTTTCTCCCTTTTAATATCCCTCTGATGTAAGGGAAAGGTCTGGGCACTATTTACATGCATCAGACTCAGAGCCAGAAGTTCCTGAGGTCTAGTTCTGGTTTAGAGAATGAATTGCTCTGGAGCCTTGGGCAATTTTCTATTTCTAAGTCTGTAAGTGGGGATAATAATAATAATCAGAAGTGAGCAAACAGAGGTAAACTCCAATTATCTATATATTTTGCAGGCATTCAGATAATCCATTTCAGATAAATGAATTTTGGTTCCACCATGAATATCAAATATGAGGTTCAGAAACTATTTTCAGACAACCTGAAATTTTCATGAAAACTCAACCAAATAAAAAACTCTGAGGTTGTTCATTGCATTTTAAATTTCTTTTCCCATAAACACTCATACAAATGATAATTTGTTTGCTAGAATATTTGTAGAAAGAGAACTCATAAGAATTCAGCGTATATATTGTGCAATGAGAAATTTCTGTTATGAATCTCTTTGATTTCCCTCCTCAAGTTTGCAAAAGTTTATCAATCAGAGGGGTGAAACAATAGCATGTGACTTATGTAGTGAATAATGAAAAATAAATAGTCAAAGAACAGTTGAACACTAGGCCAGGTGGAAATATGTCTGCATAGGGTGTTCGCACAATTTTAACTAATGAACAAATTATTAAATATCTAGTTTTTGTGATTAATTTGTGAACAATAAAAGGGCAAGATTTTGCAGATTTTTTTGTAAATACGTGATTTATTTATACAAGCACCTCACCCCTCTCTCTTCATACTTACTTGCTTACTGACTTCACAGGGTGAGGATTAATAAATGTTTGTAAATCAGTTCAAAGTTGCCAAATAGCAAATTAAAAAAGACAAAAGTAGTTGTGTTTATATAAGGGCCAAGAATCAAGACTTTAAAAATTGGGGACTGAGGCTAGGTTCCTAAATCCATATGTGAATATCTAAATAATAATAGTTAATGTCATCATCATCTCTTTTCATCTTTAGACCTGAATGTGCTTCACAAGGGAGGTCAGTATCATTATTCCCATTTTACAGATGGGGAAACTGAGGCATAGGGTGAGGAAGTGACTTGCCAAAAGTCAGCCAGCAGCCTATTGGTGAGCTGGGAATTGAACCCAGGTGTCCTCAGTCCCAGTCCACTATTCCATATGCTTATAATGCCTCCATGGGTGATTGGCATTGTGGTCGGTTGTGGCCACCGAGGGGGCAGACCTCCTTGCAGAGCCCCTGCCACACAACCCCCATCTTTGTGTGCAGGTGGTGGGGTCCCCCTCGGTGCACCGGAGGCTTGTCCTGGTAGAAAGCACAATAACCAGACACCTTCTGGACTATGACAGGGGACTGGGTGGATCCCAAAGCGTTCGGCCAGCGCATGGGACTCTCCACCCTTCATACCTCCCTGCGCGTACTCCAGGAGGTGAGGGCAGCCTTGTCGCCCACCCTCTTGGGTTTTCCTTGAGCAGGTCTACAAGAGGTTGTTCCCTGCCCACCCCCCATCCCAAATGCCCCCCCCTTCAACAACCCGAGCCGGCTGCGTGCTCTGCAGCCGGTTCGCTTCCAAACCGCATCAAGGGAACAACTGTACATGCTCATGCTCTATGGCGGTTCAGTGATGAGACAGAACACAGCTTTATGCAAGCAAGCAGGCTGGTCAGCGGAGATGGGCTGTTCTGCCCCGCCGCCTTCCACCGTCTCCTTTTATTATATTTCTCCCCCTAAGCATTACACACTGCTACCCAAAGGAATGTATGACGTTGATTAATATACTTAGTTACCATCCTTTATCTACTACAATCCTGGTTCTCAGGCCTTGAGCCCAGGCTAAGAAAGCCTCCCACAGTTACTGTCCAAACAATCAAGTTCTCATGGTTCATATCTAGCCCTTGTCCTTGGATAGAGCAATGTGTGCATTGCTTCTACAAAACAGTCAGGGTGTGCCCTGCCTGCTTCCAGGTGGAATAGCTAAACATGAACTCTTCAATGCTCCACATATTTCACTTCCTCACCCTCGTGTCCTGCCCCGATACCAAGTGGCGGGACTATCTACCACCAGTAAAGGGTGAGGCACCCCAGTGGGTCTGCCTCTATTCCACCCTGGTCCCACAGCCCACCAAAGATGTTGGTTGGCAGCTCCTTCATAGAGCCATGAGCACAGGCGTGTACCTGGCGTGAGTCACCCCCATCCCTGACACCAGCCTCTTTCGCGGCGACTTGGTGCATGCCTATCTCCAATGCGCCAGGTTGCAGTCCCTATTCCGGCTCAAAATAAGAATAAATTCAAAATAAGAAAAACAATTGGTTAAATACTGGAATTTATCCTGATTTGACAGTCAGACATGGAAGAGAGCTGCACAGATAGGACAACAGCATTTTAAAATTAGGTATATTTTTGTTTTGTTTTCCAGTTTTTAGCTTTCATGTGTCCGAGACTACTGTGCCTACTAATTGATGCAAAAACACCTCACTCTACTGTTACCTTGACCTCTCTTTTCTCTGCCCCATTTGCCTGTTTATTCTTGTGGGTCTTGATCCAAAGCCAACTGATGTAAATGAAAAGACTCCCATTGACTTCAGTATTATATGTGCTATATAATCAAAAGCTGTCTCTTTTTGCAGTGAGTTCAGTCGAAGGTGCTAAATTAGCAGTTCTGGTGACTGAAGTCCTTTATCCACAGAATAGGAATGGCACAGACAAAGGCATACAGTCTTTTTCGTGCTGTAATGTGGCTTAGCCTGGAGATAGAAAGACTGCCTATGGGGGTAGGAAATTAGTTCATTCTCCAAGACCATCCTATTTGCATTGTTACAGTGGCTTTTCACTACTTTACATATGTTCATTGGGAACTGGACTGAGACCAAGAATGTCTTTCATTCAGGTCAGTCATATACTTATCAGATGTAAACATTTTTTATGATTGCTAGTATAGGTCAAATTCAGATCAGTGATCTAAAAGAGAGAGGGTCCATATCAATTTACCAGTACCTGGAGCTATCATAGAATATCAGGGTTGGAAGGGACCTCAGGAGGTCATCTAGTCCACCCCCTGCTCAAAGCAGGACCAATCCCCAACTAAATCATTCCAGCCAGGGCCTTGTCAAGCCTGACCTTGAAAACGTCTAAGGAAGGAGATTCCACCACCTCCCTAGATAACCCATTCCAGTGCCTATCCAAACAAGGCACTTGTGGTCTCCAAGGTTGCTAATTTCCTACAGTTTCCTATTAGAAGAGTACAAAAGTCTACTCACTGTCTTAAAACCAGTATTAAAATAAAAGTAAACATCATAATGAATTTTTATCATAGGAACACAGGAATTGTTATACTGGATCAGAATTAAGATCCACCTAGGTCATCATCCTGCCTCCAACAGTGGCCAGTACCAGATACTTCAGAGGAAGGTGTAAGAACTAGAACTGGGCAAAATGGTTTCACCAGAATTTTTTTCAATGAAACATGCCAATTTACACTGACTGAAACATTTTTCAAATTTGTGTCAAAATGTTTTGACTTTTTCATTCAAAATTTGAAAATTTTCTTTAATTTAATTTTCTTTAAAAAACTTTTTAAAAGCTTCAAATCTAGATGAAACATTTAGTTTCAGATCAAACCAAATGTTTTGTTCAACCTGAAAATATATACAGCAAAAATTTCTAAAAATTTAGTTTTCAGGCTAACCTGAAATTAAAACCCTCTTTTCTCCACCCATCCGCCCCCAGTATTATTAGCAATCCAAAAATCCATTATTTATATAGACAAATGTGGGATAATCTGCTGACCACATTAGATCTTTGCTCATCTCTAATAATTACAGATTGGTTTAAGCCCTGAAGCATGAGGTTTAATATCTCTTCCAAAATTGTTATAATTAAGTATAACAGCTCTGGATATTCTTGTTATCCATATAAATGAGAACAGGCAAGAAAGCAAGGAGAAAAGAGTTTATTCAAACTCCAGGGGAAAAAATATATCTTTCTTTCACCAACGTTTTTCCTAGTTCATTTATTTCTGTTTCTACATTTAAGGTAGACATTTGTCTTTCAGCGTTCTCTGACATCACTCTGGTTATCCATTGAAACATAATTTACTCCATTCAAAACCAGGCAAACTTTAGCTAAACACAGTGCTCCTGCTTGTACTCCCAAGTGGGCAAATTTCTTAAAGCATTTAATTTGCATATTTGGGCTTTATGGCCTGAGATACATCCAGAAACATTATAAACTACTTTTCAAATGGAAAATCTGTATTTCATTTTTCATGTCTAGAAAGACAGGGTTCCAATTCTGGACTGAGGAAAATGATATTATAATGAGCTCTCTGATCTGCATTCAGAGGAGTCAGTTCATTTTTAATTTGTCATGTGCATTTAGTTTGTTTAAAGTTTTTTTAATTGACAGTCCTAGTACAGCAAAGGCACTGAAAACATCAGCATACCCATCTCTGGTGGTGAGGGAACAGGTTTGACTCCTTAGCCTTTCAGTCCTTGGTCTCTTTGCTAACAAGGAGTCCAATTAGGATGTGTCAACACAGCAATTAAAAGCCCATGGATGGCCTGTGTTAGCTGATTCAGACTCGTGGGGCTCAGGCTGCGGGGCTGTTTCATTGTAGTGTAGACTTCCATGCTCAAGCTGCAGCCCAAGCTCTGGAACCCTTCCATCTTGTAGGGTTCTAGAGCCAGGGTTGCAGCCACATAGTTTTATGGAGGTTTAATAGAATGTTAATTAAGTATAATAGAATGTTAAGATACGGTATTCATCTTTAATTTTGTGATCTGAAATAAATGTGCCGTAGGGATGCGGGGGGCTATAATCTGATTATATGTAGGAACTTCATCTCATCTCAGGAAGTGGTTTATGAGAGAGAACAGTGTGTGTGGAGGAAGGAATAAAGCTTGAATGCTGCACGGTCTTGGCTCTCGCTTTTTATGCTCTTCCATGCAGGGCTACTATCCCATAAAACCTGAAAATATTCTCAGGGAGCCAGCAAGTGACCTGATCTTCCCCTTTTGCAACAGCTCCTGATTAAATTACAAGGTCAGGAAGTGCCCCCAGATACATGGCATGGAAGCTAGAGGTCCCTAGATAGGGGATGCTTAGAGGAGAAGGGTAAGGGCGAAATTTGGTCCCTCCAAGGCAGCAGTGATGTGGGTCTATTGTAATCTGGTCCTGAGGGGTCAGTCTGAGACTATTAGTTTAAACCTAATCCTTCAAGGTTCATACTATATTATTACAAGGTGCCATGATGTAACCTGCCCGGGGACTCCATGTTGCAGCCCAGTGACTCAGCAAGAGGGGAGACCAAGCGGGCTGGTAGTGGTGTTTTACGTCTGCATACCAACTACACACTGACAGTCGGGGCTAAAGAAAAGAGGATCAGTTTAGAAATGGAGAGGAAGAAAAGTGTTGGGGAAAGAGCAAAATAAGCTAAACAAAATCCGTATCTCACTCTAGCACTGAACAATCTTTATCCAACACCACACAAATCTCCCTCAAGCCCCTGGCAGAAATGCGGCAGGTCTGCACTTTTGCCATTCCTATCCTTGCTGACAGAACGAGAAGCGGTCATCAGAATCCTCTTTGCCCACAGAACTCCTGAGGCACTGCTTTATTGTTGTAGAGCATGTGAAGCAACATGCCAAAAAAGCCTGATCCGGTGCCAGTGAAGTCAATGTCAAAATCTTTCCATTGACATTAATGAGCACTTCTTCAGGCCCAGGGTGCACAGCTACACAAGTCCGCAACATTCTTATACATTTTAAAATATATGGAATTCATTTAAAAGGAAATGAGAGAGGGTGACATTTTTTATATTAGTTGAGTAGTGACACTGTTACATTTGATGTGAAAATATTCTGGATGCAGCAGGTTTATGAATCATACAATTTTCCTACACTTCTAGATCTACTTATGATGTTTAGAATGTAGTACTACCAAAGAAGCATGAATGTAATTGCTATATTTTCCCTCTTACTTATTAGTGGAATACCTCAGACCAGTACATGGTATTTGGTATAGGTGACATTTATTTTGAGGGCTTCACTGGGATTTAAGTGATTCATCAGGCTTCTGCTGGCCGACTGCACAGGAGTAAATTTCACCCCAAATTCATCCTTGTGCTACTTATGCAGGGACTGACGGGAAGTGACTTGTACCTCTCCAGTTCTGGGTTTGCCAGGGGGCAGTACAAAGTGGCCTCAGCAGGGTGAATTATTGGAGCTGGTACAAAGGCTATTGAAGCTGGTGGAAAGATTCCCTTTGACTTTAATGGGCTTTGTATCCACTCCAAAAGGAATAATGTAAAACCTAATGGGCCAATATTCCGCCATGTGATCCAAAGCATTTTGCTTATAAAAAGCTGCATTAGAAAAAGAACAGTTAAGCTATATGAAACTGAGTTAAAAGAATCAGTCATATTAGAAAATAATAAGTCATTTAAATGGTCACCTTTAAATAATTTGGGCCAGATCCTCAGCAGGTGTAAATGAACATAGCTTCACTGACTTCTGTGTCCCCTGGAACTACCCTGATTTATATCAGCTGAGGATCTGGCCCCATGTTTTTTTTCTAACCTGCCTTTATTAAATGTAAAATATTTTCAGTTACGGTTTTGGAGGGTTGAGTTGCCCCCCACACACACACACACAGAAAACTTTAAGAAGTTTCCTATTATCAAGTAAATTATATACATTTTTTAAAAAGTACAATCTTAGTAGGATTTAAATATGGAGGGCCAGATCTTCAGACTGCAGTGGGGGGGTTGAGCTGCTTTGGCAAAGCCAAGCAGCCATAATGCTGGCTTAACCAGCTGGTGGAAGAATCCTCCTGTGTGGGAGAATCCCAGATGGTATATTACTGCTGTAGCTGAGGGTGCACATAGGAGGACAGTGGGCATAACTCTGTTGCATGGTCTCTCAGTGTTAAAGATAGAATGCACATTGTGCTCTCTAAACTAGTTGTCTAGAAAAGGACTTTGTTTAAAGTATTGTGATTAACAAAAGAAATATTTGTCCTCTTCAAAAGAAAAAAATCCTTATCGTTTAAATTTGTATGTGGTATTTTAATCCTTGAGTAGTTCAAACATCATAGCTTGATGGCAGCATTGAAATCTATAATCTATAAAGAAATTGTGATCTTCTGAGTATTTTGGTGGCTTATCAGAGAACATAGAAGAACTGATGTATTTATTCTTTCTTCTGAGATTAAATGTAATTGGTTTAAAAAGATAATCATTCTTTTGTTTGAGTTTTATGCATTTCTTATGAAGAGCTAACATATTTTCCTGTAGGCTGACAAAGTGTACAGTCTTTTATCCTCATTTCCCAGTGGATATATACTTTATTAATTAACAAAGTATTATACTAGCACTTATTGTCTGCATTTAACTGTAGAAGGATTTTCTTCAGATTATGTTAATAGATTGTCTGCTTTATTTTTTTTTTTGCATTAATTACAAACTTTTCTGTGGTGTTGTCATAAGAGAATTGTTGCTATGAGTACAGGGGCCTTTTCGGGATTATTTTTTGTTTGACTGTTCTGAAATAATGTTGGCAACGTATTGTTACATACTATATATTAGACCTGGACTGAATTATTTACTGAGAATTATATTAGTTGCAAATTCAGTCATTATTCCTGCTTCCTAACTGTTAGCAAACTTAACCTAATATGGATGAATCTACTCATTATTTATAAATACTCACTAAATAGTGCAAATCAGTTATCAGATCATTGCTTGTGAACTGTTCTGAGTTGCTATTTGCTGCTCATTATTTGTAATTTTTAATTGCCCACCTATGCCACAGAGTATCGTTATTGTTCCTGGACAAGATGACTGACTTTTTAAAAAAGAAGGTTGACAAATGGAGAAATAACTGTATATTAATTATGCAAGTCAGATTGCAGAAAATTGCATTTGTGAATTAAATAATTATATTTAACTATACAGTTACGGGTCAATAACTGTACAGCATTACTGAATTATTATTGGCTGAGACAACTCTATTTCAGTGTAACTTCTAGTGAACTGAGGATTTTTGTTAATTTTTCTCATGTAACGATTTATTTGTTATATATCGTCTGGGGTAGAAGGGAGGGTTATGTTCATTATTTTGCTGCAATCCCCCATACTTAGTATCTGGAGAGGTGTATGAAGGTGTTTAATTTTTGGCCAAACTTCCTTTGTAACAGGAAATAACTGACCTTGCCACTTCCTGACAGAGTGCATTCTATTCATTATTATTTTTGTGTACAGATAGATATAGTGAATGATCAGGTACTAATAGAGGCACCAGTCCTGCATGAGGAATCTCATTGGCTTCTATGGGACTCTGGTTGTATCAGTGTGTGCAGATCAGGATCCAGGATTAGAGCTAAAATAATAATGGAATTGCATTTTAAAACAAAACTTGTCTATTGCAACATTTCACTTTTAGGTTCAATTCATATCCACATCCCAATTTTTCCCATGTCTTTCCGTTACAAAAACATAGCAGAAATGTAAATATTGGAACTGAACAAACAGTTGGGTTTTTTAGACTAACATTCTGAATCCAACATCTTGTGTATTTTCAACTAAAAATGTTATCTAAAAGCACAGGGGTTTTTTTAAACTTATCAAGAGCAGTGGCAGTTATATACCTCATAAAATAGATCTTTGCTTGGATCAAGATATATTAGTAGGCTGTTAAAATAAATCTTTCTTACATACCTCAGAGGGCAAAAAATTACTGAAGGGGTGTTGTTCCACCAACCATG
This sequence comes from Caretta caretta, assembly GCF_965140235.1. Classification (NCBI taxonomy): domain Eukaryota; kingdom Metazoa; phylum Chordata; order Testudines; family Cheloniidae; genus Caretta; species Caretta caretta. Next base: position 203,019,935 of record NC_134207.1, on the reverse strand, counting down.
GACTGCTATCCTTCCAAATACCTCTCTGTGACCTCTTCTTTTTTTTATTGCTTCAATTTCCATTTTTCCTGAATTATAAACATGCTAACATGCACTTCAGGGCTGTCAGTCTATACAGAATGAGCTGCTAATGGAGCATTGCTCTGAGTAGCCCTAATTGTGTCACATAATGAAAACATCATAGACCAGTTAGCAATTTCTGATGAAGAGATGTCCAATGCTGGGATAGCTGAGGTGTTGGATGTCAGAATTGAGGTGTACGGGCACAGCTGTCTGGAAAAGCTTGTATAGCACTTGTCCACAGTAGGCCTGGCTCTCGTTGGTACTATCTGTTTCTCCTTTTTCTCTGCATTCATTTAATGCACACAGAAAAATATGGTGAAAATGGGAAAAATATGGATACACTGGCAACCATATGCACTATATAAACCAAAGTATTCCAGCTAAAGTATATTCAAATATAATGGTCCTTGTTTGGTTTTTAGTGTCCTCATTCAGGCAAAACTCCCATTGAGTTCAGTGGATGTTGTTCTTCAGTAAAGCCTGTATAAATTAAGTCTCAAAATATCCTCTCTTGTGTGTATGTAAATGATCTCTCTCTCTCTCTCTCTCTCTCTCTCTCTGTGTGTGTGTGTATGGAGGTGATCTCTCTCCCTCTTTCTTTCTCTCTTTCTCTGTATGGGTGGATTTCACTCAGACCATGTGCCAGTGTGGAAGACAGAGGAAATTATTATATCACCATGTATATAACCATTTTGTATCCTGTTGAATCCTGATACAGTTTGTGTCACCTAAAAAAATTCAATTTATAAAGAAGCTTCCCGAGAGAGCAAACCAAGGGATCCACAGACTTTAAGCATTTTAACTGGTAAGGACACCAACAGTCCAGCCTAATGGAAGGTCAAGATTACAAAATAATCACTTGAGGACAATGAACCCTTCTTCCTCCTGGAGATTAGCAGGCCTTAAGGGAATGGAATATATGATGGATCCCTTGGACTCCAGGAGATGCAGTTTGGCATGTAAGACCACACATTCTCGCCCCGAAGATCTCTCTTTAGAGAGTGATGGAAAGAGATGTGCCAAGTCACCAACTGAAAACACCATGTAAGGGAGAAAGTGGGATTGGCCCTACCAGACTGTTCTCTGAAGAAACTAGAAGCGGGGCCTTGCTAGCCCAGAGGACAATGCAGCCTGGGCCTTGGGCAAAGTGATTGTGAAAATGCATTTTTTTAAAGCAAAAATACCTGGGATATTAAAAAAGCACTCATTGTTGGCTTAACTTTTTTCTACTGCATGCATCCGATGAAGTGAGCTATAGGTCACGAAAGCTTATGCTCAAATAAATTTGTTAGTCTCTAAGATGCCACAAGTACTCCTTTTCTTTCTGCTTTCATTGTAAGTCATTGAGAGTTTTACAGTTGACTTCAAAGGAAGGAAAGTTAAGGCAACTTTCAGCACTTTTGCAAATTGCACCCAGAAAAGAGTAATTGTGATTAACTTCTTCAGTCCTGATTTTTTTAATGAGTGGAGAGGAAGAGATAAGTATTAGTTGGACCTTGTTGAAGTTAAGGGTTAGGTGGATACTTTGGGGTGCAGAAGTGTAGGGCAGGACAGGAAATGCAGGCAAGAGAGGATAGGCACTTACAAGAATGGATGTCAAACTCAAGAAACAACTGATCAGAGTTCTTCTACAGGAGGTAATTTAGTGTATGAAAATGGTGAGTAATGGCAACAATTTTCTCAAGTTTGTGTTTTATAAAAGAGATTTGTGTTTAAAGGAAAAATACTAACACTACAAAGAAGGAAAGAACCTAGATAAGGATGCCTGATGGATTTTGGTTTTGTTCTTAAACAAAAACCCAGAAAAAAATTTTTTTTAGTTTGTTTCCCATTCTGAAATTTTAGAGTAAGTAATAGACCACGATTAGCATCTGACCTGCCTCTAAATAACCAGAAACCTTTGTCACACAACATATCTAAAATTTAGTCCAGGCAATCCTTTAATAGGGAAGATTTGACTGTATAAGCCTCTTAGTATTGTGACAGCACACTGTTGTCATTTAGTTAAAGAACGGTGATGTAATGTGACTGGACTTTCTGAGCAAAACTGCAGATACTATTATTATCTATGGATAGCCTTTATAAAAATAGATTTGGAGGCATTCCAGTTCATGTTGTCAGTATAGACATAAGATGGGCAGTACCAGTTGACTGTTTTTGATAATGCAGTTTAATAGTTTGTTTGAAAGGCCCTCGGCAATTTGATTAGTGCCATTTGATGCTGCAGTGTCATCAGCATGAAGTGGAACAGTTCTGCCTGTAAGTGTCTGGCAGGAGATCCGAATTTCTGTGCATCAGATGGGCATAAGCATCAAACAGCATGCTATTGTACATTCCAGTTTAGATTTTTTTTTATAGCTTAAGAAAATTAATAATGCATGAGCATCCAATAGGCTTCCATAAGACTTTGCCTTCAAAATAAAAATACAAAATACAATTTTTAATAGTTTAAAAGTCTCTTCTGCATATTTCCGGGCATGTTTTCTGTTTCTTGAGGTGATAAGAGCCTGGGATGTAATCTTGGCCCCTTTGAAGACAGAACTCCACTTGACTTCTCTGGGGCCCCCATTTCACCTGTGCTTTGTAGGATGAAAAGTTGTAATGATGTTACTATTCCGGACGTTTCATAAGGTGCTGCTGGTAGATGGCATAGATTGTTGTGGTAAAATAAGTTCTTTCTCTCCCTCAGGTTTTCTTCTGTTCCAAACATTAGGGATATAGTTCAGGTGGCTGTGGATTTATGAGACTTCAGTATCAGGTACACTGTTTATCATAAATAAAGACTTCTGTTATTCCATGGTCAGATATTATTATTACACTTATTTGTTGCTTCTGAAGAACAAGCTGATTGCGTGCATAAGCAGGATCTGAATGAGCTCTCCTTGGACATCTAGTGATGAGCTAGGGAAGAGGACATCAGGAACTGACCTTGTTTTCTTGGGCACACCCACTCTGCATAGGTGCTCAGCATGATGGGACTGCTTTGCCAAAATGATCACTTTTGGCTGGTGTTGGATCACAAGTCTCTTTTATTGGGGCAGAGGTAATAAAGGGTTGTTATCCTTGTTGTATGAATGAAGGGCAGCAGAACTGTGCTTGGCATGCCCTGATTGAGGGACTCACCCTCAACTAAACTGCACTCACTCGGCTGGGGACATGGGTGCCAAAGCCCAGTGAGCTGAAATCACTGAGAGCTGTGTTAAATGGTGGGACCTGAAAGCAGAGCAGTGAGTGGCTGGCAGGGTGGCCAGCAGATAGGAGCAGCGAGTGGAAAGCAGGGAAGCTGGCAGGAAGGAGCAGCCAGCGGAGATGAGAAGCAAGCAAGCACCCGGACAGTGGAGCAAGCAAGGTGCCTTCTTGCCTCCTCAGCCTGGGTGGGAGGTGAACTCTCCTTTGCACCTCTGAATTCGGGGTCTGCACTGACCAAGGACAACAACTGTGAATGGGATGTGGAGAAGGAAGGGGCACATTAAAGGAACTTTTTTTGTTGGATTTAAGAACCTGAGGTAAAAGAACACTGCCCAACATACTCTGGGGTGGGTCTTTTGCTCATGGTTTTATGTTTATCAATCCTGCTTGCGGCATTTTCCCAAATTAATGTTGGGTTACTTCCCTCCTTTTATTACAAATTTCTTTTCTATACTCAGACTCTGTGCTTGTGAGAGGGGAAGTATTGCCTCTTAGAGGTGCCCAGGGGGTGGTATGTAATTGTCCCAGGTTACTGGGTGAGGGCTCGAGCCAGTCTTGTGATGTATTATTGAAAAGAAACCCCTAGATCTTGAACCTCTCCACATTTTCACCTTGCAATCACTATGCTGTGGCTGATCTGGGGTCAGTGCCACAAACCTAACCCTATGAGTGACCAACTTTAAGTTGGGAGCGAGGGAGAAGAAACGATTCCTTCTCATGGATGATCACAGAGCTTTGTTTGAGTATAAAGAGTGAACCTAAAGACTGTGCCTTGAAAAACATATAATAATAGATTCATAGATTTTAAGGCCAGCAGGGGCCATTATGATAATCTAGTCTGATCTTCTTTTTAACACAGGCCATAGCATTTCACCAAGTGTATCATGCATCAAGCCCAAAATGTGTGGCTGAGTGACAGCATATATTTTAGAAAGATGTACAGGCTTGATTTAAAGACTTCAAATGATGGAGAATCTACAGTCCCTTTGTAAGTTAAACTGTTTAATTACCTTCACTGTTAAAAATCTGCACCCTATTTCTGGGTTGAATTTGTCTAGCTTCCACTTCCAGACATTGGATAATATTAAATGCAGTAATTGTCCTCCTGGAAGTCTGGACTTCAGAATGGTCCTGTCAGGAGAGGATCTCTCAGGGTAGAGATCATCTTCATATAAGGAGCTGTGTAGGTGGACTTCTTAAACCTGACATAATTACAGCAGTGGGTAGGTGGAACTAAGACTGTGATAGAGTGAGGGTAGTAGTGCTGGGTTGACATTGTCCCATATAATCAAAGTCAGATAAAATATTGCATTAATATTTATGGAAACAGATTCAGTCTATGTGGTTGCACAACCAAGGAAATGTGGGGAGATTGTTTTCTAGTGAGTTAGAGCCCTTCATAAGTAATACACTTATTACCAGCTGTGAGATACCAGGGTACAGTCCACACTAATGAGGAGCTGTGTCACCCCTGCCCTCTAACCTGCTGTGCCCTTTATACTGCTTTGCTGCTGTAGCCTCCAGCCTGAACTGCTCACAAAAAGCCTCCAGTTGTGTCTGTGTGTGTGTGTGTCAGCCAGCCAGCCCAATCTTGGTCCTTACTAGTCTCAGTTATACTGAAGGGTGACCCCAACACACTCCCAGTCTTACATTCTCCCCCAGAAATGAGTATCCTGTACTGCCCAGAAGTCTCCTGAACAATACAAGTTTCACATAAAGTCTATTATTTCTTTAATAGAAATAATATGCACACAACATGCCATCTTAAATGGAGTTTCCCAAACACTTCCATTTAAACACACTGGATTAGACAAAACAATGAAAGAAGTCTATTAACTACACAGAGATAGATTATAAGAGAGTTCAAGTAATGAGGCATAAAAGTCAGAAGTGTCTACAAGAAAGATAAAATGTAACCGGTGCCTAACTTAACAAACTACATTAAATTCAAAGCAAAGTTTTCTCACCACATGCTTTCAGAAGTCTTACTGACTGGGTCAAGACGCCTTCCTCCAGAATCCAACTTGTCGTGTTAAGTGCCATGAGAGAGAGAGAGTGGGGTGCCTTGGAGTGTTTGTCCTTCATTTTTATTGTTTCAGTGCCCTTCTGGAAAAGCACTTCTAGCTGGGTACCAAGAGACAAAAAGTCTATGGGGAAAGATGTTCCCTGCTGCTTTTTTTTCACCTATTTGAGCTTCCTTTGTTTCCTTCCTGCTTGATGACTCTGTTTACTGCTTAAATGCAAATTTCAGCAGAGCACATATTGCTGTTTGAGATAGACCTGTGTCATAAATATAAAGGGAAGAGTAAACCCCTTTGAAATCCCTCCTGGCCAGGGGAAAGCTCCTCTCACCTGTAAAGGGTTAAGAAGCTAAAGGTAACCTCGCTGGCACCTGACCAAAATGACCAATGAGGAGACAAGATACTTTCAAAAGCTGGGAGGAGGGAGAGAAACAAAGGGTCTCTGTCTGTCTATATGCTGGTCTTTGTCGGGGATAGACCAGGAATGGAGTCTTAGAACTTTTAGTAAGTAATCTAGCTAGGTACGTGTTAGATTATGATTTCTTTAAATGGCTGAGAAAAGAATTGTGCTGAATAGAATAACTATTTCTGTCTGTGTATCTTTTTTGTAACTTAAGCTTTTGCCTAGAGGGGTTCTCTATGTTTTGAATCTAATTACCCTGTAAGGTATCTACCATCCTGATTTTACAGAGGTGATTTCTTTACTTCTATTTACTTCTATTTCTATTAAAAGTCTTCTTGTAAGAAAACTGAATGCTTTTTCATTGTTCTCAGATCCAAGGGTTTGGGTCTGTAGTCACCTATGCAAATTGGTGAGGCTTTTTATCCAACATTTCCCAGGAAAGGGGGGGTGCAAGTGTTGGGAGGATTGTTCATTGTTCTTAAGATCCAAGGGTCTGGGTCTGTAGTCACCTAGGCAAATTGGTGAGGCTTTTTACCAAACCTTGTCCAGGAAGTGGGGTGCAAGGTTTTGGGAAGTATTTTGGGAGGAAAGACGTTTCCAAACAGCTCTTCCCCAGTAACCAGTATTTGTTTGGTGGTGGTAGCGGCCAATCCAAGAACAAAGGGTGGAATATTTTGTACCTTGGGGAAGTTTTGACCTAAGCTGGTAAAGATAAGCTTAGGAGGTTTTTCATGCAGGTCCCCACATCTGTACCCTTGCGTTCAGAGTGGGGAAGGAACTTGACAACCTGTTTGCCAACCTCAGTTTGGAACATGTGTTAATAACACCATTCAGTGGAATCTTATAACTTATATGAGGTTGCCACACATTTTATCAGGACAATACTGACCAGCAAATTATGAATTTTCAAATGATACTTTATAAGTGTAGTACTGTATTGTACAAAGATTATTACAATAGTGTGTGGGGTATGGACACAAGGGTACATTCTGTCACACCTGCATACTGTGGGCAGGGAGCTTAGCTAGCACAAGCAGGAAGGGGAGAAATAGAGAATCAGAATAAAACAGTGAGTGTAAAATGTGAGTAATATATTTTCTGGGGAAAGAAGCTGGAAATTTATGTGACTGATAAGGTAGCTAATTCCTAGCTTATAGGTTTATTAGTATCAATACTACTTATAAAATAAAAATATAAAAATATTTTTAATATTAAACATAGTAATTTTATTGCCCTTTTGGATTGTTTTCAAAAATACAGACAGGACACCAGAGTAGCTGGAATTTAGGAATCTATAAATATAACCTGTAGATCTAACCTGGAAGTATTTAGCCAGCAGTTATTCCTCTTCTTTGTCATGTTCCAGTGTAATAGTGAGGAGGAGTTAATAAAGTGATCACTTTGTCCCTAAATTGTAATGTCAGTTTGTGGATTGGGTAAAAGTGTTATGTTGTTCTAGTGGATAATTTCATGTCATTTATAATTTCTCTCTATAAATAACTGAAGAAGCAGTTTTGAGTCAATATGTAGATCTGCCAGGGTTTCATTGATTTAGATTACTTAAAAAATTAACCCCAAGCAAGATTAAAAATATCAGGGACAATGCAGAGCAGAGTGCCTTACAAAAAGGCTGCCTTTATAGCTCATCAGTGTAAATTTCTTATCAAAAAGCTCCCTGAGCTAAGTAAAGCTTACTTATTCATATGAACACCTGACTTATAAAATCAATCAAGCCCTGATATCAAAGATGTCTGGTTCTTGCATCTATTCAGGTTGATGCTTCCATTAACTGAACTTCATATCCTAAAAAGGTATTTCATTTTTAAATCTGCTATGCATAACTCATTAACATCATAGCCCCTCACAGTAATTGCCTGAAACTGAGTCAAGAAAATTGAGAAAGATGAAGAGCTGAATTAGCACTTAATGAAAGGAAAAAAGACAGACTATTTAAATTGGCTCCCTGGCTGCCATGCAGCAGCTATTCCCTGCTTTATGGAAAATGTACATTAAAAGTGTTTCTAGTTTCTAGGTGGTATTTACAGTTTGTAGAGAAGCTTTTATAGTGGGATGTCAAAAAGTGAAAAGCAGTGTTAAACATTTGTTTTAAACTGCAGTGCACAATATGCTACAAGCATAAAGAAAATTATCTAAGAAATATACATGTTGGCAATCATCTAATATCACGCAAGATGTTTTTAAAAGTTTTCAAATATTTCTAGAGGACAGAACAGTAGCTCTTGGTAACTATTATTAACTATAGAGTTAACCTCCCAATTTTCTGAAGGTTTGAGATACCAAAAGACTTCTGAAGGTTTCCTAGAAGCAGAAGTGCAATGCGTAGCTTACATTGCCTGACTGGACTTCAGTTAATGTGGAGTGTCAATTAGTTCAAGGTTGGAATAATTAAGATAATATTATATTAACCTTTGTTCTTACTTTTTCTGGATTTCACCTGCAGTATGAGGGTGGGACCAGATCCTCAGCTGATGTAAGTCAGTGTAGCTCCATTGAAAGTAACGGAGCTTTGGAGATATATACCAGGTGAGGATCTGGTCTGGTGTGTTTAGAGAGATCATTTGGGAAACAGACTAATAAAAGCTAAAAATCTTTTAACATCGTGGGGAAAAGTGAAGGTGAGGAAAAGTTTTCTTCAGTATTACAAGATAAATGGGCCACTCCACAGGCATGGCTAAGCAAGAGGGTGCCCATTGGGAGCTAGTGGAAACTGTATGTGAAAGGCTTTATGAAAAACATTAGGTCATGTATGAGGTACAGCTACATCAGGATCATAAAGCTGTTTTTTGTCATGTATAATAAAGGCCTGAAAGGTTTTTTATTATTTAGAAGTTCAAGGCTTGTCTAGGCAGGAATACTCCATGTTCACTGGAGATCTAGACTGAGATCCTCATCTCTGCTCCAACTCCTGTATAGCCACAAAATGGGCTCAAGTGGCATGAAGGAGGCCCTCCTTTTAGAGCCCCTTTGGTACAGGAACTGTGGAAGGCAGACCATAAGCACCCTGGAGCAAAACAAGACTAGAAGGGTGCAAAGGTGATTTAAAACCACGATAGCCTTCCTTCCCTGGGTAGAGGCACATCTTTGAATCTCACCATTCGTCAAATATGATGTCACACTAACAATGGTGATGTCACACTAACAAATTTTGGAAAATTGGAGAAATTCTAAGAGACTGGAGGACTGCCAAGATAGTTCCAATATTTAAAAAGCATGACTCAGGGAGCTAGAGACAGGTTAGCCTGGCATCAGCCCTGGTAAAATAATGGAACGGTTAATTTGATATCCACCAACAAAAAATTTTAGGCTAAAAATATAATTAATGCCAGTCAAAATATCCTATTTCTTTAAGAAGATTGCAGGTCTAGTTGGTATAGTATACTGTACTTGGATTTCTCCAAGGCATGTGACTTAGAACCGTATAACAGCTATGAAGGATTCATGCAGGGTTCATGCACTTGGCAACATTCAGGGCACACCCTGAGTGTTGTGGAGGAGCAGTGCACACATGGCTCCTCTCAAGGGCATGAACCTTGGAAACTCGCCCAGAGGACATGAACCATGGGAAGCCTCCCAGGACTGGGCTCAAGGCCCGAGAGCAAGGAATGTGGTAGATAGAAATTGGTAAATAAGAATATTAAACAAAGCCAGTGTATTCCTTTTATGTGTTAGAGTATGTAATGCGCAGGAGGAGGGAGAGAATAAAAGAGAGGGTGGAAAGCTGACAAGGCAGATGAGCCTGCTTGCTTGCTTAAAGCCTTGTTCTGTCTTGTATTTGGACCGCAACAACTGGCGCCCAACGTGGGGGCCTCAGCACTCACCTCACCCGGCAAGGGTTTCAGATGCGTCACTCATCCGCTTCGCGGATGCCGGTGAGTATTTTTCATCGTGGTAAGTATGGGAAGCTCCCTCTCTGCTTTGCAAGTGCAGCACCGCAATGAGCTACAATATTTGCTGCGTAAGGCTCAGCATGATTTCCCCACTCGAGAACTCACTCTCCTGCTACAGGAGGTGAGTGCCCAATGCCCGTGGTACCCTGAAGCCGGAACCCTTAAGTTAGCGGACTGGGAGCGGTTGGGCCAGACATTGCACAAAGAGCCTCAGGCGCCCGTGCAGGCTTTACATGCCTGGTACCTCTGCTGCGACGCGATACAGCATGTCGCCTCGGAAAGGCCCTCCCTCGCGCCAATAGAGAGGCTGGTGATCTCGCCACTCCCGTCCGCTGCTGCAGCCATCCCCCCTCCTGGCGATGCGACACAGCGTGTCGCCTCGGAAAGACCCTCTCCCGTGCCAATAGAGGGGCTGCCGATCTCGCCACCCCCGTCCGCTCCTGCAGCCATCCCTCCCCCTGCTTCGCCCCCAGTGCCTCAATTACTGCCGCCTCCTTTGTCTTCCCCTCAAGCCGGTGAATGGTCACCGTTCCCCCGTGGGGCCCCATGCTCTGGGGCCCCCCGGCGGGTCATCCGCGTCTGCTCAGGGGCTTTCGCTGGTGCAACAAATGGTTCACGCAGCGAAGACTCGCCCAGATCTTACAGCAGAGGAATTAGCTGATCTGGTCTGTTTGCCCGGTGACCTGGCAGGATGATGGCCAGGGCAACCAGCTTGCAAACTGGGTCAGTTTGCCTTACTCGGTGATCAGAGAGGTAAAGAAAGCGATTCGCGAGTTCGGCCTCACTAGCACGTATGTACGTGGTCTCCTTGAAGGGCTAGGTACTGGGTACACCCTGGTCCCTAAAGATTGGAAGGCGCTGTTGCGCATGATGCTGACGCCCAGTCAGTATGTTATTTGGCTTAGTGAGTATCGGCAGATGGCGGAACGCCAAGCCCAAGTATATATAGCGCAAGGTGTCACTTATGAGCAGTTAGCAGGGGAGGGCCCATTTGCTACCGTTCAGATGCAGTCTCAACTCCAGCAGGCTGTCTTCCCCATTATTTCTGCCTGCGCCCAGCATGCTTTCCGGAAGGTCCCGGATTCAGGCAAGCCTACCAAAAGCTTTGCCAGTATCCGTCAGGGTGCATCAGAGTCCTTTATGGATTTTACCAACAGATTGCAGGAGGCTATCCTCCGACAGGTGGATAACCCTACGGCAGCTCAGGAGATTCTATTAAAAATGGCGGTTGAAAATGCGAACGAGGATTGCCGCCGTGCTCTCCAGGCGGCACAAGCCTCTGGAATTCTAGAGCTGTCGGACATGCTGCGGGCGTGCCAAAACATCGGCACACAAGCACATAAAGCTGGGGTTCTGGCCGCCGCCCTGCGGAAAAGCGGGAAGGAGGGGAAGCGTTGTTATCGCTGTGGTGAGGAGGGTCACTTTCAGCGGGAGTGCCGCTTATCGACGGCGCCTGTCCGCCCCTCAAAGAAGTGCCCCAAGTGTTGGAAGGACTATCACTGGGCTAATCAGTGTCGTAGCGGGTCAGGAAATCGCACAACGGGTCCCCCCCGAACCCAAGGCCAAACGGGGGTGTTCCCCACTCAGACAACTGTTCCTCTGCCTTAAAATCCATAGACTCCATGAGGGCGGCGACTGCCGGAAGTGCAGGGCTTGATTTGATTATGCAGGAGGACGCTGATTTTCAGTTGCCGGGGGAGGTTTGTGCCATACCTACACAGGTGACGGGACCTCTCCCTGACGGATTTGTGGGTCTGGTTCTCCCTCGCTCACACACTGGGAAACAGGGTTTTTTTGTCATCCCAGGGGTCATTGACGCCGATTACACCGACGTTATTAAGGTTCAGGTGTGGACCCATCTTCCGCAGTCGCTCCCGCGTGGACGGTCAATTGCACAATTGATTTTAGTCCCCTATCAGGTGTCAGCTGCAGAGGATCGAGCCTGGGGCAGAGGCGGCTTTGGATCGACGCTGTCTCAGTCGCCGCCTCACGACACGTCCTCTCAATTTGTTGCTCTAACAATGTTGCTCCGCCCCTTGAAACCTCAGTTAACACTTCTTTTAAATAATTTTCCTTTTACAGGGCTGGTGGACACTGGAGCTGACGTTACAGTGATTCGTGATCAGGACTGGCCGGTCAGTTGGCCAACAGTTCCTTCTAAAGAGTTGTGGGGGATCGGGGGTAGCAAACCCGGGTGCCAAAGTTTGTCTTGGGTCATGGTCTCTAAACCAGGAGGCCTGATCCGCCCTTTTGTGCTCCCTGTCCACCTCAATATTTGGGGCCGTGACTTACTTGTAAAGCTGGATACCACCCTCGATATTAATATATAATGGCCCAAAACCCTCCCCCACCCACCTTGCCCTCCGCATTACCATTGGTATGGCAATCCTTAGAGCCCGTATGGATTGACCAGTGGCCCCTCCCCCTAGAAAAGCTGAAAGCGCTTCATTCACTTGTACAACAACATTTGCATGCACAGCGCTTGGAGAGCTTTACTAGTCCTTGGAACTAGCTGCTGTTATTTTGGCCTTTCAATTTTTTGCTGATTGTCCCTTTAATTTGATTGTGGACACGCGTTATGTTTATCAGGTAATCGATCATTTACCCCTTGCCCTCATTACCCCTCAGATTGATGCGGACCTTCTTCGCCTGTTTTTGTCCTTACAGTATCTCCTCACCACTCATAATTTCCCTTATTTTGTTGCTCATATTCGCAGTCATACCCCTCTGCCTGGGCTACTCACTGAAGGCAATGCGCGTGCTGATCGCACGTTACGTGGTCAGGTAAATTTCCTTTTTTCTGACCCCATTGAAAGCCATTCCTTTTTTCATCAGTCTGCCTCTGTTTTGGCCCGACAGTTTTACATTCCTGCTGATCATGCACGTTCTATTGTTTGTTCCTGCCCCCACTGTGCCGCTGCTGCCCCTACCTTTTCTTATGCCGTTAACCCCAGAGGTACCGCAGCGAATCAGCTGTGGCAAATGGATGTCACTCACGTGCCACAATTCCGCCCCTATTCGTTTTTACATGTTTCCATTGATACCTATTCGGGATTCTTCTGGGCCACCCCACAGCATGGGGAAGCCACTCCCAAAGTTATTCACCATTTGCTAGCCTGTTTTGCTGTTATGGGTCGCCCGAGCCAGATAAAAATGGATAATGCCCCAGCCTATTGCTCCAGAGCCCTCTCCACCTTTTGTGCCCAATGGGACGTCCGTCTCAAACACGGGATCCCTTATAATTCCACAGGCCAAGCTATTGTTGAATGTGCAAATCACACGCTAAAAACTTTGCTTGACACACAATTAAAATAAGGGGAGCTGCGTCTCCGAACCTTAGGAAACATTCAGCAATAATTGCATGTCCTTTTGTTTACTTTAAATAATTTAACACTGAATACAGATCAGCAGACCCCCACGGATTGGCATTTTCATAAGTCCGAGGTACTGGAAAGACCGCGTGTCTATTACCGTCAGCTGCCCGATCCGCAATGGTTGGGCCCAGTGCCTTTAATCACTTGGGGTCGGGGATATGCTGCTGCATCTCTCCCTGCAGGACCGTTGCGGGTTCCGGCCCGGTGTGTGCGACCGGCACTGAAGCAGCATGGCATGGCACCAGGGGCTGTCGAACCCCTTACCGGAGTTTCAGCTGACTTTGGAGGAGAATGCAGTGCCTCCCGGGTCGACAATGGCGGAACGGAGACAGAGGAGACGTAGCGTACCAAGCCAGCCCGTGACATGGGGAGCAGTGAAAGCATTGGTCGCCGCGGCTCAACGAAGACTGGCAGCAAACCAACAGCCAGAGACTCCTGAGGCTCTGTTTGTGGCCATTGACATATAACCTATGGGAAAGATTGGCTTCAATAGCAAATGTTACCCACTTTTGTTTATCTGATTTTGTAGCAGCTGAAGAATTGTTAGGTACGTGCCTTGTTCCAGTATGTCATCACCCTGAGGAAATAGGGAATGAGACAATGCTCGCTGCTTATGCGAAACTCTCTTCCCAGTACTCTAGCATGGCTAATTGGGGCCCGGCCAACTACACTTTACCTTCTTGGGCTTATTTTTTGCAGTTGCTGTGTGCAATGTATTTCGTTTTTGTTAAGGCTTTGTCGAGACCCGCCCTGGCAGGCTCCACGAGTTATGACCTTGTCTGTCCAGGAGTTAATGGCTTGTAAAAGCAAATTGATGGCTACCATGAGATGGCCGAGCACAAATAAACAAAAAAGGAGGGGATGAAGGATTCATACAGGGTTCATGCACTTGGCAACATTCAGGGCACACCCTGAGTGTTGTGGAGGAGCAGTGCACACACGGCTCCTCTCAAGGGCATGAACCTTGGAAACTCGCCCAGAGGACATGAACCGTGGGAAGCCTCCCAGGACTGGGCTCAAGGCCCGAGAGCAAGGAATGCGGTAGACAGAAATTGGTAAATAAGAATATTAAACAAAGCCAGTGTATTCCTTTTATGTGTTGGAGTATGTAATGCGCAGGAGGAGGGAGAGAATAAAAGAGAGGATGGAAAGCTGACAAGGCAGATCAGCCTGCTTGCTTGCTTAAAGCCTTGTTCTGTCTTGTATTTGGACCGCAACACAGCTAGATTAATATATTTACGTAATATGTAATTCACAGGACACACATTAGATGGATTAAAAACTATGTTACTTACACACAGCTCTCAAAATGTACTTGGCAATGGGGAGATATCAATGGGTGTTTTGAGCAGTATTCCCCATGGATGTTGGTCCAAAGATATTCAATATTTTTATTAAGTTAGATGATGATATAAAATCTTTGCTGGCACAGTGTGCAGATAACACAAAGATTGGTGGGGTAATAAATAATGAGGAGGACAGGATACAGAAACAGACTAATCTGAATCAGCTGGTTAAATGGTCACAATCCAACAAAAAGAAAAGGAGTACTAGTGGCACCTTAGAGACTAACCAATTTATCTGAGCATAAGCTTTCATGAGCTACAGCTCACTTCATCAGATGTAGCTCATGAAAGCTTATGCTCAAATAAATTGGTTAGTCTCTAAGGTGCCACTAGTATTCCTTTTCTTTTTACGAATACAGACTAACATGGCTTCTACTCTGAATCCAAGAAAAGACTTTTTTAAGATAGCCAAATGCAAGGTAGTACATCTGGAAACCAAGAATACATGTTATACCTACAGGATGGGAGAGATTGTCTTGGAAAGCAGTGAATCAAAAAAGGATTTAGAGGTCACTGCAGATAACCGCAGTGTAGTACTGTGGCTAAAGGGGCTAATGCGATTCTTGGGTGTTCAAAAAGGGGAGTGCCACATAGAAGTAGGGAAGTAATCTTGCCTCTGTACACAGCATTGGTAAGACTGCTACTAGAATATTGTGTACAGCTGTGGTGTCCACACTTCAAGAAGAATGCAGAAATAATGGAGATAGTTCAAAGGAGAGCCACAAAAATGATCCACCCTCTGAAAAACCAGCCTCATCATATGATGCTGAGGGAACTCAGTCTATTCTGCTTATTGAAGAGAAGGATGAGAGATGACTTGATCACTGTGTCTAGGTACTTACACATGGAAAAGATGCCAGAGGTCCTCAGAGAAAGCCAGGAAAGCACAAACTTGAAATCCTGATGTTTCTAGGGTAGAAAAAAAACAAGCAAAATGTTTATTTAAAAATCATTTCAGACTTCTTTATAATCATAAATGAGGTAAAATGGGCACAAGCTCAATTTTTAAAAAATCCTGTACAGGTCACCTGTAAAGCAGCTGCCATTAAAATCTTTGTAGTGAGAGAGAGAATTTGAAATACTGCCAAACAGCTAAACAAAAAATATGAGGTCCTGAACATACGTGCATATGAGCAAACCCGAGCCCAATTATTTCTCACAAAAAGGGAAAAAATAGCCCTGATTCTGATCTTACTTCATCAATGACTTTCCATTTATTTCAGTGGAATTACTTCTGATTTACACCAGTGTGAAATCCTTTATGTTGTGAATTATATAAAAATAATTATATTATTTTCAAGCCAGGTAAGTTTGCTACATTTCTTACTCAGATTGTATTCTTGTGCTGGAAACTAATGTGCTGAGTTAATAAATGGTATAGATTTGCCAAGGTCTGCTTAAAAACAAATATAATCTAGACCATTGCATAGTCCAGGTAGGTATAATATCTAAATATTTAAAAGTATATGTGTGTAAAGTATTAATGAAGTCTGTGTAGAGGAAAGCTGCTGCAGAAATAACGAAGTGAGCAAACATTCATGTGTGACCTGCGGCTGTAGTTTGGCTTAGGTACAGTGAACTAATAGTATTGGGTTTATTTTAAAATACTTAGTGTTATTTGTGAGCCAGAGAGACTTTGACAAATTTGATCACAAATGTGCCTTATTACATCTGAGTACTAGCAAACAGAAGTCCCATGGCTGAAGTGTTTAAAGAGCTTCTCTTCTCCCTGAATCTTTTGCAGGCTTCCATCCAGTGCTTCCAAAGGCTATTTCAGATAACACTTGATAACGCTTCAGACTTTTTTTTATTTCTCTTAGGTAAACTGAATTATGAGCTTTGGCCATCACTATCACTGACCAGAGCTGTGAAAAGCTCCTGGAAAAATCAGCAACATAAACAATTTTTTAAAAATTTTTGGTGAAAGCTGCCTTCACAACTTAGCAATGAACCATGAGGCCTAGGTATTCTTCTGTTCTATTCAGATTAGTATACTGTACCTATTACCATGGTACCTGAGTGCCTTCCGACAGCAAACTAAGCATCGTGACTAATATTTGTTGCATGTGGTTCTCTCACTCTTATTTTCTCCAGGGCAAATACTGCCTATACATATTTTTTTCTTTAAAAATATGTGTATGCTAACAATATACAATGTACTTTCATAAGGGAAGGCAAGGCAAGATCAATGAAGTTCACCTTGCACTTGAAATGGAATGTTGGCTAGGCTTTCTGTGGTTCTTTGATCCTGCAGTTCATTCCACAGTTTTGAATCAGCCCCTGAAAGTGCTCCCTCTCCTACATGGACATGTTTTACCCTTGTCACAGCCAGTTCCATTGCACACAAGAGCAGTTTTTGGTCATCCTGGAGCTTCAGACAATCTTCTAGGCAATCCTGGACCCAGATAATTAAGTATCTTGAAGACAACTGAGGTCTTGAAGTTGTCACCTTCTGTGAGGAGCCAGTGTAGCGCGCAAAGGATAGGTTGGGTGTGCTTATGGTAACCCATGCTGCTGGGTCTTGGAGTAGTTTCAGTTTTGAGAGCCTATGGTTTCGTGCCTGGGTAGATTGCATTGCTGTAGTTCATTCAGGAGGCAGGTCAGGCCAGGCCATCCTCTGCCAAGATGGGATGCAGTTTCCTAGCCAGACAAAGATGGTAAAATGTGATGCTTGTGGATGGTATGTGGAAGCTCAGTGACATCAAGGAATCCAAGTGCACTCCTAAACTATGTTCCGACTTGACCAGTCCTGAGTATGCATCTTCAACCAGTAAAGATTACACCATGGCTGAGACCTCATCAAAAATTTTTCCTCTGACAGCCTGCATAACCTCCACCTTACTCAGGTTTAGCTTTAACTGGCTGTTCTTCAGCTATGAACTGATCTCAGACGAGCATCGGGCTAGCTTGGTGATGGTAGGTTGTGAAAGATAAATAGTGCTGTTTGTCTTCTGCATATTTTTGGCAATTCAGTCCATGATGTCTGACCAGCTTTCTTAGAGGTTGCATGTAAATGTTAAATATACTAGAGTGACTTGATCATTGTATGATTCTAACAGTATGGTGAGGAAGTCACATTTCCCATCACTAATCATTGGGTGAGTCCCTCCAGGAAAGACTCAAGACATTCTGCTTCATCTGCTGGACTCCTGACACCTTCCTCAGACCTCACAGCAATATTTTTTTTTATCATCTATGTTGAGTGCTGTAGAGAGGTTCAGGAATGTAAGGATGGATGTCTGTCCATCATCCATCAGCACCACTCATGCTGTTTCTGTTCCTTGTCCTGGACAGACTCCAGATTGTCCAGAGGTTAGACAATTGGCTTTAGCTAGTTGAACATGAAAGAGGCTTTTTGATAGTGTCCCAGTGAGGAATGGAAGGCTTGATACTGAGTGTCAGTTAGCTAGGTCTGACACACCCAGGATGGGTTTTGTCAGTTTTGGTCTCACTGTGTTTTTGAAGAAGCAAGGGAAGATTACTTCCCTGAGTGAGGCATTTCTTGTCCTGTGGACCTTTTGGAACCCAAGCCCAGAGAAATTACATAAAAATTCCTTAGATTATATTTTGTTCTTCCTTCCTGGACCATATTTGATTTTCTGAAATTCCCAATTCACTTGTTGCCCCATATGTCTTCTCAGCGAGTGATCTGCCAAGATGGAATTGTAGCATGACTCATAGCAGACATTGAAACCAATTATGACAATTTTTCAAAGGCTGATTCTTAAATTTCACCCATACAATGAATACTTTTCTCTGTAAATATCCATTTTGCAGTTCAGTGAGTAAACTTGTGTCTAAAAATTTTGAGGATGCAACTTAAATGCCTGCTCTGAAAATATGCCCCTTTAATTTTTGTTAAGACACAATGGATTTCTTCATGGAGAAAAAGAAAAGCCCAAACTGAATGTAACTGAACAAACTAAGCAGTTTTTTGGAGTGGATAAAATATTGCCAAATAATTGTAAAAAATTTTGGAGCTTTGATTTCTTGAATCCCATATGAATCTCCATTAATACTAAATAAAATTGTGGATGCCAAATGTAAGTTACGGCTACTGTTTAGGGGGTCCCTGGGTTGGAACCCAGAGTAGTGGGTGGGACTGGATTCTCCCACTGGCAAAGTGGCCTAATCCCCAAGAAGGGGACAAGGCTCCTTTAGAAGCCCAAGCAAAAGGCTTAGATTTAAAGGGCCCCGAGATGGGGCTGAAGACCCTAATGAGGACAGACAGTTTGTTGAACTCTTTGCTACCCTGGAAGGGGTTTATTTTTCCCCTGTGTGACTTGGCTGGAGGGCTAAGCCATTCAAGACCTGCCTAGTGAGGTTGGCAACCTACAGGGGGTGCCAGGAGTAGGGGAAATAATTGCAGTGACAGACCCAGCTGCGAGGAGGCACTCAGGAGGTGAGTGCCCCATTGCACTACCTCAGAGAGCTTACAGTTGAAGTATAAGGTGTGACCACATGCAATACAGCAGGCCAAGCTAAGCCTAGCTAATGATGAGACAACGTGGTCAGCATGATAAGCAATGGTCGAAGCACACCAGCTGCTTAACCACTGAGTTTTTTGTAGGCCACACATCAGAAGGAGAGGCTTGAAGGGGACAAAGAGCCTATCCCTAGGCTTGGAGGATATATTTGAGACCTTCTTCCATGCATAATGGCAGAGTGGAAGGAAGCAGTGTCCCAGAAAGGGCCATTGCAGATGAGTGTCAATGAGAACAGGCTGTGGGTCTGCTTTATCTTATACCAGGAACTTCTCTGTTCCCTGACCACCTGCAGATCTGGCAACAGCCTTTGCCCAACACTTCCTGGCTCCTATGTTGAGCTCAGCTCATTTGGCACTGAGAACTGGGGCCATGGTTTTCAGTTTTGCCCATTTTCAGTTTAGAGCAAGATATTAAGGAGGAGATGTCAGAGACAGGCTGAAATATAGGCTTGAAAGGCCCCAGACAAATTAAGATGGGAAAAGCTGACATACAAATCAGCATAAAGATGTTAATTGAAGCCATATTCTAGTTCTGTGTCAAAATTATGCAGCTTTCTCCTGTGTCCTGAACTTGATAAAGCAGGAGATTAAAATAGCTTTCCTTTCCCTGTGTAATCTTTGTTGTCCTCTTTGTAATGATGCATATGTATATGTGGTGTGATATCAGCATATCTTAGATGTATATGGAGGCATGAAAGGTTTTATGAAGAACTGGCTCCTTAACTCAGTCTGATTACCAAACTGAGATTCATTACTCTGAGTGGATCCTGAAAGAAGGACTTTCCACAAGGACTTTCCTCACCCTCAAAATAGTTAAACCACACTGGTCTTCTGATTTTTTGGACCCTAAGCACACAAGGTTGTGATAAGAGTGGTGTGTATGTGTGCATGCGAAAAGAGAGAATTAAACCTATATGAGTGGCAGCAAAATTAAACTGAAATGCACATGCATTATGAAAACTATTATCATGTCCCCTCTTAGACATCTCTTCTCCAGACTAAACAAAACCAGTTTTTTCCAGTCTTCCCTCATAGGTCATGTTTTCTAGACCTTTAATCATTTTTGTTGCTCTTCTCTGAACTTTCTCCAATTTGTCCACATCTGTCCTGAAATGTGGCACCCAGAGCTGGACACAATACTCCAGTTGAGGCCTAATCAGCATGGAGTAGAACAGAAGATTTACTTCTCATGTCTTGCTTACGATACTCCTGCTAACACATCCCAGAAAGATGTTCACTTTTTTTGCAACAGTGTTACACTATTGACTCATATTTAGCTTATGGTCCACTGTGACCCCCAGATCCCTTTCTGCAGGACTTTTCCCTAGGTAGCCATTTCCCATTTTGTATGTATGCAACTGATTGTTCCTTCCTAAATGGAGTACTTTGCATTTATCCTTACTGAATTTCATCCTATTTACTTCAGACCATTTCTCCAGTTTGGTCAGATCATTTTGAATTTTAATCCTATCCTACAAAGCATTTGCAACCCTTCCCAGCTTGGTATCATCCACAAACTTTATTAGTGCTGTGACAGACCCAGACCAGTGGGGTGCAGGAGTCTGGTCCTATTGGGATCCAGGACGTGGGCGGGCGGAGCTCGTCCACTACGAAAGGAGCCCCCCCCAGCCTAAGGGGGGGATCCACAGGGCCTGGAGAGCCAATTAACTACGGGGGACAACTAATGAAAAACAGGGACGGGAGTGCGGTCAAAGGGTCAAATGAAGGGAACCGGACGGGGACACCGAGCAGAGAACCCCGGACAGCGCCCACCGCTCCTCAAAGGCGTCAAGGGAGTCGGTGGACGCCGCCCAGAGGAACTCCGCTCGGAGACGTGAACGGACAGAGGATCGGAAATAGGCCCCACAGTCGCAGGAGACTCCATCGGCCAACCTCCTCACCCTGGTTTTATAGATGGCCGCTTTAGCCAGGGCCAGGAGGAGGTTGACCAGGAGGTCCCGCGACTTAGTGGGGCCACGGACAGGGAGTGCGTAGATAAGAAGGTGAGGAGAAAAGTGCAACCAAAACCGTAACAAAAGATTGGTGAGGAGCCGGAATAGGGGCTGCAACCTGGCGCACTCCAGATAGACGTGCGCCAGGGTTTCCCTCACGCCGCAAAAGGGGCAGGTGTCCGGAATCGGGGTGAACCGCGCCAAATACACGCCCGTGCTCACGGCCCCGTGAAGGAGCCGCCAACTGATATCCCCGGCGGGCCTCGGCACTAAGGTGGAATAGAGGCTGGCCCACCGGGGCTCCTCACCCTCTAGAGGTGGCAGAAGGTCCCGCCACTTTGTGTCAGGGCGGGACGCGAGGGTGAGGACATGAAGGGTGTGGAGCACGAGCGTGTAGAGATGTCGTTTTGGCGCGGTCTGGAACCGGACCGGCTGCAGCTCGCGGAGCCGGCTCACGGTGAAGGGGCGGGGGGGGCGGTCGGGTCCACGGGGCAGGGGCCGGATGAGAAGGTCCGGAGGGCCTGGGGTGGAGGGTGGGCGGGGCGCGCCCTCTCGCAGGACCCGGTCGAGGTAAACCCGAGCAGCGGGCGGCAAAGCGGCCCTCACCTCCTGAAGTACGCGCAGGGCGGTACGCGGTCTGGAGAGCCCCATGCGCTGAGCGAGCGTCAGGGGATCCAGCCAGTCTCCCCGGTCATAGTCCAGGAGATCTCCGACTCTGGTGACTTCCGCCAGGACCAACCTCTGGCGCACCAAGGGGGACTCCGCCGCCTGCACACGGAGCTGGGGGTTGTGTAGCAGGGGCTCCGCGAGGAGGTCTACCCCCAGGGAGGCCGCCACGGACCTGGTCGCTGCGAACAGTTTCCAGGTCCGGAGGAGGTCCTGGTAGAAGACCGGCAGCCCGGAGAGGTCTCGCGGAAGACCCCTCGGATGGAGATAAAGGAGCTGCCGGTCATATCGGAGCCCTCGGAGGCGGCGCAGGAAGGCGTGCGCCAATGCGCTCCACGCCGGACTACCTGCACCATAAAGGAGCCTCTGCAGGGCCTGGAGGCGGAAGACGTGGACCTGAGTGCGGAGACACTTCAGGCCCTGCCCTCCCTCCTCCAGGGGCAGATGGAGAACCCCTGCAGAGACCCAGTGCAGTCCTGACCAAAAGAACTCCAGAACCAATTTCTGGAGGTTAGCCAGGAAATCCGGGGCCGGAACCAGGGTGTTGAGCCGGTACCAGAGCATGGACAGGACCAGTTGGTTGAGCACCAGTGCCCGCCCTCGAAAGGACAGACACTGGAGCAGTCCTGTCCATCTCCGGAGCCGCTCTACCACCCTGCCCTCTAAACCGTGCCAGTTCTCCGGCGGAGACGGATGCGTGGCAGAAAGGTAAACGCCGAGATAGAGCAGCGGACCCGCGCTCCACCGGATGGCTTGAAGCGCGGGTGGGAGGGAGCTCGCCTGCTGCCAGTCCCCTACCACCAAGCCAGAGCTCTTGACCCAGTTGACCCGGGCGGAGGAGGCTGCCGAGTACACAGCCTGGCAAGCCTCCACCCGCGCCAAGTCGCCCGGGTCCTGGATCACGAGGAGGACATCGTCGGCGTATGCCGACAGGACCAGCCGCAGCTCCGGCTCCCATAGCGCCAACCCCGTCAACCTCCTGCGGAGGAGACAGAGGAAGGGCTCGATCGCCAGGGCATACAGCTGGCCCGAGAGGGGGCACCCCTGCCGTACTCCCCGCCCGAAGCTGACCGGTTCGGCCAGGGTCCAGTTGAGCCTGACCAGACACTCCGCGGAGGCGTACAGCACCTGGAGAAAACCCACAAACTGGGGACCCAAGCCAAACGCTCGCAGAGTGCCCAGGAGATACCCGTGATCCACCCTGTCGAACGCCTTCTCCTGATCCAGGGACAGGAGGGCGAACGACAGACCGTCCCTACACCCGAGTTCCAAAAGGTCCCGGACCAGATAGAGGTTGTCGAAAATGGTGCGGCCCGGGACGGTGTAGGTCTGGTCCGGGTGGATCACGTCCGCCAGCACGGACCCCAGCCGCAGCGAGATGGCTTTCGCTACGACCTTGTAGTCCGTGCTGAGGAGCGAGAGGGGACGCCAATTCCGTAAATCGCGGAGGTCCCCCTTCTTTGGCAATAAGGCGAGCACAGCTCGCCTGCACGAAAGAGGGAGGACCCCGCCCTGCAAAGACTCGGCCCAGACAGTAACTAAGTCCGGGCCGAGGACGTCCCAGAACGCGCGGTAGAACTCCACGGTCAGCCCGTCCATGCCCGGAGATTTATTGGTGGGCACGCGGCGGAGGGCTTCCGAGAACTCGGCCAGGGTGAGAGGCAGCTCCAGCCGGTCTCGGTCGCCCGCGCTGACCGTCGGGAGTCCGTCCCAGAGCACTCTGCAAGCGGCAGGATCGGTCGGACCCGGGGAGAAAAGGTCTGCGTAGAAGGCCCTGGCCCTCCCGCACATCTCCACCGGATCCGTGAGGGGGGTGCCGTCCTCTGCGAGGAGGCAAGTGATGTGCTTCTTGGCCCCCCTCTTTTTCTCCAGGGCGTAGAAGAAGCGGGAGCCGCGATCCATCTCCCGAAGGAGGCGGATGCGGGATCGAACAAAAGCGCCCCGGGCCCGATGGTCCTCGAGGGCCCAGAGCTCCTCCCGCTTCTCCCAGCACGCTCCGCAGAGGGATGGATCCTCAGGGCTGGCGGCCAGACGCCTCTCCAGCTCGAAGACCTCCCGTTCCAGCTGCCCCATCACCGCATCCCTCCGTCGGCTGGCGCCCCGGGTGTAGTCGCGGCAGAAGAGCCGGGCGCGCACCTTCCCTAGGTCCCACCACCGCCGCGCCGAGGGGAAGGCACGCCGCTGCCCTCGCCAGGCCAACCAGAACTCCCGGAAGGACGCCACGAAGCCCACGTCCTCCAGCAAGCTGTTATTAAAATGCCAATAGGCCGGCCCCGGCTTCTCCGGACAGAGAGAGACCGTCACGGTGGCCAGGTGATGATCGGAAAACGGGGCCGGCCGGATGCTGGAGGAGTGGGCCTGGGAGAGATGGAAGCGTGACAAATAGATACGGTCCAACCGGGAGTGGCGCGCCCGACGGGCCTCCACCCGGACAAAGGTGAACGTCGAGGTGTCGTCCGGGTGGTGGTCGCGCCAGACGTCCACCAGGGAGTGATGGTCGACTATCTCCCGGAGGACGTCCGCGGCGGCCGGGCACTGCTCGGTCCCCGAGCGGTCCCGCTCCTCGAGGGTCGTATTGAAGTCCCCGCCCAGGACCAGGCACTCGTGAGGATCCAAAGTGCCGAGGAAGGCGGACGCCCGCTGAAAGAAGCGTAGCCGCTCCGGGCCCGATGTCGGGGCATAGATGTTGACGAGATTGACCACAAGCCCCTCCAAACGGACTCGGAGGTGCAGCAGGCGGCCCGGCACAGCCTCGGCGACCCCCAGCACCT
Source organism: Caretta caretta (assembly GCF_965140235.1). Lineage (NCBI taxonomy): Eukaryota > Metazoa > Chordata > Testudines > Cheloniidae > Caretta > Caretta caretta. Next base: position 202,995,756 of record NC_134207.1, on the reverse strand, counting down.
CGGGCCGTAGGTCGGGGGAGAACAGGGTCGCCACTCCAGCCGTACGAATTGTGAGATGGCTAAAGTAGACCCTGTCCCCCCATTCCAGCCGCCAGCTAGCTTCGGCGGCCGGATCCGTATGGGTCTCCTGCAGGAAAATCACAGAGTACCCCCCCTCCCGAAGGAAGGAGAGCACCTGGCACCTGCGGAGACCCATCCTACAGCCCCGGGTGTTCAACGTGATGATGGTAAGAGGTGCCATGAGGAGGGCTGGGGGGGATCCTCACCGGCAGGGACGCTCGCGGTCCCCAACGGGCCGCGCAACAATCCGTGACCTACCCCGTAGGTCATGAGGGAGTCACGGAAGAGGCGGACCCGCTGGTAAGCCGTGGCAGCCTGCTTCCTGGTCCTTTTACCCTCCCCCATGAGGGCCCTTGCGGCCCGGAGGATGAGATGGAAATCCCCCCATCGCTGCAGGGCGAGCTGCACCTTGTTACGGGAGCCCCGGACGTCCTCCAGGAACTCCCGCAGCTCCTCCCGCAGCGCATGGGGGGTCGGGGCCACGAGCCCCCGGCTGTCCTCCAGAGGGACTGCTGACACAGCCCCGTGGCCCGCCGAAACGGGCAGACAAGGGGCAGACCCCCGACGTGGCGCCTGATGGACTGGCGCCACGCAGCCCTCTTCAACCCCTGGCTGGAGTGGGGGCGGCGGAGGGAGGGTAGCAGCCCCTAGCGAGTCGGGACTAGGGAAAACAGGAGCCGTGCCCCGGGGGCTATCCTCGTGGGGCGAGGAGATGACAGCCCCAGGGGCGGCAGTGACAGCACGGGAAGTGGGGGGAGCGGGGGCAGGGTTGACATCGGGGGCAGGGCAGGGGTCCCGAGGGAGGGCAAGGCAGGGGTTGGGTACAGAGCCAGGGAGAGGGGCAAGGGCAGGGGCCTGGGCCCCGGGAGCCAAGCCGGTGGAAAATGGCCCCTCTCGATCAGGCTCCGGGAGGTGGGGGTGGGGCAGGGGGCCCTCCAGAATGTCGGGCTCTGGTACCACGACCGGCAGGGGGGCCACAGCACCAGCAGTGGGGTCCCCGCCCGGGAAGGAGGTCAGTCGCCCCACGCCCTCGAGGGACAACCCATGGGGCTCGGGTCCCAGCCATAATGCACCAGCGGTCGCCTCGGTTGGTTCGGCGTCTAACCGCAGGGTGCCACTCACGGCCGGGCAGATGGAAGAGCCCTGGGGACCCTCGGAGGCGGGAGCAAAGGTGACGGGTAGCGTAGGGGGCACGGGACAGGCGGGGCCGGGGCGAGGTCGCTCAGATCGAGGCCCGCTAGCAGTGGGTCGTCCTCCCCCTGGGTGACTGGGGTCAGACCCAGGGCCTCGATCTCCTCGTATATGGAGGGGAGCTCTCCGGCCGCCACCCCGGAGGCCTCCCCGCTAGTGCCCGAAGCGACACTCACCCCGAGGCTCACCGGGGTTGTGAGTGGTAAGGGGGCAGGTGGGGCTCCGTCGGGGTCCGTCGAAGGAAGGGTCCCGAGGGGAGGGATGGCACTGCCCTTCCGTGCTACCACGTTGTCCCCAGCCGGCACCAGGGGATGGTGTGCACCCGCGGGCAAGACAGAGGGCTCGGCATCGGCGCCCCCCTTTCTGGTCTTCCGGGGGGCTTCCGCATCGGTGGAAGGGGGCGGAGCTCGAGCCTTCCGCTTGCCCCGCTTCCCCCGGACTAGGGCCCAGCCCTCCATGGCCTCATCGGGGGGCTGGCTACCAGGGGTCGGGTCAGGGGGCAAGGATGATGGCTCAGGGACCGTGGGAGGCAGCGGTGGGGCGGAAGACGGGAGGGAAGAGTCCCCCTGGGGCGGGCCCTCTCCCACACTCGGCGGCATCCCTGCTGCACCCTCCTCTGGGGGCCCCGCCAAAGCGCAGGTAGCAGAGGCGGGGCTCTCCCGCTCGTCTGGGCGCGCCGGGGGGAGCGCCCTTCGGGCCCGAGCGGGAGCAGTGGTGGGCTGAGTGGGAGGAGGGGCGGCTTCGGGCGCCGGGCAGCCAGGGGCGCCGGCGATGACGGGGCCAGCGCCCTGCCGGGGCTCGGGGGTCCCGGATGCCTCTCCGTGCCGGGCCAAGGGGCAATCCCTCCGGACGTGCCCCATCGCCCGGCAGAGGTAGCACCGGGCCTCCCCCGTAGAATAATGCACCCGGTAGTGGGCCCCCTGGTAGGGGATCAAAAAGGACCCCTCAAGCGCCTCTCTGTCACGCGCCGCCGGCGGCAGTTGCAGCTGCACTTGCCGGCGGAACGAGAGGACGTGACGGAGGGCGGGGTCCTTGCAGCCCAAGGGGAGAGGGCTCAGGACGGAGATGGGCTTCCCCAGGGTAGAGAGGGCAGGTAGGAGGGCGGCATTAGGAAGGAAGGGAGGGACGGAGGTCAGGACCAGGCGGACGCCCAGGTCGTCCAGCGGCTCGAGGGGGACGAACACGCCCCCCACCGCCAGGCCCTTCTCCACCGCCTCCTGGGCGGCGGCCTCCGATGCCAGGAAGAAGACCACCTTCCCGTACATCTTGGAGGCCGCCGCAATGGCCGTGGGCCCCACCACCCTCGCCAACGCCCGCACGTACGTCTCCACGTGGGGCGAGGCGGGCACCAGGAGGCAACGGACACCGTGCTTCCTGGTCATGTTGGAAAAGGGGCCCCGGCCGCTATAGCTGGTAGCGGAGGCGGCGGGTGGGAGAGATGACGTAGCAGTAGGCGGGGGGGCTGCTGCCACCTGGGCGTACGCCCTGGGGGCTGGGGGAGGGGCACCCGCAGAGCCGGTGGAAGGAGCAGCGGGGCGGGAGGCCGCGGCCGGTGGCGGGGCCGCAGCAGTGAGGGCAGTCCCTGCCATGGAGGGCCTGGGCTTCTTCGCTGGATCCTTCCCCTTCTTCCTACCCCGGCCCTTCCCGCCGGCTGGGGGGGCTCCCCCCGAATTGAAGGGGGGGAGGAACGTGGTAGCAACGGAGGTCACCCCGGTGCCCGCCGCTGCCGGCGCCCCGGCGGGGGCGGTAACAGGTGGTTTGGCAGCGGCGGCTGAGGTAGAGGCTTGGGGGGGTGACGGAGGGGCAGGCGGGGGAGGGGGAACGAGGGCTGTTGGAGGGCCCCCCCCCCGTCGTATCCCCCGCCATAATGAGCAGGGAGGGAGGGAAGGACACCGGAAGGAGAAGGGGAAGGGTGAGGCAGGTCAACCACTCCTCCCCGCTAGGCTGCAGGCAGGGGAGGAGGGCGCCAAAGGGGACGGGCTGGACAGGGGGGCTTGGGAGGGCTTGCGGGGGACAGTCACCGACTCAGAGTGAAACAAAAAACCGGCTCCTCGAGTTGCACTGGGGGAGGGGGGGGTCAGAACAACAGTCGGGGGGTGCGGTGAGGTCGGGGCAAACTCAAACAGGGGAAGGGCACAAGCGCATGGGAGGGGGCATGGGCACACTGAAAAAGGGCCAATCGGGGCAGGGCTATCACATAGGGAGGCGGGGAGAACCAGGCTGGAGGCAGGACAGGGAACCTAGGGGCTGGCTTCAGAGGCAAGGGCGGGGCAAACAAGCAAGGCTGCAGAGGGGGAAGGGCGGGGCAGGCAAACACACTGAAGCCAGCGAGGTGCTGGGGTAAAGGGGAGGGCAGAAAGGCTGCAAGGGGAAAATGGGGCAGGGAGCCAGGGACAAAGCTGGGGGCTGGTAAGGGGGGTCAGTCCAGGATGGGGCGGGGGGCACGTGCGCCCACGTGCGCTCGTGAAAGAAAGTCACTGCGGGCTGGCTGCTGCTGCAGGCCCCAAAGGTGGTGAAAGGGGCAGCAGGCCCAGCAGGCAGTGGAATCCCAGAAGCAGGAGCTGGAGGCAGATGGTGAGTGTCCGCTGGGGGTGGTGGAGGGGACAGCGCTGACAGTGGTGGTGGTGGGGGTTGGGGGGCACACTGATGGACTAGGGGGCAGGCTCCACGCCACACCCCTGTGTTCCCACAAACACAGTCAAAACCCCCACCACAAGAGCACAGTCCGAGAGTTACTCAGCTTCCTGGCCCCCTCCACCGTGGTCTACCGAGTCCGTGTGCGCTCCCCCAGCAGCAGATGGCCTCGTCCCCGCCTCCTTCGGGGTCCGGCAGCTCGCAGGCAGCAGCAGCAGCAGCTCCAGGCAGCAACCCGGTGGCCAGGCAGGCAGAGAGGACCCCTCACAGGTGGTGGTGATGTTGATGGTGGTATTCGCAGCAGCGGTAGCGCCGACGGCTGGGGTAGGGGTCCCTCACTCCCCCCCCCCCGGGGAGCGGGCCAGCAGCCCCCCCCAAGGGGCTGCAGTTGGAAGGTAGCGGCAGCACCCAAGGGTGGGCGGGTCCAGTAGCTGGCCAGCAACCAGGTTGGGGAGATGGCGTCCGGCCCGGCCAGGGGGGCAGCTGGAGCAGGAGCAGTGGTGGCAGCAGCAGCAAGGGCCAAGGGCCAAGGCCCCGCAGCAGGAGCAGCAGTCTCCCTCCTCCTTCCAGACTAGGGGGGTACAGGAGTCTGGTCGAAGGCAAATATACTGGCCACTGGGTGAACAGTTTTCTGTTCCCTGAGTGACCGGAGCAGGGGCTGCACTAGAGCAATCAAGAACCTGCTAGAATCAATTAAAGCTCATGCTCAAATAAATTGGTTAGTCTCTAAGGTGCCACAAGTACTCCTTTTCTTTTTAAGACAGGGAAGTTAATTAATACCCCTGAACCAATTAAGAACATACTTTAGAATCAATTATGGCAGGCAGACTAATCAGGACACTTGGTTTAAAAAGGACGTCCCATCAGTTAGGGGTGTGTGTGTGTGCAAGGAGCAGGGAGTGAGAAAGCATGCTGCTGGAGGACTGAGGAGTACAAGTGTGATCAGGCTTCAGGAGGAAGATCCTGCGGTGAGGGTAAAGAAGGTGTTGGGAGGAGGCCCTGGGGAAGTAGCCCAGGGAGTTGTAGCTATCACACAGCTGTTACAAGAGACACTGTAGACAGTTGTAATCCACAAGACCCTGGGCTGGAACGCAGAGTAGAGGGCGGGCCCAGGTTCCCCCCATCCCCCTCAACTCCCTATTTGAGACAAGAGAAGGTGACCTGGACTGTGGGTCCCACCAGAGGGGAAGGTCCCTTGCCTATCCCCCGACCCACTAGGTGGGTCAGCAGAGACTGTGGGGATTGTTCTCTTCCCTTTCCCCATGCTGGCCAGTGATGAGGTTAGCTGAGTGAATGGCAGGTTTGAGCTACTAGCAAAAGTGGCCAAACTGAGGGCAGCCATGAGTCTCTGAGGCAAGCAAATCCACCAATAAGCGCAGGACCCACCAAGGCAGAGGAGGAACTTTGTCACAGTGCATTCTCTATACCATTATCTACATCATTGAAGAAGATATTAAACAGAACCAGACCCAGAACTGATCCCTGCGGGACCACTGATAACTACTCTCTGGGAATGGTTTTCCAACCAGTTTTGAACCCCCCTGATAGTAGCTTCATTTAGGTTGCATTTCCCTAGTACGTGGGTGTACACATCAGGAAGTGACCACTCCATATCAGATTTCTCAGTTCTTGTCCTCAAAGAAAACCTGTCCAACACCTTCAAAAGACAAGCCTGGGAACTTAAATTAATAACTCTTCTAGACACAAAAAATCATGGGCTCAACTGAGATATTGTTTATGTTTATGGCTTATTACAACAATCTGTAACCTACTAACACTTATCTGCCCTATGACTGCAGAAGTGTTAACCGCCCACTTCATTTTTAACTGGACTCCTGCAATACGTGTTAACTCTTTTATGCTTAACCCTCTGTCCCACCTTGTATTTTGTTTTATAACTCTGATTTCCTTTTCCAGACCTGAAGAAGAGCTCTGCGTAGCTCAAAATCTTGTCTCTTTCAGTTCATCCAATAGAAGATATTACCGCTCTTACATATGTGTATGGGATTTAGCAAGGGGAACACACATGCTTCAGTTTTTTTCTAGGCTTCACATAGACCATGTCTATACTAGAGAGTTTACAGTAGCACAGCTGTACGGATGCTTTGTAAGTGCCTCTGTAAGATCTCCCATGTAGCTGCTCTATGCTGAGGGGAGAGAGCTCCCCCGTTGACATAATTGTTGACTCTCCCCAAAGAGTAGTGGTAGCTATGAAGGCAGGAGAGCATCTTCTGCGAACATAGTGCTGTCCACACCGGCACTTCTGTCAGTTTAACTTATGTCACGCAGAGGAGAGTTTTTTCACAGCCCCGAGTGGCATAAATTATACTGACAAAAGTGCTGGTGTAGACATAGTCACAGAAAAAGGGTAGGGAAGCTGGTCTAATGTAGAAATTGGAGTTATTTACCCATGAGAGAGGTTTGCCTTTTTTCACATAAAAGAAAAACCTGTCAGTATGCCAGTTTGTAAAGTGCTGTAGTGAGCTAAGTTTTTAACGTTGATACTACAGGTCCTGGGTGTAATGTAGTATAAGGCACACTAGATGGTGTTCTTGCCACATCAGTGTCCAGCTAAGGAAAATGTTTTATCTAATATGCTGTGGAAAATCCCATTTTGAAAATAGCACTTCATTTTGTTCATGAAAGAAGTATGACAAATATAATGTACTGAAAATCTTCACTGTGGGCTGGAAGAACAATGCATTCCATTTTTGTAATTACAAATCTGCAGTAGGGTTGTCAACACTCCAGGATTGTCCTGGAGTCTCCAGGAATTAAAGATTAATCTTTAATTAAAGATTATGTCATGAGATGAAACCTCCAGGAATACATCCAACCAAAAGTGGCCACCCTAATCTACAAGCAGTTGATTTTCCTGAACCTCATAAATCTTACTTAAATGGCAATCATGACAGCAATTTGTTCTTCTCTGTTTTCCTGTTTTTCTAACAATGTGTTTTAGGTGTGAGAGGCGGAGTTAATAATGGCTTCCTAGTTGAAATACATGACTCGCATTTTTCAGATGGAACATTTACATTTGTATTATATTGAGCAACTCTTGTTTCACATCTTGCTTGTCTTTACTGGTTTGTTTACACTGCACTTTCATTGCCATGATAAGACCATGCAGGGATGCTGCACATTATTCAAAATTTAAAACCAGTTGTGGGCACAGATAATGCCTAGTTAAGACCACTGTTGCATAATCCTTGTTTCAGACATGATGCTTGCACTTTTCCAAATATCAATATTTCTGTAAAGAGTGTGTCTGTGTGTGTACACAGATATGCCCCTTTAAAAAAAGTCTCTACAGGAGTTCCTGGTAATTACAGGCCAGTGAGTCTAACTTCAGTACCAGGCAAATTGGTTGGTTGAAACTATAGCAAAGAACAGGATTATCAGGTGCATAGAATAACACTATTTGTTGGGGAAGTCAGCACAGCGTTTATAAAGGGAAATCATGTCTCACAAATCTATTAGAATTCTTGGGGGCGGGGGGGTTAACAAACCCATGTGGACAAGGACAATTCAGTGGATACAGTGTTCTTGGACTTTCAAAAGCCTTTGACAAGGTCTCTCACCAAAGACTCTTAAGCAAACTAAGCTGTGATGGGATAAGGGGGGAAGGTCCTCTAATGGTCAGTAACTGGTAAATAAATAAAGAGGAAAAAAAGTGTACGAATAGCTAGTCGATTTTCAGAATGGAGAGAGGTAAAAAGTGGCATCCCCATGGATCTATGTGGGACCAGTGCTATTCAACATATTCATAAATGATCTAGAAAAGGAGTAAACAGGGAGGTCGCAAAGTTTGCAGATGATACAAAATTGCTCAAGATAATTAAGTCCAAAGCAGATTGTGAAGAATTACAAAAGGATCTTACAAAACTGAATGGCAGAGCAACCATTCAAAGCAAAATAGCAGAAGAAATTCAATGTTGATAAATTAAAAGTAATGCACATTGGCAAACATAATCACAACTACACATACAAAAAGATGGGGTCTAAATTAGCTGTTCCCCCCTCCAGAAAGAGATCTTGGGGTCATTGTGGATAGTTCTCTGAAAATATCCACTTAATGTGCAGCAGCAGTCAAAAAAGCTAGCAGAATGTTAGGAACCATTAGGAAATGGGTAAATAAGAAGACAGTCAATATCATAATGCTGCTATATAAATCCATGATATATCTGTACCTTGAATATTGTGTGCAGCTCTGGTTGCCCCATTTCAAAGATATATTAGAATTGGAAAAGGTACAGAGAAGGGCAGCAAAAATGGTTAAGGGTATGCAACAGTTTCCATAGGAAGAGAGATAAATAAGACTGGGACTTTTCAGCTTAGAAAAGAGACAACTAAGGGAGGATATGATAGAGGTCTATAAAATCATGAATGGTTTGGAGAAAGTGAATAAGGACGTGTTATGTACCCATTCACATAACACAAAAAACAGGGGTCACCCAATGAAATGAATAGGCAGCAGGTTTAAAACAAATAAAAGGAAGTACTGCTTCACACAATGCACAGTCAACCTGTGGAAGTGGTTGCCAGCGAATGTTGTGAAGGACTGAACTATAACTGGGTTCAAGAAAGAATTAGACAAGTTCATGGAGGATAGGTCCATCAATGGTGACTAGGCCAGATAGTCAAGGACACAACCTCATGAGCTGGGTGTCCCTAAGCCTTTGACAGCCAGATGTGGGACTGGACAACAGGGAATGGATCACTTGATAATTGCCCTGTTCTGTTCATTCTCTTTGAAGAATTTGGCACTGCTCACAGTCAAAAGACAAGATACTGGTCTAGATGGACCATTGGTCTGGCCCAGTATGGCCATTTGTATGGGTGTGTGTATGTACATAGATAAGAATGGCCGTGTGTGTGTTTATGTAAATGCTTATGTAAATACTTGTAGGTATACCATCAGATATATACCCACAAGGATTTGAAAGCAAAGAACAAAACAATCATAGCAGCAATCTAGAGATGTTCCTGCTCCAGCAACCTAGCTCCAAGCTTTGCTGTACTTTGGGGAAGTTTAAACTCACACTTCACAGCTGGGCCTTATCTCTAGAATGGTTGAAACCAAAACCCTGGATCTGAATACCCCCATACTTGGGGAAGTTCAGATCCAGATTTAAATATGAATTCTGGTATATAGGGCCACCTCCATTCCTTCACTGAGAAGCAAACATGAAACATCTTAATAAGTAAAAATAGAAAAAAAGCAAATGAAAAGAAAAAGAATGGAGGAAAGGATTGATATTTGTCTCAACTGCACACACCTGAGAGACAGGCGGCAAGAAGGTTAAGAGAGAGATTTTTTCAAAGGCACAAATGGCAGTTAAGTACCCAACTGCCACTGACAGTCAGTTCCTTTGAAAATCTCTTCCCATACCCCTTATTAAGTGATGATGACCAAGAGAGCTAAAGATCAGAGCCCCACCCCCTGTAAAGGCGGAGATCATGTCGTATCATTGATGGAGATACCGGGAAATATTAACTTAGGTTCATGTGAGTTAGAGACTTTAATGAGAAGAAGGTATGAAGATCCTTCTGTAGAGCAATTTAAGGATGCTTAAACCACTCCAGCACCCACTAGAGTATGTGTATATGTGTGTGTCTCTTTGTGTGTTACTGGTTGTTCCCCCAAGTAGACTACACCCTTTAAGTATATTGTTGAAACAGTGAGGGATCCCAGGGTTAAACCAGTGTCGTTCTAAAGCTGCTATAAATTTGGAGTTTTAGAAATCATTTTGTGTTCGTGCCAGACTGTCAGAAAACTACAGGCATTTTGTAAAGTGGGGAGGAAAATATATTTGACAAATCAAGCTTAATGCAATCTTCGTGAACAGCAAAGCTTAATGGGAGAAAGGTAGCCAAAAAGAAGCTCCCAGGAAATTGTACTGGGGGTTGTCTTCCTTAAAATCAAGATGAAGTAATAGCTGTTGCTTTCAGCAGACTTTGAGTTAAATTAGTCAAGTTAATAAAGGAAAAGGGATTCTCCCATCAATCTTTCCATAAAACCTTAGGAAAGATTATTTTTCTTAACTTACTCAATATGATTTAATTTCCAGTTATGGTAATTGGTGATTCAGATAAATCAAACCATTGACTTATTGATTGTATTCCAACTGTAATATTAATTAGATCATTGTAATGTACACTTGTAAATTAAGTCAAGAGAAAGTTCACCTAGCTAACAGTATATTTTACTTAAACCTATATTCGTTTTATAACTCCTTGCTTAATCTTTTAATACATTTATAAAACACACACCGAACTGGTTTATTTTCCAAATCTTCAATGGAAACAAAGTAACTTATGTAGGAGAAAAAAGGTATATTCCTTAACAGTCATTTCTGAGCTCATTCTATATTTCAGGACCATAAAATATAGCCCTATTCTTCCTATAACGTGTATATGTGAGGTCAGACCAGTGTGAGAACTGCAAACATGTGGGACAGACAAGATCGTCTAGACCTTTGCTGACTGTTGTATCCTTGCTTATGTTTTTTACATAAGGTTTTAAAGTGCTTGGCTTCAAAGTGGCTAACAGTGACAGGACAAATGTGCCACCACCTTGCTCTGTCATGGGCTGTTGCTTCCTAGTTGCTGGAGTCAATCTGATGTGCTTTCAAGTTTGACTTCAGTGCATCTTCATATTGTTTTTACTGGCCAGCATGAGAATGGGTGCCTTGCATTGGCTGACCATAGAATACGGTCTTGGGTATCCCCAAGTTGGTCATATAAAAGAGATGCCCAGACCATTACAGCTGAATTTTTTATTACCATGCTTTAAATGCCAGATATCTGACAATGATTAAGGATTTTGATATGGGGAATCTTGTCCCACCATTTTACCCTGCAAACAGACCACAAACAGTGCATAAGGATCTGATCAAGTTTGCTGCTGTGACAGCAATATTGTCCATGTTTTAGAACCGTATAGAAGCCTTGTGAGCACAACTGCCAAATAGATATTGAGCTTAGTGTTTAGTCTGACACCCCTGTCATTCCACAAGCAGTGTGAGAGCTTTCCAAATGCAGAGCTGGCCTTGGCTATCTGATGGGTAATTTGATCATCAATTGTGGCATTGTGTCATAGCATACTCCCTAGGTAGAAAAAATTCTCTCCAGGCTTGAGAGGAACATTGTTGATTTTAATAATTGGGTTGACAGGTGTGTCCCCAGCACAGGTTGGCACAGAGCTTCCCTTTTTTTTTTAGGCTGATTGTGAAATCAAAATGATTGACTGCACAGTCAAAGCGAGCAGTTATACACTGAATGTCATCAATCGAGTGAGCAACCAGTGCAGTCATCAGCAAAAAAAAAAAAAAAAAAGCTCCTTACTGAGTAAATCTGCCACTTTCATGCTAGCACTGAAGAGTTGCCTGTTGAATAACTTCACATCATGCAGAACTGGATAAATGCTACTCTATGAATGCCATGAAATGCATCCATAAGCATATGGCAAATGCAAAAAAGGATGGAAAAGAGTGTTGGGTGCCACTGGAAACAAGAAAGGGGTCTGATATCTCACCATTTTCCACCACTGTGGCCATCATCCTGTCATGGAAGGACTGAATAACAGACCTAACTTTTCAGGGCATTCAAAGATGAACAAAAGTTTCCAGCATCCCTCATGATTTACAGAGTCAAAAGCTTAAACTTAGTTGACAAACACCATATAAAGACTACAGTTTGCTCCTGGCACCTTTCCTGAAGCTGACAGGCTGTGATAATCATGTCTTGAGTGCCCCATCTAGACCAAAATCTACACTGAGACTCAGGGAGGATGGTTTCAATAAGGCAGATGTTAAGTTCAATGTGACCAGTGCAATAATTTCCCCAGCAATAGAGAGTAGTGAAATGTTGTGGTGATTATCACAGTTTGCCCTCTCACCCTGATGTTTACAAAGGTGGACAATGTTGGCATCACTGAAATTCTGTGGCACTGACTCTTCCTCCCAGATAATGTGTAAGAGCCATATGAGGTACCTCGAAGTGTGTGTAGTACACACCCTGCTTATAGCTCTTTGGTGGAATGCCATCTAGTCCAGAAGTTTTCCCTTGTGACGTTTGCTTGTTTGCTGTCATCTCATGATGAGCATTAGTGCAAGTTCTTCTTTTAATGGGCTTTGTGGAAAAGCATTAATTACTTCCTCAGAAATGTCGGAAGGGTGGTTGAGAAGTGAACTGGAATATTCCATCCATCGGTCAAGTATTTCTTTTTTCAATCAGTTACATTATAAATGGAAGGTAGGTCTATAAATTTTCCAGTACATGCATTACATTTAGCCATGTACAGAAAGGTGTTAATTAGAGCTAAATATCTGTAATGTTTGTTTCAATTAAAATGGTTATTCTGAGGCCATGAAGAGTTCATGCAGAGGAAGCAAATCTTTAAATATTCCAGATTTTTTGAAAAAATCTTGAGGGGAAAAAAATCTCTGCTATGAGAAGAAGGCTTCATTTCTTGTTTGAGAGTGAACATTTCACACTGTATAGAGTGTTTCGTATTACAGATCTGAGCGATTGGGATTGGATGCACAAGCCACATGGTTATGTTTCTGTTCCCTCATTAGATGAGCATAACTCTCCAGTGCAAATACTCACAAATTCAGAATTCTTCCTACAATATTCTCTTAAAATTCACCATTTTGGTAAGCACTTCCAATATTCTGCTCACTTGCTAAAGTATTTGTGGAAAGCTAATGCACAGGTGGCATACACAAAGTTGAAGTTAATTTAAAATCTGTAATGAATATTTGCAGAAACATCTTTGCTATTTTTGAGCAGTTCTAACTTACATATATATATAGTTTGTGGCAAGGCTGGTTCACAGTGTTCTTTAACATATAGGATACATCCGCACTGCATAATCCTTATGGAGGTGCGCTGGAGGGCATAGAGTATATGTACTCTACACGGCCCACTAGCATGCGTATAATTAGCAATGTAGATGTTGATGCCCTGCTTAGATTAGTGGAGAAAAGACATGCCTGAAGCTTTAGGGTACATACCCTAATCCCTGCATGGCTCTCTACATGCCCACTCTGTGCCTCCCATGTCTACACTACACTTTTTAGCAGTGTAGTGTCCTGCTACCTCCCTAGTGCCGGAGACTTTTCCTGCTTCAGTGAAGACTTGGGCAGTGGGGAAAGGCTCCAGCTGCAGGGAACTGCTGGAGCCTTTCTCTGCTGCCTCCCCCCTGCCAGAGCCTTTCATTGATGCATGTAGCGACACATTGAAGTGTGTACACAACCTGCTTTTCACTGCAGTGTGTAACTACTTATACCCTACACACTGCTGCCAGTGGTGTGCAGTGTAGCCATAGATTGGCTATATCAATACTGGCCTTTATGCATGTTGTTGTTGTTTTGGTTTTGTTTTAAAATAATTAAATTTCCCCTTGAAGTCACATCGCAAGAATAAGTAATACTTTGGATGGACTTCTGAGGAAACTCTGATGGCCTGGTGGGAAATTGGCTGATTTGCGTATCTGTAGCCTGATCTGAAAAACTACTGAGCAATCTGCCCCCATTCTAGCAAAGCACTTAAGCTAGTTCTGAAATTTAAACATGAGTAGTCCCATTGACCTGTGAATAGTCTCATCATGGTTAAAATTAATCATGTGTTTAAATACTGCCTGGGTGCGGGCAGATCGCTCACTCAGCACCTTGCAGGATCAAGTCTTACGTTTTCAACCTCTGATTTGCTTCCCCCCTTCTGGCTGGCCATAATTCTAATTTGAGATCATGCGTGTACTTTACTGAAAAATGCAGACCCTGTGGTGGATCCTCTGTCACTGCTGGAAGTAGAACCTGAGTATGGACATTCCAGGCCAGTTACATCCCTACTTGATGTGGTTGGGACAGCAAGAGTGTCTGTTTACACTACATAAATGTGTGTGTGACTTTCTGTTTTAGGTATTGCTCTAACCCTCCTTGTCTCTCTTACCATTAGTCAGAATTTCAAAAGATGGTTGCTATTACAATATCACTGACATTTGAATATGCAAAATGTGAATTTGTGATATTTTTGAGCCATTCCAGAAGGGAACTCCACAAGACAATCTGCAGGGAAAAAATGGATCCTTGAAATTTCACAGGAAACAAAATCTTGAGCCGTGGTAAACTACCCAAAATGAACTGGCTAAATATTCTTAATGTGAAATTTGATCAGTTTTCAACCAGTCCTAGTATTACTCCATGTTTCAATGCATGAAATGGCTTCACTTTTCAAAGAATTTAATGTTGATTTTTCAATAAATCTTGGAGCACGGGGGAAGTTCCAGAAGACTGGAAGAAAGCTAATGTTGTGCCAGTTTTTAAAAACGGGTAAACAGGATGACCCAGGTAATTATAGCCTGATGTCAGTGTCAGACAAAATGAAGGAGCAGCTGATAGGGTACTCAATAATAAAGAACTAAAGGAGGGTAATGTAATTAATGCAAATCAACATGGTTTTAAGGGAAATCCTATCAAACTAACTTAATATCTTTTGAAGAGATTACAAGTTTGGTTGATAAAGATAATAGTGTTGACATAATAGACTTCTGTAAGGCATTTGACTTGGCACTACTTGACATTTAAATTATAAAATTAACATGGCACACATTACGTGGATTAAAAACTGACTAACTGATAGGTCTCAAAATTTGATTGTAAACAGGGAATCCTCATTGGACAGGTCTGTTTCCAGTGGGGCCGTACAGGCAGGGGTGAAAGTAAAATGGAGTTCTTACTGGTATGGGGCCAGCTCTGCCCCCCCCCAGATGGGGCGGGGCCTCAGGAGGAAGGGGCAGGGCTGGGGTCAGCATCCCCCAGCCAGTCCATCTGTGCTGGCTGACCCGCACCGCCCAGGGTTCCAGCGGCAATTTAAAAGGCTCGGTGCTCTGGCTGCTGCTGCCACAGTAGCAGCCCTTTTAAATTGCAGTCCCGCGGCAATTACTTCTTTTGCCCACCCCTCCCCCACCCCCGTCGGCGGCCGGGGGGCACAAAAGGAGCAACAACATTAAAGTGCTGCTGAGGCAATGCTTTAAGGACCCTGCTTAAAGCGCTGCCACGGCAGCACTTTAACGTTGCTGCCCCTTTTGTGCCTCCCCATCGGCGGCCCTGCTGGTAGGGACCCGGCAGGGCCACTGTTGGAGGGCGCAAAAGGGGCAGCGACATGGCAGTGTTTTAAAGTCAGCAGTATGGGCCGGTACTGGTGGCTACATTTTACCAGTACACCGTACTGGCCCGTACCGCCTTACTTTCACCCTTGCCTGCAGGGATTGTTTCTTGGCCCTGTGCTATTTAACATCTTTATTAGTGAGCTGGAAGACAACATAAAATCATCACTGATAATTTTTGCAGATGATACAAACATAATGAAGAGAAGAGGCCACTGATTCAGAGCAATCTGGATTGCTGGGTAAACTGGGCATAAGCAAACAATATGTGTTTCAACATGGCTAAATGTAAATGTATACATCTAGGAACAAAGAATGTAGGCCATACTTACAGGATGGAGGACTCTATCCTGGGAAGTAGTGACTCTGAAAAAGATTTAGGAGTCATGGTGGATAATCAACTGATCAGAGCTCCCAGTGTGAGACTATGGCCAAAAGAACCAATGGGATCCTGGGATGCATAAATAGGGGAATCTTAAGTAGGAGTGTAGAGGTTTTTTACCTCTGTGTTTGGCACTGGGATGACTGTTGCTGGAATACTGTGTCCAGTTCTGCAGCCCACGATTTGAGAAGGATACTTATAAATTGGAGACAGTTCAGAGAAGAGCCACTAGAATGATTCAAGGATTTGAAAACATGCTTGATAGTGATAGACTCCAGGAGCTCAATCTATTTAGCATAATAAATAGAAAGGTAAGGGGTGACTTGATTACAGTCTATAAGTACCCACATTTGGTAAACAAATAATGGGCTCTTCAATCTAGTAGAGAAAGGTATAACATGATCCAATGGCTGGAAGTTGAAGCTAGACAAACTGAGACCGCAAATAAGGCATAACTTTATAACGGTGAGGGTAGTTAACCACTGGAACATTTTTTACCAAGGGTCATGGTGGATTCTCCATTACTGACCATTTTTAAATCAAGATTGGATGTTTTTCTCTGGGAATTATTTCTGGGGACATTCTATGGCCTGTGTTATACAGGTGGTCAAATTAGATGATCACAATGGTCCTTTCTGGATTTATAGTATATGAATCTATGAAAAACTGTTCTCTTATCACTGTGACACTTCCCAGAGGAATGGAGGGTTGTGAAACACTTTGCTCCCCCTGGCCATTAGCGTGAGTGTCTGTGCCAGCTGTGTATCAGCTTCCTGATTCCATCAGTTTCTGGCAACACAGGCGCTATAGAATCACAGAATCATAGAATATCAGGGTTGGCAGGGACCCCAGAAGGTCATCTAGTCCCACCCCCTGCTCAAAGCAGGACCAATTCCCAGTTAAATCATCCTAGCCAGGGCTTTGTCAAGCCTGACCTTAAAAACCTCTAAGGAAGGAGATTCCACCACCTCCCTAGGTAACGCATTCCAGTGTTTCACCACCCTCCTAGTGAAAAAGTTTTTCCTAATATCCAATCTAAACCTCCCCCACTGCAACTTGAGACCATTACTCCTTGTCCTGTCATCTGCTATCACTGAGAACAGTCTAGATCCATCCTCTTTGGAACCCCCTTTCAGGTAGTTGAAAGCAGCTTTCAAATCCCCCCTCATTCTTCTCTTCTGCAGACTAAACAATCCCAGTTCCCTCAGCCTCTCCTCATAAGTCATGTGTTCCAGACCCCTAATCATTTTTGTTGCCCTTCGCTGGACTCTCTCCAATTTATCCACATCCTTCTTGTAGTGTGGGGCCCAAAACTGGACACAGTACTCCAGATGAGGCCTCACCAATGTCGAATAGAGGGGAACGATCACATCCCTCGATCTGCTCGCTATGCCCCTACTTATACATCCCAAAATGCCATTGGCCTTCTTGGCATCAAGGGCACACTGCTGACTCATATCCAGCTTCTCATCCACTGTCACCCCTAGGTCCTTTTCCGCAGAACTGCTGCCTAGCCATTCGGCCCCTAGTCTCTAGCGGTGCATTGGATTCTTTCGTCCTAAGTGCAGGACACTATCTTTCAGGCCTCCACAGACCTCACTTTCTCTGTACAGGTTAGTAATAGGTACACACCAAACCTGAATCCTCCAAGTATCCCTCTGGAGCGCTCAGCCCCTGATCTACTGAACACTCTCACAGAACTCTCTGATCCTCTGTACCCAAAGGACCCCCACCACTCCCACACAAACACCCACAGCAGTTTACAAGAATCATCTCAGGATCACCACTCGGCTGAAAACACGGCACACAGGTATATTTATAGTGAAAATGAGAATGTTTATTATCAAAGAACAGAGATTCAAGTGACTGTAAGAAAGAACATTGGAAACAAATGGTTACATATAAAACTAAATCATGACACACTTTCTAAAGCCTAATCCTAACACACAAAATATTCCCCTGTTTCTTACAAGATACCTTACTCCAAGTCCTTTTCCCAGCATTTTCAGATAGGATGGCTGGGATCCCCCTTTCATTAGATCGAGCCTCCTGGTAGCTTTTCTTCACAGATTGAAGGATGCCAGAGCAATTCTCTCCATCCCCAAGTATAGCAGAACAGACATTTGATCAACACGTGAAAAGAGGATTCCTTCCTGCCACTGTTTCCCTCTTTTTGTTAATTTCCTTCTGAAGTCTCCATAAGCTCTTCATTAGCCGCAGTAGGATAATAGATTCTATTCTGAGATACACAATGGTCTACCACGGAGAGAAATATCTCCCGCCTGCTGTCTCAAGGCATGCTACCTTTGATTGACCTGGGTTTAATTACAAGCCCTAGAGAACACAATTTTCTGCATATATACGTACATTTTGCAATGATCATGATGTGATTAGAAGTGTGACAGGCTTTCATTAAAGACCTTACATAATATCTTTTGGTGAACCCAGGGGATCCCCTGTGCCCTCTGCTACTTGGCATCCAGAGATCCTTGGTTCACAAGTATCCCTTATAGTTCTTAAACAAATGACATCCTCTCCCTTGGTTAGTGTAAGGTGAATATTTTGTTGATTTATGGCAAGAGATTTTTTTTAAGGTATCTTTACTTTTTCATATTAGAGCTAATATAAAGCACGTTGGACTCTAAATGTTATTTAATATTTAAGGGAAATTAAGGAAGTGTTCTGACTTTATGATCATTATATTCATCCTATTATGATTATGAATCCAAAGCCCCTTGAAGTCAAAGGCAAAATCCCATTTTTTAAACTCTAATAAAAGGAATGTACGAAATCTTGAAAAGTAGTACCAGAATGATTTCAAGTGGCAGTGTGGACTAGTGGATAGAGCACTGGAATGGGACTCAAAAGACCTGCATTCTATTCCCAGCTCTGTCCCTGGCCTGCTTAGGTAAATCTGTTCAGCTCTCTGTGCCTCAGTTTCCCCATGTGCAGAGTGGAGATAATGCTATTGACTTCTTTTGTAAAGCACTTTGAGCTCTATTGATGAAAAGTGCTATATAAAAGCTAGGTATCATTATTATGATCTCACTTTCCCTTCTAATCTGAACATGCTTTTTTTTTTTCTGCAGATGGTCAAGAAACCTGACAAATCCTACACGTATTGTGCAATAAAACCTAGAGAAAAAAAATCAGAAATGGAAATATGTCAGTCTAAAATGCATTCCGTATGCATTCTGGTTAACTCTGGACTCTCATGTGGCAGATGCAGAGTAATTGTGCTCATGTTCAATTAGGTTCAAAGTGTCTTTGTCTTCCCTTGGAGAAGTGATCAAGTTTAGCTAACATGTGATAGACTACTTTTCCTAGTCAGTACAAAACTTTAGACCTTATGCTCACTTTTCATCTGTAGAAAATAGATTTTTTTGCAAGACAATTATTGATGAAAAAGGAAATTTGAGGAGGGAAGTTACAAAGTTAAAGACTGAGGGAATATTGTGCAGTAAGTATGTTTAACGCATGTTCATGCAAACGACCAGAAATACAGTATCACGTAGCTAAGTTTTGAAGCTTACAGAGCAGGTAGTTTAGACTGAGGTGTGAATTTTCCTGGCTTCTTCATCTTAATCGTATGGGATTTATAAACGTCATTGACTTTCTGTAAGGGTCTGATATAAAACCTGTTGAAGTCAATGGTTGTGTTTCCACTGACTTGAGTGAGCTTTGGATCTGGCCCTAGATTTGCAATAGTCTCGGGTCTAAACTTTGTTCACTTTGTCACAAGATAAAGATGCTCTCCACCAGGATGATAGATAGGCAAACAAAACATAACTTTTTGGGGACTTGTAGAATTTTAAGAATACATTCATTTCATAGTAAAACCCATGAATTTCTAATTTTTAACTTGTTTATACTGGATATTTTTGACCTCCGATGAGGAACTGCGCTAGTGTAACAATATGTTAGATTCTCTAGTCTGGGTTTAATTTTAGATTTATATGCTTAAAATTCTTTGCTGATCTGATGTGTGTTTTAAACAGTAGGTGGCGCTTACCCTTTACATTAACATTAAATTGTAGGCTTGTTAGCATGTGCTATTGTTCGTGTAGGAAGTTCTTGGAGTTTTTTCAGCCTGTGTGCATAACAATGATGTGCAATATTATCAAGGAATATTTTTTTCAAATTAGAAAAGTATATGTGAGGAGTACAGAACATTGTTTTTAAAACGTCTGAGTGCTGTATAATGAAAATATTAGAAAGAATCTGTGGGATTTGGAATTTGTCCCATAAGATTGAAAGCAGAACTCATGAATCAGGAAGGTTAAGTGAAATTAAATTATGGAGGCCTTTCCTTCAGAGTTGGATTTGTTCCAGATCTCTCAGACGGTCATTATGTGTTCTGTGTACAGTACCATGGGGAAGCAAAAATAATTAAACCTGAAAATTAGATTTAAATACTGTTAAAGGTATGACTCAAACCAATAAAAGCAGGGAAAGTCAAAGTTAAAATTGACACACCATCCTTAAATTGTCCTGTTCAATATCACAAAGTGTAAGGCTATCCACTTAGTGAGAACAAATGAAAAAATCAAGTACTTGCTTAATGGACTGGAGCTGAAGGAAACTTGAAATAGAAAGCAAGGGAGTGTAACTGATTAATTAATAGTATGAAAGTGGGTGGGAAAAGGACTGCATGGCAGTGCAAGGAGAGCAGAGACAGTATTTTGATTGTATTTATATGTCAAATATGCACAGTAGTTAATTGTGTAACTAAGGAGATACTGATTTGACTGCCAACCTGACTGAATTACTCTTGAAATACACTTTTCACCACTGTATTTGAAAAAGGGGCTTAAAGGGACTATGTGAGCCCCAAGGTTCATTTAGCAGTGCCCTCAGAAGAGGTGAACTTTAAAAGAGGTGACAAACATCTTTTGAATTTGTTGTTAGAATTTTAGTATAGGATTCTTAAAAGCTTTGAAGAGCCTCCTCTGAGGTATTGCTGCCAGCTAGGCCTGGTCTACATTAGAAAATTAGGTCGGTTTAACTACATTCACCTGGGGTGTGAAAAATCCACATCCCTGAGCAGAGTTGGCCCAAGTCCCCATGTACACAGCACTTTGAAATTTTCCATCAACCTAGTTACTGCCTCTCAGGGAGGTGGATTACCTACTCCTGTGGGAGAACCTATGTCAGCATAGGTTGTGTCTACACTGAAGTTCTAGAGTGGTGCAGATGTGCCACTGTAGCATTTTAAGTGTAGACAAGCCCTTAGAGTTTGAAGTCTACACTTTACTGAGGTGAGTGAAGCTAAAGAGGGGGCAGCGTACAAACCTCAATGACTTGAAGTGGAACTAGATTTGTTCCAGATATCTCAGACGCTATTTTTGCTAGGAATCAGTTTTGCTGCATGGATGGTTTTACTTAGCAGGAGCACATCTGTTTCCACTGTGATGACTATATCTTGCCAACAGAAAAAGAAAGGGACTAAGGCCTAGATTTTTTTAAAAAGATATTTAGGCACCGAAAGATGAAGATAGGTACTTAAGTGTCTCACTTCGTTAGGTGCTTAAATATATTTAAGAATCTGACTCCTAAGTTTGCTGCTGGTTTCAGATGACAGATTAGATGTTCCACACTAATTAACCAATATATTTAAAAGCAGATTAAAAAAACAGTTTGTTAAATGTAACATGGAAACACAAATGGGTGCTAAGGCTCTGAGGCTCCAGATTCAAAGGATACTTAATCGTGCCTAACTTTAAGCACACAAGTAGTTCCATTAAAGTGAATGGGACTACTTGCATGCTTCAAGTCACCCAAGTGCTTAAATAAACTCCTGAATCAGGGCCAGACACGGTGAGTTTTATTGAAGTATTGGTATGACATTTCCAATTTATTGTAGCATTTATATTTCCAAAAGGAAACCCCTGTGTATTTCACTTACAATTACAGACCTAGTCCAAATTTGATCAAAGTCATTAGGAGTTGTTCTGCGGACCTCAGTGGCCTTTAGATCAGGTTTTCTCTCTTGAACTACTTGTTTTCACCTCGATTGCTTGTGCCTTCTTGATAATACATTATATGCACATTCAACAATAAATAACACCAAATACAATATTACACTGTATTTCAAATGAAGCTTAGCTAATGCCATAAATAGTGGTTGGTGAATGGGAACAGTGCCGCTCAAATGAAATAAAACCTTCCTGTTCATGTTTAGTTTATATTCATTTATCATACATAATATAATCAGGAAATAAGAAAAAATAGTTCAAGAAGGGAGATACTGGAATAACAGCTTGCCAGGGCAGTATAAATATAGACAAAAAACAGATTGTGATAGAGCAAAACAAAAAGCAAATGAAAGAAAAGCAAAAATGGCACATTCAAAGGAATTACTAGGGTAATGCTGCATATTTCATATGAAATGAAAGTATTTGGTACATGATGACAAATATTCTGCTCCAGATTACTAAACTTTTAAGCAAATAAAATGTATTGTGCAACAACTGGTTTAGGTTTTACCCCCAAACATTAAGGGTAGTTACAAAACATCTAAATTAAAAAATGGAAAATATCTGTTAAAATGTTTCATTTTTCTTTAACAGAAACAAATTCCACTACTTTTAAGTGTTATTGATTTGGAGAAGCACCTAAATGACTGACCGATTTAAGTATCACAGTGACTACCTGTTAAAATAAAATGAAATGTTTAGATAGGTTAGTAAAGTTTAAACTTTATGACATGAGCGCACTATCCTAAGTAAGCACTAGACACTTGTATTTTTTTCTCTCCTGGGTTTTCAGAGTCAAAACCAAAAGCTCACTGAGGGTGTGTGTACACTCCAATGTAAACCCAGGATTAGTGGAATTTGATTCAGCTGACCTGTGTCAGGGAGCTCTGGGCTTGAATGTCTACATTGCATTTTAATCCTAGGTTAAAATGTTTTTTGAAGCATGCTTGAACCTAGGGCTGTGGCATCCACGCTGGGGTGCACAGACCCGAGTCTAAGTAACCACATCCCAGAGTCTCTACCTCCATCCCTCCCCCTGAAATGTTGCCACTCTAGCCATAGAAACATGGTGCAATATGAGAAAACTCTACTGCCCGCACTGCACATTTCAGGAAGTTTGAACAGCCTGCCAACACAGCCTGCCGAGCAGTCATTTTGTTCTGTGCACTCCCAGCTACAAGAGCCAACAACATGAAGGAGGCAACAATATTTGTTCAATATCTTCATAAATGATCTGGAGGATGGTATAGATTGCACTCTCAGCAAATTTGTGGATGATACTAAACTGGGAGGAGTGGTAGATACGCTGGAGGGGAGGGATAGGATACAGAAGGACCTAGACAAATTGGAGGATTGGGCCAAAAGAAATCTGATGAGGTTCAATAAGGATAAGTGCAGGGTCCTGCACTTAGGATGGAAGAATCCAATGCACCGCTACAGACTAGGGGCCGAATGGCTAGGCAGCAGTTCTGCGGAAAAGGACCTAGGGGTGACAGTGGATGAGAAGCTGGATATGAGTCAGCAGTGTGCCCTTGTTGCCAAGAAGGCCAATGGCATTTTGGGATGTATAAGTAGGGGCATAGCGAGCAGATCGAGGGACGTGATCGTTCCCCTCTATTCAACATTGGTGAGGCCTCATCTGGAGTACTGTGTCCAGTTTTGGGCCCCACACTACAAGAAGGATGTGGATAAATTGGAGAGAGTCCAGCGAAGGGCAACAAAAATGATTAGGGGTCTAGAACACATGAGGAGAGGCTGAGGGAGCTGGGATTGTTTAGTCTGCAGAAGAGAAGAATGAGGGGGGATTTGATAGCTGCTTTCAACTACCTGAAAGGGGGTTCCAAAGAGGATGGCTCTAAACTGTTCTCAATGGTAGCAGATGACAGAACGAGGAGTAATGGTCTCAAGTTGCAGTGGGGGAGGTTTAGATTGGATATTAGGAAAAACTTTTTCACTATGAGGGTGGTGAAACACTGGAATTCGTTACCTAGGGAGGTGGTAGAATCTCCTTCCTTAGAGGTTTTTAAGGTCAGGCTTGACAAAGCAGTGGCTGGGATGATTTAATTGGGGATTGGTTCTGCTTTGAGCAGGGGGTTGGACTAGATGACCTTCTGGGGTCCCTTCCAACCCTGATATTCTATGATTCTATGAGGCGCCTTTTGATGGACGTCTCTTGCTTGTGCTTCCACTCCTGTATCAGGAAACTGACAGAGCATCCATGAGGTGCTGGTGGACTTTTCAGCAGTATTTTCTGTCTCACCAAAGGTACCTGATAGATTTCCTGATGGATCTGCAGGAGAAGGCAGCAGAGGAGGAGGAGTACCCTGGCACTGCAGACTCCCACTGGCAAATGCTGATGGCATAGCCGCTGATGACCCCTGCGTAGTCTGGTGCTTCTGGTGCAGGGCCACAAGTACAGACAGGTGGGACCATATCATCATGCAGACATATCATCATGTCACTGTATTTGTGACAGTTCTGCCACGGTTCCAAATGGAACTCGGGGAATACTCAGACAAGTAAGTGTTTGTTGCTCAGCAGAAGGGTTGCAGCATCAATTCATATTGTCAAGTAAGCTGATGAATACACCAGCAGGACTGGGTATGAAATGACTTTCCAATCTTTTCTATTTATATTATATTCTGTTGGTGTGAAATTATTCAAGAGGTATACCTGATAATGATCTGCAATTGTTCTGCTTGCATTTTCATGTGGGAGACAGACCGAGTTTGGGGTAGAGCACCTGAGTGGTGTACAGAATGTTTATTTAACAAACCACTCAAATTTAGTTTTTGAACATCATTAATTTCCTGTATCGCTCATTCATCAATAAGATTTTCTGTAGTATTTATTGTGGTATAATGGGTCTTCTCACATTGGTAAATGTCGAAGAAATGGGCCCCAATCAGTTAAGGTCTTGGGGCTAGATTTACAAAGATAGTTAGGCACCTACTGATATAGACTGCTGCCTAGTGGGATTTACAAACATATTTAAGTAGGTTAGGCACCTGAGTCCTATTGAAATCAATGGCAGTTAGGCACTTAACCTGCTTAGTCACTTTTGAAAATCCTACTAATCACCTACCTGGATCTTTAGCCACCCAAATACATTTGCAAATCTTGCCCCTAGTCCTTCTCCTGTTGAAGTCAGTGGTAGTTTTGCCATTGACTTCACCGAAAGTGGAATCAGGTTCTTGTACGTTAGTATTTATTGACTGCAATAAAATCTGATTAATGGGAAAAATAAATTCATTTTCTACTCTGTCATCCACAAAGAGCTGTATTAAATAAAGAAGGTACAAATATCAAGGGCTATCAAGGACTGAAGTTCAATACACAAGTGTTGGCTGCTGAAATTATTGCAGACACTGATTATGTTAAGAAAGGAGGTGGAGTGAAAATTTAACCCCAAATTTACATCAAAACATTTCATGATTTTCTGAGTATTAATATAATGCATCTTAATGCTCAAGCAGAACTCAATGTTTGAGAGGTTGTGTGTCAGTGCTCTATTATGGCTGTGGCTCTTCATTTTTAATAGTTGAATTACTGAACGTACAGCTTATAGAAATATAACAAACCACCCAGGAAAGCATCTTCACCAACTATCACAAAAATGTAAACAAAATAAAAATACTAATCAATAAAATACCTGAAAGCCACAGTCATATTGCTTATGAATATCTTCAGGCATATCCAGAACAGTTTGCAATATAGTGCTGTGTGTCTATAATAATATGTCTTTCGGTACAATCCCAGAGAGTATGCATAGCAATTCAAAATACCAACCCTAATGATTTGCCATTCACTAGTTTGAATTATAAATGCCCCTACCTCCTTTACAGCCATCATAGTCAGATGCACCCAAAATGGTGTTCATAAGCATCAGCACATATTCTACAAATATTTGTGACTATTTTAAAATGAATTGGCTTTAATTGTGTTTTAATTGTGTTTAATTGTAAGTTTTTGGTTGTCACTTTCTATGAATAGTCTAGTAAACAAGCTTTACTAGCACAAATAATCTGCTCAAATTTTGAATTTTAATTTTAAACTCAAATGTATAATATGAAATTTGTGTTCTTGCTAGCTAGTTACACAAGTTAACCAAACAGGGATATGGCACTAAACTATGTGACTTACAGCTGGTCAACACAATGTGATTTTTTTGCATATTCATAGTAAGCTGAGTGTGATCTACCTGCAGGCCGAGAACTACCTCCTGAAGAAATTCAGGAATAATTGAGCATGGGGGTGAAGCATAAATTAGAGAATTCCTTCGTGTGTTCATGGACAATTCATGATCAGAACCCCACACCCAAACTCATTAAAAATCGTGTTGTTAATTAATTCACTGAGCTCTACAGTATATAAAATAGGAGCTGAGTTTCAGAATGAGTCCTTTGTTTATTCAGAAGAGCCCTGAGGTTTGACCATCCACCCTTTCTGCACACCTTCAAATTCTTTACAGAGAGGTTCTTGCCTGTTAAATGTATTATGATTCATTGTCTTCATCTCTAGTGATTTTCCTCACAACTACAGTAGCATTCAGCATTACTAACACAAAATGACATGTGGATCTAAGCCTTGACTCTGAAAGGTGCTGAGGACGTTGCCCCTGATCCATCAAGCACTTAAGCAGAAGCCTAACTTTAAACCTGAGTAGTGTCTCATTAACTTCAGTGAAATTACCCACACGCTTACAGTTATACATAGAATATCAAGGTTGGAAGGGACCTCAAGAGGTCATTTCATCTAACCCCCCTGCTCAAAGGAGGTCCAATCCCCAATTTTTTCCCTAGATCCCTAAATGGCCCCCCTCAGGGACTGAACTTATAACCCTGGGTTTAGCAGGCTAATGCCCAAACCACTGAGCTACCCCTTCGCCTGTGTGCTTAGCTGCATCAGATCCTGATAGCTCAACACCTTGCAGGATCCAGCTAATGTTGACCATTTTCCCATTAGAACTTAAAATAAAGGCTAAGAGCCAGAATGTCCAGTACAATGCAGTTGCTTTGCACTGCAACCCTGGCAACTTTGGAGTGATGTGTCTGACTCTGTGAGGATCACTCCAGTGTAAGGGGGACCCTCCAATGATATAGACATTGTATGGAGGCTCCTTCACCCCACCCACTCCATGCTGCCAGCATAGATGTTATGGTTGGGACACTCCTATTTTGCGCTGTTCCCTGACTGAAGTTTTGGTCCACAGGGGTTGTTTGCAGTCAGGGTATTTTAGAGTAGCTTCAAGGCACACAGTGGCAGCAGGTTTGAAGGAGCACAAAGTAAAGCTTTAGGTGGCTTTTGCAGCACACTGCCCCACAGCTGCATAGTATACAGTGCAGCTGGACCTCATGACCTAGGCCTAAAATAACATGGCATTGCCAGAAACTGAGCAATAATACCTCTTCTTTCTATTTACAGTCAGATCATCCAAAGATGACCATGCATTTCTGTCAATTTTTGAAAAACAGATTAGGGTGGGCGTTGAAATCTTTTAAACAGCTCTAGCCCAAGAAAAATGTCAAGCTCTGAATTCCTGGAATATAGTCTCTATAATGGAAATGCTGACAGATTCTTAATTACAAGACAAGGCCACACAAATGATGTGGCAAACTGGCAATGTGCTCTGTGCTATCATTTATTGCTTCTCTGGGAGAAAGCATCAGGATGCTGGATGCTGGTGTTCTGAGGACAATGGCTTGTATAAAGGCTATTTTATTACTTTAATTTTAGTCTTCCTTTGGACTAGAAATGCTGGAGTACGCACATTTTCTGAAGTAAATTCTGTAGTAACCCCAAAACTGGCTATGTGACAGTAAATGTCATCATAAGTAAGAGATTCTTCTTGAGACCCATACCAAGAATATACAAGCTGATGTGCAATTAATAAAATGAAATAATAAAATACCCCCCGCACCCCCCCACACACACCATTGGTAATTAATGTAACATGGCTAGGAAGCAGATTGTACATTATAAATAAGAATCTACAAGACTTTGCATTTACTGCAATGTTTGATGTATCATGTAGAATAGACTCTACATATATTGGTCCTGATTCTGCAAGCAGATGCTGGGCTGATACTTTCACGTATATGACACCATATTGTCTTCACTGCGGCTTTGTGTATAGGCAAGGGTCTGCTTGCATAGATCCAATTGTAGGATTGGGGCCATTATCTATAGAAATAATTGGAGAACTATAAAATGAAGGTTTCAGAGTAACAGCCATGTTAGTCTGTATTCTCAAAAAGAAAAGGAGTACTTGTGGCACCTTAGAGACTAACCAATTTATTTGAGCATGAGCTTTCGTGAGCTACAGCTCACTTCAAGCTGTAGCTCACGAAAGCTCATGCTCAAATAAATTGGTTAGTCTCTAAGGTGCCACAAGTACTCCTTTTCTTTTTATAAAATGAAGTGTTTTGTGGAAATAATTCTGCAGTAACTAATATAGTGGTGATACAACTTCATTTCATTTGGAATCCCATGATATTACAATTCATGGAAATAATACAATAGTCAACATTATAAATAAGAATTAGAAATGTTGTCCTGGTCACAAGCATTCTCTTTTGTGTCATCACATACCAGCAAAGTGAATTGATACATTTCAGTCCTGTGGGCCTGATCCTCAGGTCTTCCTTAGATTTACTCAGCACAGAACCTAAGGAATGGAGGCTAAAACGGCATAAAGTCACCTCTGGGCTCCCTGATCTTAGTGGTAGCCAGAGTGCAAGGCACTCCATGCCCCTTACTGCTGCTGCCAAGCCCCTAGCACACCCTCTTGCCTCTGTACCCTGTGAAGGGTGAGTCCGGAGAGGACTGCATACAGCCTGTTAAAGCCAACAAGAGTTGGATCAGGCTCTAAGTGCTCACCTGTATCCTATTCTTCCCATTTATGTAATGAAAACCATCTTGATGGTTTTTTCCTTATGTAAATAGACTCTTCACATTTTTTGCTTATCTTTGAGCTCCCTGAATCTCCTTTTGTTCCTTATCTTCACCCGTGTGCTTGGTTCACTTTTTTTACCTATGTGCTCTCATTTGTTACCTCTTCCCTTTACACTTTTCTGTCTTTTCCCCCTGACTGTTCCCAAGACCTGGAATGACAGATTCCTGTGCCAAATTCCTCCATTACATCCTCCCTCCAAACTTACTTTTTCCACCTTGCTTTCTTTTGTTGACTTCTCCTCCTGTGATATCTCCTTCTGCATTATTTCTCTACTTAAAAAATCTGAATTCATGTTACTCCCTATATAATATAGCTCATTTTTGTTTCTTTGAAACCTTATCCCTTCTTTCCCCAACACTATCATTTGTCTCTCAGTCTATCCCTGTGTAATTTAGATTGTAAATTCAAGGCGTGTGTGTTTTAATCTTTATAAAGCATCATACAAAATATTGGTGGTATACGATTATTAATAATAATCAGAGTCAGAACAAAAGAGATTTATTTAAGTCACTTGAAAAGTATATTATGCCTACCAAATAGAAGAGTGGTAAGAGGTACGTCTGCTAATGTATCCAAATGAGTTCCTCTATTTTAATAGCCTCATGAGAGAGAGAAACTAATGAAGCTGTTATTAAGAAAGGAAGGTAGTTGAGTTGGAGAAGACTAAGAAGCAGATGAATCAATATTAAGGTGATCTGTTATACTCTTGCTGAGCTCAGGTTACTCTGCAGTTCCTTAATTAACTAGAGTCTATCTTTTCTCTTCTGCAGCACTTGTACCTCAGTTGTATTTGTATTATACACCAAAAGTTGTTTGTGACATCTAATAAGTAAGTGTTTGAGAAAAGTATAATGATGAATTAATACAAAAGGGAAACACAAATATCCTAAAATGTGCATTCACACAGCCTGATCCAAAGCCCATGGAAGTCATTGGAAAGAATCCAAATGACTTCCCTGAGTTTTGGATAGGCCCCATCATGCACAATATGCATATTCACATGGTCTGTTGTACTCCACATGTGATGGGTGAAATCGTGGACTGCGACAGGGTGCTTGGCAAGAACTGCTGACTCAGCCCTCTGTCACGCCAACTCCCATTAAGGGAAGTAAATTGGAGCTGGCTAGAGAAAACCTGCGCCTAATTGGTGAAAGGGAGACAGCTGCCTGCCCAATTAGCCTGGGAGGAAGGGAGCGGAAGCAGAGGGATAGCTCTTCCCCCCTGGGTGCAGACACTACTACCCAAGCTGTGTATGGTGAAAAGGTGGTGGGAGCACAACCTGTAAATAAATAGCACCAGTGGTTACTGAACGCCAGCGTCTCCGAGTGACTTTGTCAGCACAGCAGGGATAGGAGCAGGAGCCAAGAGGGCCCAGCAGCACCACCCTGCTACATGGACTCATTGACTTTAGTGGAAGTTTTAACATTGACTTCAATGGAAGCCAGGATGTGATCTCGTAACTTCTGGAGAATAACCTTTGCTTCAGGACATTCAGAAAAGGGTCTCTCTCTTTATTTTACTTCTGTCAACCAGGAGGTATATCTTAGTAACTCCACCTTAAGGCACTGATACTGAGATATTGATGTTGACATTCCTCTTGACTAACTATTTTTAACTGGTAACCTCTTCTCTTCTTCCTTTCCTATTCTCCCAAGTCCCTAGTTCTCCTTTCTCTAAATGTATTCTTTAAGAAAAAATAAAATCTGGCTCCCTCAGCACTGATGACAAATTTCATATTTCTAAAATGATTCAAATGAATACTGTACAAATGGTTTCTTTCAAGCAGTTATACATAAGATGTAGCCGAATATGTAATACAAGGATCATCATCTACTGGTATATAAGAACATGTTTTACTATTTCTAAATATGTAGGTCCAATAAAGTTGTTGCACATTTTAAATGGCTGTTGGTATACTGCTTTTAACACAGGGTACTTAATCCCTTCTGGAAAGACAGTGTGGTCTGTCTCTTTCTTCATCATATACTCATCACCACAGTTTCTAGGCATTCTGCAATTAATTGATTGTACCCTGTTCTCATTAATCTTAAAGCTGTTCATGAAGATGGTATAAACACATTCTATACTATTCTTTATAATAAGCATATAACTTTTCCCATACTAATGCTAAAAATAATTCAAGGAATTGTTTAAGTAGGGATAACACTGTTTTATTTAAAGCAGGTCGAAAAATGCGGTTTTAAGTCTTAACATTTTTTAAGTTTTTATTTTCTTCAAAATATTTTATGGGAAATTTGATTTTTTTCAACAAAATTCTACATAAAATGAACATTTTCATTTAATTGACATTTTTGTTTTGATTTTCTAAACCAAAACATAATTTTTTAATCTAGTACTTCTTGCCCTTTTTCCTTTGCTCAGGGATGTTTAAAATGGAAGAGAAAGAAAGGAGAGGGATTTTTTTTTTCATTTTTGAAAATCAGAACTAAATGAAAGCTTCAGTTAGAAACTAAACACATTTTTGTTTAATTTCTATTGTTTCACTGAGCAGCTGAAAATTTTGTCAAAATTGGTCTGTGAAACATTTTGACAAGGCTTCATTTTTCCATAAAAATAGATTTAATAAAATTTCATATTTTTCTACATTTTAGAATCTACCAGATGATGTATTTGTGTTACAATAATCAATATTTTAAAAAGGAAGAGAAAGACATTACATCTGCCAATACCTCATTGACGTGTTTAGGGCTCTGGGAGGTGAAATTTTAATAAGATACCAAGCACAAACCCAACATAGTTTTAAATTTGGTGATCAGCACACATACAGTCCAGTTTGTCAATGATCAAATGCTTCATTACACCTTTTAAAGCATGTACATGTAAGTTAGTGAGATGTAAATTGTGTTTGACATACTGAGAATAATAGTGACAAAAATGTATTTGAAACACAAATGCTTCAAGAGCTAGCATTCACAAGCTTATTTACAGTAGGCAAACAATTTATTTACACAATATGAGTGAAACTAAAGACATTGATTACAAATGTATAATGGAAACAAGCTCAATTTTATGTTAGGAGCTTCCTTCAGTGAGATGTATACTATGTACCAGATCCTCAGCTGGCATAAATCAGTATTTTCACTAGGTATGGATATGGTTCAACATCTTCTTACTATTAGTTGTGCCTCTCTGGCAAACCATCTCATCAGTTAGGATCTACATGTGTTTTACTGCAATAGTTACATAAATTCAAAATGTGATTTTTGTTGTTGCTAGTGGTTTTCTTGCAATAGAGAGAAATATTCTATTCAGTTTTTTTGTTAATCATATTATATGCCTATCAAGACATACATGCTTCATGGGACAACACTCATTTCTGTATCTCTACTGTTCATGAATATAAAAAGAAGGAAATATATTAGAAAATATAAATGGAATTGCCAGTGTCACTGCTTTGGATGGATTGCACCTTTGACGCCTCTTGGTCTCTCCAAGTGCACCCCTTCTAGGTCTCAGGCTGTCACAGGAGTCCCTCACTTTCCATCCAGGTGTTGGTTGGCAGTTCCATGTGTCTTAACTATGATCACCTTTGCACATGTGACTTGAGCTCATTTTTGTTTCCTCCAAGACTGACAGTGGTAATTCGTGACCAAACAGCTTCCTTAAAGTAAAGTGTTGTTTATTTAGAACAAAAGCATTTTAGAGAAAGCGTATCTCAAAACCAATAGAACGTACTGTATCTGTATCTATTCTTCCCTAAGGCTTACCATTCCTTGGATGTGGGAGGCCCAATTCTTTCAGATTCCTCAACAGTGCCAGCCTGTGCCTGCTTGTCTGCCTAGACAGCTGCTCACAAGTGAACCCCTTGCTATTCTCCCTCTCCGAGAATCTTTTTAACTCTTTAGTCTTCTTTTGCTTTCTAGTCCCCCACCTGGCAAAACAAGGTTTACAGCTTTTGGAGACAAGATACAGAACATTTTAATCTAACAGCTGGCTGCTATTGTCTTTCTAAGGTGTACCTACATATTCTTATCTGGGAAGCTTTCCTGTATAGTTCCCATTGAAATCAAGCACTATTGACATATAAAAAACATCCACTAACCCCCATACAAGTGAGATCAGTACATTCACACTGGAAAATATTATAACCCAGAATAGAATAACTTCCCCTCACTGACCTGGTCACTGTACAATGTACATCCTATTATTGCATATTACTAGCCATAGATTAACCCATAGCAATTCCTACCATATTCATAACCTTATTACATTTCAGCTCCATTTTTTTCACAACCAGTAAATAAATCTGTATGTAACCATGCAAGACTGAAACACATTACAGGGCTTTCATGGGTTCAGTTGCTAATCTCATATTTTAATGTGACACCTAAATTTCACATTTACAAATAAAACAAAATCTAAAATAGCAGAAATAATAAACATCACTAATGTTATCCTGGGTTTCTCTTAATGAGACCTCCAAAGAAGTGATCACATTGCAAACTATGTTGAAGATAGCATCACAGTGGAAGGCTAATCTTTTTTATAGCTTTCTCCCCATCTTATAGCCTGCAGTAACTGACATGCCTCTACTTATCAGAATCAGTCTGGGAAATCTTTAGTGTTCTCTTGATGAGTACAAGAATGGCCATTAAAATGTTAAAACAAATTAGCATTACCATAGTATTATAGATATTCCCTATACTTAGTACACTTTTCACACCAGAAATACTGATAAGTGGGCCTTATTCTGCCCTTTTTACACCAGTGGAAATCTGCAGTAATTCCACCAAATTCATCTGAGTTACATTGGTGTCAAACTGGTATACCTGATACAGAATCAGGCCCTGTATCGGTTGTATGCTAAAAATATTAGAAAAAAGAACAAATAATTAGTCCTAGTATTTGTTATCATGTAGCCAACTGAATCACTCAAAAATAGGCTCAGGCGGACTATGTTATGAACTACGATTCGAAGGCTGGTGTTTGGAAAGTGATCACACCTAAAGGTTAAATCCTGTGGTCAGGGAAGTTTTCATGCTTACTTCCCAATGTTCAGTGGATCTCTGTACACAAGCAGGGCAGCACAATTTCTAACAATTTCCTATGGATCTGGCTGTGAGAGGGACAGTTTTACAGATCTGCACTTCAGAAACACGTGTTTAGGGCTTAACAGCGAATCCTGTATCTAGGGGGATACTTAAGTATGATATCTTTGTTCAAGGTGTTTTATTGTGTCTGCTAAATATGGAACATGCTTGATGTCACTACCTGAAGTCATAGTGACAGATTCTGCTCCCCTACTCCCACTGAGTTGTACCTTACTCTGCTACCTCTTCATTTTAATTGGACAACTTCTGGAGAGAGGGTGGCAGAACTAACACATAATAATCTTCCTTATTTGGAACAGCATTTTTAAGCAGATTTTTTTTCCTTTTTGCTGAAATTTCAGGATTCCAGCAGATAACTATAAAGGATTATTCCTTGATCCCAAATAATATATTAAAAATATAGCACAAATAAGACAACATGCAGGATACTTCTCTGGATAGTCATGTTTATGTTCACCAGGTATTAGAAGGAAAGCATTGGGAACACTTCTAGCATTTATTGAACAGAAAGCATGGCATATTTTTAGCTGTGTGGAATGCAACAAGATCCTCCATGTCAGTGCTATCTTGTTGTATGCTACCATAGAACAGGTAAGTGTTGTGTGACATGCCTTTCATGTCAAGGAAATGCATGCCATAGGTCACTAAATGCACCACCCACTTCTGACCCTTCAGAAAAGCATTTTGTATTTTGTTCTTTTCTCTGATATACAGTTTGTTTTTCATAATCTGTTCCCATTTTTGCAACCTACACTTTGACCTCATCATGGCCATTATAAGTGTTTTCTTCTGATCTAAACTGGACCTGATTCTAGCTGAGTGTTCCTTCTTATCTGTGCATTGCTGTGCTGTTGAAGATTGTTGAGTTCTGGTTTGAGGCACAGAAGTGCAATTTCCCTTTTAAACAGACGGATCCTCATGGGAGCTGTGACAAGTTGTAGGTGGTTGTTTGTTGGTTTTTTTTTTTTAGAATGATCTCCATTAAGAGGTTGCTCAGAATGATCATCAGATGCTTAGCTGCAGATATTTCATTAAGACATTTGCTTTCAAACATAAACTTATATACAAAAAACTATGTTAAAAGAACATGGAAGAAATAGAATTTGGTCATGTAGTTAAAGACTTTATCAAAATGCATATGCACAAGAGGGCTAACTTAAGGTTGTACAGGCAACTTTAATTCTCGCATTTGCTAACTTTCGAGTGTTTGACTTGCCATCTTAATGATCTTTTAGTGCAGTGAAATTTAATTCTCTTGTGTGTCTAATTTCCTAGGTTTTTAGAAGAGCAAACTGAAAAATCAGAAATTCTATCATGTGGCAGCATATTGACATCCACTTTGTTCATCAGCAGGGTAGAAATCTTTAGGTCCACTGCACAGACCTCTGCAACTGGAGCTAACAGTTACTGATTGCAGCAGTAGGTTGAAATCATCTATGTGGCTCAGCTCTAGAGGGGAATGAGACACAGCCAGAGTGTTTCACAAATATTTGCTGACAGCAGAGGAATGGTGGGACTCTGGAATCTTGGGTTCTATTCCAAGCTGTGGATGGGAGTGTGCTCTCAGGGGCATGGACTCTTCCACCTATTTCCCCCATTCTTATAGTGGGAATTGTCGGGCAAAGGTGGTGGAGTAGCATTGTACATCAATGATGAGGTAGAATGTAAAGAAATAAGAAGCGATAGAATGAATAAGACAGAGTCCGCCTGGGCAAAAATCACATTGGGGAAGAAAACTACTAGAGCCTCCCCTGTGATAGTGCTTGGGGTGTGCTATAGACTGCCAGGATCTAATCTGGATATGGCTAGAGCCCTCTTTAATGTTTTTATTGAAGTAAAAACTAATGGAAACTGCGTGATCATGGTAGACTTTAACTTCCCAGATACAGACTGGAGGACAAGTGCTAGTAATAATAATAGGGCTCAGATTTTCCTAGATGCAATAGCTGATGGATTCCTTCATCAAATAGTTGCTGAACCGACAAGAGGGGATGCCATTTTAGATTTGGTTTTGGTGAGTAGTGACGACCTCATAGAAGAAATGGTTGCAGGGGACAACCTTGGTTCAAGTGATCATGAGCTAATTCAGTTCAAATTGAATGGAAGGATAAACAAAAATAAATCTGCAACTAGGGTTTTTTATTTCAAAAGGGCTGACTTTCAAAAATTGAGGAAATTAGTTAGGGAAGTGGATTGGACTGAAGAACTTATGGATCTAAAAAGGTAGAGGAGGCCTGGGATTACTTTAAATCAAAGCTGCAGAAGCTATCGGAAGCCTGCATCCCAAGAAAGGGGGAAAAAACTCACAGGCAGGGGTTGTAGACCAAGCTGGATGAGCAAGCATCTCAGAGAGGTGATTAAAAAAAGCAGAAAGCATACAGGGAGTGGAAGATAGGAGGGTTCAGCAAGGAAAGCTACCTTATTGAAGTCAGAACACGTAGGGATAAAGTGAGACAGGCTAAAAGTCAAGTAGAGTTGGACCTTGCAAAGGGAATTAAAACCAATAGTAAAAGGTTCTATAGCCATATAAATAGGAAGAAAACAAAGAAAGAAGAAGTGGGACAGCTAAACACTGAGGATGGAGTGGAGGTCAAGGATAATCTAGGCATGGCCCAATAGCTAAACAAATACTTTGCCTCAGTCTTTAATGAGGATCTTAGAGATAATGGTAGCATGACAAATGGGAATGAGGATATGGAAGTAGATATTATCATATCTGAGGTAGAAGCGAAACTCATACAGCTTAATGGGACTAAATCGGGGCCCCAGATAATCTTCATCCAAGAATATTAAAGGAAATGGCACATGAAATTGCAAGCCCATTAGCAGGAATTATTAATGAATCTGTAAACTCAGGAGTTGTACCGTATGATTGGAGAATTGCTAACATAGTTCCTACTTTTAAGAAAGGAAAAAGAAGTGATCCGAATAGCTACAGACGTGTTAGTTTGACATCTATAGTATGCAAGGTCTTGGAAAAAATTTTGAAGGAGAAAGTAGTTAAGGACATTGAGGTCAATGGGACAAAATACAAGATGGTTTTACAAAAGGTAGATCATTCCAAACCAACCTGATCTCCTCCTTTGAGAAGGTAACAGATTTTTTAGACAAAGGAAACGCAGTGGATCTAATTTATCTAGATTTCAGTAAGGTGTTTGATACCGTGCCACATGGAGAATTATTAGTTAAATTGGAAAAGATGGGGATCAATATGAAAATTGAAAGGTGGATAAGGAATTGGTTAAAGGGGAGACTACAGCGGGTCATACTGAAAGTTGAACTGTCAGGCTGGAGGGAGGTTACCAGTGGAGTTCCTCAGGGATCAGTTTTGGGACCAATCTTATTTAATCTTTTTATTACTGACCTCGGCACAAAAAGTGGGAATGTGCTAATAAAGTCTGCGGATGATACAAAGCTGGGAGGTATTGCCAATTTAGAGAAGGACCGGGATATCATACAGGAGGATCTGGATGACCTTGTAAAATGGACTAATAGCAATAGGATGAAATTTAATAATGAGAAGTGTAAGGTCATGCATTTAGGGATTAATAACAAGAATTTTAGTTGTAAGCTGGGGACGCATCAATTAGAAGTAACGGAGGAGGAGAAGGACCTTGGAGTATTGGTTGATCATAGGATGACTATGAGCCGCCAATGTGATTTGGCTGTGAAAAAAGCTAATGCGGTCTTGTGATGCATCAGGCGAGGTATTTCCAGTAGAGATAAGGAGGTGTTAGTACTGTTATACAAGGCACTGGTGAGACCTCACCTGGAATACTGTGTGCAGTTCTGGTCTCCCATGTTTAAGAAGGATGAATTCAAACTGGGACAGATACAGAGAAGGGCTACTAGGATGATCCGAGGAATGGAAAACCTGTCCTATGAAAGGAGACTCAAGGAGCTTGGCTTGTTTAACCTAACCAAAAGAAGGCTGAGGGGAGATATGATTGCTCTCTATAAATATATCAGAGAGATAAATACCAGAGAGGGAGAGGAATTATTTAAGCTCAGTACCAATGTGGACACAAGCACAAATGGATATAAACTGGCCATCAGGAAGTTTAAACTTGAAATTAGACGAAGGTTTCTAAGCACTAGAGGAGTGAAGTACTGGAACAGCCTTCCAAGGAGAGCAGTGGGGGCAAAAGACCTGTCTGGTTTCAAGATTAAACTCGATACGTTTATGAAGGAGATGGTATGATGGGATAACATGATTTTGACAATTAATTGATCTTTAACTATTCATGGTAAATAGGCCCAGTGGCCTGTGATGGAATGTTAGATGGGGTGGGATCCGAGTTACTACAGAGAATTCTTTCCTGGGTATCTGGCTGGTGAATCTTGCCCACATGCTCAGGGTTCAGCTGTTCGCCATATTTGGGGTCAGGAAGGAATTTTCTTCCAGGGCAGACTGGAGGAGGCCCTGCGGGTTTTTCGCCTTCTTCTGCAGCATGGGGCATGGGTCACTTGCTGGAGGATTCTCTGCACCTTGAAGTCTTTAAACCACGATTTGAGGACTTCAATAGCTCAGACATAGGTGAGAGGTTTATTGCAGGAGTGGGTGGGTGAGATTTGGTGGCCTGCATTGTGCAGGAGTTCAAACTAGATGATCATAATGGTCCCTTCTGACCTTAATATCTGTGAATCTATGAAAACCTCAGTGTTACCGGCCCAGCTTCTAACAAGGATGTGTGAACTCCCCATTATTAAATATGCTACTGAAAGGGGTGTCCTTTAACTACCTGGGCCAAATCTTCAGCTTGTGTAAATTGGCATAACTCCATTAATTTCGCTGGAACTACACTGATTTACACCAGTTAAGGATCTTAGTGGATCTAATTCTGCACCAGTTTACAAAATGTGGTTTACATGGGATATAAATCTAGATAAACTTTGGCTCAGATTGTCCCTCATTTGATAGATGTTTAATTGCAAGATGATCAGATGGATAAAATGTAAAGTATATTTATTATTATACATGTTCTATTGACATATTTAATTACAAATAAAAAAGTTCAGTGTTGGTAAAGAGCAGTGGTCACAGAAGTTTGCTTAGTGCTTCCCTGTGATACAGTAATGCTCCTGACAGGCACTATTTCAGATTACATTAGCTATTTCATTGCAGATGAACAGCAGGTTGCCACTTCCTTGGCCTTTTCTAATATTTTCAGATTCTTACCTAGTGTTCTCTCTCCTCTTGGGGGGCCCATGTCAGGAAACAAGTAAGCAGGTGGAAAATTCAAGCACAAAAGGATGATGTAGGCAGACCTTTTCGATGAGTAATTAGATTTTTTTTTGTTAATTATTTTCAGTTGCATGGTTGGAGCAGTAGGTAGAGTCAAATGTTTGTGCTGTGAAAGCAGAAAGCAGCTCCTAAGTTGTTACACTGCAAGATGATTCATAATCATTCACAATATTCGTCAAGGAATTTGAGAAGGAAATATGGTTCATATCCAGCATGGGTTATTTTCTGTGGATCCAGACCTGGAGGAATAAGCAATATACCTGTAAAATTGTTTTGATCTTGTGAAAGTGTGATCAAACATAAGGAAGGTTACCTTGATCCCACCATGTACTCAGGGACCAGAGCAGCTGCACAGCCAGATTACTGTTTCTGGGTATGGTGATTTACCTCATGCGGCCCTCTGCTACTTCATACCAGTCTTGTGCAAGACTCGCTCATCACACCCCTGTTTCTGGGTAGTCAGTATTGCTTAATAGAAAAATATGTATGCATTAAATATAACACTTGTATTAAATTAGTGAATAGCTTATCTCTAAGCTTACATTTTGTATACCTTCGAACAATCTAAAGCAGTGGTTTTCAACATTTTTTCATCTGTGGACGACTAAAAAATTGCAAAAGGAGGTGCAGACCCCTTTGGAAATCTTAGACATAATTTGGGGACCCCCAGGTGTCCACGGACCACAGGTTGAAAACCACTGTTCTATGGTAATGACAGTCTTTTGCAGGCCCCTTAGACATAGGCCACGTCTACACTTTCCAGTAGAATCGCACTGCTGCAATCGATGCAGCAGGTGTCAATTTAGCGGGCCTGGTGAAGACATGCTAAATTGATGGGAGAGCGCTCTCCCATCAATTTGTGTACTCCACCTCCCTAAGAAGAGTAAGGGAAGTTGGCGGGAGAGCGTCTCCCATCAACCCTACACAGTGTAGATGCCGCGGTAAGTGGATCTAGCTACGTCGACTTCAGTTACATTATTCACATAACTGAAGTAGTGTAACTTAGATTGATTTACTGTGGTAGTATAGACCAGCCTATAGTTTGCGGACTCTCAGAGGTCTGCGGAGCACAGGTTGAAAACCACTGATCTAAAGCAACAAACTTTGCTTGCTTGAATTATACTTGTAGTCCAAATTGTAAACACCTGGTTAACCTGTGTTTACAGTGGGGAGACACTGATGAACCTAAAGTATAGCAATCTTATCTGACCCTAGTATATTATTTTTGGTGTAATCTTTCTTTAAGTATCTGCTTACACTATGAACTCGGTAAAATGCTCAATGGCACTAATATAAATAAAGAGAGAAAGGAATGGAATGAACTGTTTACCCAAAATAGTGATAGAAGCATATAAACAGAAATGAAAATCAACTCTCCGGTTACTCTTATTTTGCTATCTTTGATAGCAATATAAGTGAATGATCTTTGAAAATCAGCATCTAAGGATGTTTTCTATTCAACTTTAAATTTAATATAACAAAATGTAAAGTGAATTTGCTGATGGATAAGAATAAGATATAAATCCTTTCTTTTGGATTTTGTCTTTTCATGTACCCAGGAAAGTAAACACGAAAAGAGGCTAAATATCTGAATACCTAGTATGTGCAAACAACCAAAGGTTTATATTTTAACTAAAGCAAAAGAGGTAATTCTCCAGGACCTGACAGCGGACTTTCATTTGTCTGCCCATCACATTCAACTCCCTTTTAAATACTCTAGGCTTCTTAGGGGCATGTCCGCACTGCAACTGGGATGTGTGATTCCCAGTGCGGGTAAACGGACTTGTGCTAGCTCTGCTCAAGCTAGTACACTAAAAATAACAGGGTGCTAGCTCGACATATGGCATAGGTGGTGCCTCAGGCTAGTTGCCTGAGCTTGGACTTGGGGGGGCTTGGGCTTGGGCTACTAGCCATAATGTCCACACTGATGTTTTTAGTATGCTAGCTCAAACAGATCAAGTGTGAGTCTGTCTACCTATGCTGGGAATCACAGTGTAGACATACACTACTCTTCGCTTTCTTGACCTTCCTATTCTCAGCACACTACTGTTTCAAGCTGCTAATTTATCTCATTTGAGCTATTCCATACTTACTGCCTTCCTATCCTTTTGAAACCTTTTGCATTTTAAACTCCCATGTAAGTATCAGATTGACTTCACTGGGACGACTCTTGTTAGTAACGGCTTGTGAAGTCAGCCCCAGTTGATTTCAGCCCAATGTGCAAAATAGAATGCCAGTGCCAGCATTAATGCATCTCCACTTCTTACCTGTTCTTTCCTGTATTCTACTACCCTCTAGTAGTTCAATGTCTATTTTTCATGTGTATCTACATTTTTAACTATTTGATCAGCTCGAGCAGTAACTGAAAGTTCTAATGGCTGTTCTGAGGCACATGAAATGAGTTTGTGGTCTAAGTCCAGTTCCTAGTTGTCCACCCTATAAAAGTCACGGTCATAATTGGCACTATTTTTATTACTGGTATACTACTATTTATATTATGGTAGCATCCACAATGTGCTATGCACTGATCAAGCATAAAGTGTGATACACTATCTGCCTATATTCCCTGTCCTCTGCCCTGAAGGACTCATCATCCAGGAGACCTTTGTCATTTTCAGCTGAGAGGCCAAAGAATGAATGATATTAAAGATGAAATATTCTCTCTCCTTCATATGTAGTCTTTCTAAAACAGGGCAAAGGCACATAGATGATGCAGTTTGCATTGCAACTGCCAATGCTATTCCTCTAGCTAGTTGCTAGAGGGACTTCAGTCACCATGACACTCAGTCCTTCACCTTTCACCAGAAATGAATTCGTGTTTGAAGCATGCAGGAGAGGTTGCCTGGCAGGTGTTAGTAACGTCTGTATTTTCATGTCAATATAGATTTTTTTTTTAAAGTGACTTGGTTAGGCTTTTCAATGACATGATTTTTTTTTTATTTTTTCCCCTCGTTTTCATTATGCAATCATTGTGGATTATTTAGGGATCTCTGCTACCCTTCACTGAACGGGGCTGGTTCAGAAGATGCTGTGAAACCTACAGTTGCTCAGGCCCCACAGGTCATGGAGACCCTAAAACTAGCACAATATTTACTGTTTCAGTGCCATGTGATGTGAAATACCGTATGAGACACTATGAGCTGGAAGTGTTCTCTAATTATGACAACTTGACTTTTCTAGATAATCAAGACATCTGCCTGTCATGGTGCTGGCTGGGGCAAAATGTAGGAAACTGCCATTCATTATATTCTAAGCCCTGGTCTACACTAGGACTTTAGATCGAATTTAGCAGCGTTAAATCGATTTAAACCTGCACCCGTCCACACAATGAAGCCCTTTATTTCGACTTAAAGGGCTCTTAAAATCGATTTCCTTACTCCACCCCTGACAAGTGGATTAGCGCTTAAATCGACGTTGCCGGCTCGAATTTGGGGTACTGTGGACACAATTCGATGGTATTGGCCTCCGGGAGCTATCCCAGAGTGCTCCATTCTGACCGCTCTGGACAGCGCTCTCAACTCAGATGCACTGGCCAGGTAGACAGGAAAAGAACCGCGAACTTTTGAATCTCATTTCCTGTTTGGCCAGCGTGGCAAGCTGCAGGTGACCATGCAGAGCTCATCAGCAGAGGTGACCATGATGGAGTCCCAGAATCGCAAAAGAGCTCCAGCATGGACTGAACGGGAGGTACGGGATCTGATCGCTGTTTGGGGAGAGGAATCCGTGCTATCAGAACTCCGTTCCAGTTTTCGAAATGCCAAAACCTTTCTGAAAATCTCCCAGGGCATGAAGGACAGAGGCCATAACAGGGACCCGAAGCAGTGCCGCGTGAAACTGAAGGAGCTGAGGCAAGCCTACCAGAAAACCAGAGAGGCGAACGGCCGCTCTGGGTCAGAGCCCCAAACATGCCGCTTCTATGATGAGCTGCATGCCATTTTAGGGGGTTCAGCCACCACTACCCCAGCCGTGTTGTTTGACTCCTTCAATGGAGATGGAGGCAATACAGAAGTAGGTTTTGGGGACGAAGAAGATGATGATGAGGAGGTTGTAGATAGCTCACAGCAAGCAAGCGGAGAAACCGGTTTTCCCGACAGCCAGGAACTGTTTCTCACCCTAGACCTGGAGCCAGTACCCCCCGAACCCACCCAAGGCTGCCTCCTGGACTCAGCAGGCGGAGAAGGGACCTCTGGTGAGTGTACCTTTTAAAATGCTATACATGGTTTAAAAGCAAGCATGTGAAAGGATTACTTTGCCCTGGCATTTGCGGTTCTGCCTTTGCAAAAGGTTTCTGGGGAGGGCAGCCTTATTTCGTCCTTCATGGTAGGACACTTTACCACTCCAGGCCAGCAACACGTACTGGGGAATCACTGTAGAACAAAGCATTGCAGTGTATGTTTGCTGGCATTCAACCAAAATCCGTTCACGCGGTGGGAGGAGGCAAAATGCGACCTTGTAACGAAAGCACATGTGCTATGTATGTAATGTTAACTTTCAAGGTTTACCCTGAAAGAGTGTAGCCACTGTTTTATAAAATGTGTCTTTTTAAATACCGCTGTCCCTTTTTTTTTCTCCACCAGCTGCATGTGTTTCAATGATCACAGGATCTTCTCCTTCCCAGAGGCTAGTGAAGCTTAGAAAGAAAAAAAAACGCACTCGCGATGAAATGTTCTCCGAGCTCATGCTGTCCTCCCACACTGACAGAGCACAGACGAATGCGTGGAGGCAAATAATGTCAGAGTGCAGGAAAGCACAAAATGACCGGGAGGAGAGGTGGAGGGCTGAAGAGAGTAAGTGGCAGGCTGAAGAGAGTAAGTGGCGGGCTGAAGACAGGGCTGAAGCTCAAAGGTGGCGGCAGCATGATGAGAGGAGGCAGGATTCAATGCTGAGGCTGCTGCAGGACCAAACCAGTATGCTCCAGTGTATGGTTGAGCTGCAGCAAAGGCAGCTGGAGCACAGACTGCCACTGCAGCCCCTCTGTAACCAACCGCCCTCCT
This sequence comes from Caretta caretta, assembly GCF_965140235.1. Classification (NCBI taxonomy): domain Eukaryota; kingdom Metazoa; phylum Chordata; order Testudines; family Cheloniidae; genus Caretta; species Caretta caretta. The sequence continues at coordinate 202,952,075 of NC_134207.1, read as the reverse complement.
CCCCAAGTTCCATAGCCTCCACACCCAGACGCCCAAGAACACGGTGGGGAGGCCTCCGGCCAACCAGCCACTCCCCCACAGAGGATTGCCCAAAAAAAAGAAGGCTGTCATTCAATAAATTTTAAAGTTGTAAACTTTTAAAGTGCTGTGCTTAAAGTGCTGTGTGGCATTTTCCTTCCCTCCTCCACCACCCCTCCTGGGATACCTTGGTAGTCATCCCCCTATTTGTGTGATGAATGAATAACGAATGCATGACTGTGAAGCAGCAATGACTTTATTGGCTCTGCAAGCAATGATTAAAGGGAGGAGGGGAGGGTGGTTAGCTTACAGGGAAGTAGAGTGAACCAAGGGGCGGGGGGGTTCATCAAGGAGAAACAAACAGAACTTTTACACCGTAGCCTGGCCAGTCATGAAACTGTTTTTCAAAGCTTCTCTGATGCGTACCGCGCCCTCCTGTGCTCTTCTAACCGCCCTGGTGTCTGGCTGCGCGTAACCAGCAGCCAGGCGATTTGCCTCAACCTCCCACCCCGCCATAAACGTCTCCCCCTTACTCTCACAGATATTGTGGAGCACACAGCAAGCAGTAATAACAGTGGGAATATTGGTTTCGCTGAGGTCTAAGCGAGTCAATAAACTGCGCCAGCGCGCCTTTAAACGTCCAAATGCACATTCTACTACCATTCTGCACTTGCTCAGCCTGTAGTTGAACAGCTCCTGACCACTGTCCAGGCTGCCTGTGTACGGCTTCATGAGCCATGGCATTAAGGGGTAGGCTGGGTCCCCAAGGATACATATAGGCATTTCAACATCCCCAACAGTTATTTTCTGGTCTGGGAATAAAGTCCCTTCCTGCAGCTTTTGAAACAGACCAGAGTTCCTGAAGATGCGAGCATCATGCACCTTTCCCGGCCATCCCACGTTGATGTTGGTGAAACGTCCCTTGTGATCCACCAGAGCTTGCAGCACTATTGAAAAGTACCCCTTGCGGTTTATGTACTCGGCGGCTTGGTGCTCCGGTGCCAAGATAGGGATATGGGTTCCATCTATAGCCCCACCACAGTTAGGGAATCCCATTGCAGCAAAGCCATCCACTATGACCTGCACATTTCCCAGGGTCACTACCCTTGATATCAGCAGATCTTTGATTGCGTGGGCTACTTGCATCACAGCAGCCCCCACAGTAGATTTGCCCACTCCAAATTGATTCCCAACTGACCGGTAGCTGTCTGGCGTTGCAAGCTTCCACAGGGCTATCGCCACTCGCTTCTCAACTGTGAGGGCTGCTCTCATCTTGGTATTCATGCGCTTCAGGACAGGGGAAAGCAAGTCACAAAGTTCCAGGAAAGTGCCCTTACGCATGCGAAAGTTTCGCAGCCACTGGGAATCGTCCCAGACCTGCAACACTATGCGGTCCCACCAGTCTGTGCTTGTTTCCCGAGCCCAGAATCGGCGTTCCACAGCATGAACCTGCCCCATTAGCACCATGATGCATGCATTGTCAGGGCCCATGCTTTCAGAGAAATCTGTGTCCATGTCCTGATCACTCACGGGACCGCGCTGACGTCGCCTCCTCGCCCGGTATCGCGTTGCCATGTTCTGGTGCTGCATATACTGCTGAATAATGCGTGTGGTGGTTAATGTGCTCCTAATTGCCAAAGTGAGCTGAGCGGGCTCCATGCTTGCCGTGGTATGGCGTCCGCACAGAAAAAAGGCGCGGAACGATTGTCTGCCGTTGCTCTGACGGAGGGAGGGGCGACTGACGACACGGCTTACAGGGTTGGCTTCAGGGAGCTAAAATCAACAAAGGGGGTGCCTGTACATCAAGGAGTATTTCAGGCAGGACTGCACGGAGGGTTCCAATAAGAAATGGTGCACCTAAGTTATCGTTGTTATTGGAACAAGGAGGTTAGCCTGGCCTCTGATTGATACATGGCTAGATTTACCTCGCTGCACCTTCTCTGTGAGTGACTGCAGTGTGACCTAGAGGAATGAGTCCCCTAGACAGGGGAGGAGGCAAATGAGTACAAAACAAATCTGGTCTATTTCTTGTTTTGACCCACTCCATCTATCTTTTACATCTTTGGCTGGCAGCAGACGGTGCAGAAGGACTGCATGCCATCCACATCTCATGGCTGCTTGGCAGAAGATGGTACAGTACGCCTGCTAGCCATCCCCATCTCTTGCCTGCCTGGCAGAAGATGGTGCAATACGACTGCTAGCAATCCTCATCTCTTGCCTGCCTGGCAGAAGATGGTACAGTACGACTGCTAGCAGTCCGTATCGCCTGCCTGCTCACCATAAGACGGTTCAATAGGACTGACTGCAGGACTAAAGAGAATGACCTGGTCAAGTCACTCCAAATTTAGTCCCTGCGCCCATGTCTGCCCAGGCGCTCCCAGCCGACGCGGCCAGGAGCACCTCGGACACGATGAGGACGACTACCAATCGTATTGCACCGTCTGCTGCCAGAAGGCAAGGGGTTGCTGCTACTGTGCAGCAAAGCCGTACCGCGTCTGCCAGCACCCAGGAGACATAGGGTGACGGTTACCTGAGCGGGCTCCATGCTTGCTGTGGTATGGCGTCTGCACAGGTAACTCAGGAAAAAAGGCGCGAAATGATTGTCTGCCCTTGCTTTCACGGAGGGAGGGAGGGAACGGGGGCCTGACGACATGTACCCAGAACCACCCGCGACAATGTTTTAGCCCCATCAGAGCGCTCCATTGTGACTGCTCTGGACAGCACTCTCAGATGCCCGATTGTTTGCCATTGCTCTGACGCTGGGAGGGGCGCTTACAGGGTTGGCTTCAGGGAGCTAAAATCAACAAAGGGGGTGGCTTTACATCAAGGAGTATTTCAGGCAGGACTTCACAGAGGGTTCCAATAAGAAATGGTGCACCTAAGTTATTGTCCTTATTGGAGCAAGAAGGTTAGCCTGGCCTCTGATTGATACATGGCTAGATTTACCTCGCTGCATCTTGACTGCAGTGTGATCTAGAAGAATGAGTCCCCTAGACAGGGGAGGGGGGGGAAGCAAATGAGTACAAAACAAATCTGGTCTATTTCTTGTTTTGACCCACTCCATCTATCTTTTACATCTTTGGCTGGCAGCAGACGGACTGCATGCCATCCACATCTCATGACTGCTCGGCAGAAGATGGTACAGCACGACTGCTAGCAGTCCGTATCGCCTGCCCGCTCACCATAAGACGGTTCAATAGGACTGACTGCAGGACTAAAGAGAATGACCTGGTCAAGTCACTCCAAATTTAGTCCCTGTGCCCATGTCTGCCCAGGCGCTCCTGATCGACCTCACAGAGGCGACCAGGAGCACCTCAGACATGACGATGACGGCTACCAGTCGTACTGTACCGTCTGCTGCCACAAGGCAAGGGGTTGCTGCTACTGTGTAGCAATGCCGTACCGCGTCTGCCAGCACCCAGGAGACATAGGGTGACGGTTACCTGAGCGGGCTCCATGCTTGCCATGGTATGGCGTCTGCACAGGTAACTCAGGAAAAAAGGCGCGAAATGATTGTCTGCCCTTGCTTTCACGGGGGGAGGGAGGGAACGGGAGGCTGACGATATGTACCCAGAACCACCCGCGACAATGTTTTAGCCCCATCAGGCATTGGGATCTCAACCCAGAATTCCAATGGGCAGCGGAGACTGCGGGAACTGTGGGATAGCTACCCACAGTGCAACGCTCCGGAAGTCGACGCTTGCCTCGGTACTGTGGAAGCGCTCCGCCGAGTTAATGCACTTAATGCACTTAGAGCATTTACTGTGGGGACACACACACTCGAATTTATAAAACCGATTTCTAAAAAACCGACTTCTATAAATTCGACCTTATTCCGTAGTGTAGACATACCCTAACTCTCTCCACAAACGCACACACAAGTTGTGGACAAATTACTTTGTCTCTCTCCTGACACCCCTTCTTCTCCACTGTACCCTGACTTGCCCGATATAGGAGTTTGGGGCAGATGGAGGGAGAAAGTGACAGACTGAATCTTTCCTCTTACAAACACAACTTGATGTGAGCTATTTCACAAATTGCAAGGGCCTCAGATTTACCTCTACTTTAGCAAAGGGGCCTTTCTGGTGCCCATGGTAAGTATGTGAAACCTAGTTTGGACTGAGATCTGCACCCGACTTGGGAGACAATATTCAGCGATTAAGAGAAATGAAATGTTACTTACAGTGTAACACCTATTTAAGTTGGAGTATATAGGCATAGTCTATGAGACCTTGGATACTTTCATCTGAGGGGACAAAGAAACAATTTTGACACAGGGAAGTAACAATGGCTCAAATTTTCAGTTTGCATAGTTTTTAATACTAAGGTACCCTGCTTCTGCCTGGTGCGAATGAGAATCTACACTAATCTACCATCCATCTGAAGTTCAGTCAGTCAACTATTGTAGCTAATGATTCATCAGAATGTTGGAGGCTTTTAAGGTGACAGCAGGTAACTGTAGGACAGGGAGTCCCTCTGCTCCCATGTTCCATTTGAAAAATAAGCTGGGAGCTCCCTGTTGCTGAGCCCCAGCAGCACAGCTGGGACCCACCAGTGTTTCCCATGGGCTTCCAATACAAGGAGGATTGGACAGCTTAATGTAATCTCTGCAAAATACTGCTGTATTTGCAATGCCAAGGTGAGGTTGCCATGGGCAGGCTTTATGCTGTGCAATGAAATCAATGCATCAGCATCCTCTCACCCCATGAATCTTCCTCATCAATCCTGCTGCAAAGAACATTTTTGACCCTTTTGTGCTCCCACCCATGGTACTTCTCTTAGGGAGTAAGAAACCAGATCTTATCTGCATTGTCAAAAGGAAGGGGAGCCACAAAGAATTAGGAAATGACAGAAATAAAAATAGATGATGCGAGAGAAACACTGAAATGAAAGCCAGGGACCCTCTGTTTAATGCACAGGGATTTGAAAACCTACCCTTGCCTACCTCCTGGTCAACCTCTTTGGGGACTGAAAGAACAGAGAGATGTTTTGCCACCACAGCTGCTACAGTAAATGCAATGACTTTACTCTGGGGAGTAATACTAGGCAACAATCAAACAGCAGCACAGCCTGAGCAAATCACTAGTCTCCACACAAGAGTGGCTTTCATGCATGCCAATATCACTCCCTTCACTCCCCTTTTCTCTGTAGCACATAAACTTGTCTTTCTGCGCTATGACATGCATCTCCACAGTTTCTTTCCTTTTGTTATTAAAAGGGTTTTTTTTTTTCAGGTTAGGCAGAACTCCTGAATCATGGGTTGGGAGATTTTCAAAAAGAATCTAAAAACACTATATAGGAAAACAAAACCAACCTCTAGGGTCTAGAGTAGTCCCAAAATGCATACAACTCATTTGAGACTGTACTGCTGTTAGAATGTGGATAAACTCCTGATCCTATGGACCAGGGAGCATCCATAGTTTAATTTATTTATACATAAAAATCTTAAATGTTTATTCTTTCATCTAAACAGGATCCTGTGCTTTGTCTTGCAAAGTTACTTCCCACAAAATTATGGTTCAAACTATTCAGTGTGACACAAATCAAGGAAACAACATTTTTAAAAAAACCTTCACAATTATTTAAAAATGCAGTGTATAGGGAACTAAAATGCATTTCTTACAAGGCAGTAAGTGAGGTGTGCAACAGCAACAAGGAAGTCACTCTCTTTTTAAGAGACTAATAAGGCAAATTAAAGGAGAAGGGGGGTCTTAGTAAAAGGCAGACCTTGCCAAATCTTCCCAGTTTTTGGACCCAGCCCCACAAATTGCACTACCTAAATGGAGAACCAGTCTAGCTTCTCCTATTGGTCTAAAGTGATTCACACCATGAGGCATCTAAGTGCAACAGTCCTGCAAAAGTGACAATCCAGAACCCATATCCTCATAGATTCTGCCAATCTTTAGCCCATCTCCCCAACTCTTCTACAGAAAAAGAGAAGAAATGTAGACACCTCTCACGGTGGGGACAGGACAGGGGAGAGAGATTCAAGTGCCCAGTGCATATTGGTTCAATAGAACCACAGTTAGCTGGATCCTGCCAGCTTTTGCCTACGTCACCCAAGTACCATGGTTATCTATTTCCATTGCACCTGGCTCTGATGTCCTTGGAGCAACAGCACCGCAGAACTCAGATCCAGTGTCCCAGGTGGACCTAGCTGGATTCAATTTCTGGATACACATTTTTGCAACATTGCTATATCACAATACATTGGGATTGAGACTACTCTCGTGGAGTAAGAGAAACTGCATACCCATTAAGTTTAGACAGTAAAACCAGAAGGGATGCAGCAAAAAATAGCTGGATCGAGCAGGTACTGTTGCCAAATTAGAGGTTTTGCAGCTTTCTGTGCTAGACTGTGTACAGGAGGAGGGAGTCAGACCTTTTAGGAGGAATAGTAGCAGCAACACTTACTCTCTCTTTTAATGGTACAATTTGTAGGTTTTGGCCAAAATTTAGCAGGCTCCCGATGCCGGGTTTTTGCAATACTGTTGCTCCGAGGCCCATAAGTGTCTGCGTTTTTAAGGTGTAGTTTGGAATTGGGAGCCAGAAAATGGGAGGATTCAGGTATGTGTAACAATATTGTTTTTGGGGGAAAATCTGGATTTTTGGGGTTGAAATGGAGCCTGTATTCTTGTGTTCTATTTAGGCAACAGAACTAAGAGAATCGAGGCCAAAAAAGCGCCTGGAAGCAGGTTTTTGCAGCTGTATTGTGTTGGGGTTCATTACAGCCTGGATTTTATTGGTGAGCTTGTTCTTTAAGCATTAGATTTTTTTTTTTGACTGGGGGAGGGGTGTGACCGGCTGGCTCAGCTGTTACCTTTCCGCTAGAAGGTGGAGTATTGTCAGATGAACGCACACTTAACGTTCACCCCAGTCATTTGCAATCTGGTGCCCTTCGCATCTTCCCTACCCCCAGCCCACTTTTCCTCCTGGGACTACGCCCCCTCTGCCCAGGTGGCCCGCCACACACGCCAGCCCCCGGGGCTCCCCCCTCTGAGGAAGGGCTGAACAAAGCGCCTTGTGGGCAAACAAACAACCCCCGAGCCACGCGGCCGCGGCTCCCACACGTCGTGCCAGGAACGTCCCCCGCCCCCGCGCGCGCACACTCACACCCCCCCCCTCCCCGGGTCTCTCGCGCCAGCCAATCACGTGGAGGGGCATGGAGCGCGCGGCGGCTGCTCGCGGGCGCAGCCGGCGGGCGGGAGCTGGGGAGCTCCGGCAGCTGGTGGAAGAGGGGAGCTGCCGAGCTCTCTCGCTAGCCTGCGTGCGGCCGGGGGGACGGGCGCGTCCCGGGTTCGGCGAAGTCGCAGCGGCCCGCGCTCTCCCACCTCCCTTTGCACTTTCTTTGCGAGCCGCCCTCCCGGGACAAAGTTTGATGGAGAATTTCGCACCGCGCTGGAAAGATGCCGGTGATGAAAGGACTGCTGGCCCCGCAGAACACCTTCCTCGACACCATCGCCACCCGCTTCGACGGCACGCGTGAGTCGGGGGCTTGGGCAGCGGGGAGCGCTCCTTGGGCCGGGTGTCGGTCCGGCATTGCACGCACCCCTCTCCCCTGGTTGTGGCTGGGCAGCGGCGGGGGCTCCCAGCCCCTGGTGGGGTGGTCCCTGGTGTGCTGGGGCAGCTCGCCCCTTGCAAGGAGAGCGGGCTGCGCTTGGCGCCTCTGTGGGAACTTGCGGGGTTATTCCCGGACTGCGGTCCCGGCCGCTCCCCGCTGTTCTCTGCATGGAAGTTGTAGGCTCAGGCTGCTGCTTCTTCCCGGGGCTTTCTGCCCCTCGCAGCCGCCCTCGTGCCGGCTGCGTGTTGCCCTGCAGCCGGTGCAGCCCCCCCGAGAGCAGGGGGAGCGCGGAGAGATGCAGGCTTCAGACTCCGGACGTGGCCTTGAAAGTCTTTTTTTTTTAAAAAAATCTCTTTGACAAGATTTAAGCTTTTAATCAGGTTTTGCGTTAGCCAGACAGCTGTGCAGGGGGGTTGTTGAATGAATGTCTGCGGCGGTTTAATGAATGGGTTTGGTGTCGGAGTTGTCATTTCAGGACCCTGGCTAGGTCCTGCTCCTCTCCCTTTGCGCGTAACTGACCCTCCAGCTGTTCCTGACTTAGTCTTTCCACTTAGCACCCAATTTCCTGCCCCCTTCCCTCCCCCTGGCTCTTACTGCTGCTCGGTCAAGCCCCGCTCAGCGGTTCCCTTGCGATGCGCTGCATCAACGTGTGGAGTTTGTTCAGGTGCGCGGAAATAATTTGCGACTGCAGGTGCTAGGCTGTAGTTTCGAGGCTGCCTGTGCCCAATAAGATGTTTAAATACACGATATGGGGGGAGAAAACTTTTCGCTAGCGTAATTTTTTTTTATTGGGAGTGGGGGGAAATCCGAAATGATTCATACTGGAGTGAAAATAAACTCTTTAAACTCATTTAACTTAGTTTTTCATTTTCTGTCAAGCATTTTGATATTTATATACCTTTAATCTTGTATCCATTGGCGTATTTTTATTACTATTTTGGTGTTAGTGTGAGATGATATAGTAATTGAGCTCAGTTCTCTTCAATAAATTGTAAAATCTCAAGACAGGATATAGTCACACAGATCAACTGCAGGGAAACATAAAATCGCGTTACAACTGTCTCTGTAGTCTGAGGGTAGCCTGAAAACATGATTAAAGGCTGCCTTAAATCTATATTTCATTATAAAGTAACTCTTAGAGTAGCTGTGCCTTAAAGAGCTATATCTATTTTGTTACTGTATACATCACAATATTCCAAGTTGCTTTTTTTTTTCAGTTAGAGAGTTTACAATCAACTATCCAGGTGTTGTTTATTGGAGGTTAATTCTTGCAGATTTAATGTTGTAAGGTTTTTGAGACGATACGTTCACTTACTGGAAAAAAATAATTCCCCATTGCTGCCTGCTTAGAAACTCCCTACAATGGCTTCCAGTTCAAAGGACTGAACACACTATGTGGGGAATTTACTAAAAAAAAACCACTTTAGAGACCATTTATTTTGGGAGGTTCAAGTTGGTTAAACTCCCTACTAGTGATATTTAGGTTTTTAATTATTTAAACATTGTTATAAGAATAATTTTATTGTGTGTTTTAAGAATGACACCTTAGTGTTTGGGATGTTTATTGGGTTAGTTGAATTTTAAGACTAAGCACAGTTTCTCATTAATTTATGTAGAGTAAAAGAATTGCTGCTTAAATTTAGCTGTTCTGTTCAATCCCCTATACTCTCTTGTTTTACATGTTGCTGCAAAAGCATTCGAAGACCTATATCTGGCAGTTATTTGAGTGTATAAGAGGTTGTTAAGTTTTGTATGAGACCTGAAGAAGAGCTGTGTGTTGCTCCAAAGCTTGTCTGTCTTGCCAACAGAAGTTGGTCCAATAAAAGATATTGCCTCACCCTCCTTGTCTCACTAATGTTTTTGGAAGGCTTTTAATAAATACATTAAGTATGACATGTTAGTGAATACATTATGAAGTTATTATCAAGGGGAAAAATCTACATGACTAACTTATTTTAAAATGTTTAATATTAGCAATTAATAAACTTTCACACACAGTTATACACTTTTGCACAAAGTAATGGGAAACATTTTATTGATGCCTCTATTGAGGAAAATCCCCATTGGTTTCAGTGGAAGTTTTGCCTTGAAACAGGACTTCAGGATTTGGCTTCAATACCTGATAAACAGGCATTATTTAGAAGACATTATCATGGACAAATATATTTCTGTCTTTTAAATGCTCCCAAAAATTCACAACAGAAAGTCTTATAGGCTATGTATTACTGAGTGGGACTGACTGGGATGGGACTATGTGTGGAGAATGGTACTATTTGGTGTAAGGGGGGCAGCATCTGGCTCTTAATTTACAGATCTGTAGTTCTCAACCTTTCCAGACTACTGTACCCCTTTCTGGAGCCTGATTTGTCTTGTACCCCAAGTTTCACCTCACTTAAAAACTACTTACTTACAAAATCAGGCATAAAAATACAAAAGTGTCAGAGCCACACTATTACTGAAAAATTGCTTACTTTCTCCCTTTGTCTGTATAAAATTTTAGTTTGTACTGACTTTGCTTGTGCTTTTTATGTAGCCAGTTGTAAAACTAGCTAAATATCTAGATGAGTTGATGTACCCCGTGGAAGATCTCTGCATACGCCCAGAGGTGCTCCTGGTTGAGAACCACTGAGGTAGAGAATACATTTTTGTATTATTCAAATATATCAATTAAAACAAATGTCAGTTATTAAACTATATCTTTCCTTGAAGAATGATCATATAGCTCAAGTGCATAACATTATGGAATTTTTAAATCTGCAAAATAATTTTTCTCTTTGAGGCTAATTTGACATGATCTAGTTGGCTTTTTTAAATTTAAAATTAATTTGCAAAATACTTATTTCTGTGGTAGTTTGACATTTTTTTAAGCTATATGGGAAAAATGCAGTTTTTATAAAGTCTAGTGGAAGCTCTGGGCCCAAATCTGCAAACTCTTAAGCAAGTGAGTAAGAACTCACCTGAGCATTGTAGTAATGTCAATGATACTGCTAGATTAATAAAATTACTTATGTGTAACTCTTCACAGGATCAGGCCCTGTGTTTTTAAATATGATTATACATTTTATTTTGGGGTTGGCATTCAATATTAAACACAGGATATGTTACATAAACTAATTTGATTTCAGAGGTGATGATCTTCTGTTATATTTTCCTGCGTGTTTTGATACAGTAATGTCTGTAGTTAACAGACCTCCTTTTATTTTAAGCCTTTGGGAAGGATATATTTTTGTTGTCATCAATGATAGACTAATCCACCAATGCATCTTTAATCCAGAGGAGAATTAATTCTAATTCTGGGCAACAGTGCAGAAAAGGATTCCAGAAAACACTGGAAAATATGCTTCACTTTGCATAGAACTTTATGAATGAGTTTTCAACACAATATGTCTCTTGATTTTAATGTTGTACCAACTTACCCATATCATGAAATACACTGCGGGGGAAAAAAACAAGAATCTAGAATATCTGTAGATAATGTGCTCCCACAAACATCAATGTTTAGTTTTATTATGTACTTTAGATACTCAGAACTTTCATGGTCATTAGAATTTTAGTTGTATTATAATATCTGTTAGACTGAAATACAGACAATGATCATCAAACTATTGAATACATGTCAGTCACAGGGAGTCAGGGCAGCATAGGAACTGCTTCATACATGATCCCCTGACAACACATTTATGCCGTCCTGCTGCTTCACACACAAAGCAGGGCTTGCACGCCTGGAGAAATGGGCTGCACCCCTTCAGGTGTGTAGTAGCAGGCATGCTCCCGCTGCATGCCAGAAACCTCCTGATGTTTCCAATGTGGTGCTGTCTTGAGGCTTTGCTGAGTGGGCACATAAAAATGGCCATATTGGATCAGACCAATGGTCCATTTGGCCCAGTATCCTGTCTTCCGACAGTGGCCAATGCCAGGTGCTTCAGAGGCAATGAACAGAACAGGTAATCATCAAGTGATCTATCCTATCACCCATTCCCAGCTTTGGCAAACAGAGGTTAGGGACGTTTCAGAGCATGGTTTTGCATCCCTGCCCACCCTGGCTAATAGCCATTGATGGACCTGTCCTCAATGAACTTATCTAGTTCTTTTTTGAACCCTGTTCAAAACCCACAATTTGAACCCCACAATCTAGTAACGCTCTCGGGAATTTCTCCATAAAACACTTTTTTTAATTTGAAAATGCTGATTCATCAAAACCAAAACTTTTTGTGGGAAAGAGAGGGTTAGTTTTGACAAGTGTTTTTAGGAAAAAAAAATAAGTTGAAAAAGAAAGCTTTGATATTTTCAAAACATGTAATTTTTGATATTTTCAACAAGAAAAATTCCAGTTTTCTGGTTCAAAATCTTTCAAATTTTAAATTTTAAGCTTATTATAGTTTGTTTAGTAATGGTTGACATCAAAACAAAACACTTAGATTTTTTTTTCCAGATTTTTATCTCTTTGAACTCTTTTCAGATTTTTTTTGTCCTGTCTAGGATGGGATTTCTTCCCCCTCCCTCCCCATTTCAATTTTTCACAAATTTCAAAAACTGTTTCCCAGAAGCTCTACAATCTAGACTATATATTGGGAAAAAATTTCCACATCAGAGTGTGATGTAAACTGCCACTTTCCTGTGGAGCAAGGTTAAACTACATTTTAGTAAGTGGACATGCCTAATTAAATTGTGCAGAAAACACACTGCTATTTCTCAGTGTGATTTTACTCCCTAAAACCTCTCTCTAAAGATGAAAATCTGGAATTTTATAGTTGTTTTTCAGTGCCTTCTATATCCAATGATCTCAAATTCCAAATTAAATGGTTTCCCCCTGATTGCTAGCCCTGTAAACTGAATCTAGGATCTGAGACAAGCTTGCTCACCATTAACTGTGATAATGACCTCTGTAGGAGAACATACACCTTCAGTTACACTGTTCTCCACTTACAACTTGATTGACACACATGCAGACTCATTATTGTCAACGTGTTTGTAAAAGTGTTACACATTGGAAATTGGTAAACAAGGAAGAATAGGCTCCAAGGAAACAAGGAAATTGGTAAACAAGGAATAGGTTAGGTTTTGAATTGTTAACAGAAATAAAAAGCAGTAAATTTTTTTTTCACTAAATGAGGCTACTAGGTGTATTATTTTTACAAATCTCCTATGCCACGCAAGAGGCTGTTAAGGGAGAAACCCACAGGCAAATGAAACTATGGCAAATATAAGAATCCTTGCGGAAAGGTGGCTGGGCTGTTAATGGGGAAGAAACTACCTGTCTGCTAGAATGGTTTACTGTTCCCAAGCCTGAAACCTGTTATCAAAGAGGATCTAAACCCTCAAAGATGTTAGAAGGGGCTGCCTAGTCGTGTCTCAGGCTGGCAAAGTCGTATGAAGTGAGATAGAAAATGCAGCTAGGGCAGTCTGTTTCTCTCCCCTAGATACAGGGTTAGCTGGCTGAGGGGAGCTTGCAAGGGTGTAAATCGTATCCACGTGAGTAGGCTTTTTATTGTGTTAACGCATTTAGGAAAATGGGTTACTTTTGAGGAATTAATAAATGATGCTTTGTTTTGAAGATGCTATTTCTGCATCACTGCAAAGTATACTATCAGAGGCTTCTCAAGGAAAACTATTATGTACCAAAGTTGAGTTGGGCCTGTGTCATTAATATGGCAGGAAACCAGGTCTGTCACTGCAGGAGTGCCCTGGGGAGGAACTAAAAGGGGTCTTTGCCACAGTTCACCCTGTAGCCATGATGTGAAAATCAATACACAGGATTTTGATATAGAGAAAAGGCCAGATCTTGGCCCCAAGTCTGGCTGCTTGTGCTACTCTGGCACTGATAGCTGAGATGCCAGCTTAACCAGCTACCTGTGCATCCTCACAGTGCAGGTGAGTTGCTTGATGGCATAGGGTTGCTATGTTTGGCTAATTCCTGGCTGCTGTTGTCAGCAAACATAACTTCGAGCAACATTTAGTCTGACCTAAACTGTTGCTTGACACCAGCCTGGATGCTTCAGGATCAAAAGGGTGTAAAGGTGACTTAACACCACCTTTGCTCCCTTGTTGCTGAGCTGCACCAGCTACAGAAGGGCTAGTCCTGAGGATCTGGTGCAAGAAGCATATCTGTTACATAAAAATCACACTTGTTGCCTTTCAAAATAGAGCTGTGCTTTAAAGAAGGCTCTTTCATTTACATTGGATTCTGAGGTGATTTTTCTTAGAATATTTGTTTGAATTAAGTTAATTTTTTTGTCTGGAACTAGAATTAATTTAGGAGTGGAGGAGAGTCATTCAGCAACTGATTAATTTTGCAGAATTTTATAATTTGGGGCCCAATCCTCAGAAGTGACCAGGTGACACCACACAACTCAAGGGGTGCCAAAGTGTCTCTAAGGTGGTACCTATCCCAACTCAGTCTAGGAGCATCTCCTTTGATCAGGTTTCCTGGTAGAAGGTACAGCAGCCTCGTGCACCAGGAGCCAATGATCTCAGGAGGTTATCATGGCAGATGGGGATGATCAGTGTGTACAGAAGCTCCAGCTATAACTATAGGTCTTTGCACTTCTAAAGCATCTCTCAAAGAGTTTTACAAACAATAACAAGTGAAACCTTACAGCGTCACAGGGAGGAAGTAAATAATATTGTCCCTATTTAACAGATAATTGGAGAAAAGAAGCAATTTGAGTAAGATCCAGTACAAAGTGAGTGGGAGAGCTCAGACTAAGAGACTCCTGACTCCCACTTGTGTACTCGGGCTGTTAGTCCACACTAGCATAAGAATGCCCATGCTGGGTCAGACCAGCAGTCCATCTAGCCCAGTATCCTGTCTTCGGACAGTGGCCAATGCCAGGTGTTTCAAAGAGAATGAAGAGAACAGAGCAATTATTGAGTGATCCATTTCCTGTCATCCAGTCCTGGCTTCTGGAAATCTGAGACTTGGGTATGGGGTTGTGTCCGTGACCATCTTGGCTAATAGCTATTGATGAACCTATCCGCCATGAAGTTTTCTTATTCTTGAATCCAGTTATATTTTTGGTATTCAAAACATCCTCTGGCGATGAGTTCCACAGGTTGACTGTGCATTATGTGAGGAAGTTCTTCCTTATATTGGTTTTATACCTGTTGCCTATTATTTTAATTGCGTGATGCTTGGTTCTTGTGTTATGTGAAGGGGTCTCTCTTGAGTGGCAACAGCTAATTTAAACTCCATCATTTTGTATGTATAGTTGGGATTGTTTCCCAATATGCATTACTTTGCATTTATCAACATTGAATTTCATCTGCCGTTTTGTTGCCCAGTCACTCAGTTTTGTGAGATCCCTTTATAACTCTTCGTGGTCTGTTTTGGACTTAACTATCTTGAGTAGTTTTGTATCGTCTCCAGACTTTGCTACCTCACTGTTCACCCCCTTTTCCAGATCATTTATGAACATGTTGAAGAGCACTGGTCCCAATTCAGGTCCCTGGGGGACCCCACTACTTACCTCTTTCCATTTTGAAAACTAACCATTTATTCTACCCTTTATTTCCTATCTTTTAACTAGTTACTGATCCATGAGAAGACCTTCCCTCTTATCCCATGACTGCTTGCTTTGCTTAAGAGCCTTTGGTGAGGGACCTTGTAAAAGGCTTTCTGAAAGTCCAAGTATACTATATCAACTGGATCACCTTTTTCCACATACTTGTTTACTTCCTCAAGGAATTCTAATAGATTGGTGAGGCATGATTTCCCTTTACAAAAGCAGTGTTAATGCTTCCCCAAAAAGTCATGTTGTTCTATGTATCTGATAATTCTGTTCTTTACTTTAGTTTTAACCAATTTGTCTGGTACTGAAGTTAGGCTTACTGACCTGTAATTGCCAGGATCATCTCTGGAGCTTTTATTAAAAATGGGTATTGCATTAGCTATTCTCCAGTCATCTATTGCAGAGGCTGATTTAAGTGATAGTTATATATCACAGGAAGAGTTCTAAAATTTTTTATTTAAGTTCCTTCAGAATTCTTGGGTCCTAGTGATTTATTACTGTTCAGTTTATCCACTTGGTCTAAAACCTCCCCTACTAACACATCAATCTGGGACAGTTCCTCAGATTTGGCACTTAAAAAGAATGGTTTGGGAATCTCCTTCATATCCTCTGCAGTGAAGACCCATACCAAAAATTAACTCAGGCCTTGTCTACACTACGGAGTTTTGTTGACAAGTTATGTAGACCCTCAAAAACATGCTATAATAAAGAATGATATTGCATGTTCATACCTGCTCTCTCTGTCAGCAGAGAATGCCCACAGTTGGGACCCCATCATCAGCAGTGTGAGCAATGCACTGTGGGTATGTATCACACAGTGCAGCTCAACACCTTCTGCCGCTAGGTCTTGTGGGAAGGTGGAGTGGATTGTTGCGCATCTTGGGACCAGGATCAATGTTCCATGATTCATTGTTTTCCATCCCAGCATTCCATGGGCTTCTGGATTTCTTTTGCTGCATTTTTCAAGGTCCTTGTTTGCTGTGCACCCCAGCATTTTTGTGTGAAGGGATGAATCCCACACTGCTTTCCTATGCTCTGATAACTGTCATTAAAACATTGCAAATGGCATTGCAGTTAATCATGAACTACCTAACTGAACAAGACTCCCAGATGCCTGACATGGTGTGTGTGATATGGATAGGAGCAACTTAGATTTCTTTTGGCATTCACAGAACAGCCACACCTGGTGGACCGTCACTTCTGGGCTTGGGAAACAAGCACTAAATGGTGGGAGGATTGTATTGTCCTGCAGGTCTGGGATGACAAGCAGCGGCTACAGAACTTTTGGATGTGGAAAACCACCTTCCTGGAACTGAGTACGGAGCTTGCCCCTGCACCGTGGTGCAAGGCCACCAGAATGAGACCTGACTTATCAGTAGAGAAACACATGGCAACCACAATATGGAAGCTGGTGACTCCAGACTGCTACTGTCAGCCACAAATCAGTCTGGAGTCGGGAAGTTGACCCTTGGGGCTGTGTTAATGCAAGTGTGCAAAGCAATTAATCACATCCTGCTACAAAGGACCGTGACTCTGGGAAACGTGCGTGAAATAGTGGATGGCTTTGCAGAATGGGTTTCCCTAACTGTGAAAGGGCGATAGATGGCACACACGTTCCAATTTTGGCACCAGACCACCTTGCGATGGAGTACATCAGTAGGAAGGGGTACTTGTCCACGGTGTTGCAGGTGCTTGTGGATCACCATGGGTGTTTCACTGACATCAGTCGGGGGTGGTCTGGGAAGGTGCATGACGCATACATCTTCAGAAACACTGGCCTATATAGAAAGCTGCAAGCAGGGACTTTCTTTCCAGACCAGAAGATTACAGTAGGGGACGTTGAAATGCCCATCGTGATCCTGGGAGACCCGGCATACCACTTACAGCCATGGCTCATTAAACCTTACACAGGAAACCTGGATAGCAGTAAGGAGTGGTTCAACAGGCAGAGTAGGTGCTGGATGACAGTGGAATGTGCCTTTGGCAGATTAAAGGCGTGCTGTCAATGCCTTTATGGCAGGTTAGACCTCAATGAGGCTAATATACACATGGTGATAGGCATGTGTTGTACATAGCTTCACAAATAGTATGCAGAGGATGAAAGGTTTGCTCAGGGGTGGAGTGCTGAGGCAGCTAGATACCAGGGCTATCAGAGGGGTGCAGAAGGGGGCAGTTTTAATCAGGGAGGCTTTGAGGCAACACTTGGAAAATGAGAACTAGTAATTGGTACTGCAATGTTACATTACATCTAGTTTTCCGAGGAAGCAATTGTGAAATTTGGGGCCTTAAAATCCAGTAAGCAAATGATGAAACTGCATGTGTATGTCTTGGTAGTGCCTGCTATCTCAATCTGTAGGACAAAAATAAAGATTTGTTATTCAAAAACTTTGCTTTTATTGCACAAAAAACACACGCGCGCACACACACATAAGCAGGGTTGGTGGGAAAGGAGGTAGCAGGGAAGGGCAGATTTTCAGAGTTGTGTAGGTCCAGCTAGCATTTTGGAAGTTCTCTGCCGGGGTGGAGTGAACGGGGAAACAGAAGAGTCTGGGAAAGCAGAAAGGAATGTGCGGGTGGAGTTGGGGGAAGGGTGCATGGAAAAAAGTTCTGAATGTGCTGCAGAGGAGGGTGGGCATGCATCTGCTCAGTCTGCAGCATTTTTAAGAACTTCAGCATCTGCGTTCGTGCCTCCATGACTTTAATCATCTGCACAGTAGCGTCCTTAACAAACGCCTGATTTTCTTTTCTGTCCTGTCTTTTGGCTTCCCTCCACTCCCTGCATTCCCTTTTCTGTGCATTGGAGAACTACAGTATCTTCCGGAACATGTTGTCTTGCTCCATCTTGGCCACTTTCTTATCTGGTGGAGACGCTTGGCCAGTGTGCAGGCCACATCTGCAGAGGCACAAGAAACGATGCGCAGAAACATGATTAAATTCACGCACAGCTTGAAGCATAATCACTTTTCCTCACTCATCCTTGGCAAGCATGCATCTCGGCAAACACCCAACGCATGGTGAGTGTTGGCTGTGGGCGAGGGGAACTCTACATAGGGAAAAGAGCACTCTGGAAGGGTTCTGGTGCAGCCAACTAGGGAAAAAAATCTAAATTCTCCCACACTTTTCCACAGGCAGGGGTCATTGTAGCAGGTCTCTCACTCCTGAGGGTAAGCGGGGAAGCAAGGGCACATCTACTACATGCTTGTGTCATCTGCCCTGATCCCTATGCTGCTTGCCTGTGTGCTGCTTTGGTCGCTGCACAAATAATTGCTGAATGGTGTGGGAAAGCTTCCTACAATAGGGGAAGGAACAAAGCAGCTCTGCCAAGGAACCTTTGGCAGAAGATTGCCGAGTATCTCCAGGAAAGTTTCCAAGAGATCTCTGTGGAAGATTCCTGTGAGATCATGGCATGCATCAACAACCTCTTTCGCCATACTTATTAGTTGCACCAGGAACACAGAAACACAGCTAGCCTTGTACATTTCTGTACCCTGAACCCACCTCCACACTACACAAACTACTTACCAGGCATCTCTTCTCCTGCTTCTTGCTCACTGGAGAGCAACTGCCGAGACTAGCTAGACCCCACTGGAGTGGTAAACAGATCCTGGCTGCTTGCACTACTGAGCAACTCTGCTCTGGGCTCCACCTCTTCATCAAGGACTTTGTCCTTAAGGTTAGGTCCTCTTTCCACTGCCTCCAGGCCCACTGAAGTATCCACAGGGCTTTTGGGGGTGAGGTGGTGTTGCCACTAAAGATAGTGTCCAGCTACTTATGGAACTGGTAGGTCTTGGGTGCAGCGCCAGAGCGACCGTTTGCCTCATCTTATGGTACACCTGCCTCAGCTCTTTTATCTTTGCTCTGCACTGCACTGTCTCCTGGTCATCCCCCTTTTGCACAAGCCTCAAGAAATCTGCCAAAATTCCTATGGGTGAAGCCAAGATGAGACTGTATAGCCTCCTCCCCTCAAATACTGAGCAGATCCCAGCTGCTCTGCAGTGGTCCAAATGGGAGAGCATTTGCTGCGTGAAGCCACCTTGGTCACCTGGGAAGATGCAATGAGATCTCTCTACACTGAGCAAACAGGAAATGGAATTTCAAAAATTCCCCAGGGCTTTAAAGGGGGAGGTTGTTTACCTGGCTGCAGGGCAGTGGAGTTCAAACCGCTGACCAGAGCGGTCAGGATGGGCATTGTGGGACACCTCCCGGAGGCCAATTAAGGAGAGAAAATCAAGCAGTGTCCGCACTGGCAGTTTGTCGACAAAACTTTTGCGCAAAGAGCCCTACGTCTCTCATTGGGGTGGTTGTACTTGGTTGCCAAAACAGGGCTTTTTTGCCGCCAGTAGTCGCATCGTAGTATGTATGCATCTACTGTTTTGTTGACCAGAAGCTGCCTTTTGGCGACAAAACTCTGCAGTGTAGACAAAGCTTTAGTTTTTCCACAATGGTCTTGTTATCCTTGAATGGTCTTTTAGCACCTTGATTGTTCAGTGGCCCCACTGATGGTTTGTTTGGCAGGCTTTTAGCTTCTGATGTACTTAATTTATGCTGTTTGTTTTTGTGTCTTTTGCTAGTTGTTCTTAAAACTCTTTTTTTGGCCTGACTAATTGTACCTTTACACTTGCCAGTGTTAATACTCCTTTCTGTTTTCCTAAATAGGATTTGACTTCCAGTTTTTAAAGGATGACTTTTTGCTTTTACCCACTTCTTTTAATATGTTTAGCCATGGTGGAATTTTTTTTGATCCTCTGACTTTTTTTAAAAATTTTATTATTTAGTTTGAGCCTCTATTAGGGCTTTTTAAATAGCTTCCATGTAGCTTGCAGGCATTTCACTCTTGTGACTGTTCCTTTTAATTACCTTTGAACTAGCTTCCTCATTTTTGTGTAGTTTCCCTTTTTGAAGTTAAATGCTACCACAATGGGCATTTCCCTCCCTACAAGGATGTTTAAATTTAATTACATTATGATTGCTATTACTGAGTGTTTCCGCTATATTTATCTCTCAGACCAGATTCAGTGCTCTGCTTAGGACTAAATCAAGAACTGCCTATCCTCTTGTGGGTTCAGGAGTAGCTGCTCCAAGAAGCAATCACTGATGGAGTCTAGAAATTTTATCTCTGCATTCCGTCTTGAGGTGATGTGTACCCAGTCAATATGGGGCTAGTTGAAATTCCCCATTAATATTGGATTTTCCATTTACAATCATTAGCATTTCACAATCACTGCCACCATCCTAGTCCGGCTATTCTTATTGTTCAAGCCCGGAATTTCTGTCCATAGTGATTCTATGGTACAGTTTGAGTCATTTAAAATTTTTACTATATTTGACTCTATGCTTTTTCCCGCACTTATAGTGCTACCCCACACCAGCGCAACCTACTCTGTCATTCCTATATATTTTGTATCCTAGTATTACTGTGTGCCATTGACTATCATCATTCCATCAAGTCTCTGTGATGCCTCTTATATCAATATTCCCATTTAATACCAGACTCAAGTTCTGTGTATTTAGACTTACTTCTTGCATTTGTATACAAGCACTTGTAAGACTTGTCAATATTTAATTGTCTTCCTTAATGTGATGTAATTGAATGGTACCTTTGTTCATTTGACTGTTTCTCTTCAGTTCCTACCTGTACTTTATCAACTTAGATTCTCCCCTCTTTTACTAGGATATGGAGTATCATCTTTAATCCTCTCCTAAGGGATGTGAGTCTTCAAATCATGTGCTCCTCAGCACCTATTCACTTTTCCCCAGTCCTTAGTTATTTTTTAAAAACTGCCTCTTGTATGTTTTAAATTAAGTTTGCTGTACCTTATTCAGTTGATCACAGTAGGAACACTCTATGTAGATATTCTAAATCGAATAGAATGATCAGAGTTCTTTACTACTCATAATGGTTTTGCTGTAGAAGAATAAAGAATGATGTAGATTTCCAAATGGATGATGTCATGTTTGTTCCTGATACAAGTTCACTGAAGTAAATGGAGTTACTGTAGGGGTGGGGCTGGCCCATTATTTGCTTTGGAAGTTCTGGAGCAGATTTAAAAAATAGTTGTATTTCTAAATTACTGTTTTAACCTAACTTTTTGCTGTGAGTACTTGTAATAATTTTATAAATCTCATTCCTTTCACATGCAAAACAGATGTGCTTAGGGTACTGACCAACATAACAAAATGATTAAAATATGATAAAAACATCATAGTGCCTTCAGTACACATTTAAAAAAATCCATGTTTGTGTGATGTTATGTTGTGCAATTATAACTAATTTGAGACTGAGAGAGCATAATTTAAGTGTGCCCTGCTTTCATTTGCAGTACAGCACTACCTTGCCCTGCTGCTGAAAAAGAAAAGGGGGATGGGGAAGAAAAGTCAAATTAAAGTCTCCCTCTGTAAATCTCAAAGCTTGCTCTCAAACTGCAGACAAGGGGGAAAAGTTCCTTAATAGAAGGACAATTTCTGTTTTGTGGAGCTTCTCTATGCCAAGAAACGGTTGGCTGCTTTTGTGTTCCAGGACCTTGTAATATGACTCAAAGGCTTTAGAACAGCTGTTATACTTAAAAAAAACAAAAAAAACCTAGTATGTTCAGAGATGGCATTGACTGTCCCTTGAACACTCCTAAAATTTTAATCTAGCCTGTCAATCACTGCACAGAGAGTTAAAACAGATTGCAGTGTGGGAAAACTCCCTGTCTTCTCTTGTTGACCTTACACTCAGGGCTGGTATTTTTAACAAAAATCTAGTGTCTTGTGATCTTGCAATGAAATATGCCTTCTAAAATCTGGCAGATAGTAAGTTTCTGCAAGCTGTCTGTCCTATTTTTGGTGGCTGTTCAGGGCTGGAGTTAAGAAATCTTTAGGTCCTTTTATGAGAGTGCCTCCCCCCCCCCCCCACCATAAGCCTTTTAAGAAGAGCTAACTATCTGTCTTCAAAACTCTCTTCAGTAGTATTTTCAAGGATTTTCCAGGAACGTTTTCCATCTGACATTCTAAGAATAATAATAGTTCACAATAATCCCCAGGGTATAATTTGAATAGCCGTCTCCTTAATGGAAGCACTATTTCTTTTTTTCTCAACACAAACTGAATCTGATAGGCATATATTTTATATAAAAGAAGAAAACCGCGGATAATAGGGAATGTCAAAAGAGTTGCCTTTATATTACACAACTTCCAGGTAAATTTCTCTCCAGTGGGATAAAAAGGCATAACTATTTCTATAGCTTTTTTTCTCTTCCTCAGAGGAACTTGGGAAATGTAATGAAAATTATAGGAAGAAAACTACTATCTGTTAATACAAAATGCCACGAAAACCCTGGGTCTTGGTCAATTTCCTAACTTGTTCATCATAATGGCAAATCCAAAAGGATGTGGCCTTCTTTTCGAGTGAGCTCCATCTGGATTGAGCTCTGGCAAGGTGCTTAAAATGGTCTGATTGTATCTTCAGTTTGTCCGTCACTGGC
The DNA here is from genome assembly GCF_965140235.1 of Caretta caretta. Classification (NCBI taxonomy): domain Eukaryota; kingdom Metazoa; phylum Chordata; order Testudines; family Cheloniidae; genus Caretta; species Caretta caretta. The sequence goes on along the minus strand of NC_134207.1, from coordinate 202,929,522 downwards.
AATCTTGTCACATCATTAAAGCTTTTGGTGCCCATGTGATCATCTGATGTGTAGGAACATTCTCTGGTATACACACACACTTCAGAATTCATCGCCCTTCCATTTTAATATGTCCATACCAAGAAAGTTTCAGAATCTGAGCCCCTGATAATAGAGGTGCTCGCTGTGTTCAGCTTCGAATGGCTTAATTTCTGATCTTCTCCTGCCACTTGATATGGAGCCAGCTGATGGAGAAGATGAGAACTGAAAATGTCAATCCAGTGTTCTTCAGCCTTCTTTAGTGCCCATGTGTCACTTACATGCAACAGAGTTGGATAACTGGTTCAATAGATCCTCAGTTTTGTAGGAAGCTTGATGTCACAACATCCCTATGAAGGCCGCTGAAGTGCCTGAAACATAGCTGCAGCTTCTGCTATACCAGCGTCCATATCTTTCAAGCATTCTCCAGCACAGCGTATGATGCTGCCCAAATATTCATCAGCTACAACCTGCTGAATATCCCATCTAGACAGGCGAATACTGAGCTGGTTGTAATCTGGAGCTGGAGGCTGTTTGATGGCAATGACTTTGGTCTGCTGATTAATCCTGATAAAACCATGCATGCCACTTCTTGACCAACCAGACTGGCCATCAGCTGCAGTGATACACCAAACTGAGCCAACCAGAAAATGACAAACAATGGTGGTCAGCTCAATGTTGCTGATAGCTGCCTCTTCAAGGTAATCAGTCACCCAAACCATGCCAATATTGATGGTGACCGGTCATGGTCTTGCTAAACTCTCAAGGAGATAGGAAACCATGCTTTAGATCTGCCATTGACTCAACCACCACTTTTAGTTCCATTATAGAGATTTTCTGTCAATGACCCTACTGTCCTATGGATGTCAAGATGCTTCATCAGATCCCAGAAACTTGCTCAATGCACTGAGTCAAAGGCCTGAGGGAAGTCTTTAAAAGTGCTGTGAGCAACTTATTAAATCCATCCATCTTCTCCAAATATTGTCTGGTCAGTAATGGAACAACCAGGGTCTAAAGCTACACTCAGCATCCCAGCCTTTGCCATAAAGGGTGTTGCTGATTTGAGATATTAATATGGAAGCAAGGACTTTTCCTGGGACTGATAATAGTATAAGCCTTCTGTAGTTGCTACATTTGACTTTGCAAAAAGAAAAGGAGTACTTGTGGCACCTTAGAGACTAACCAATTTATTTGAGCATGAGCTTTCGTGAGCTACAGCTCACTTCATCGGATGCATACCGTGGAAACATTTGACTTTATTGCCCTTTTGAACAGAGGCAGAATAACCGCCTTCTTCCAGTCATTGGGGATATTAGTATACCAGATGGCTTGGAAGAACCTATTGCAGCCATGAAATAATACTCACCTGTCTTCAGCAACTCAGGGGTAATGTTACAAACCACTGGTGCCTTTCTAGGCTTCATCTTGTGGACTGAAGTCCAGACCTCTTCTTGGTTGAAGCAAGATGGATCTACTGGAATTTCCTGCCCTTTTTTTCAAGTAGAAGAGGGACTGAAAGTGACAGACAATTGAGGAGCATCTTGAAATGATCTTCCCACTGATGCAAATGAGCCTGCAGATTATGGCTGATGCTGCCATCCTGATTCTGTACAGGAAAAGCTGATGCCACCTTCTCTGAAAACACCATGATGTTGAGTAAAGGGTGTGGAGATCATGCCTGGCAGCAGCCTGTTCTAAACTGGCTGTCTGGATTCCGTCTATTCCCCCCACCCCACCCCACCATGACTTGACAGTGTTCCCAAGTCAAACCCATTCATCCTTTGCTTTTGTGCTCTACTAACATGTCTTTGAAGACTCAAATTGTAACTTCACTATTTCCTTCACTCCAACTACTGTGAGCATCTCCAGGCTGATCCATGGATGACGTTTGAAGGGCAGGCCCTAGCACCGAGCTCACAGCAGTCAGCACTGATGACTTGAAACCGCACCATTTTTCATCAGACTGAGGGAGAGAGACTTCAGTCCCTAATGTTTCAATGTGCTTATGCAATTCAGAACAGCCATCTGATAGCTTGGTTGTAATAAGAGCTTTTGGTTGAATCAGATTAATTTCAGCCCATTAACTGGCTGTCTTCAAAGTGCACTTCTGTCAGCAGAAGCCAGTGTTAACATGGCAAATTACAAAGCTGATATGTAGGCAACATTTATTGTCCAAATAGCAAACTTTCTAGGAAAAGGGTTTTCAAATATGCCCAGTATAGACCTAACTCTGCTACCATTTGAAGTTAACAAGAATTTGACTTCCATTAAAGTTGAACTCTAGTAGGCCAATATTGAAGAAATTTGAAAATTCCCTCTGAAAGCATTAACAAAGGAACACTGTGTTTTCGGTTACATTTAGTGTGAATCATCTGGGATTACTCTGAGGTCATTTCTGATTTGCTCCAGACCCACATTAGAGTAAACGAGACCAGAATCTGACCCTAAGAAGTAAGAATGTGCAAAATTATCTGTTAACCTATTCATGTAACTTTTTTTCATTTTGCAAATTCTATGTATTGCTCCATTGTTTTTGGAAAGTTCTTTACCTAGTTCTGAATACAAAGCGATGACATCTTCAAAAATTAGAATAGTGAAATTTGGTAGCTAAATTAATCTTCCAGTGAACAGTACAATGGGTATTGGTGTCTCTTTTGGTAGCAAAATATGTAATATTCAAACAATGCAAATCTAACACACTTCCAGTACATTCAGAATAGTTGATGTAAGAGGTAAACATAGATTTAATGTAGAAAATAACTTTTTATCAGGTGTTTTATTTTGGTTTCCCTTCAAGATGAACCTACTGAAATGCACAGATCTCTGAGGCTTGTGTGGCACTGAAATGTCTTATTGCTACATTGTTTTTCTTTTCTTTTTGAGCTTTCTGGAGAGACATCCTTATTCATGTCAAAATGTCCCTTCTTACCCAGTTCAGTGTGTGCGTGCGTGCGCGCACGCGCGCTCTCTCTCTCTCAGATCCTTGAGGTATCTTATCATTTTGTTAGATTTCTCCCCCCCCCTCCCCCCAAGACAGGTTGATCCATTGAATTGGACTAGAATTTATCTAAATATCTGGTCTGATGAGAGAAACTTGCACTAATAGTGTTTTTTCTCTTCTCTTCTCTTCTCTTCTCTCTTCCCCTCCCTCCCCCCCCTCCCCCCCCCGAAACCCTGGAATTAACAGAAAGAGTATAATGTATTGACAGCTTTATATTTTAAGAGTGAGAAATTCTTAGAAATATGAACTTTTTAGTGAAGGATTCATATCTTCATTGGCTAAAGCACCTTTAGCCAACCATTAATGACCGTATTGTTTCAGAAGTCAGTTTAAATATAATGTCCCAGATTAAAATACAAAAGTATTGTTGATCATAGCTTTTCTTTTGTGGTCATGGACTGGTGCATATACATTTGAAGTAATACCTAATGGTTTGAGATAACAGGATATGATGGTTCTAACATTTCTGTATCAACTATTTTCCTTATTCAAGTGTTGTGTAATAAGTCGGCTGAACTGTGATTCTTGAAACAAGTTTATCTGTGGCCAATACGAATAACTAAAAGTTTAGGATGGTTGTTTTTTGTTTTTTGTTCTTTTCACCTGTGAATAGGAGAAAAGAAAATAATAGTTTGAGAAACTAAGGTTATTGACTAGAGTATTGTATGTTTCAATAAATGAAAGTTCCAAGTAGGAAAGGATAGTTAAATATTAAAGTAAGAAAATAAGTTGTATACGTACAAAGATCCAAAAAACCTAACAGGATCACTGATCATTCTTGATCATACTTATTCCTGCCTTGAGTTCAAGGGACTGCCCTAGAAGACCTCTTGAGGTCCCTTCCAGTCCTACAATTCTATGAACTCGGAAGAAAATGTGTGGAGCCTGATTCTCAGTTACTCTATTCCAGCACTTGGGGCATGGGCAAATGTGGCATGAAGCCACTTCTGTGCTCCACGTATTATGGGGCTGTTCATGGGTCCTATTGTAAGTTAGAGTAGCCCAAAGGCTGCCCTAACTTATGCTCTGGCCCCCATGGCCACTTATGCAAACAATATCCGTAGTACTCGGTATTCCTGCCGTGCTCCTTCCCTAGCCCTCCCTCAACACTCCCCTTACATGTGGGGCTGAAAGCAGGGTATGTACTGAATAAATGTATCTCTTTAATTTCTTCTTATGCTTTTAAATAAATATCAATTTAAAACATGTTTAAATGACTGAACTTGGAGGAAATACTTGCAAACTATTCAATAGCCTTTGAATATCTTCATTTAGTTTTTATTGCTTACTCTCTTTGTGAAAGTGATTTTTCACTTGCAATTCAGTTACAGGCACAAATAATAGTTTGAACATTTACTACCTGATTTTGTACCCACAATCAAGTAGATGAAAGTGCAACTAGTGGAGGTGTGAATTATGCCTGTAGAAGGGAGGTCACCCTTCTCAAATTAACTACTTACTGTGTTCAAAAGTGAGAGGGATATTTTATTGGAATCTGAGCAAGATGTATTGAAGAATCAGTTCTGTATATATTGGATGATTAGTTAGAGGAATGATTGATTTGCAGAAGAGGGTGCTGTGGTCAGATGTGGTAATGTGTACAAAACATGTTTGTCCAAGTAGCAGAGGAAGGGTGCACCAGCTGGTAACAAGATGTGAATCACTAATCAAATTGCGGAGTGGGCAGTGGCTTGGAATGAGCTAAAGAGGAATAACAATGTCAGAAGTCTCTCTCATGGAATATTAAGTTATAGTCTTCTAAGAAGTCAATTACAAGTTAGTGGCTGATTTGCTGGAGAAGCCAGCTAATGTTCCACTGTTAACAATTGCAAAGAGAACAAATGATTTTTTCTCAAACGTGACTAGTAGTGAGTTAGAGAAACAGGGTCCATAGGTATTGACTGATATTTCTATCACTTGTGCTCAAGGTAAATCTTGATTTTGTTTTTTTCACATATTCATGTTTAAGCACTCATCTAATCAGTAAAAGGAAAATTCTTTGCAAAAAAATACTGTGCATTTGATATAATGTCCAACTCCAGTGACTTTGCACCAGTCTCTTGGAAGGACTAGTCTAAAAATGTGTTAATTGAGCACATCTGAATGATATTTCAAATATGCACCTGAAAAGTTCCTTTTAGTCCTGGTCAGGATCTCTGTACAGCCATGTCTCTTCAGTCCAAGACCATATATCCTTCCTGCACTAAAGTAGTGGACTGTGACCTGGGAAACATGGTCTCCTTTCCCAGCTATGTCACAGACTTCCTCTGTGACTATAAGCAAATTATTTAGTGTTTCTGGGCCTCAGTTCCTCATTTGTAAAAAGAGGATAATAATACTTTGTACTTCCTTGTCTGTGTGTCATATCCATCTGTTCTCGTTCTCTCTCTCTCTCTCTCTCAACTAAAACTTATGTGAACCCCTTAGGGCAGGGACTGTCCTTTTTGTGTGTATTTTTGTACAATGTCTCATACATTGGAACTGGGACCTCCTAAGTGCTACTGTAATTCAAATTAATAATAATCTTTGCCCTCCAACAATAGGAGAGATCCGAAGGGCAATCAGGGAGTGTGAGAGAGGGTTGTAGGTTGTGGTGATGTTGATGACCTATTGAGACTATTCAGCTGGAAGTAAATCCATATCCAAGTGATTCACTTCCTGGTGTCAGGCAAATATTGCAAGCTGTTCTTGTGATATTTGAACCCCCTTTTGAAGGGGAATCAAAATGGGCTCCGGAGGGCTTTGGTTCTGGCTAGAACGCAGTCCCAAGAATTAGTACGCATAACTGAACCACCAACACTTAAGAAATATTCAGAGAGGAAAAACATTCTGATAAGTTTTTTAGTTTTGTCCATTTCTATCATGAACTAGTTGAGTCACTAATTTTTTATTGTGGGTAAACAGAGTTGTTGAAGTAAATGGTTTTTCTTACATAAGCACTAACACAGAGGGAATTTTACTGGGCCTGTGGAGCTGATATTTGAAGCTGACAGTAAATTAGTTTCCTCTTGACCCTAACAGTATCCTAACAAAAAACCAAATACTCCCACCCCTTTGCAATCCATCTGCATTTGGTGCATTTTTATAAAGTGAAAAATGATTTGTTTTAATTATGAAAGAAAACATGCTTTAGTCTAAAAAGGAGAAATTGTTCATATACATTTCTTCCTCCTGAATAGATTCCCCTAATAATGGTTGCACAGACTATATGCTGTATTAGTTACTGTTATCAACAGGAAATCAGGTGGAGCCTTTCTCTTGTGCTTTTGATTCAGAATATTTTGCTAATTTTCTTTTTATTTAATTACCTAAACGAATGTGGTGAGCATTACATCATCCAAAATGGAAGCAACAAATATACTTTTTTCCTATGTAACATGTTTAACCAATGACAATCATTATACAATTGTGGAAATGAATTTCTTCATGATGAACATCAGGAAAAAAAAGCAACTACTATATACAACAAAATTGTAGATGTACAGAAAAGGTAGGTTTGCCCAACAACCAGCTCTGCAAGTGGCAGGTGAATAGTAAAATTTTATCTTCCCAGTGAAATAGGGTCATTCCTATATCACTTCTCACTCCCATTCTGCTTTAAAGCCCATTTTGTCTTTGATTCCTGTGTGGACAGGGTCCTTCCGCTGAAAGGAAGAAAGGGGATAGCAAGACCATTCTCTCTCCGTAGGCTACTAAAGTACTGTGTATGACATATATACCATATTGTATATATCTTGAGCTGAATTTTAAGATTTGTCTGAAACAATTACAAGTAAAACAACAGTTTGGAGATAATTCTGGGGCATTCTTATAGGGATATGTTTGCTAATATGGCTGACGTGATTTTCCATGATCTGCTATTTGGAAAACACTTTCAGGGTTACAGTTAAAAATGTTGAGACATATTTTGGTGCCTTATTGTGTAGGAGCTGACTTCGAGACCTACCAATGATTTCAATAGGACTGTAGTAGAACAGAGTGTGAGTAATGCTGGCAGAATTTAAGCCATATTTGGTTGCTTTCACTTTGGCTTGACTTCTTTCTCTCCCTTACTTGCACAGCAGGTGCCCTCTGTGTGCCAGCTTGGTATGGATCTCCATGGAAGGCACAGGGTTTTCTGCTGGAATGGCAGGGTCTTGTACCCTTCCAGGGGTGCTCTATGGGTCTGAAGAATTGAGGAGGAACCAGAGCTTGGGCTGCTCAGGGAAGGAGTGGATGACCCAGGGCAGGGGAAGGAGATTGACACATCAACCCCAGATTTGTGGAGATGCCCAAAAAATCATATCTTATCATGCTGTATAATTTTTTCCACAAAGTCCCCCTCTCCCTCCACCAGCCTCCATGTGCATTTTCAGGGATTGTGTTGGGCTGCCATGGTGTGATAGGGTGAATTAGCAAGGGTTAACAAGCTATTGTGGACTCAGTTAGCCCCTCCCCGCTATACCTGAGTGCACTTTCAGGCTTGGAGAGGGAAGTTGCAAGGAGAAGGGCCAGCTCAGTAGCTGCCTGGCTGGAAGGAGGAGCAGATTTTCTGTTCTCTTAGGGAGCAAGAAGGACTGGGTGGGCACGAGGCCAGGTCAGAGCCTTCCTCAGGGAAGATAGGTCTGGCACAGGACTATTGTGTACTTTTCTACCAGAGACTGACTGACTGACTTTTGATCTGGGTAAGATTGCTGCAGGTGGCACCCTCTGAGGGGAGCGGCCGCTCTCCCTACCCCAAAAAACCCCCCTCAACCCTGTGGATTTTTGCTCCCCACTGGAGTCCACACTGATTTGTCCCAAGCCCAGAAGTGTCCTGATCAAATGAGGCAGAAAATGTGGGCAGCAAACTAGCCCCTGTAGACGAGAGAGGCCTGAGTGGTATGGGTCTTCAAACATACCGAGGCTGAGAGGTGGAGCAGATGCTAAAATGGATGATAGAAAACCAGCAACTTCTGCAACAGATGGTGGGCAAACAGCAGCAGCTAGTTTGGAAGCTAGGTGCTCAGCATCAGGAGTAGCAGGCACAACAAGGGATGACTGTCTTGCAAACACTGTCCTGGGGTGTAAAATGCCATGCTGGCTTAGCAAGGGTTAATAAGCAGCTGTGGGCTCCATTAGCCCCTCCCTACTAATCCTGCATGTACTGTCAGGCATGGTAGGGGGTGGTTAAAGGGGGCCCCCTGATCTGTTGCTGCTGGGCTGGCAAGAAAAGAAGGCTTCCTATTCCGGCTCCTGGAGATAAGGGCTAGTGGGGACCAGCACCCACTCAGACTGCTAGCGTCTACAACCTCCCTGAGGGAAGGTAGGCTCAGCACAGGATTATTGTATTTGTTTTTCTGCATGGGATTACTGTGTGTGGTTTTTTCTAGCTGGACTGGCTTCTAGTCCAAACAAGACTGCTGAAGGTCACACCCATATGAGAGGGATGACCTCCCTTAAGAACACTCTGTGGACTTTTGCATGCTACTGGAGTCCACACCATAATTTGTCCTGGTCCCAGAAATTCCCTGGCCACAAATGGCCATAGGTAGATCCTGACACTAGTGCAGCTCCAACCCCCCATGCAATAAGTTCAATGGTTACTAGATTTCCAGCGATTAAGGTTTAACATTATTGTTGAGCAGAGCATAGTGATTTCCTTTTATTTTCTCCTTTTAATGTTCAAATTATTGCACTAGTTTACATGACACTTCAATTCTTTGTGGTTCATTTATCATGGCTAACTTGTAGCTTCTAGCAACAGTTTGTGAATGGCACAATAAACTAAATACAAGAATAGAATGATTTTCTCTGAGGATTGGCTGTCTGCCGATTGTTACTCAAGCTTGGGAAACAGACAGTGCAAAATACATTGAAGTGAGTTTTTTTCGAAAAGCTTTTTACATCTATGAACAAGCTGAATCCCTACCCCATCTGTAGCAGAGCATGAAGATCCTGATCTAGGGCTAGATTAGAATTCAGAGTAGAGGTAGTCTTTCATGAGCACCGCGGAGAAGCACAATTGTCCCCCTTGTTCCAACAGATGATCTGCTACTGGCCGTTATCAATAGCAGATTGGTTAGTGCATTTTGGGGCAAGGGGAAGAGCCAGATATCTGGCCCCTATTAGTCCCTCACCATCCATCTGCTAAGCATGTGAAGAAGAATATAAAAGGGCTGGGCATTCCCCTTTTGGGTAAGGGAATTGTGGAACTAGGCCACAGGAGGCCCTAGAGGAAAGCCCTAGTTAAAGGATAGGTGCTTAGGCAAAAATTTTATATTTAATATAAAAAATATTTATATATTTATATTTTATACTGATAAAGCCAAACTGGAGGAGGTTTGTGATGGCCTTCAAATTGGTAGTATTAGTAGGAAAGGGGCGAGATTCCCCAAGGAGGGGGGTTGCAGCATCTGCTTATACATAGGCACCCAGAGCAAGGTCCAGGTACTCTGTGCGTGGGTTTTCATTTTCCCATATTCCGTGCATGGATATGCAGTCAAAGTCACAGTCTAGCCCGTATTGTTAGTAAGAAAAATATAATGGAATTGAATGAGCTCCTTGTTTTCCGACTCTCTGAAAATCTGGATCAATCTCAGTTTTAGAGTTAAGTTAGTCTAAACTCTTACAAATCTCATTCCGACATCTTTGGCAAAGGTATATGAAAAAGGGCATGAAGTACAAAATAGTAATTGGATCATCTGAATGATTTAGGTGGTCAGGAACTATGGTAATAGATGTGATTATTTTAAAAGAAACATAAAACTAGATAGGACATTTCTCAATTACACAAGTGCAGACTAAATCTTTCATTTACTTATGAAAACACCTGGCAGGGCTTGTGCAATAAAAAACCACAAGTGTCAAAGCCATAAGTTATTTTGCACTAGTCACATTTGTTGGAATTATTATTTATGAGCACTAACAATATAGGACACCACTAGACTTAACTTAATCATATATTCCTTTATTAAATCCAAAGGCCAAATGGTAGTCATACAATTGATCTAAACGTCTGTAAATGCCTAAACATTAAACATTTACAACACTCATGTAGTAACAAGCATTTATAAATATACAATCAACTTATATTCACAAGTGGACCAGACCAGAGACGAGTCCTCTCATCCTGCTTCGCCCCAGCATGATTGGACTGTTAAAAATTGTCAGATTCATAGCTGTCTCTATATACTTCAGCAAACAACTGAGATCACTGCCAATTGCTAGATTCAGTTAAAATCCAGTTTAGGGTAGTTTATCCTTGTTACTTTTCTCTTGCCAAGGCTTTCCCTTCTTATCTCCTTCCCCCTCCTACCTCACCAAGTTTTTTTCGCTTCCATTGCTCTTGTTTTCACAGGCCTTAGGCATTGTCTAGACTAGAACTTTTGTTGGTCAGGTGTGAAAAAACGCACCCTGACCAATGTTAGTAGGAATCCGTGTTTGCTAAGTATCATGCACTGACTTGCAGTGCCTGTTGCTTTCCTGGGCTACGGTATCTTTTACTTAATGGAATAATAAAGAAAGTTTTCAAAGCCAAAAAGTTTGTTTATTGAAAAGAAACACAACTGCTTGGGAAACAGAAAGGGCATGACACATCTGTGCTCTGTGGGACGAGGGAAAGGGGTGGGGTGGGGAACGGGACAATCTGAGATTTGCATATGTCCTGTTATCATACTCAGCCTTCCTATTTGGAGTGCTGTTCAATGAGTGCTGCACTTCAGGCTAGCTAAAATGCATGGCGATGGGGGTTGAGTGCAGTGGGTAAGGGTTGTAGTTTGCAGGGCTGGGTGGTGAAACTACAGGTGTTGGAAGCAGCTGGTGGTGATAAGAACCCAGATGTTGGGAAAAATGGGTTGGTGGTGACATGGGGGCACAAGGGAAAGCATTTTGGGACGAGGGTTGTGTGGGGGTGGGGCGGGCGCGGAAGTGCTCTGCCTGCATTGCTATGAGCGCCTGTATCAAGTCCGCTTGACGCTCCATGATGCTTAGCAACTGCTCCGTGCTCTGGTGCTGGCAAACCCTCCTTTCACTCTCCCATCACTCCTGCACTTTTTTGATTTTTCATTAAGGGACTGCTGCATGACTTCATGCAGCATGTCCTCTTTTTGCTTCTTCGTGGATGTTTCCTGATTCTTTCGGCCATTGCGGCTGGGATCTCAGGGTTTCATCTGTAAAGGCAAAATGCAACACTTAACAGAGGTAGCATTGTTCACACCAGACAGAGCAATGATTCACCCGTACTTAAAGACAAGTACAGTCTATACAATAGCAGAAATTACCCATCCCAAAGCGAGCACACACAACCCACAGGAGCCCCAAAATGGTGAGTAAGCACAGGGACAAGGGGGACTGATTGTTCAAGGCCGTACTGTCCTCTGGGGTTCTGTGCCTTGGGGAGAGCCAACGGCTGCAGGGGGCCCCTATATTGAACACTGTCCCTACATTTTCCACAGGAAGAGTTCATCCTGGAAGATACCTTGCTGCTGAGGGTGACCTGGGAAGCAAGGGAGGGTCTTCTCTTCCCCACATGGGGCTTGCCTGTGTGCAGCAATAGTCCCCCTGCCCGTCACGGCACAGTGGCACAGACATGTTAGCCTTACTAGGACAAGGAGTACAGTAGCTTTGACAAGGAACCTGCACAAGCGGATTGCCCAGCTTCTGCATGACACCTTTGAAGAGATCATTGAGGCCGATTACCGCGATGTGAGAGAGCACATCAATGCCCTATTCTGCATCTAGATATGCATGCAGCCCTAACCCTCCTCACCCCAAGAGCCCGAACCGAACAACTGCCTTCCCAAAATAAGCTGGGTACCTCCTCTGCTGTTTGTTCTTCCGCAAGCACTGTCTGCTGTGACTGGCTATCTTCCTCCTGGCTTGAAAACAGTTCCTGGCTGCATGCATCTAGGGATGCTGGGCTGTCCCCCTCCTCCTCAGCACCCTTGCTCCCGCTTTCCTCCTCCTGCCTTGTTGAACTGGGCTCTGAAGTGTCCATGGTGGACTTTGGAGTGGAGGTGGGGTCGCCCCAAGTATCGCATCCAGCTCTTTGTAGAAATGGCATGTCGCAGGGGCAGCACTGGAACCAGGGCTGGCTCTAGAATTTTTGCCACCCCTGGCTCTGCCCCAAATCCCTGGCCCCTCCTCCTCCCCTGGGCGTGCCGCATATCCTCTCCCCCCCCATTGCTTCCTGCAGCTCCCTCCCCCCCGCAACCCCCTGCCTTAGCTCACCTCCGCTCCGCCTGCTCCCCTGAACACGCTGCTGCTCTGATTCTCCCCCCGTCCATCTCAGGAGAGGGAGAGGCAGCGCGTTCAGGGGAGCAGGTGGAGCAGAGGCGAGCTGGGGCGGCAGGGGCACGCTTCTAGGGGTGGCATGGCCAGCACCAGAATGCTGCCCCTAGAAATGTGCCGCCCCAACCACCTGCTTGTTTTGCTGGTGCCTAGAGCCGGTCCTGACCGGAGCGGCTGTTTGCCTCCCACACTTTGTGGTAGGCATTCCACAGCTCCTTCACTTTAATCCTGCGCTGCAGTGCGTCCTGGTCATGGCCCCTTTCCATCATGTCCCTTGATATCTGCCCGAAGGTATCATAATTCCTATGGCTGGAGTGCAGCTGGGACTGGACAGCTTCCTCCCCCCAAACACTGATGAGATCCAGCACCTCGCCATTGCCCCATACTGGGGATTGCCTGGCGCATGGAGGTATGGTCACCTGGAAAGATTTGCTGAGAGCACTCCACGCCTGGCTGAGAAAACAGGAAGGGGATTTTCAAAATTCCCAGAGAATTTAAAGGGCGGGTCTGACGGTTGGTCACCTGAGGGCAGGGCAGTAGAGGTCAAAGTGATGACCAGAGTGGCTAGCACAGGCATTGTGGGACACTTCTGGAGGCCGATCAGAGCGCACTAAGGGACCAGGGCGTCCACACGGGTGCTGCTGCTCTCCAGCCGAGGCATAGCAAGTGTTCTGGTTCTCGCAGAGGTGGATTACAAGGAGTGCTCCAGCCGTGGAGACTGGGCGCTGTACGTGCCTTGCCAGTGTAGACGCCTCAGGGGTTAGGGTGCCCCGGGCTGCTTTAATGCGCTGTAATTCGCAAGTGTAGGCAAGCCCTTACAGCGGGTACACTAAAGCGCTTACAGCAGCGAAGCTACATTGGTACAGCTGCGCTGCTGTAGGGTCTCTAGTGTAGCCATAGCCCTAAATCACTATAACTACGTCTCTCAGGGTGGATGTCGCCCCTAAGCAATGCAGTTACACTGACATAACCCCCGCTGTGGACAGCGCTATGTCGATGGGAGAGCTTCTCCCATCGGCGTGGTAGCATCTTCACTGAAGCGCTACAGTGGCGCAGCTGCGCTGTGGCAGCCTTTTAAGTGTAGACCTGCCCTCAGTGTCCCAGTTAAAAACGAGGTGGTGCAGACTGTTTAGCATAAGTAGCTAACACACATTGTAAGAGACAATTCAAGGAGAAGTGGCTGATTAACACCACCTGCCCAAAAAATAAAAAAAGGTGAACACTTTTCACAAAGCAATCACTCTATATCTGACATCTCAGCCCTCATCCACAAAGGAAACCTACACAACATCTTCCCAAGACAAGCCTGGGAGCTTAAATTCATAACTTTTGCTAGCCACTAAATATCATGGACTTAATAAAGACACTTGATTTATAGTCTGTTATAACAATCTTGAGATTTTTACTGTAAATGATACACACTTAATATTAGTTTATAGCAACTATAATGTGAGCCAGAGTTCTCCAGCATTACTTGAACATAACGACTTTGGCAAGAGACATGAACCTTTAGGGCCTAATCTTGCATTGGTAGTTTTGAGCATGCAGCGAAGCTATAGGTGAACTTGGCAAATATCTTTGTTCTTCTTTGCTTTTTCCTCGGATACAAAACAGCCATCACTTTAAAAATTGAATACATGTCCTTTCTTCAACTTCCCCATGACTCCCACAGCAAATTAAGCACAAGAAAAGTCCCAATGGAACATAGCAGACTCTGCAGGGGCTTGAATACTGGACACGTATAACTGAAAGCATCCCTGTATTCATACCCGACATGTAATTGTAATAATACTTATGCCTTGTGAGGTATTTGAAAACTAATAATTGCTGGTCATTGAATATCATGGTGAAATGTGTGTAGCAATGCAGTATTTAAAGTTATGACTCCACCTGTATGATGATAGCCCGTGCTCAAAATTTCATAGCCTTGGTTAGGCAAAAGGTTGTTAAGCAGCTCTATTCTAAACAAAGGCATGTGTATTTACCTCCTTTTTCATATAAGTAGTAAACACGGTCCTCGAGACAGCATGGGGAGGAGGAGATGGCAAGAGACTCAGCAAATTGGCCTTTCAGTAAAGGCAGGTGAGGAGAAAAGGCATGGAACCTCATACCCCATCAGACTCCATGTTGTCGTCTTCACTCTTTGAATAAACTTTACTTTGAAGAGTAATTCTCAGAAGAATCCACTTCATTTCTAACTTTATCTCTTACACTTGAATTCACTGAAAATCCTATCTTTTTTTTTTTTTTAATAAATGTGTTTTAATTTTTCATCTAAACTAATCCAGTGCTGTGTTTAAACTGAACTGTTTGGTAACTTCAATTAAAGTAACAAACCACTGAATATTGATTCTTTAGAGGGCACTGAACGCTAATATCTGAACTGCCCAGGAGAGGGCTGCACAGTGCAGAACACATGCACAATTCAGGACTGGGAGTGTTTTGGGGTCACCCTGCAAGTCATAACCAAGGCCGGCGGAAGTCGGTGTGTGACTGGTATGTTGTTGACAGGCTGTTGGGGTCAGAGCTGCAGCTATCACAGGCCCTCAGGGTGTGACCTGCATGCTGTCAGAATCCCAAGGTTGTGATGCAGGCAGTGACACAGCCCCTCAGTGTTCTGGATTGCACCCTGGAATGTGACAACAGGTCTGAGTGCTCAGTCCATAGGGTGGAGTGTTTCCCTCACAGCGCTCATGAGCAACCACTTTAGCTGATGCCCAGAGCTGGGTTGATTGCCTCTAAACAAGGACATGTGCACACTTCCATGGCTGAAAAGAGAGGTTTTAAGAGTGATTTTGAGAGCGCTGTCAACAGCTGGGAAATGAACATGACAAAATGGTGGAAAGATGGGAGGTTCTACAGGTTCCTGTGGAAAAATATGAAGCTAATGTTTGAATCGGTGAGTCGTTATTGAAACATCCTATTTGTGTCTCTGGGTCTGTTTAATCTTTACTTTTTTTATTAAGAATTCTTGAAGATCACTCTTTAAAAATTTAACAAACTTGTATGGGAATTTATCACATAGAATTGTAAAGACCTCTCTGACGTTTACTGGTTTGACTACTTTCTGTCAGATATTTCTGAGGGCTGTATGTGCAGAGAATCTGGGAGGATGGTGTACGCTACCCTTTCTCCTAAAGGATGTTCTGAAAGGTTGTGGAAATTTGACAATTAAGGATAGGAAAACAGAGACTGACCCTCTGCTTGACCTGAATAAACTGAACATTGCATAACCCAGGAGTCGGCAACCTTCGGCATGTGGCCCGTCAGGGTAATCCGCTGACGGGCTGTGAGACATTTTTGTCTGTTGACCATCTGCAGGCTTCCAGAGGCCGCGTTTTACCATTCCTGGGCAACGGGAGCTGTGGAAAGTGCTGCAGGCTGCAGGGATATGCTGCCTGCTGCTTCTTGCAGCTCCCATTGGCCGGGAACAGTGAACTGTGGCCGCTGGGGGTGGGAGTGACATGCCTGCGGATGGTCAACATAAACAAAATATGTCTCAGCTTGCCAGCGGATTACCCTGATGGGCCGCGTGCTGAAGGTTGCTGACCCTTAGCAATACCTGAAACTTCTGGTGATAGGAATCCTATGAGACCCTATCAGATCTGCCTGTATCTCTAAATATTGGAACAAATTGTATTGTCATTCATCAAAAAGGTTGTCTCCATAAGCACATGTATTTTGATCACGTGATTTGTTAATGCTGAAAAAGGGTATAGAGTGGTGAAAAGCTAGCCGCCTTTGTCAAATCCTTAAGTTTTTTGGTTTTTTTTTATGCATCTGTCTAAAACAGATGGATTTTGGGCTAATTTCATCAGTATTAATTACTGCTGAATTTAACTGGAATAGTTTATGTGCTTGAGGCTGCTTGCAGATAAATGACACTTAAGGAGTTATCTAGGTAATGAGTTTTTACACAAATTTCAGTTAAATCAGAGATCCACACTCAAAATGAAACAGGTAGGGATAGCATGTAGATTTGTAATACTTGGGTGGGGGCAGGGGGAATTTGCATCCATAAACCAACTTTATCTATCGTCTTCTGTTTTACACAGATATGGATGATAATTTAATCTGTAATATTTGTTTAATTTTAAACAAATTCCTAATATATGGCCGGATTATAATACTCTGACTGTCGTTGAATAGTACCTTACACCATAAGTATACTTGCAAAGTAAGAGACCCTCATTTACACTAAGTATTTAAATCAATCCCTTTTTAATTTTATTTAATAGTTTCAGAATATTCCGAGTATACAACTGAAGGGTAGTTAAATGATATGATGCAGTGGTTCTCAACCTTTCCAGACTACTGTACCCCTTTCAGGATTCTGATTTGTCTTGTATACTCCCATGTTTCACCTCACTTAAAAACTACTTGCTTACAAAATCAGACCTAAAAATACAAAAGTGTCACAGTACACTATTACTGAAAAATTGCTTATTTTCTCATTTTGTCTGTATGAAATATTAGTTTGTACTGACTTTGCTAGTGCTTTTTATGTAGCCTGTTGTAAAACTAGGCAAATATCTAGATGAGTTGATGTATCGCCTGGAAGGCTTCTGTGTATCCCCCAGGGATACACACATTCCTGGTTGAGAACTACTGATATAATGCATTGATCAAGTACATTTTATTGCTTTTATATATTTTATGATTTTATACAGAAATGGAAGAAATTCTGTATGTATAGATATCTTTCCGCCCCCTTAGACACGGAAGAGCTGTCAGAGTTTATCATACATATACAAAAGCAATTATTTCAGCACCACCAAACACCATACATTACCCCACTGCTCCTCATACTTGCTTCCCACATGTAAACTGGAACAAGTACTTCAGAGAAGAGAAAGCAGAGCATCCCTGCTGTGTATTGACCTGTCACAACGGTTTTAAAAATGCCAAACACAAGAGAGCCTCACATTTTGCTATATCGCACATTTTGCAATTCTCACCAAAAAAAGGAGTTTTCTCCACTCTGTCAGCAAAGAGTTTTATAGCAGAGTGCTGCAGGGAAGCCTCATATTGCTAGGAATTCATTATTTTTTCCAAAAGATACTACAGTACATTTGCTAGCATACTATGGTGTACTATCCTAAATAATTAAAACTATACTACAAAGTAAATCGTCTCTTTTGTGATTCCTTATGTTTGGTGTTTGTGGGTTCACTTGCTTTCTAAGGTCCTGATGCAAAGCCAATTGTGGAAAGACTCTTATTGTGTACAGCATGTTTTGCATCTGGTCTTAAAGTTAAGTACATGTTTTCAATGCTTTGATGGCTGAAAACCTAATCTGCTAAATTATATAATTCACAATAGGTCTCCCAATCGTTAGTGCAAATTTGCAAGGTAGTATTGTTGTAGCTATTACACATGTTCCTGTACACACTATAAATATATAACAACTATAAAGACAAGTAACGTAATACTTAACCTCTGTCACTATAGACTAAAATAGTCAAACCTATAAAGTATGTAGAAATCCAGAGTTCATAGCTGGTCAGGTCTGTTACTTGAGTACCTCTGTGTCAATAACTTATTCTGAAATGATTGTCATTTAGAAAAAAAAAAAAAGAGTTGCTGTAAAATACCTAGACATCTGAGCTACATTCCTTCAGAATTGCCCTAAACTGTTAAAAATATTGTTTAGTTTTAGGTATTAAACTTGTCTTTTGGGCCACACTTTAAAAGAACAGATGCCTAAATTGTACATGTAAAACATGCACATATTGGTGCAAACATGAAACTGTGCATGTAAAATATGCTGCTATTCATGGAAAAGAGCTATTCTCTGAACAACTACCTGTTTTTCTGAGTGCAATTACTTGTTCGACCTCTTGTGCGCATAGGGCTCAATCCTGCCGTCTGTGAGGTGCTGAGCGTTGTTAATTTTTTTTTTACTTCAGAATCTGATCAAACTCATAATTTAAAGGTGAAATGTCATCATTGGGGCCAGGAATTTCAAAGGAGCTTAGGGGAGCTACATGCCTTCTCTCCTCCCCACCATTGGACTAACTCCCCTTAGGCTTCTTTGAAAATCCTAGCCTTATTTATGTGAGTGACATTCTAGATGGACTATTTTAATAACTTCAGATTTTGTTTATATCCTTGTCCGAAGAAATGGGACATTTTTTTTCTTTCAGTTTCTGTATTGAGATCCTTAACTCCCTCTGTATCTCAAATACCCAGAAAGAGGAGTGCATGTTTTCTAGGAGTCTACGCCCTGAAACTTGTGCAAGAGGCATTCTTGTTCCTAATAACCATTTTAAATGGAGCTTGCAGTGAAGTAGCAAGATACTTGGAATCACATTCCACAGTCTTTGCTCAGGTTTCAGAGTAACAGCCGTGTTAGTCTGTATTCGCAAAAAGAAAAGGAGTACTTGTGGCAC